>NC_072731.1:232707694-233359692 GCF_026930045.1 Uloborus diversus | reverse complement strand
AGACTTCCTGAAATTTCTTGTCAGAAAATGTGAAAATGTTTATTCCTTATTGGAAGAATTGTTCAAAGTTCAATGTTTATTTTGTGATTCAGAATACATGAAAATTGTAGCAAAAACCCTTATTATAAGCATATTAAAATTATTTGTTTCAGATGAATTTAAGAAGTTTGTATACATTCCAAATATTTAAAATTCAAAACATTTGTTTTGTTTGAACTTAATTTTTATTTCTGTTTAAATTATATCTGAATTTCAGCTGGAAATTACCGCCCTTAAGTCGTGGATAAGACAGAACTACGTGCAATATACCATCTCTACATAGTATAAAATGAAGTCTCTAAAAAGCGTCTGTGTGTTTGAACTCGCAAAACACGGGAACTACCCGGTCGATTTTGCTGATATTTTCACAGTTTGTTCCTTTAAGTCCTGAGAAGGTTTACAGACCAGTAAGAAAACAATTCTCTAAATAGTTCTTTTTTATTCTAATTTAGGCACAAATTTCACATAAATTCCCGAATATGGGGGTGAAAAATTACTCACAAATAGTAATATCATATATCGTTGGAAAGGGAAGAATTTTCCGCGTTCTACACAATTTGTTCCAATGCTGTAACTTAATTGCGGCGGGAACTTTTTACGTTTTTAACTCGAAATTTCTTAGGCTTAACTGAAATTTAGGCGCTACTTTCTTCATTAAATCCAACAATAAAAAGTAAAGGAATTGTCTCACAGTTTTCTTTATGACAGCATCGGAAAGAGCTGCTTTTTTTTACTCCAGATCTAACTCGACCTAAGGTCGAAAGTTGAACCCTCTATCTCCATTAGAAAAAAAGTTACAAGCGAATTAAGTGAAGTTCAAAAATCTGTTCTCTATTCAAGTTTTAACCATTTTATTTTGCGTTTCCACGGTAACGCTTTTTGAATAGATTGTTTACTTCCATCTTTCTCATTTTCAATTCTTAAACTTATTTTATTTTGTGTTTCCATGGTTACGCCTTCTAAATCCATCTTTCTCATTTTATTTTAATTTCTTAAAAGTATTTTAGCATCTGTCGTCATTGTTTGGAGAGAAAATTTTGCATGATGGTTTTTTTTCTTTCATTTAATCCTGGTTATTGAAGATACTTCAATTGACGCAGTGGGTTTTTTTTTTTTTTTTTTTCAAGGTAGACCGGGCAAAGCCGGGCGATGCAGCTAGTATATATATATATGCATATCCATCCAGGCTGTATCTGATGATACCCAGACTGATGAATCTATAGAAAGAATCCAACTGCAGTCTCTGGATTGCATAACTGGGCTGCTGGTATATTGCAAGTATATTAAATTTATTATACACAACTAAACTCTACTTTTAGCAGCCACGTTTTTGTAATCTCTAAGTGAAACCTTCACCATTAAATGGTGCTATAGTAAAATCATCATAAAATAAGTAAAATTGACGATTTTGTGAGAAAAAAATTCATGACTCCAAAGTAAATATTTTCTTCATTTTTATTTCATTTTCTGTCTTTGCATTTGTAAAACTAATCAACTGAATTTCATTTTGTTATAAAAAAGAAGTACTTTAAATATTTTGATTATGAGAAAATAATGATAGTGCATCTAGATTGACCACCATTTTGGTTTTTCTTAAACCACGTGGTGATTGTACCTTGGGACAGCCAAACATATTGTACCTTAGGACACGTTCCAAGATACAACTGGCCAGTTCCCCCCTGTGCCCACTATGTGAAGGGACTAAGCAAATGACAGGGGAGCATCCTTTTGATTGCCCCGTTCTTCTCGACGCGCTGAAGGATGTCGTCTTCAGGGAGCTTCCCCGCTCTGCTACTGCATCTCTGTTGTATTGGACTGCAAGGCGCCTTATGTCCGAGAGGACGTTGGTGGGCGTAAAAAAAAAGGTTTCAAGGTACATCATATGCATGGTTCTCAATAATTAAGATATGTTTAGGAACATGGAAAAATGTTCTAATCTTATGGAGTCTTATAAACATATTTAATGTTAGATAATTCATTAATTCATTATTCAACTCAAGATTTAATTCATTACCATGAAAATAATATGTTTTTTATATTTTTGGTGCAAGTATATGGCTTCCATAATCATGAAGACTTTCCTATAGTACAACAAGATGTGTCCCAAGGTACAATAGGGTGTTGTACCTTGGGACAGTTTGGAACTCTTCAAATGGCTGAAAATATATTTTTTTGAAACTGTCTGAATTTAAAAATAAATATTGCATAGAAGTATGTTGGGGCATTTTCATGCGACTTTTAGATTTAGAATTTGACTTAAATAATCGACTTTAAAAATTAAAATATGAAAAGTGTCTCAAGGCACAACACTCTCCCCTAATACAAAATAGTCGGGTAATGTGGAAGAGGTGGTTTAAAGTACATCCCCTAATCGTAGAATAAGTGGCGACGCGTCCTCCATCTTGGGGCTTAACTACCGCTTTCTTTCTATGTCTGCTATAATAAGGCAACGCGTTTTGTTTCTTGATTGCGGATGAACATGGAGTTCAATCCATAATCAAGGAGCAACACCCGCTATTGCACCATAGCAGAAATAGGAAGAAAGCATTGTTTAGCCCCAAGATGGCAGACGTGTCGCTTTTCAAACCACTAAAAAACTTCAAATGCTTAAGTTCTTTTGTTGTATTGAAGCTTCTGGTTCCTTTTTTTCCTCTTTTTCTTTCAGTTGATTCTCAACCTTTTTTCAGATGGAAAAAAGTTGTTACAGAAGAAAGTCCGAATTCTCTGCTCGTATTTTGTTTCCTTTTTTTTCATGGTGGTATAAAGGTAAAACAAAACTTTGAGGCTTAGACGTTTTAGGTACAACCACGTCTAGGCTTTTGGAAGAACAGAGTTGCCTCAGACACACTAAGAAACACCCGAAACGCTATCTCGGAAAGTTAACATGAAAAAAATTGAATGATGGAAAAATTATGGAAAATGGGTTTTAAATGATGGAAAAAATGCTGTCAGCAAAAAACAACCATAGTAAACAAAAAACAATTCTTTTGGTGTATATTACGCTCAACTTCAATTTTTAAGCTCCAAGTGTACTAGTAGAGTAAACTGCTTGAAAGTTATCTGAAAAAAAAAACTGAAAATCACTGGGCGCACTTTATTCTGTTAAGAACTATATGCTGCCAGTTACCACTGCTAATCATCAAGGATGCTTTTTCCGTAGAGTTCATGATATTCAAGCACTTTAACTGTTAAATAGAGATGAAACCTTGGGAGCTTATGTCTCCTTATTGTACTGCAATTTCTCTTCTTTTCTATGTATTTCTTTCTAAGCGCTTTCCGAAGACAGGTATTTTCATCAAGAAATAATTTAAATAATTATATTTAATAAACAGGTATGCATTGAAGTTGAACAAACCACTCACTTCACTTCCTTCTTGGATGACTTCTTTTGCAATAAATCACTTTACCGGAGAATCTTTCTTCGGTTCCTTTAATTTAAAAAGGTAAGCTTGTTTGAAATAAATTTTACACCACCTAATGTTTCCTTTGTTAACAACTTCTACTCTAATGAGTGTTTTATGCTAGCGCATGTTTATCGTTAAGCTACAATATATCACCAGTATCATAATCAGGATATCACCGGTGATTACAAATCATAAACATTTTAGTGATAAAAGAGAACTATGATACTTCTAAACAAGCACATTAATATGTAGTGAGTCTGAAACTAGTGTTCTAAAACGATGGTTTTGTCTATATAGAGTCGCTATATAGACAGGCCGACGCATCAGCTTAAGTTAAGCCATTTTGGATCGGATTTTTCATTGTTGCACTGCTTGGGTTACCACAGCAAATTTTCGGATTTCGCCAAATTTGCAGAAAATAATATTTTATTTTATAAACAATTCACATGCCGCTAATAATTGCATACATTGAACAATCACCAATGCGATAACTCGCCAGAAAAGACAACCACTCAAACACGCGCTCCGATCCAAAAAGGCTGATCTTAAGCTGATGCGTCGGCTCGTATATACAGGGGCCTTATGTCTACATGATCTGTTAAGAACGTTGACATTAAGGAAAAAATATATGCAGCAACTGAACTACAGTGGTCAGTTAAAATGTACTTCTAATAATTTTTGGATACAAACTAATTTTTAAACTCTAAATTTACTAAAAAGGTTCGGAGCCTAAAGATGATTTTTACTAATGTACGTAATGTTTAAATAACGAATAAATGCCTTTGGGCTTGAAAGTGAAATGGATTAATTACCAACATTTAAATGCACCAAATACTGCAAATTTGCAGTAATTTGATATTTTTGTGCTTTTAAAATGTTGGTAATCCGTTTATTTAATGACGTTCAAACTGAAATTTTCTCAAAACTCATACATAAAAATGCGCATGAGATATAAGTGAAACTTGAAGTTTGTATGAAGCTATAAAGTTAAAATTGGTATTCACCTCCCAAATTACTGACATTTAATTGATTTTGACGATATTTATGTTTTGAATCGAATGTCATGCTTTACCTTATTTATAGGGTAGGGTGGCCCAAAGCGGGTAGGTCGCCCAAAGCGGGTAGGGGCGTGTTTACATGAACACCCACGAGTTTTTACCACTCACAGCGAAGCAGCAGTGAAGCGTTATGGCACAACCAGGCTTAAAATTAAAAAAATGATACATTTCTTTTAAAAAAATGAAGTTTTGTAACTTGTGATTAGTCGAAGATCAGCTTATTTTCTTTACTGTCAATAGTAGTACTTTATTCTGACATTCACCTACAAACTACGATAGTCATTTTTATTTTTTCCTTTCTAAATGTATGGTTATAATTATTGAAATAAAAAACGTGCCTTTGTGCAAAGCGGTTCGGGTAAAGCGGATATAGGATTTAATCATGTATTTATTTATACTTTCTTGACTCATGTGTTGACTTAGATTTTCTATTTCAATAAGATAAGTATAACTTTAAAAAGTTATTTTTTAGAATGGCAATTAATTATTCTATTAATTTAATCTGTTATTTCTTTGTTTTATAAACAAATGTGCTGCTTGGATAAGTACAACTTGTTTGTATTTTTTAATAACGGCAGGTAGTTAGTCAATTATTTTAATCATTCATAACTTCATATTTGATTGGCAACCGTACCAAATCACAATTAGTTATGCTTACCCTCTTTGGGCTCCCTTGCAGGGCAAAGCGATTTTTTCAAATGTTTGTAAAGTTTGATAATAAATATTGGGTTTTAAAAAATACAAAAATCACACAGTTTTTATTTTGAAGTTCAAGAACCCAGCTAGGAAATAAAATCGAAATTGTGGCAATAAAAATCCTAAAACTACAATTTTCGAGCGTTCTTCAAAAGCCTACCCGCTTTTAGCCACCCTCCCCTATATATTTTTAAAAAACTAAAAATGTAAATTTATAAAGGTGTTTATAACTATTCAAAAACTCAACACTCTATTTTAAAATACAATCAAAGTTATTGTTTTATGGCTACTTACGGAACAGGAAGATCTTATTTTTACAGCAAAAATGTTTTTTATGAAGTCAACCAAATCTATATAAATAAAACAAAGAATGTATGTGTATATATGTGTATATATACAGTGGTGGACAAAATTATAGACTCAATTTTTTTTAATTTTGTTTCAATTACAACATGACTCAGTTTAAATTATTTTCATTGAAGTAAAGATGAATAGTTGAAGAAATAGTTCTAAAATTAGTACATCTTATCAATTAAATTAAAAAATTCATAAAATTAGAAAATTTCTAAATTTAATATTTTATCATTACGTGAAACCTGGACATAAGTATAAACTCAAAGGTAAAAAATCCAGGATTACGAGAAAGTTTCGTTCGAAAATGTCAATTTAACGCCATAGAATGAATAAATGTTGCCATCAGTGATTGCTAAAAGTTTTGTTTTTGAAAATTTATGAGAAACATATAAATGCATCGCTGGACAAAATTATAAACTCATTTTTTTTTTCATTTTTTCAATCATAATTTAATTTAGTCAAAAAAAATTTTGTTCCAGTAAAGATAAATAACTCTCTCAGCATGGTAAAGCAGGATTGGCATTTCTTAATGGAAGATAGAACGCTGAAGATTAGCAATTAATACTGGAAGATCATCTCTTACCTTTTGCTCATCTGATTCCTGGAGGTAACTGGTTATTTTAGTAAGATAAGGCGAGTGTACACACAGCGAAAAGTAGAAAAGAATGGTTCAAGCGCTTGGGGTATCAAAGTTACCAAATGGCCAGCTCGTAGTCCGGATCTGAATCCGATTGAAAATCTTTGGGGGACCATGGTTCGCAAAGTTTATCATGATTGGCAGCAGTACCAAACCATATAGGAATTAAAAAGGGCAATATTTTTAGCATGGAACCATATGCCACTGCAGCTGTTGGAAACGCTTGTGAAATCTACATGCCCATTCGCATATTCGAGGTAATTCCGAAAACTGGGAGCCTAACTCGTTTTTAAAAATTTGTAGTTTACACTAATGGCTAGATTTAATGCAGTGTTAATTTTTAAAACATTTCAAATATCGATTTTTTTTTTTTTTTTCAATTTATCCATGTTAATAGCAAAATTACATTTTCCTAAATCTATGCTTTTGTTTTACTGAAGCAATTGCAAATGTAACTTAATTAAACTCAAAAAAAATTAAAATTTTGTTAGCTTATAATTGTTTTTATGCAGTATTGTAAGTTTGTAATTTTGTAATTCAGCATTGGTTCATTTTTGGACATTAAATGATTAAGTATTTGAATAAAATTCTACCAAACTTTAGAGTTTCTTACTTTTGTGAGTTGATGCTTTTGTCCAGGTTTCATGTATTATAAAGATATTAAAGTTGAGATTTTTTAATTAAATTATTTATTTCATAAAGTTTATGAGTTATACTGAATTTAGGACTATTTAGTCAGTTATTTATCTTTACTGGAACAAAAAGTTTTTTAACTGAGTTAAATTATGATTGAAAAAAATGAAAAAAAAAAGTGAGTTTATAATTTTGTCCAGCGGTGCATTTATATGTTTCTCATTAATTTCCAAAAACAAAACTTTTAGCAATCACTAATGGCAACATTTATTCATTCTATGGCGTTAAATTAACATTTTGGAACGAAACTTTCTCGTAATCCTGGATTTTTTACCTCTGAGTTTATACTTTTGTCCAGGTTTCACATAATGGTAAAATATTAAATTTGCAAATTTTCTAATTTTATGAAATTTTTAATTTAATTGTTAAGATGTACTAATTTTAGAACTATTTCTTCAACTATTCATCTTTACTTCAATGAAAGTAATTTAAATTGAGTCATGTTGTAATTGAAACAAAAGAAAAAAAAATTGAGTCTATAATTTTGTCCACCACTGTATTAGGGTGGTCCTTATTCATATGGGGAAAAAAATTTCGGAATTCAACAAGTGACGCCCCCTAGTTTTGTGACACTATAATAAAAAGTAATCGGTGCAAAATTTGAACTCGATCGGTCAATAATAACACGTGCCCCTAGGACGTTGAACTTTAACACTTTTGATAATTTTCTCACAAATCTTCAAGTTTTTACTTCAGACCCCGTAACATCGTTTCTCCTACGTTTGCAAAATATTTTTACAGCGAGGTAGCACTAAAATTAACTTTTTAACTACTTCATATCGTCTAAAGATTTTACATTAAATAAGAATGAAATAGTGCTTTAGAAACTTGACCTTAATTGTACGCTTTTCTCAATGTATCTCAATCGGGTGCATTTTTTCCCGATAGTCTTGGACTGTCTGTAAAATACTAAATTGCTTTTGTGACTCATATTTGATAAATTGATTGTGAAATTCTTCGATTAATTGTGCTCCTCTTTCAATTGTATCATTCACAACGTTCAGCGTTTTAACGATATCTCTTTCCTTTAAATAGCTTCCTTCCTTTTTCCATGAATCAGGATTAAATAAGAAAACATCTTTTGGTGTTTGTAACTTATCAAACAGTTTTACTGACTTGTAATTGATTTCATAAAGAGGAAGAACTTTACTAAGAAAATATTCCAAATCATCTACTTTTATCTGAAATTTTTTATATAGTCATCAGACACGTCTTCCTATTCAGCAAGCATTTTTTTGAAGTAGTCTTTTCCTATCTTCAAAGTTTATTCCTTTTCCAATACGGACAAAACTACTAGTTCATCCCCTAAGTACCATAAGTGATTTATGAATTTTTCAATCACTGCTTCTGCTGCATGTTTGTCATCATTTTGTACGCTGCAGGGTTTTAGACACTAAACTTTATATTAATTTAAAAGGCCTAGAATTGGTTGCTGCGAAAAACTATATCTTAATACAACATTTAACGGCAAAACAGTATTTACGGACATTCTCTTCATGTAAGGTCAATTTAAATTGTTTCCTAAATATATAAATATTTAAACAATAAATTCCTTTTGCCACCCATCTGGCTCACAGATAAGCTCCAGGTTGCCAAAAACATATCCCTGTAGGAGGGAGGACTTCACCAAGCAATATTATTACACGTTATGAGAATTCTCTGTAATATTTCTTAATTCCGCTTTCTACGAACAATAATATGTCATCAAATTCTTCTTTTAGAATTCAAGTGGTATGTGTACTTTTTGAATTTTAAAGCGCTTAAATAATGGAATATCGAATCTAGAACTGAGAAAGGCAAGAACTTCTTTAAAGACACTCTGCAGTACGATTTCAAGTGCATGATGATAGCAATACAAATGCAATATATCACCGTTCAGCTTTTCTAAAAAATTACATGCACAATTTATACGACCGGTATTGTAAGCCGCTGTATAAAGCACTACAGCTTGAACAGTTAGCAATAGAGCAATCATCTAAGATATCATATACAACTGAAGAAATATCTCAGAAATTCTGAGTAACTATTCAACATTGGGACCTAAAGCTATCATGCTAAGCCTATCAGCGTTTTTTTTTTTTTTTTTTTTTTTCAATTACATCTGGATATAGCTTTGTATCCCAGCGAATAACTAAAAAATCTAAATTTAAATTCATGAAATCTGATTTTACCTCTCGAAGATTTTCTCTTGCTCTCTTAAGGGATGTACGATTGATCATAAGGTTATTTGGATTTAAATTTACTGCATCTACATTGGCTGTTAATATATGAGCAGCATCTTTGTCCCTAATATGGCATTTGTCTAATATTGATGAAATGCGAGCAGATATCAATAGTTGTCAAGCAAGCTGTTTTGCGTTGTGTTAGACCAGGTATAGAAAAAAGGTTCAACAGGTTAGGATAGATACCCATTTCGGTTTCTAAATCTTGTGAATTGCAAGAGGAATTTGATGATAATAAAGGACTATGTACTGAAATAGAAGACAGTTTAAAATATAGATTTTTACATTATTCCGATCTGGAATTTTTTTGAAATTTATATTTTAGATATGGAAAATAAAGTTTATTTTTATTGTAGGGTAATCAAGGATTTTTCAAAATTTGAATTATAAGAATGCATAAATATTTAAGTATATAACTAAAGAACAGCGAATTAAAATATAATTGTCATTACCTATATTTATAGCAGGGAAACCTAGTGACCCTATTTGCCACACCTTTTACATATACAGAAATTTTCTAAATCAACACCCCCAAAGCATGGAGGAGGCAATTTGTTGTTGTCGAAAATCATTCATTAATGGCCTAGGCCATTCATTAATGGCCTTTAGAATCCCTTGTGTGCATCTTGGTGGGAAGAAATGTCCCCCTGCCTCTTGGTTTGAAACGAGCGCGAATAGCTGTATGCCTGTCCAAAGCCATTGGTGTACATGTACCCTATGTAATATGTAAAATTTTACAGAATGAAAGTGAGAGAATGGTTGGTCTGGAAGTAGCAACATCTATTGAGGTTCAAAATTACTTTAAATATGAAACCTAGGAATATTTTTACATAAAAATGAGAAAATCCGCAATTTTTTCTTCGAAACTCAAAAAAGGGGGCCCTAGGGGCACGTGTTAATATTCATGGATTGACTTAAAATTTTGCATGGATCATTTATTTGTATAATGGAACAAATTGAGGGGGCGTCGTGTAAAATATCTACAACTTCAAAAATAAGGACCACCCTAATATATATATATATATATATATATATATGTTTGTACATGTGTGTATGTTCCCTATAAAAATCTACTGACCAGTCGGATCTCACCAAAATTTGGCAGGGAGGTACCTCGGCACTCGAGAAGGAAAGTAGGGGGATTTTCAAAAGCCAAAAAAGTGCCGAAACGTTTTAATTTTAATTGTAGGACCTGAAAATTGCAATTTTTTTTTTTTTTTTTTTGTGATAAAATGCTTGCCAAAATTAGAATAAAATATCAGAGAAACCCCTGATTTTTCTGCATCAGATAAAACTTTTACCAATGTTCCAAGTAAATTAGAAGGTGTATTATAACTGTTTTCAACTAATATCATGCTAAAATGCAGGTAGGCCTTCCATTAGACATTCATTGTTGATTACCGTCATTGTCGAACATTGCTTTTATTAAAATTTGTAGCGTGAAAAAAAATAGTTGAAGAGAAATATTTTTTTTTCTCTCTCTCTCGAATATGAACAAATAAAGTTCGACTTTTGTTTCGGGGCTTTTTCTGTAATCGAGGGAATTAGAATTTCTTTTTTATTTTTTCTTGGTTATTTTTCCGCAATCTGTCAGGAAATTTTAGACTTTTTTTTTTTTTTTGTTCAAGCCTGATTGTGGAGCAGGCGTCACTTGACATAACTTTTACTTTCGAACCGTGCAAAGTCGGGCGACGCAGCTAGTAATAAAACATAACTCATCGCTACCTTAAAATTGACAAAATATGCTGCAACTTGACATTCAACATTAAGAGAATCGCAAGGTATTTCTTCATTCTTCCACCACTTTGCTCATGAATCAAAAAAGAAAACAAAAGGAATAAATTTCTTATTATATTACTGGCTAAATGCATACTGATTTAATTTATATAAAAATTAATGAGTAAAATCGACGTAGGAGTTATCGACTTTCAATGGAGATTCACCAAAATATTCAGTCTAACACCGATGTCTTGGGGGCACGTGAATACTGATATTCACCGGCTAATGTTGACATTTACCAGGTTTCGGATGAAGGGATATATTTATTCTCCAATTACCGAGCTAATAAATCGAAAAACTAATCAGAAAATCAAATTCGATAGCAATCCTTAGAAAAACAACTTACTGTGCCTCATCACCATCAACACGACTCGACTGACGATCATTCAATTACTGTGATTACTACGTAGCAATGTGACTGATAAGACGCTATCATCCGTCAATATGGGATTCATTTATTCCATCACTTTTCATCCCTCCGAATTCGAACTTGTTGAAAGTTTTACTCTAAGACTTTTCAATTGAAAGCACTAAAGCCCTCCGCGAGAACATTTTTGATAAATTAGGTTTCTTCTGCAAGAACACATCCCACACCATAAAAAAAAAGGAATTTGAAACTTATAAGAAACTAAATTCTTTCTGCCACACAAAGTAACTAGCGGAATAAAATGTGATAGATTTTACTTGAAGAAACGTGAAATAAAAAACGCGTGAACTGGAAATTCAACAGAAGTTTATAACGACGCTATTTCTTTGCAAATTCTGATCAGAAAAAGTAATTTTACGACAAGGAAAGTGTAGGATATTAAGAGGCGATACAATGAATTGTTGACGAATCATTGTTTACCTTTATTCTTTATTGATCCTGGTGTATCTTTCTGCTTTCCTACCTTTCTTAAGAGAATACAAGCAAATTCAATTTATATGTCAATGCATGTGTATATGTTACCGTGGAAGATCAAAATTGGAGAATGTCGACTTTGGTCAGTGATTCTTTAGAAATATTCGAAATATCTTTCACCGATATCTTTGGTATGCAAAAATTGCTGTTCATTGGTTAAGGTCGACGATTACCAGATTTCGGACTTTTAACTGTAACTTATTTGTATGTGTAGCTATGGGCAAATTTTCCAGAAAAGTTGTTTTGCATCACAAACCTTTCAATTTTTTAACATTTCACAGGAGATGAAGATGGTCCTTTTTTTTAGAAAGACAAGATATGTATTTTTTATTGGACTGCAAAACATCATAAACCATTTTAGACATTGAAGATTCCATTTGTTACAGAAATAACAGTCCTTATACTGTTTTGCGGTGTCAAAAGGTTTTGTTTTCTCTACTTTATCTCTGTTGCTTAAAGTTTGACTCAGCATTTAAAATGTAAATAAAGATTTATTTTCTTGTTTTAACATATTGAAAATAAACTGGAAAACTATAAATGCAGGAGTAATTTTTACTCATTTAAAAGTAGTAAATGTTTCGCAATTGTTTAGCACATTAAACCTATTTGACTCCTAAATTGTTTTTCCAAGATTTAAAGGTTTAATGTTGGTTTAAAGTCCCTTTACTTTAGTAATGTTTAAGTAGTGAAATTGAAGTGTTAAGTAGAATAGTTAGTAACACAGTCAATTTCGAAGAATTAGTTAAAGTAAATGGAGTAACTATTTATTTTCTCGACATGCCATCAGTGATACACTTAAGCAAATACCCTTTTTGTTATCAACAAGAAAATACTATTTTACAAGTACAAAAAAAAGCAATACTTTCCATAAAACACAAGAATTAACTTGATTGATACAACTTTTTTTCTCAGAATGGAAAAACCAGATTCGCCGTTATCTAAATCGATGTACCATTTCGATAAACATTCTTATCGGAATGGATAATGTGAATACTCTGCTTAGAAGTATCAATACCCAAGCACTTCTTTTGTCCTTAGTTGGGGAGTTAAACAAAAGCATTTCTATATATTATTTGTTACAGATGCCATTCAACGACGCCCTATCCGACGTGTACATTGTATTTTCACGATGAAGTGTAATTTTTGCGAGTTTGAAAGTAAATCGATATTTACCACTAGAAAACCCAAAACTTTTATTGTGTTGCGTTAAAAGCAAATATTTTTAGTTTCACTGCACATCTTTGACTTTATGGTAGATATTTGTTTAATTGGCTGCTTTTATTCCGCAAATATGGTCTTCGAACTCAACAGTGGTCATACGTTTTGTGTATAAGATTTAATACACATATTTTGAAATTAAATTTGAAATACTTGTTTCAATATATATATGAAACCCCATCTTTTGTCAGCTGGTATAGAGCAATGCTAAAACTATTGTTAAGAAAATCAGTGTGTCCAACTATATATATATATATATATATATATATATACAATGTAGCTGATTATAAGTCGAAGTTCTAACGAAAGTTTTGTTTACCTTTTATGCATGAAAGTGTAGCCAAAAAAAAAAAAAGAAAAAAAAATGTCCTTTAACACATTATGTACTTTGCTTATCAGCTTATATGAGGGGAATAAGTTATTTTTCAATTTAGTGTTCTTTAATGTGCACAGTGTTTCAAGATTGTACTAAAAATAGCCAATTTTGTTACTTTTGTCCGTGTCTGGCGACCTTAAGTTTCATTGAGCGGCAGCTGTTTAATAATTGAAAGACTTCAAGTTTTGGCAAAATCTTAAAAAAAGTAGCCTTCATTCTCTAGAAGTCTCAAATAATTAGGCATTTGGAACTTCAGAAAAATACTTTTAAGAGCATTGCAAACTAAACTCAAGAGAAAAGGGTTTAGGACTAAGACAGAAGCTGAAGTTAAAAACTGCTTTTAGGACTGTAGTCTGGTAAACGGCAATAATAAACAAGCTAAAGTCATTGACAAATGGGATCATTTTGATATCGTTGCAGACTGACCTCAATTGAAAGAAAATTTGAATATTGAAGTAACGGTAACTACGTGTGTGTATCCTTGTTCTACGAAGTGATTGTGCAAGCTGCTCGTGGAGAGTCTGCTTGTGCAGATTTTGATGTAGATAATAATGAAAAACCTTAACCATCTCCAATTAATCAACAAGTATTTTACTACGGTACCTGGAAAATTTTAAAAACGAGGATAAGTCGAATTGGGTTAACCAACTTAAGGGCTTTCTGGGATACCATAAAAAAATATAAGCAGTCCTAGAGAACTTTCCCTTTCTTATTATCTTAATAAAATTTATTCTCTGTAATGGTATTTTTATGTATTATTTATAGTTAATTTTATCCAAACTAGTATGTGTGTTGTAGTCCATCTATTATGCACTATTTCTGAAAAAGAAAATGAAAACAATTCTTGAGAAATCTTAAAGGGGAAGTTCTGACTCCAGAAACTCTGCACGCAAGGTAACTGCTAGCAACTGATAACAGGACTTTCTGACCTACGGATTTATAAGCGCGTTAGAATGAACTGTACGGAGCTTGGATCTCCCATGCAGAATCAATAACAACAAAAAATGCATTTTCTTAAATCCAAAATTTAAAATGAAACTGCGTGTAATACTTCCTTTGGCTTTAAGTTAGTAACTCGTTCTGTAAGAAACAAAATCATTTATTCTCCTTTGTCATACTGCAAATCGAATTTATTAAATGAAAAAAAAAATAATAACGCATAAGAAATAAATCAATTCGAAAAAAAACACTTCAAAAAACAATAGTAAAAAAAGTGGAAAAGACAGGCAATTGTTTTGATGTTGATAAATATTTCATTAATGAAGTTTCTGAAACCATTAGACTTTGACAGAGCTTAATCTTCAAATGATGACCTCGTATTAATTGACTAAATATTAAAACCAACTATTTCTCTTCCTCCATCATCATCAATATAGATCAATTGTTCTTGCACGAGGGATGATGCTGGTTACAAATTCAAGGAAATTGCTTTTAGGAATGATTTTTTTTTTCATCTTGAGCTCTTGATTGCACCGCAGGCCAAATTGGTTTCTGCATTGTTAATTAAGTTTGTTGAAAACGCGAAGCACTAATGTATCGTTACATTCCTCTCTCTCTCTCTCAACGAGTTAAAATTTTCAAATATTATCAGCTCTTTTAATCAAAGTAATATTCAGATTAACCGATCATCATTTTCATCGAAAGGGGCATAAATTCATTCAGAAACAGGGTTTAGATTTTCTTCCAATACTTTTTTTTCTTAAACATCACAAGTCATTTCATGGCTTAAAAATTTAAAACATTTTTAAAACAAATTTCCAATCTATAGCAAAATTATGTTCACAGGGTTTTAGTCAAACGTATTATCGCGTTTTTTACTATAAAGAAAAATTTAGCAGAGTGGAAATTGAAAAAAAAAACGTTTCAGAATACTTTACTAACATGTTTTTTTTAATACAAAATTCTAATTGTTCTAGATGTTAAAATAAAAATAATATGCATATATCATTTACCTGCCTTCTTCATCCTCAGAATTTCGCTTCGTTTTTTATTATTTTTTTAGTTATTTATTTTTATTATTATTATTATTTTATTTATTTATTTTAAATAAATCACTTTCAAGCTTTTTACTGTTTACGGATGCTTACGATCAAATGATCATTATACAATAGAATGCGTAGGTAAATCGTAGAATTCAATAATTTTATGTACTTTAATGTATCTAGTTATTTAATGAAAAATTCATGCCATATGAAAAAACAGATTTCACACTTTTAATTTAACATATATGTGGAAACTCTAAGTTATGCATAATGGCATAATATTACGGCAAAAAACAAAAAGAATAAATGTTTTTTTTTTTTTTTTTTTTTTTTTTTTTTTTTGTCAAAATTAAGTTCTAGTCCAAAAGGGTTGATAAGAAATCTGCGGACACATAACAATAGATTGAGCAACTTATCCTCACACTTTTGCGATTATATGCTATCGACTACCCGGTGTTACTTGAAATTAATTGAGAACAATATGTCCATGAATACATGCTTGTCAGTCAGTCTAGATTTAATTAAGTAAGTGTGTCAATCAAACGCGAGCTTTTGCAGAGTTATGAATTTGTTATATTAAATCGAAGAAATGCTCAGCAAGCATCTATAGCCTTACGACAGCGGTATGCGCTTTGACATTTAATTAAGTAATTGTGATTTATTGTATAATGCGTAAGACGCAGTCAACTAAGTGATCAATGTTGGTTTCTAATATGAGGGATCCGAAGTAATTTTAAAATATGTTATAAAGATTGGTGATAAATATTATTCTTAAATATTTCTCATTTTATCAAATTGTTGGCATTTCTTAGAGAGAAAGTGTATGTATTATCTTTTTCGTTAAAGTCCAAGAAATAACTAAAACGTTGGTCTTAATCTTTCACTGCATCGAAATCTTTACAAGAAAATGCGTGTCTAGCTGGACTGATAATTAATAGAGTTAAGATATAGTACTGTATTTATTTTATTTCTGTTATTGATACGTATAGAGTAGCAAGAGTTGTCTAGTTTATTTTATCAATGTTTCAAATACTAAAAGCAATAAGATCAAACTAAAAATGCATTAATATGCTAATATTTATCCTTGTCGAAGTTCAAATGATTCAATGGATTTTCATATTGGAAAACATTTGCTATGGGGTGACTGCGCCAAATGAGGGCACGTAGATCAATAAGGCCAACCCCTATTTTTCTAGGAAGGAGAACAAAAATTCACTAGATTAATTTTATCGTCACCAGAAAGCCGAACTAAAAATAAAGCATTGTTAGCAAGCTGATCAACAGGCAAAAGTGGAGCATCAGTTTTCAAAATTGCCAGGCCTTGTTTTACGGAAAAAATTCTGTGTGGTTCTCTGTAGTTTACTAGTGTAAGAGAGTTGTTATTTAATCTAGAAAGTAGAGATGTGTCGTTCATGAACGAACGAATCAAAAAGAACGAATCCTTAAAATGAACGGTTCCGTTCGTTCACTTAAAACATGCACGATCGTTCTTTCAAACGGTGAGCAGTTTGGAACATAGAATTGATGAACTTGTGAGATAATCGCATTTTTAAAGAAAAATACATTCATACTTTAAGTCAATCTAAAACTTCATTTTTCTCAGTGCAGTACAATTAGGGTTTCCAATCCCGAAATCCCGATTCCGAATTCCGCATGATATTAAGTGGGATGAATCCCGCGGGATCCCAAATCCCGCAAAAAATTTTCAATTCAAATATTTTCCATTTTTTCCCGCTCATAAAATGACTATTTTCGCAAGCTTCATTTGACATTTAAATCCATTCCAGAAGAGCTCTTCTGTGTCTCATATGTCTCATAAAAACAGAGGATATTTTTCTGAGAATGAATCGTTATTTTCATTCAAGGTGTCAATTTTCGAACGTTCAGCAATTGAGACAATGTGAATAATTTAAAAACAGTTTTGAAAACCTATTTACTACTTTGAAAACTAAAATTTACAATTCAGAAGATTACGCTTCAGAAAATATAGAGAAAGTGTATTACTGATTGCAAAACCCACTGGAGTAGCCTGAATGCAAAAGTATCAAAGAAGAAATCCTTGAAGCCCTTACCTCATTTATATATTCGGCACAACTCTTAAAGTGGTGACATAAACTTGGAAGAAACACAGAATTAAACGCGTGACAGTGTACTAAATTAAGCTGCTAAAGTTTTGGAATGTCTCTTTAAAGCGAGAGGTAAAATTAACGGAGTTATCAAAAAACTTTTACTGCGACTGCGACTTGGTGAAACCGAACAGCACTCGCCCCTTGCAGTAATCAATCAAATGCACTGGTACAATAACCAACGATAATAAAGCACAAGGGTACTCTAAATACAAGTTAAGTTGGATACAGCAAAACTCATATCCAGAAGGCATCGTTTTTGTACGAAATCTGCAGTTCTTGAGCAAAAACCAAGCGTAAGAAAAGAAAAATTTTGCAAAAGGTGACGAAGTTAATGGAAATCTTTTGCTAACTATCCGCAGCTTTTAATCTCAGAAGAATCAGTTGCACTGGAGTCACAATAAGTATTTTCATAAAGCTCATTATTTTTGGAGCAAAACTCCTTCTTCATCCCATACGAGCAATGCTTTGTTAATACGCGTAGGACGTTTTTAGAGCACACTTTTGGGTACCAAACGATAATTGAGGAGTAATTAATCAAAAGGGACCATATCCACCTTTTAGAAAAAATCATTTTATGACATTTTCTAAACCTTTCACACTGTAAAAAAAACTGTAAATTTTGAAGAAGTTATCCGTATTTTTTACAGAAAAAAACTGTTCGTAATAAAATACAGGATTTCTCTGTTTTTTTTTGAATCTGAAACCGGTAATACTTTGTTTTTCTTCGAATCTTCGAAATTTCGCCCGCGTGTTTGGATTTTGGTTCTCGTGCTCGAGTTTTTGATCTTATATTTATTTAAAGCGAGTAAGTCTTAAATCGTTTGCAACTTCCATTTCATTGCATCCTAATCAATATTTTATTATTATGTTTTTTTGTCATCTGTTACTGAGGCATATTCGGAAATGTACCTTTGTATACATGTATTTCGTAGTAGTATAGTAAATATTGAAATGTATTTATGAAAGTATAGTTTCATTTTTTAATCTTCATAAAATAATAAATCAGCTTGATTAAATAATAAAAATACGGAAGATTTCTGTAAAATAAACGGAAGAAAACTGGCGTCCTGGCTGACAGTTTTTTTCCGTAAATTTTACAGATTTTTTTTACAGTGCAGATGACATTTATCAAATCATTTACTTTAAAGAAGTCCAAACGTGAAAAAACATATTTTTTTTAAGGCAAAGTGTGGCTTTTTGATCAAAAGGTAACAAATTCGTCCTCTGCACGTTTTATTTTGAACAAAAGGAGACAGATCCTGAAAGAATCTGTAGTACGAAGACTTTTAGATCCAAAGGAACACATGTCCAAAATTCTCAAATTTTAATCCACTACTTTTAGGTTCATATACTTCGATAAGATAATACGAGAATGTGAAATATTAGGGTTTTGGTGAAATTCGAATTCCTAACATTTAGGTTTTCGTTCAAAAGGGTACATATACAAAATTAAGATGGCGGTAGCGCCTTTTTTTTTTTTTTTTTTTTTTTTTGCACAAACATTTCTTACTCTGGGCCATGATTTGCTGTGCTTTCCTGCTCAATTCTGTACCCAGAGAAGTTGATAAAACTATTTTGTTCTTGACCTAATTCGTTTCGCTCAACTCCTGAACATTTTTAGAAAATCCCTTTTGTTAAATAAGCCCTAATTTGTCCATTGGGATCTGAATTTGTAGTGCTACCGAATTCGGGAAAACTGCTTATTCAAATAACAAAAGTAGTCCTTACCTTAAAGCTCATTTTTTCTATTTGACAATAAAATTAAATGCTTAGAAGAATAAAGACAATCTCGCAAGAACCCAGGGATTTGTTTTTTACAATCCCGAAATCCCGCGGTACTGTAGAATAATTTTGAAGTTCCCTAATATTTAGGAGTGTCTTTTTTTTAACTTAGGATATATTCGACACCTAAGCTGGGATACTGATATGTTTGTTGTTACTTTTTTCGTTATACTTTGTCCATTGGTAATACAACAGTAGACAAGTGTATAATGCTGTAGTAATGTATACAGTGCTGTATAGCTGGAAAAAATTAATGCCTTTATTTTTTGACATGCTGAAATAGAACCTGCGATTTTTGGAATGGAAAACATACTTCACACTCGCGATTGAGAAATATCTTACAAAATGAACTATAATTGCTTTATGCATCTAAACCTGAATAAAGTTTTTTTTCTTCATTTTTCATCGGCATATTTTCTTACTTTTAGATAATTTTAGTTACCTTTCATTCAAAGAGTATTACTGATCTAATAAGACATATCAAATGTACGTGAGAATGTCGTGCAAAGAGGTCACCTGCACTTTTTTTAAATGAACGAAGTTGTTCAAACGACAAGATAAATGAACGGATCAAAAGAATGAACAATCCTCTGATGAACGGATCCTTAAAAAGAACCATATTGCGAACCTCTACTAGAAAGCCTAATTTATGCTGTTGATGAATTCAAAAAGAAAAATGTCGCTGCGTACCACCATTGTTCTCTGTGATTTTATAACCCAAGAAAAGTAGAGTGTAGCCCAATAAGACCATGGTCAGCATTAGTAAGAGTCCATGTCCTCATTGACCATGTCACCAAAAGGTCGAGTAGAGGATATGACCCAGTGCTGCATATGCTGCACATGAGTGCCAAACACAAAAGTGCAAAAGGAACACAACGACTTATCGGTGCCCCAAATAATCTATCTAATCTTTCTAATTTCCATTGAAGTAAATATGGAAAATTTTTATTTGTTAAATAGGATGCTACTTTGTTTCCTTTATCAAATCGTTCAACTCTGGAACTGATGGACTACTTACATGGTATGTTATAGCCACAGCTAACTCAATTGTAACTAACATAACAGAACATAAAAGACGGATTTATAGTACCGATTAAGTGAAATATTGCGAAAGAGAATGTTATCTGTAAATAGAGGGAAATAACAATAGTGTTTTAAATCTTGTTTTTAATCCTATAAAAAGGCAAGTCTGGTAACCTAGGAAACAATAAACACAAATTTTAACAAAGCGGAAAAGAGATTAGTTTAAATCGGAGCGACCGTGATTGGTTCAATTGATTTTATGAAAGCAATTTGAGATAAAACAGAGAAAACATTTTGCATAGAAATCGATGCAGTTTAAAGCCCAGGAAAGAAGGGAACAGAATTCCGAAGGACAGAAACGTTTTTCAGATAAATTTTCCTTGCTTTGGAAAATTAAATACAACCATTTCTAAACAAAAATAGACTGAAAAACCGGATAGACGCAATAATAAAGCGAAGAAAAACGCCTTTCTATGTGTTTTGGTTAAACATTTAATAGTCTAAGATGATGAAATTAACTATTCTTTAGTTTTCACTTCAATTTTGAATTTATTAAGTAGTTCATTTGTTTTTTATTTATTTATTTATTTATTTGCATCCTTAATTTTTATTTACTAAGATTTTATTTTGCTTATTTATTTTCCGTTTTAATTTCAGAATTCAGTTTTTTATAGTATGATTATAGAGCAGCAATGTAATTAAACATCTGAATGTTTCATTAGTTTCATCATTTTAATGTGTTTTTTAAATCATGTGCAACCTTCAGTCAAGCTTTGTCATTCAAAATATTGAGCTAGCGGTAATCATATTGAATCTTTCGGTGCTCGCATAATACTAGTGTATATGCTACTGTAAAAGGCTGAAACTTAGAAAATATGGACATTGACCGGGCAATGTCTACTTTCGCATGCCAAAAGACTTCAGCGAAAGTTCAAATATTTTCGGAAAACCACCGATGAAGGACAACATTCTTCGATTTCGGTATTCACTTTAGCATCCATATCAAAATGGTCGGATACACCGGTGTGTACTAATTGGGATCTTTTTTTGAAATTGCAATTGTAAGTAAAATCTTTCCCTTTACCGACTCTTTTTCGGGTGTCTGCATCTTTATTGCTTAGAGAATTGTTTAAATCGACTAAAGAAAATGCATAGTACTTTTGAAGGAAAACTAAATATATTAACAAATTATTTAGAACTTCAAATAACTATTAACAAACCGGACTGCAAAAAAAAAAAAAACTTTTTTCCGTGTTCCATCATTTTTTCTTTTAATTTATTGCTCAGTTCACTTCAAATCGGTGGCGGAAAAAAAAGTTCAAAAATAAAAGTCCAAGGCTAACCTTAATCAGTTTGCGTCAAGTGTCTTTTGACTAGGGTGTATTCACTCATGTATATTGTGATGTGCATTTTCGCTCAGATGAAGAGTCTCCACTGCAGCCTTAAAACAGCTATTTGCAGCACTTCCTTAACTATTGGCTTTATTCACGTTTTTTTTTTTCTCTCTTTTTCATAATTTTTCGCTTACTGGTGTCTTTTACAATTTGAGGAAAAGATTTAACACAACTTCCTAAAAAATGAAATTATATTTATTAAGTAGAACCTCGTTTATCCAAATTAAATTTGTAGAGTTAAAAAAAATTATATTTACTTCAACACTTTCAAATTACTATGATCCGACGAGTGAAGCTATAAATACACCAAATTGTATTTGGATTTTGTTTTGATTAAACGCACAACGCTTGCATAGAACGTAAAATAAAGGACAGTACTAATTTATCAAGTAATATGGCGTGCTTGTAGCGTCAGTCGGACACCACTGCAGTCTGAACAACAAATGATAAATTATTTGAGAGAAATGGTACTATGTAGTTTAGTTACAAAGCATTGTTTTTTGTGCAATGAAAGATAAGTCTGCTAATTTAAGAATATGCTTTGCTTGTTACTCGCATTATTTGGATTTTCGATTAACCGGATTGCGTACGGTCCCAGTTAGTCCGGATAAACGAGGTTGAACTCTACTACTTTATTTTATAATGAACCATGGCCCCACTTAATTCTTACAGGCCGTGGCAATCGCTGAAACCCATGGCAACAAAGAGGCACCTCTGTTTCCATTATTTTGTCATTGATTGGTGGATGCAGTGGTTCCCAGTAGTGCCTCTTGCGATCAAAATGGGCGACGTCCAATCAAAAATACAAACAAGTTTTAAACATTGATTATGATTGGTGGATGCATGAGCTGCATTGAAGCGGTGAATTTGATTGATGGCTGCTTGAGCTGCATTAGTTTAACACAGAAAAGTCAACAATTGTCAAGGCCTTTAAGTGTATTTAGTGAGGCCATGATCGAACTGATGCTTTGCAACAACTCATGAATTCAATAAAACATTTTTAGACATCATTAAGTTTTCGTTTCTTTTTATGGAGTACGTGACAAAATGAAAGATGCAACTTCAGCTTTCTCTTTAAAAATGTTTTAGGAATTAGGGATGCGTAAATGATTTTTTTAACTGAATTATATTGAATTTGTAAAACTGAGATTCAATATTTGCATTCAATAAATCTTTGCCGATTGTCTTTTTAAAGTGGCTAATGCTAATTAAACAGAACAAGTAAAATTATTTTTTAAGGAAGCTAATCAAGACCTTATTCCGTGCGTTACATTTCCCCCTCCTTAAGACATAAGTGGCCTTTAATTAAATCAACGCATTAATTCACATAAATAAGTGTTAATTATTCTGAAGTGTTCAGTATTTGATTTTTTCCATGAAAGCTAAAAGTTTGCTTAAATTAAGGCTATTAATTAGCGAATGTAAGTACCTCTCAGGCACTTGTTGGTGTGACATTAAACATTAAATAACGGTCTTTCTTTCTAAAATGCAGGTTATTTAATTTTATAGGAAGTTTAAGTCAGTTTTATCACTAACATGTTTACGAAAATTGATGGGGATTCACCTTTAAAAGCTTTCGGATTAACTATACAAAACAAGGGTTTAAGAGGAAAATTGTAAACAGATGTAGGATCTATGAACGGCAAATTTATCATGAAGTAGAATGAAATTGAATGCAATAAGGTCAAAATGTGCATTTAAATCACGGAATAAAAATTCGAGCAGCCAGTTTTAGGAAGTTAAATTCTCCCCCCCCCCCCCCCCCCCCCCCCCCCCAAGATATGAAGTCTAATATAATCGCTCTGTATATTGAAAGCATAGTTAGATGAAAACTAAAAAGCAAATATTTTTGGTTTTTAATAAAAAGCTCCAAAGTTTTAGAATTTATTCAAAGTTATGTAGGTTTTTCCCAGTAAATGTGGACCCTGAAGTATTTTTTAGCAGATTTACCACTCTTTCTTCTAACAACTCTAAAATATAGTTAAAGTTTTCTTGCCGATATTATTTGGAAACTATAAGTAACGGATAAATATTTCCAAAGTTAGTTTAAATTATTTTGACTCTTGAGCCTTTGTATACCCTATTTTTTGAATACATACACTAACTGCTAAAATAAGAGAGCAAATGAACTCGGGTAATATTTTCTGAATTTAATAGTGCAAACTATACGGTCCGTTAGATTTGCTTTAATAACGTTTGTGAAATACAGCAGCAGAGACGCAATTTCCACAAAACTAGTCGAAATGCGCCACATGTTTACAACTACAGAACATATGAATTGTTTAGAACAATGAAAAAGGGTTTGCAAACCAAATTGTTATTTTACTATAAATGGCTTTGGAAACGATAGATTGTTTAAATCCTTACAGTGAAAACAGTATGGTTTTAATGCATATATTTTATCACACAGAAGTACAAATTAAATGTTCATTCTGGGCAAAACTCTTTTTATGCCTTTTTTATTTTCTTACGATTTCTTTTAATTTTGAAATGATAATTTTGTAGATACAGTGAAGCACCGTTTATACGTTTCTCTTTTATACGTTTTTATCAATTATACGTTTTTAAAATTGGTCCCTGCAGAGTCTAATACACATTAACCTATACCTATTATACGTTTTTTCATTTGTACGCTTTTTTCGTACAGTCCCTTCAAAAACGTATAAACGGTGCTCCACTGTAAATGTACTGGATTCTTTAAGTAGTAATGCAAAGTCAGATCACTCTGGGTCAGTTTGAAAACTTGTATACTTTACAATACAAACGATTCTTTAAATAAATAACCAAGTATTTTCCTGTCAAAAAGCAAGTATACATTTATACAATTGTACAAAAAAAACTTCCTGAACAAACTATAACATAATTGCTAGATGTCTTTCTATTTGAACGCTTACAAAATAACCCATTTCAGGTGTATTGGTTCGTTGTTTTTAAATTGATTTTTCAAAGACATAACAGCAACTGAACCCAGGTCGTCTCCGTAGCATTAAACAAAATCATAGAAGAAAACGAACGATCGAATATGTTTGTTGTTAAATATTGATTTCTTTTGAAAATGAAAAAATTTAAGATCAGCGTTATCTACTATGAAATAGGAACCATTATGGTAACAAGTCACGTTCCAAACTCTAGAAATAGATTGTATGAGCTTTATCCGTTATTGATATTGCATTAAAAAAGTCACGTCTCAAAAATGGATATCTTTCTCTGGAGTAAGTTACACGTAAGTATGTTTTATATTGTTTTATCTCAATCTTCATTGGAAATACAAAAGGTAACTGCGTTTGTAAAATAGTGTCTGAGAATTTTAAAACTTGAGGGATTGTAATTTTTAAAAAAACTACACGCATTTTAATAGTTCTTATTGTAAAATCATAGGAAATGTTTTTCCATTTTAATTTTCATTTTCTACATAATTCTTTAAACATAAACACCGACAAAAATTATCATTTACTTACTTTTATCCAAAATGGCTATAATGAAAAAATAGTTAAAAAATCGGGTTTCTGATTTTTTTTCGTCGAGTGCGAATGTTACGCTTGGGTCAGCTAGTATTGGATGACTTTTAATGGCTGTTTCATGGCTCTTTTGATGTAGGTATTCCTCTGATTACCTGCAGTCTACTCTTGCGTCTAATTTAGACGCTTTGTAGTGAGATTTTAATGATACTTCGACAATTACCATCATTGCACTGGTTAATGTCATTCGCTATTAATTTACGCTTGTGTGCAATGAGACTTTAACAGAAACTGCACTATCATGTACACCAGCATTTTTAAACCGATCACAAGAAATGTTTACTGATTTGAAAATGTTTATTGATATACCGTCTCCTGAAGGCCTAGGATTAGATGTTTTGCTGTTGCTCTGAGGCGATGATATACAGGGTGCGGCGAAAGGTATGCCCCCATTTTGGAGAGCAATAAATAAAATACTATTAAATGTAGAGGATTGGAATTTTTTTAATTACCTTTGGTACTTCAAACAGTTTTTTTACATTAACGTTTAAAAACGACATATGCAAGATGGTGGCCTCCAGTAGCAATTCACTGATATAGCCGATTTTGGAAACTTCTTGCTACGTTTTGGCACATCTGAATCGGAATGGCGTACACCTCTTCGATGATTCTCCTTTTCGGTTCTTGTAGGGTATGGAGACGATGCCCATACTGTTGAAGTACCCCCACTGTTTGAAGTACCAAAGGTAATTTAAAAAAATCAAATCCTCTACATTTAATAGTATTTTATTTATTGCTTTCCAAAATGAGGGCATACCTTTCGCCGCACCCTGTATTATTAGGATTAATTATAAAATACTGAACTTAGCAATGAAACATGACTTCCGAAAAGGGGTTTGCAATACTGAGCTGGTGTATTCGGATACTTTTGACTCACTTTTGAAACATTTTTCAAAATAGTTTAGCTTATCTTTTGTACTAACAAGCGGAAGTTTGTTTACAGGTAAAGTGCTTGTGTTTTGCTTGTTAACTCTTTTGGCATTTCAAAAACTCAGAAGAAAATTGCGTAACACCAAGTCGTCCAGATTGGTGTGATATTGCTTGCATTTAACAAGGTATTTAATAGGATGGAATTGTTAAATTAAAAGAAGCATTTTCTGTAATAGGAATACAGTGCTTTCTGTCTCCCAAAAATGAGTTAGTACAAGGAACAGAAGTTAAAAAAGAAAATAAAAACAATACACAAAATATTTACTCATATAAAAGTTTAAAAGACCTTTACCGAAAACTTGTGATTCATTGATCAAAAAAGCGATATTTTCATTTGACGACTTCGCCGCAAGCAAAGGACAGCGCCATTTTTAAATCTTTAGGAAACAAATGGGAAGATCGTTATAAAAATTCCTTTTTACAGACTTGAAATTTTTATCCAATATTATGTAAGAATTGGTCTCTGATAGCAATTTCAATGGCATTTTAATATAAAATAATATTACCTTTGCGTAATTATTTGTTGGAGTTCTCCCGTCGGCAAAAAGTGAAGATCTCTGCTTCTGGCACCAGGGTCTTCAACTGGCCTCAAGGAAAATTTTTAAAAACTTGTAAAAGATGCGGCCAAGTTAAAGGAGAAAAAACTACATCTCGGGAAGAGTGAACAGCTAAAACATAACATAAATAAATAAATACAACATTTTACTACGTGGTCATTGTTTAAATAATTAAAATAATAATGTTGAAAGCTAGAATTTGTACAGTCCAAAATACCTGAAAAACTAACAACGCCATTTACAAAAACCACACATGGAAAACGTTGTCTTAAGAAAATCATTTATAATAGTACAGTTTAGCATTTGGCACTATCTTATTTACCACACATTTTATTTTGGCCTATATCGATCAGATATTAAATTTCTTCTTTTTCTTAGCCAACGTCCATCCTTGGTTGTTGAGCCATTAGGTGACGCACTGAGTCCTGGAATTCTTTGTTTGGAGCAAGCCTTCAGGAGCTCCGCGTTCACAGTTCCTAGCTACATAGGTGGCACTCTGCTGACATCAGGACACCAATAGGATGTAGGTGTGCGACAAGATAATCATGCATTGTCCTCATCCTGAAATCTGCCACGCTAACCGCGCGGGGTAGATTGTGGTCTGAAGGGACCTTGGGAAAAGAGGCTGCCTCATTTTTTTCCCAATGACAGTCTCTCCAACTAAAGCCCTGAATCGTAGCTTAAGTAGCAACACGTCCGCCATCTTGGGACCAAACGATGCTTTCTTCTATGTCTGCTATGGTGAAGTAGCGTGCTTTACTTCCTGATTTGGGTTTCTTATTAACTCCATGTAAATCCGCAATCAAGAAACACCACATTCAAGTAGCAAAACACGCTACTTCACCATAACAGGCATAGGAGAAAGATCGTTTGGCCCCAAGATGGTGGTCGTGTCGCTACTTAAGCTACGATCTAGGGCTTTGTCTCCAACCTCTGACAGTTCCATCTGTGAACTACTGATTTTATCCGAGCCTCAGCAGAGTGGAGAGTGCTGGGATGTTTGATCTGGGAAAGAGCTGTTCCTCGCTTTGCCAGCCTGTCAGCCGTTTTATTGTCATGATGAAAACATGCCTCGAGCTCCATTCGAACTTCAGAGTCCACTCAAAGTCCAGCAAATAGTTCAGCTTTTTCCTGCAGTCAATGATTCTCTTAAAATCTACTTGAGAATTACTGGAAAGGTCTCGAATGGAAGCTTGGAAGTCAACCAGGATATCAAACTCTGCGGTTCCACTTGATTTCTTTTAAATACTGAGAAATTTAAATCCAGTATACCCACCGGCCATCCGTTAAAGCAGGGGTCTTCAATCTACAACCCTGATGACTACATCCGAACAACAAACAGATTTTTTCGGCATGCGGGAAGCTTACAAACGGAAAAGTTTTCTTTTTCATTTGATAATATGTATTCTTTTAAGCATTTTTTAAGTAAATTAAGCAGGGAAAATATCCGGAACGACCGCTGAACGCTTACACAAAACAAAACGTGCGTGTATAGAAGGGAGGGCTAGAGCTAATTACACCATCAGAACTCAAATATTATTGACCTCACAAAAACACTTCCTGTCACCTCACCTCCAAAATTTACAATGTGGGCCCATACGTTTAAAAGCTTGGATACCCCTGCGTTAAAGTATTGGTTTGATCTATTTATGTTTTCTGAGTTTTAATTTGTTTTAAAAGACTTGACTAGATATCGATTTTATTTCAAACCTCATGCACTTGAAACACCTGTGGCACCGAACAAAGTCCATAATAAAAAATAATTATTTATTACGACGACTTAATTGATCGTCAAAACATCAAGAGAAACTTTTCCAAACCAACTTCATTGTTTAACAAAGCAAAACATAATCTCTTATTCCAGTGCTTAGGAAAGTTTCGAAAACTCAAACTCATTAAAATGTAAACAGCTCTTACCTCAGTTTCATTAAGTTCAATCTAACTTTCAAAACATCTTTTATCACATTGAAACCTTTAGCCCCATGCTGCAAGCAATATTTTTTGTTAGTACACATAACAATGAATCGATCTTATTTCATTGCAATAAATATCACATGGCTGAAAAGACCAGTGTTAATTTAGTTCACGTATAAATCCTTGAAAGGCTTTCAACGTAGTAATATATTTCCTTAATTAGTTTTCTCCTTCTATCCAACATAAACTAACTCGAATGTAAGATTGCAGTTGGTTGTTGATTTAACTGAACCCTAACCTCGATGACAATTTAATGCAATGAATAATTTCTTTTAGGAAGAAAAAGATAAACAATGAGTAAATATGAATTTCTTGTTTTTGCTATCAAACACTTCTTAGAAGTAGTAACATACTTTTTTAGTTCATGAAATTTTGAAAGCGTATCAATAACCGACTTATTTGCAACAAATAATCGCAGCGAATATCTCCTAATCTAGCTTTAAAAACTTGACAATTACTTCTTGTTGCTATGCTTCTTCTGGGGGACGTTGTGACGGTTGGAGTGAACTGAAAAAAACGACAAAAAAAATCGTTCAAATTGGTCGAGCGACCACAATTCCCAAAATTCGTCTGTTTTGTACTGTTTTTAGTGCTCTGAATCAACCAAAACAAACTTCAACTAAATACTTATCATTCTGGAGATAATTCAGTTTTAGTTAAATTTAAGCAGTTTTTGAAAATTTTTGTATTCCTTGAATTTGCAAATGCTCTTAGGTGCCCTATCTACTTGAAAATTTGCATACAGTGAAACTTGTCTAAGTTGTCCACTTACGGTGCACTACTTTAGTGGTCAACTTAGACAGGTGGTCAACTTCACAGATTTCACTGCTTATATATATATATATATATATATATATATATATATATATATTAGGGTGGTCCTTATTTTTGAAGTTGTAGATATTTTACACGACGCCCCCTCAATTTGTTCCAATATACAAATAAATGATCCATGCAAAATTTTAAGTCAATCCATGAATATTAACACGTGCCCCTAGGGCCCCCTTTTTTGAGTTTCGAAGAAAAAATTGCGGAATTTCTCATTATTATGTAAAAATATTCTTAGGTTTCATGTTTAAAGTAATTTTGAACCTCAATAGATGTTGCTACTTCTAGACCAACCATTCTCTCACTTTCATTCTGTAAAATTTTACATATTACATAGGGTACATGTACACCAATGGCCTTGAGACAGGCATACCGCTATTCGTGCTCGTTTCAAACCAAGCGGCAGGGGAACATTTCTTTCCACCAAGATGGACACTAGGGATTCTAAAGGCCATTATTGAATGGCCTAGGCCATTAATGAATGATTTTTGACAACAACTTGCCTCCTCCAGGCTTTGGGGGGTATTGATTTAGAAAATTTTCTGTGTATGTAATGGGTGTGGCAAATAGGGTCACTAGGTTTCCATGCTATAAATATAAGTAATGACAATTATATTTTAATTCGCTTTTCTTTAGTTATATACTTAAATGTTTATGCATTCTTATATAATTTAAATTTTGAAAAATCCTCGATTACCCTACCATAAAAAGAAATTCTATTTTCCATGTCTAAAATATAAATTTAAAAAAAAAATTCCAGGTCGGAATAATGTAAAAATCTATATTTTAAACTGTCTTCTACTTCAGTACATAGTCCTTAATTATCATCAAATTCCTCTTGCAATTCACAAGATTAGAAACCGAAATGGGTATCTATCTTAACCTGTTGAACCTTTTTTCTATATCTGGTCTACCATAACGCAAAAAAGCTTGACAACTATTAATATCTGCTCGTATTTCATCAATGTTAGACAAATGCCATATTAGGAACAAAGATGCTGCTCATTTATTAACAGCCTATGTAGATGCAGTAAATTTAAATCCAAATAACCTTATGATCAATCGTACATCCCTTAAGAGAGCAAGAGAAAATCTTCGAGAGGTAAAATCAGATTTCGTGAATTTCAATTTAGATTTTTTAGTTATTCCCTGGGATACAAAGCTACATCCAGATGTAACTGGAAAAAAACGCCGATAGGCTTACCATGATAGCTTCAGGTCCCAATGTTCAAAAGCTACTCAGAATTTCTGAGATATTTCTTCAGTTGCATATGATATCTTAGCTCTGATTGCTCTTTATTGCTAACTGTTCAAGCTGTAGTGTTTTATACAGCGGTTTACAATACCGGCCGTATAAAATGTGCATGTAATTTTTTAGAGCAAAAACTGAACGGTGATATATTGCATTTGTATTGCTATCATCATGCACTTGAAATCGTATTGCAGAGTGTCTTTAAAGAAGTTCTTGCCTTCCTTAGTTCTAGACTCGATATTCCATTATTTAGGCGCTTCAAAATTCAAAAAGTACACATACCACTTAAATTCTGAAAGAAGAATTTGATGACGTATTGTTGTTCGTAGAAAGCGTAATTAAGAACTATTACAGAGAATTCTCATAATGTGTATTAATATTTCTTGGTGAAGTCCTCACTCCAACAGGGATATGTTTTCGGCACCCTTTAGCTTATCTGTGAGCCAAATGGGTGGCAAAAGGAATTTATTGTTCAAATATTTATATATTTAGGAAACGATTTAAATTGACTTTACAGGAAAACAATGCCCGTAAATGCTATTTTACAATTAAATGTTGTATGAAGATATAGTTTTTTGCAGCAACCCATTCTAGGCCTTTTAAATTAATATAAAGTCTAGTGTCTAAAAAACCTGCAGCGTACAAAATGATGACAAACATGCAGCAGAAGCAGTGATTGAAAAATTCATAAATCACTTATGGTACTTAGGGGATGAACTAGTAGCTTTGTCCGTATTGGATGAAGAAATTAACTTTGAAGATAGTAAAAGACAACTTCAAAAAAACGTTTGCTGAATAGGAAGACGTGTCTGATGACTGTATAAAAAATTTCAGATAACAGTAGATGATTTGGAATACTTTCTTAGTAAAGATCTTCCTCTTTATAGAATCAAATACGAGTCAATAAAACTGTTTCATAAGTTACAAATACTAAAAGATTTTTTCCTATTTAATCCTGATTCACGGTAAAATGAAGGAAGCTATTTAAAGGGAAGATATATTGTTAAAATACACTGAAAATTGCGAATGATACAACTGAAAGAGGAGCACAATATAGTAATCGAAGAATTTTCACAACTAATTTACCAAATATGAGTCACAAAAGCAATTTAGTATTTTACAGACAGTCCAAGACTATTGGAAAAAAAAATGCACACGATTGAGATACATTGAGAAAAACGTACGATTAAAGTAAAGTTTCTAAAGCACTATTTCATTCTTATTCAATATAAAATCTTTAGACGGTATGAAGTAATTAAAAAGATTAATTTTAGTGCAACCTCGCTGTAAAAATATTTTGCAAACATATGAGAAACGATGTACGGGGTCTGAAGTAAAAACTCGAAGATTTGTGGGAAAATTATCAAAAGTGTTAAAGTTCAACGTCCTAGGGGCACGTGTTATTATTGACCGATCGAGTTCAAATTTTGCACCGATTACTTTTTATTATAGTGTCACAAAACTAGGGGGCGTCACTTGTTGAATTCCGAAAAAAATATTTTCTCATATAAATAAGGACCACCCTAATAAATATGTGTATATATATATATATATATATATATATATATATATATATATATATATATATATATATATATATTTATATATTTGCGTAGGATTTCATATAAAATTCCACTAGTTTGGCGGGTGTTAACTTTGCTGACGAAAAAGCTGAGCGATCACAACAATTCCATTCAGATAAATTTAATTTTTAAACGTACAATTACATAAAGAAACCTACAACTAAATATGGAGCTAAAACTGCTGCTGCTTTTTCTGGATATTTAGAAAACAAACTATTATATCCTATTGTAGTTGAAATAAGCCTATCGTTTTTATAATACAAATAAAATAATACAAAACTTTAATTTATTATGTGACCAATTTTTTATCGCTTTTTTTTTATTCTGCTGTCCTAACTAAAAATGCAATATCTCCATTTTTTGCACATTTTTAATTAACTCACTTTCTATGTTTAGTATGACGAAATAGGTTACCCCACAGTGTTAGAAAGCAGTAAAAACACTAAAATGTATAGAAAATGCATCATTGTTCCGAAACAAATTCACAAAATGTTAACTTTTGAATTTCATGTTAGTTTAACTGCTTTATTAGCACTTAATCCATTTACAATTTCAGTTTTTTCCTTCTCATGCAATTCTATTATTTTTACGCGTGACTTCTCTTGTAAGAAAATTGAAGGAACTGCTTATATACATTATAGCATAAATCTCAGAGAGATTGCATGGATTTAAACTTTATTTAGAGACAAGCCTGTTAAACGGTTCTTGTATGTATACAAAAACATTTCATCTCATTAGCTTCATTTAAATTTTGTATCTGATAAACTTATTTTTTGTAAGTTTCATTAATGAATAGTAGAAAAAAAAATAATCGCATATATTTCACTAAATTTCATTCAATATAGCTGCCAAAAACAATAGGTATCATCTGTAAAATTTTCGTTAGATGCAATTAAAAATGTAAAATATCTATGTTTTAACATGAGCTATTTTTCGAAGAAAACTTCGCATTCCTTACTTATTAGAGTGAAAAAAAAACTTTAAACTACGTACATTGTAGACATATGTTTATTTCGTACTATTAACACTGTTGAACATTGACAGATGTTAATGTATTCATTGACATTGAATACATTAACAAAGATTCACATAACAATTAAAAAATAATAATAAACTTTACGACAATCGTAATGTTTTATTGTGCTAATAATATGATCTTTGAAAAGAACCAGTCACTGATTACAGTACATTGCACCCCCGAAGACCCCCGCGCCAACCGTGTTTGCGGTTTATCAGTTTTAGATCCCCGAGATGACCCAGGCAAATGGGAGTGCTCTAAAAATTTCATTGTTCATCTTTGATTACATTTATGCATTAGGTAATTTTTTGTGCAGGTAAAGGGCAGTAACTGCTTTTTTTTTCATCTATTGTACGTTGGCTTTATTGCACAAGCTTGCTTATTATGTTTCCGCTTTAAAAAAAAGCGCAATAAAAAATTGCTACACTGTAGACATATTTATATTTTGTAGTATTAACTCTATTGAACATGATAAAATACATTAACAAATTTACATAACAATAAAAAATATAGTAATAAACTTTACGAAATTCCTACTGTTTTATTGAGCAAAAATTATGATCTTTGAAAAGAACCATTCTCTAATTACATTGTATTGCACTCCGTCGACCCCCGCGCCAACCACGTTTGCGATTTATCAGTTTTAGATCCCCGAGATGCCCCGAAAATGGGACTTCAGGAAAGTCTCTGACTACATCAGATCACTTTTGTAGTAAGTTACTGCCCCAAGTCAGAGCTAAAGCAGAAATACTTAAAATACACCGCCAGCTCAGTTATTCCATCCAAAGACTGCAGTTTCGTGCTTTTTAGCACTCATCAGCACGGAATAGGAATCACCTGAGCTGGAGGCAAAAAACCTCTTAAGGGAGCGAAGAGAGCCAAACAAACTATTCCGGGTCGATGAGTGCAAAAAGCATGAAACTGCATCGAATGGAATAACTGAGCTGGCAATGTATTTCAAGTACATCAGATCACGTTAAGAATTTCATTATTCCTGTTTTATTACTCTTATGCATTACTGCCTCGTGCAGGTAGAAGGCAGTAGCTGCATTTTTTTTTCATCTATTGTACGTTAGCTTTATTGCACAAGTTTGCTTATTCTGTTTCCGCATAAAGAAAGCGCGATAAAAACGTCAAACTCCAACATTTTCAAAATGTTAGTATTGAATCCAAAAGGCGTTTCTCAAAATATCTCGAAAGCTCATTTCTGCAGATACTGCCTTTTTCCTGCCTATAACAGACTAATTCTTGGTAGATATTAATTTAACAAAAACACATTACACCAAATTTGGATCTTTCAATCTGTGCAGCGTTTACTACCAGAAAAGCAATTCAGGATTTCAAAAATGCATAAATATGTCAAATACTAATTGCTAAGCATATATGCATAGCTATCTACTATTTCCACAACGTAATTTTTAATTATTTTTCCCGTGCTCAAACGAAATGAGAAAACTGATACTGAAAAGGCTGATTCACCTCAATTGTGGGAAGTGAAACGAATATCCTCATTTAACATTAATGAAATGATGTCTTTTATCTTCCGAAACAGCCAAGATAAAACAAATTTGAAGCATAAATTTGCGACAAAAGTTCATGTTTAAGAAAGGTTTCGCCATTATTCGGTGGAACGTCAGCAGTTACCACTTCCCCCCGGATGCACTAATGGATTCGGCATTGTCATCGAAAGCACAAAACCAGAGTGTTACTTGATTTTTGAATGAAACTGAAATTATTGTATTTAATAAAGTGTTCTAACACATTCTTCTGAAAGGACCATAAATAACAGGGGATCAGTTTAAAATTGTCTGTTGTGACGTTGTTGTGGAAAATGTGCTCTGAGAATGGCAATTACTGGATAGCAGCTACAATAGAAAGTAAAGACAAGTATATATGATGAAAATGAAATAGGAGGTAACTGTTCTGCGATTGACGGATACCATTATAACGGAATAGAGTAACTTTTCAAATTAGATAAAAATTCAAATTCATAAGACCAATGGCTGTTTGTATACGTATTAGACGATTTTATGCAAAAAAAACGTACTTCTTTTTTTTTAAGTAAAATTTTCATCTGAAAGAAGCAAAAATAAACTGTTACTCAAAAAGTGCAGAAATTATGAATTTTTTTGTAAAAAAAAATAATATTTTAAATCTGATAAAACGTTTATCTTCGTTCAGAAACAATATTGGAGAAAACCAAAAATGTTGGAGAATTGATTACTTTTCCCCACACACGTTGATTTTCGTCTCAATAGAAATTTATGTTCATGAAAAATGTCGATATGTTTGTAATAAAAATCAAAAACTATTTCTTCTTATGCTATTCAAAATCGGCTTTAATGGGTTAGTCGGAGTGATTTTAGTTTCGAAAGACAAATAGAACGCAATAACTTAAATCGGGTGCATAGGATATAATTTCACGTGGAATGTGATTCTTTTCAGCATGTCGGTAACTCTCTTAAAATGATCTCTAAAACGTCAACAAGAAGTAACAAAAAGTGTAAAAAGAAAAAGAAGTGAAGAGAAAATTAAAGGGGGCAGAAAGAGACCGAGAATAAAGCATAAGGAAAATTTATTTTTTGAAAACAAGCAAACAGTCCACTAAGCTCCAAGGAAACATTTTTAGAAACACAAAACCCAGGAAAATTATTATAGTTAGAAACACGATTTTGAGTGTCTCTACTATGGACATTTCGTTTCTAATATTACTAAGTAGATAAGTGTTTGGTCAATCAAGTTTTAAATTTGCACAAAATGCACGCTCTGATTTAGATAGAAAAACAAGTAGACCACGATAAATGAAACGTAAGTCTAAATGACTCTTGCTGTTGCAAAGCGTAATTCATTTAGATCGTTTTTGGCTAAAGTTTTGCCAGACATGTGTTAGTATTTTTCAGAGTACAAATGAATTAAAAGCAGAAGTCTTGTCATAATACGAGGGCTGTTCAATAAGTAATAAGACTAAATTTATAAAAAATGCAGAACATTAATCGGCATAACTTACATGGTTTTTTAAGAGTAACTTCTGCGGGACTAAATGCATTTATTCCAACGTTCTTTCTACTTCTTAAAACTTGTGAACGTTAAGTTTGTGGGAGCTTCTGAAAAACCTTCTCCGCAGAGTTGAGACATGCTTTGTTGCTTTCAAAATGTTTGCCTTGTAATAGTTTCTTAAATGAAGAAACAGTCAGAAATCACTGATGTAAAATAATTCTGCGGTTCCCTTTGATGATAAAAACAGCTGTGCTAATCATTGTCTCTGTGTTGAACGTTGAAGGCTGTCCCTCACGTTCAATATCTTCCATACTTTGCCTTCCTTAAAAGCTTTATGCCACCGAAAAGTACTGACTCTAAACATTGCTTCATCGTTGAAAACTTCACGAATCATATCAAAGATCTCCGATACTGTTTTTTCTGACGAAAACAAACTTCAATCGCATAACTTTGTTCCAACGGCGCTTCTATTTGGACAACTGGCTGCGCCTTGTAGGCGAACGCCAACAGGCTTCAACTCAAACACTCAGGAACATGAGTCTGTACGCGCCAACTATCGGTAGCTTTTGTTAATACAGACAACAGACATTTTTCATGCCACAGAAATTAACATTACGATGAGCGGTTTCGCAGCAGTAAAATTAGTCTTATTACTTATTGAACAGCCTACGCGTACATGGATTTCGAACTTTATCGTCATTGGATGGGCCATCAATCTCAAATTTGATGGTACACTTAGTCTTATTAACTTATGCTGCGTGCTCTTGGAACGACATGTGATTCGCTTATCTTCTTTCATCTTAAGAAGATATCTGATTGATGCACCTTGAAGTACTGAATTAAATAATTTGTTAACTTTTAAAGTTTCTTATTTTCTTTTGAAAATGATTTTTAAACATTTCTGGGAGATAATTCCCAAAGTAATAGCAAATTTTAGAAAGAAATTGTGTTTCTTTGAAAATAACCAAGTGTGATGAGGTCATAGTTAGCGGTAATAAATGAATCTTGAGAATTTCAGTCAGCAATGTGTTTATTTTTCGCCGTTTTGAAAATTTTCCAAGCTTGTTCTTTGCGATTGATGCTTTTAAAAAATGCATTGTAAAATACAGAAATTACGTTTTGTGCAAGTATTTTGTTTTTACTGTATTTCATGCTAAACCAACTTTGCATTGCACAAAAACTGGAACTTTTTCATCGTCTTTTTTTAGGATTAGACATCTTTAAAGATCGTATTTCACTCTGCCCCGGATACTCCTAAATATAAATATCTTTTATATTTACAGCATAAAGGGCCACTCATAATTACATAAGGGTCCCGAGTGGGATTGGGAAAATCTCTACATTTCCTTAATTTTCAAGGCCCGGGGGGGGGGTCAAACTCACTCTTGCGTAATATTTTCCAATTCGATATTTTATATTAGAAATCAAGCGGTCAAGCGGTTTGATAGGCATCCGATTTCATTTGCGTCTGGAAGGTAGAAAAAGGATTAGGATGAGATTTTTTTACTTGTTTTACAAAGAATGAATAGTGTAATATATAATAAAAGAATCCCACTATGTATAGCATGTTTTGTTTTTAATTAGTATCGCATCATATACAAAAAATTGTCGAAAACACATTCAGTCTAAACTTTTAGTAAATATTTCTTTGCACAAAAAGGTATTTAAAAATAATTTAATAATAGTGAATTTAATAACGATTCCATGATGTAAGATTCGTATACATTAGTACTGAGATGCTGTTATGTTACGCGCAGCGTATTTAATTACGCTGCGCGTTTTTAAATACACCGCTTTAATTAAGTTAAATCAACTTTTTAGTTGATTCAACTCATCGTTCAACTTGTTCAACTCTTTTCATGTAGCCCGTGAACAGCTGATGAAAATTGTGGCTTGATACTTTTTATTGCTGTGGAAATAGTTTTTCTATCTTACGTGGTCCACTTAAAATTTAAACTCGGAAGGGCATCAAATGGTCCTCAGTAATGAAAAAGCTGAGCACCACTGCCTTAGTGTATAAGGACATTACCAGTCTTAAATAGCAACGCAATTAACTACCTAAGTGCACATTAAAGTTCATGTTCATTTACGATAGCATTATTTAGCATTAATTTGGCTTAATTAATTCCATTAGAACTGCTCCTACAAACAGTCGCGAATTTCCCTTTTTTCACAAATAAGCTAAAGTAAAAATTATATACAATTACATCCTAATACCTTTGCAAATGTAATAACACAAAGTTATTTCTGACAAGAAATTTAATTTTGCTCGTAATAGCATCAGATATTACTCATGGTACGTTTGAAGTGCTAATAATATTCGAATCAGCCGTGCAGTTCTTACAAAATAACACTAAATGGATTATACTCGTAGGATAGGACGAAATGCTAATCTTATTTGTGAGTTTCTAATGCTTCACTGTTTCTATAATTACTACTTGCTCAAAATGAGTTTTAATCATAAAGTGCGCTGTTTAATTAATGAAATATTTACTTAGTTCCACCACTCAACCTACGTATACTCATATCATGGGGGAGATGAATATTATTAGCTATTATAGTTGAAGATAATTATTAAAATTATAGAGACTAATATAAGGTGTCTTAAAATCCTTGTTCCGAACAAGCTACGTTGGAAGCAATAATAATTCCTGTTTTTTGTTCTTATATGCTTTTACATTGCCTCTTAGTAGCTTATTAAGCTCAACTCAGCAACATTACTTTTGAATTTTAAAAATAAGGCAGTTAAGTTATATGCGTAGAATTCGTAATAACCTTCAATGTTACTTTAAAAACTGAATCATAATGAACGTAAAATAAACTTTAGTGTGCAAATATTTTTGAGATTAAATCTTTGTATTTAAACTATGCATCGTAAAAAGATGTGTAGCTTTATGTTTCATTTTTAAATGAATGGAAAGCAAAATTTAGAAATAAAAAAATCATTGATTCAGTTGAATAAAAGAAGGAATTTTAGATGAATAAAAGAAAATTACCAAGTATATAATTTCCTGATATAAATCAAATATTTACTGTTAATTTGAATTTTCCAATATCAATATGCAATTCTGCAAGTGATACTATGTCTACAAATCTTCCTAATCGTACAATTCCGATCAATACGAAAGTCACAGTGGGGGGGGGGGGGGGGAAATGCTGTTCACAACATAACAAAAACTATAAACTTAATAGATAAATAAAAATTTAATATTGCGGGAAAAATTATGAAATGTAGTTTTATCGACCAATTAGAATGTGAAAAGCCTACTATAGTGAAGATTTTTTATCAGCCTAAAAAAAAAGATTTTGATTTTTTTATTTATTTATTTATTTATTTATTTTTATTTATTTTTTTTTTTTTTTTTTGAGCAATCACGATTGCTTATTGCTTTAATTTGACCGTCCTTGATGTTGTGGTTCTTTTTTCAGCTTGGACCAGGGACACCAGCACCACCGCCCACCGGTCTCTGCAGGCGCGGCTCCGAGCACTGCCTCCTGGAATCCGTTTCTCCTGGTCAATAGCGTCCATGTCCTACACATATGCGCGCTCATACACACTCATACCCACAAGCCTTTACACACAATCACACACGCCTACGTGCATACACACAAGTATACGCACACACACAAGCCTACACATACACACACTCCTGCACAACTATACACACGTAACCGCCCAGGAGGAGGGGTAGGCTTGGGGGGCAGGAGTTGTTTCTAGAAACAATAACCCCCAATGAGTAGGGCCTGTCGCAACTCGTGATTGCGAAAAACATAATTTGAATTCAAAATTTCAGAATTCAAATTAATTTTTTTCCGATGTTCAGGTACACAATTTGATATTGTAATTTTTTCTTTCTTTTTTTCAATTACGAACATGCTTACAAAATTTGCTCCATTTTTAGCATTACTTCATAATATTTTGTACTTAATAGATTGATTGAGATTTTTTATGCTTACAGGGAGTGTATTTCTTATTAACACTGAATGAATTTCATGCTTATTTTAATAAGCCGTCACCACTAACTTATTTTGTAATTGCTATCAATAAAGCTATTTAATGGAAATTGATTTCTTTAAACTATGAGGTTTATTTCGCAGTAAGTTACCGCCTTTAAGCTAAAACAAAAGCGTAACTACATGCAATGTACCAGACAGCCAGTTATCACATCCAGAAACTACATTAAGAACGAAACTGCAGTCTCTGGGTGTGATAACCGGAGTGTCTGGTCTATTGCATGTGATGAGATTTATATTTAATCATTTATAGAAGTTTAATAAATGATTAATAAAATATCACAGATTGGCCAAAGAGAATTACTAATTTTTCTCTCGTAACTTTACTTCAAATGAATAACTATCGCAACACGTACTGTCGAACCCGCTAAATGGAATAGCCAATTTGTCACAAAAAATATCCTAATAAGCGGGATATTCCATTATCCGTGATCAAAATGACAACTTATAGCAATTTGGTACTTGGAAAATGTATTATAATAAGCGGGTTATTCTTTTAACCGATATTTTAATAAGCCGGCTTGGCTGTAGGTGCAGAAACGTTTTGAGATTAATTTGTATGAATGAAAAAGGAATGAATTGCAAAAACGTTTCCTCTATTGTAAAGTTATCAATGTACACATTAAAAAAGAAAATAATGACAATCGTATATCATAATCATATGATAAGAATTTGTAATGCCCTCTTTTTTGAAGATGAGTAAAAAAAGTTCTGCTGTGAAATACACTAGTTCTGCAAAGTGTACCAACACAGAAAAATTATAAAATCCTAGATAAGTGAAGTATAAAATAAACCTTATTGAAAAGGTAAACAAAAGCATACGATTTTTTTAATGCTTAAGGCAAATAGTCACTAAATACAGATGTTCCACGATACATGGTCTTTATTTAAACAGAAAATATTTCAGTAAAAACGAAAATGTTTACGATTCAGTATTCGAAATTCATTCCACATTCGAAAGTTCGCTTGAAATTTTCCGAAATCAAATTCGCGGTGAGCTTTATTACAGGAAGTTCTCTAACTTATTGTGAAAAGTTTTTATATTTTCTCGATATGTCGATTTAATCTATTTCCGTAACTGTCAGCAGCAAACCAGAAATGTCTTTTGGTATTTGCCGCATTTAACCACGATTACAAATCAGATGTAATGTGATTCCACTTCGTAAAAGGAAACTCGTCTCTCATTTGTTATTCTGCTGAAGGATTTTAGCAATAGCAGCTGGATGACAACGTTGCAAGCTGTTGCAATCAACATGGAGTAGCACATTGATAAAATCCTCTAATTGAAGGGTAAATGTAAGAAGTATTGAACATGGAGTAAAATTGTTTACTATTAAAATAGTCCATGTACTACACGATCTTGGTTTTAAAAGAGGAAAGGTTGTTATGGTAAGGCATAATTTGACTTTTCTTCAAGTTATCTCAAAAGTTTAAAAGGTTAGAATTTTTGTTTAAAAAAGCGGATTCGTCACGAAGAAAAAAAATATATTTGTCTTTTGCATTAGCAAAATTGAATCAACTAATGAGAAAATAATCTCTGGGCACTGCAAATATCGAGGAAACGTTATTAAAATTCAAAATAATAAAGCCTAAATCTATTATTTGTTTCAATAAATATTTTATGTCGCTTTCTCTGTGAGAAATTTCACAAAAATTGGGTTAATGCGTTCTAAAATACGAAAATGAATATACTTTCCCACAAAGCACTCAATGACATTGTTCAAGACCTAATTATTAAACACATCACACAAAAAAAAACTAAAGTTTACCCATGTAATCGATACAAAATATTACTAATGTAAGAAGTAACACTAAAAATTCATTAACATAGTATCATAATCATCTACAATAAATGCATCTATAAGAAATTTACCTATTGTAAATTCATTAACATAGAAATACATAACATAGGATACAATAGTTCCTTCTCGCTTTGCTCGCCTACCCCCGTTCACCACCTGCAGTGGCTCAATGGGGGGCATATAGGGAGGCAAGTGGGTGTTCAAGACCCCCCCCCCCCTAAAAATCAGAACTTCCTTGCTTTTTGTATTTTTTTCTCTTTGCGAAAATGCAAAAAAAAAAATCTCCAGCCATTAATGAATAAGTTATTGAAAATATCAAACTTTAATAAATCTAATCTGTATTGAAATCGGTTTCCATGGGTAAAATATTCTGCTAAACCATGGGGGGAAATATCGGAGCCCCCCCCCCCTTAAAATTTTGCATATGGGCGACCATGGCTCAAATGCCGTCTCTGGCGGGTGACAAAAGGTGTGAGACAGATTGGAAAGGCTTCCTCTGAATATCCTGCCTCCAATAGTACCAGAATTGACCTGGTAGTCCCTGACAGTTCGAATGAGATAAGGCTACAGACACACAATCAGGCGCGTACAGAAATTAATAGTATAGATAACGATTATGCACCATTCAGTGTAAATATCAATGCTTAATAGAAATAAGGCAGAGTTCAATATTAACCCCCAATGCAAACCTAATGAAATACCCGAAAAGGATGCTTTATTCGTTATTATTATAATTTCGTAAATGTGTTCTTGATTTTCTAACAAAGCACAAACCGTATGAGTGTGATCTTTGAAGATTCAAACACTTCTTGCCACGCCTTACCTTATCTTTATCCTATTACACTACATAAGTACTAACTTTACTATACGCTGATTTTTTTTTTCTCTCATTGCATAAATAATAGAACGTAAAATACAAATACTCTCAAATCAAAACAAGAAATAATAACGTGTAATAGCACAAATTGCAGATGACTGCGGATACTTGTTTCGGGGTTTTGCAGTAAGCTGTAATATGTGCCATCATATGTTATTTCTTATTTTACTTTTCATACGCAAAGGTATTTGTTTAACTCTCAAATCAGTTTTATTTATTACTTCTAATGCAATATATCCTAGCGATGTCTGAAATATTTTCCCTAGTTATTTGTGAACTACCGTAGACAATAAATTTACTGCTCTTCCAGCGAGATTTCTATGCAGCATCTATATTTTAACGAGATCTTATGGGGTTTTTTTTTTTTCTAAGTATGCATAGAATTTTACGTAAACTTTTCGTCCCAAAAGGTTTATCCCGAATACAAAAAAATGAGCGTTGAACATTCAAATGACATAACTTGCATTACCGTCAAACTCATTTTATCTTTTTTAAAGGACCGAAACTTTATTAACTAAATCACTTTACGACGTAAAAACTCCAGGCATGAAATAAAAAGGATTTCTTCACAGCGATTGACTTGTCACAAATTTAAATTGAATTTCTAATGCCGTGGGGGAAATGAAACTCAAAACTTTCAATAGCATTAAAAATCACAGAAGAGAGTGAACAAAGAATATGTTTGATGATAAAAATTGATTTCTTTTGAAAACGAAAAATTGAAGATCAGCGCTATCTAACATGAAATGAAAATCGCTATTGCAGCAAGTCACGTTTTCAACAACCAAAAAAAGATTGTTTGAATTTCGTTCGTTATTGGTGTACAGCATTAAAAACGTCACGTCGCAAAAACAGACTTCTTTTTTGCAGTTATTTTTAACTATGTTTTGTGTTATTTTGTCTTTATTTTCATTAGAAGCACGAGTTTACTAAGAAAATTGGCTTTTCGAAATCTAAAGGAAACGGTTAAACAATTGCAACTTAGAATAAAACATTCTGTTGGCTGTGTAATGCTTTTAATCTCCAAAATAACATTTAAGTCAACCACGAGCCACAACTGCTTATAGCAAAAATGTCCACATTTCACATTCAGAAGAAAATTGTATGAAGCTGATGGGGACCCCACACTTCCTTGTAACATCAAAAGAATAGGAGCAAGTACTGATGCACAATGTACGTGCCTTAGCAGTGAAAGCAAATTGCTCAGAAACTTATCACATTCATAATCAAATGAAGAACGAAGTTCACTGAGAAACAGTTCAATTAAACCAGTTAATTATATTTATCTTTACTAATATCAAATCTGAAAGTTTCTCTGTCCGGATCTCTGTCTGTTAGGATCTCTCTCTGTCCGAATCTCTGTCTGTCGGTCAGGATCTCTGTGACGTGCATAGCGCCAAGACCGTTCGGCCGATTTTCATGAAATTTGGCACAAAGTTAGTTTCTAGCATGGGGGTGTGCAACTCGAAGCGATTTTACAAAAATTCGATGTGGTTCTTTTTCTATTCCAATTTTAAGAACAAAATTGTCATAAAATGGACGAGTAAATTACGAAATTATCATAACGTGGAATCTTAACATGGGCACAAGCCAACTGGCGAGAAAACTCACCATATATTATTTGTAAATATACAGGGGAACCAAAAAACCTTTTAATTTTTCTATTACGGGCAAAGCCGTACGGGTGCCACTAGTGTAATATATTTACATTGGGATTAAAGTGGCATAATTCAAAAAGGGGGAACTTCAGTTCCATCAAAGAAGGAGCCAAGGAGACACAAACTCATGTCGCATTTTTTCATACATCGTTCGCTGTGGTCCAGTGGCATCTAATGTGCTTCCAAAGTTCATCGGTAAGGAGCGTCGGAATGCTGAGTTGACGCTGTTGCCATCTACTATTCTGTATTCTTCTACCATGGCCCCACTAAATTTCCGCTTCGCTTACGGGCCTAGACAATTTTTGACTTTTTTGTGTTAAACCGATGAAGCTCATGCATCAACCAATCAATGTCAATGTTTCAAAGTTTGCTTATTTTTTATTGGACGTCGCACATTTTGACCGCAAGAGGCGCCATAGGGAACCCCTGCATCCACCAATCAATGGCAAAGAAATAGAAACTGGGATGCCCTGTAGCGCCCTCTTTGTTTCCATGGGTTTCAGCTATTGCCACGGCCTGTAAGAATTTTAGTGGGGGGCATGCTTCCACAGAAGTAATGCTTCTTAAGTGCAGACCACACTTTCGCACTACAGTAAAACCTGTAAAGTTGACCACCTTCGTAAGTTGACCACCTGTCTATGTTGACCACTTTTGTCAGGAACGGAATTAGTCCTATGTTATATAATGAAGGAAAACCTCTGTAACTTGACCACCTCTCTATCTTGACCACCTGTCTATCTTGACCACTAATGAACACTAAATTTGGTTTGGCGCATTGTAAAAAACCCTTTGTAAGTTGACCACTTGGTTTTTTTTTTTTTTTAATTTTACTTAACAAATTATTTTATTTTTTTATTTTTTTATAGCTTTCCAAGAACATTTTTGATACTAGACCAGCGTTTTACTAACTAAATGAAACAGTAGCATAACTAAACCTCCTCTTGAGTTTAACCACATGGGAACTCTTTTATTCCCCAAACTTGTTTTTCTTTATGAAAACATGTGTCAATAGAAAAGTACAAAGTATTTTTTTCCAGTTGTAAAATTTTGTGACAACAATGGAATTGTGCTAAAGAATAAAGTTACTTGCATTGCAGTATTTCTGGTGCAAGGGATTAAGAGATACGACATTTTCATTCTCAACTGCTTTTTTGAACTATGAGAGTCCAGCTTGTTGCTCTTTGTATTATAGTTTTACATAAAATGGCTTCAAAAAGAAAGTTAGTTGAACTTGAGATTAATGAAAAGTATGAAATATTAAAACTAATTGAAAAGGGAGAAAGCTAGAGAAAATTAGCTGACACATATGGAATTTCTAAAACTAGTGTCTAGTAAGTGCGCCAAATTCAATAAGGAGTTATTTTGTTGAAAAGTAGATCATCATGTGGTTATAAATGTATATGAGAAAAATTTGCAATTTTTGAGAAGCTATGAATTTTTAGGAACTATTAATATCAAATGAGTAACTTTTCATAAACAATAAGATTTTTTTTTTGATCAATTTACTGAAATTTTAAATTTGCTTGACACATTATACGTCATTCTGGGAAAATAATCTCTAAAAATATTTGAATAACATTTTAAATTATTGTTTCAAAGTAATACTAAACAATGAAAGTGAGTTAAACAGAAAGAGTAAGTGTCAATCAATCAAAAAATGAATACATGGTGCAAGAAATGGCAAAAAAAAAAAATCATTACCCCCTCCATAAGTTGACCACCTGTCTAAGTTGACCACCAAAGGACTGCACCACAAGTGGTCAACTTACACAGGTTTCATTGTACTATAAAAGTATGGTAGACGTAATTAAGAGCACTTTCAAATATAGAGGAATGCTCTTGTTAGTGTCTAAGATCGTAAATTTCTCAAAAGCTATAAACAACGTAAATAAAGAACCAGGATACAGTGAAACAGTGGCTTAGATAGAAAGAAAAAACCTTAAAATAAATAATTACATCACTAATATAAAGCGAACGGATAAAGAAAAGACTATTTCATTGAGATTCATTTTACAACCATCGACAATTTTAACGTTGATTCTACGAAAATCTCCACAAAATACCCTCAATATCACCTGACACTAAATTTGACCTTTCATTTTTGTCGCTAACTTTATTACCAAATTGGTGAAATATTGCCAAGACTCGGATAATTCTTCACTGTTAAAAATTCGGGAAAATTTGAAGGTAATTATTACAGTAAAACGCAGTGTTTACAATACAGAAACATTTTACCGTAACTTGTACCGGAAAAAGTTCAAGATAGCCACGCCAAATGGTATTTCACATGGCTTATGGTGGAAAAGATGCAATTTCCCAGAGATTCAAAATTTTACAGTGAAATATAATTTTACGATAAAAAAGTACTAGTATTATGGATGCCAGTGCGTTTTTCCATAAAATTTTAAGAACATTTTTAACGGCATTAGCGATCAAATGCGTAGAGACTTATCGCCAAGTGCACGACACTTTACGACATAACTTCAGACTCCATTTCAATTAACAATGCTTGTCTCAAAGAAAAGAACTTTTAACTTTCTAGCACGCCGTTTTTGAGTTTTCAGACGTACTTACGTACACGCTACGCACTTACATAGATTTAATTACGTAAGCACGTATAGACTACGAAAAAGCTTTTGGTAATTCATTCGGGGATGATCAGAATAGATTGTCCATACGATCGTAAATACATACACATGCACGTCCGTACTGGCCAAAAAAAAAAAAAAAAATACTCAACATTCATTCGGGTTGAATTAAATGAAAGTTTTGGCCGAAATTTAAGGAATTTTTTTCTTCGCAAAAAAAAAAAAAAAAAACACTTCCTGTGCGCTTGTAAATGGAAATAATTAGACAAAACGATGCCATATATTAGATGACAAGTCCCGTGAATATCCATAGAAAACTCAAAGGAGATGCTAGAAGTGAATCTAAAAGAGCATAGTCGAAGAGCTCACAATTGTTGTTCGGTAATTTGTGATTTTTTGGAAACTGAGGAATATTTACTAGGTAAGTTAAAGCAACACGCACATTATTTAATGATTATTCGAAATCATACGGCATAGCAAAATTTATTTTATTCTAGAACGTTTGAAACGAGGAAAAAGATTTTCATTATTGTATTCAAACAGAAAAACTCAGTTTAGAAAGATTACAAATGCGTGTCTCATGCAAAATGTAAAAAGTTGAAATAAATACACTTACAGCCTAGAACAAAAGGTTTAATAATTTCTAAATCTGAGGTTCTAAAACGTGAGATCTTTAGTGTGCCGCAGGACTTTCAAAGTGTTCATCCATTGTAAATATCCATTTATAAGCGACGTCTGACAAGTTAAATTAGTGCATTCGGTTTGAATACTTAGACCGGGACCAATGTAGACTTTTAGTTCTGGACTGGTTCTAAATTTAACCCAATCACTGCTACAATTGAAAGTCGAAACCCGAACTAATTGGGGCCATAGGCAGTTCGGATTTTTAAGTTGTTTAGATTTTCGAAAATAATCTAGGAAATACCGTATAGGAAAATAGTAGGCTATTTAATATAAGAAAGAAGGTTATACAATGTGTATGTACATAAAATACAATACAGTACAATATGTAATTACATTTTTTTTTTACTTTCATTGTTTACTGAGCGCAAAAAAAAAAGAAAAGTATTTACTGTAATATACGTATTCTGAGGAACTATTACACAATAGTTAAGAAAAGAAAATGAAATGAACTTCTGAAAAATACATCTACATCACAAAAATTAAATTGAATTGATTTCTGTATCTGTTCCTTAGCAGTTGTCGAGTAATTTATCAAGACTTCAATGGTAATTTGTTCGGATTTTGAAAGTTTCGAATTTTTGTTTCTCAGATTTTTAACGTTTCTACCAATGAGAAGAGATAAAATGGAGAGAGTAAAGACTTTTATTCGTGAAATAAAGATCCCAAGTCACGTGAGAGATTCTAAAGCAAAGCATTGGAAGAATCGGGTTTCTTTCGCTAGTTTCACGCAGAACATGTCGACCATTCGTCGTTGTTGAGTCACATGACTTGGCGTGTTTGCCCCAGCCTTTGCTAAGCCAATGATTGAACTTGCTCCCTCCATTTACTACTTTATTCTCTCAGGTTTCTACTGTAGATTCAATTTCAATTGGGCGCATTTACGAAATTACAAGAGGACAGCATGCCGTGCCACTTGCTTTTTTTTTTTTTTTTTTAAATCCTCCAGCGGGCGCGACTTGTGTACCAGCCGGAAAGGTCACGCATATTTCTAAGATATGCTATTTCATATATATAAATATTTCAACATAACTCAGCAACCCCTGTTGAGTCTGGTGAGTCTGCAAATTTGAAATATGATTTTAGGTAATTTTTATATGTTGAGTTTAGTGTTAGAATAAAGGTGGTGTATCTGATAGATAGGGTAGGTGAGGGTAAAGCCCCGCGATTTTCAGTTTTTACACCACCATGGTAAATAAAATGCATATTTTCCCATTTTTTCAAATTAGAGTCATTGCGTGGGTTGTTACCTATAATCGTTCCAAATTTGAGCTACGTCTGATTAGTAATAATTGAGAAAATTACAATTTAGCGGGAAAACAAAATTGCGGGGTTTTGTCAGACAAAATGGGGTAAAACCCCGCAATGCGGATCTTTACCCCACTCAAGACGAATGTGAAAAAAAGGGTGCCTACTTGATAAAAACACTTGAAAAACCTCCTTGAACCATTGGTTTATTGTTATACAGAAGTACCGAACTTAAATATCTCACACTTTTAATCTTTTTTTTTTTTTTTTTTTTTTACTTTTTAACTTTGTCACGAAAATATTTTCTTTTCCATAAAAGGAGGATTAACTACCCGGGAAAAAATGGCAGCCGCATTATAAAAAATAATTTAAATGCCTGAAGCATAATTTAATTGAATATCTAGTACCCAGTGTTTTAAGTTAACAGTACACTAGGTTGAGTTTTCTAAAAATGTTATTGCGTCGTGGATGGAACCGTGTCCTGTTGAGGTTACGACTATTTATTTATAACGTCTTCATTTCCAATGACTCTTTCTGTGTCTCAGTACATTTGCAGGCTTCTAGATGTTTTATGTAAAAAAGAAACCTCTACATAACCTTCTCCTTCTTGTAATATTGAAGTTATCTTGGCCACATTGTGCAGGGATAAGCTTCGAGTTATTCTCTACAATTTCACTCGCAATTATAGGGAAATTTGTTTCTTCTTCGAAGTCCCAAGCTTTTGTTTCATTTTTCAGAGATGTCTTCAATCGATATTTTTGAACCTAACTTTAATGTCTACCATACAGAACGAAGAGATGCCTGCAATTAAGTTGCGTGCTTCATTAAGTTCGACATTTATCATGGTTCTGAAATGTTTTTCTTCTGAAGGTACTAAAACAAAAAATTAAACGTACGTAAATGTGCAAAAAAAAAAAAAGAGAGAGAGAGAGAGAGAGAAGAAATTACTACATTAATGAAAGCACATTTGAATTGAAATGAATGTAAGATTTCAACTAACAAATCTTATCGAAATTAAAACTTCATGACTAAATGTCCCCAACAATTAATTTTTTAAGATGAATAAGCTGTACAAAACATATGCTAAACAAAGATATTAATAATATTTCAAAAAAGGGACAATTTTAAGCCTAGTGGAGAGAATCCTTGACCTTTTGCAGATGCGGGGTTTTACCCCAAAACAACGGCTGGGATTTTCCCCATTTTGTCACTTTCTGAAAAACGCCCCGTGTTGCTTTTAAGCAGCCATTAGAATAACTGTTTTCACCCGAAGGTGAAGCTTTAATGTTCCAGTATTAACATGTAATTCATTGATTCTTCTTTTCAAATTCTACATTTTACAATGTTCACATAATATATTAGAAAAGTTAGATCAAAGTAGTAAAAAACAGACTGATCCCCCTTTCTCGTCTCTGGAGTGCCAAGTCAGGACAAAATTTCATTGATCAATAGGTTTCTATAGGACAAACCCACCACCTAGAGGTAAATTTCTTACTCCAAGGTGATCAAGTTAAAATGTCGGTGCGGGTTTTTACCCCACGCGGGGCTTTACCCCCACCTACCCTACGCATTACTGTTCAAATAAATTATTCTTACATCCGATACTCTATGATTTTATGGGAAGTTTTTGTTACAATGGAGCAATGTTTAATAACTACACTGTTAAAAATTCAGGAAGATTTTCTGGTAATTGTTACTGTAAAATTGCATTGCCGACGCATCGCTGATTTTTACGGTAATTTATACCGGAGAAATACGCGATGCCAGCGCCAACTGGTTGCTGTGGCCTACCGAGGAAACCGTAAAATTTTACAGTAACATTTGATTTTTACGGTAATAGTTACTGGCAACATGGATGCCAGTAACAATTACCGTAAATTTTCCGGAAAATTTTTAACAGTGTACGACAAGTTTTCAACTTTTTGTTGACAAACGAGACAGGAAAGATTGAACTGTACAAAGAAAGGAAATTCCATCTAGGACACCGTTTGCAATAGAACCCTCGACCTCATCTTCCGCACAAGCGATCACGACCATTCGACCATGGAGGCCCAAAACAAAGCTATGCATCAGCTTAATTATACAATATTGCGTGGTCAAACTTCAGGACGCATTTCGTTGAAAATAGTTATCGTGTCCAATTATAAATTATATTGTAGATACATCAATCAACAAAATAAGTCTTAAGTTTTCTCAGTAGGCTACGAAATTTTAAAGTTGTTGAAAGGAAATTGTTCAGGGGGGAGTTGTTGAATCCGCTGTGCTAAATCAACAATGCATTACTGAATACTTTTATTGAGATATTAAACTATCAAGATAGGAGACACACTTTCTTGCAGAATGAAAATGTAGTAAATAAATTACAAAAAATAAAACACTACACCTCATCTCAGACAAATGGTAATCTAAATAAACGCAGAATAAACCGTCAAGGGGGGGGCCTCCGTGGCCTCCGGCTTAGAAGCTTCGTCTTCTAAGCCGGAGGTTGGGGGCTCGATTCCCGCCGGTGTCATGGGTGTTATTTCCTCCTCGCGTGTTGTAAATCCCTCCTGTGTATGTTCGGAGGCAAGGCGCCTGGCACGCAGTCCTCTATGTATGTGAAGCTGTTTAGCTTCTAAATAAATAAACCGTCAAGTTTAGAAAAAAACTTAAATCTACATTTCCACAAATCCTGAAATAAAAATGAAGAAAAAAAATTCTCTGCACTAAGCGAAAAAAAAAGCTCCGAAGTTAGCTGACCATGTGGTTGTTTCTTATTGGTGTTGTATCATTAAAATTACATTCTCTTTAAGACCGAACGACATTTTTATTACAAAGTATTTCTTTCTCATCTAGATTGAATCTATACAAAAAGCTGAAGAAAGTAAAGCAAAAAACACGAAAAGTGTTTAACGTTAAAACAATATCAACGCTCTATAACATGGCAGCGATTCTTCATTGTTTTGTGTATTTCTTAAAGATTTACAGTTCCTAAACCCTTACGAGTAAAACTCTTAGGCTCTGAAAGACCTAAGAGTCTTATATAGATTTATTCTAGAGTTTGCAAGTAAATAACAACGTCGTAGAAAATGTCTTTTGACGAGTAGCTTGCGAATCGGATCCACTGACTGTTTAAAAAAAAAAAAGTTTTTTTTTTTTTGAATCGCATACTTATTGGACAATTCCATGAGTAACTGAATGACATTTTTGAAGCAAAACAAAAAGTATTCTCTAACATTCAAAGAAAAATATTCATTGTAAAAACAGTCTTTTCCCTTCGAAAATTGTATTTTTTAGGCTGAGTTCAACGGTATAATTAAATTCTCAAAGTACATTTTGGGCGATTTAAAAACAATGTTTAAAAGCATGATAACTTACTCATGTTCTTGTTTTTAAAATGTCAGTCAGTTAATATGCTTTTAATAAATATTTAAAAAATCATTCAAAATGTATTTCGGGAGTTCAATTATACCATTAAATTCAACCTAAAAATACAATATTACAGGGGAAAAGATCGTTTGCACAACATGTATTTTACGTTAAATGTTACAAAATACGTATTGTTCTGCTTCAAAAATGTCAAACAGTTACCTGTAAAATTGTCCCACTGTGATTCTCACAATAATGCTACTATACTTTCTGAATTTTGTCGTTAAGTTAAATATTATGTAACACAAAATTGGATAAACCTTCTTTTCAGAGAGTATGATACAATTTCCCTGAAAAGCAGTAAGGGAAATTTACAACTACTAATGATTTAAAACATTCTTTCTTTTTTTTTCTCTGACATAAATCGATCTGCACAGCAATAGAACAACGCAACGATAACTTTTCAGAAATGATGTAAGAAGCTACGGTAAATAAAAAAATCCCCGTAAGTCTTCTTTTATAACTACTAAGTTTTCTTTTCTTTTAAACTAGTCAAATAGTTTCCGATTTTTTAACTTTCTAAAAATCTAACGCTATTCAACGTAACTCAACATTTTTGCTTCCACACTTTCGTATTTTCTCAACTTTTTTCATCAACATGCTTGAATAGCTGTGATAGTTGAGGCGAAAAACGCTTATCATATAGGATTTCAAAAGTACTTCTTTTTTTTTTTGTATCCCTCTAAAAGTAGTTAACTTTTATCTTAGTGATGTAAAGAATGTGTTTAAATAAATATTATATTGCAACTTACTTTAGTGTTACATAATTATGACGACGCCAATGTAATATGGTTGGTGCTATACCAAAACCACCAATGTCATAAAAGTTAGTTTTGAGAAAAACGCTTTTTAAGGCTTTTTTTACTCAAAACCCTCGCTGTGAGTTACTATGTGATGACATTTGTGTCTTTGGCACAATGTACTTTACCAAAAGACGACTGAAAAAAAAATTAAGTGAAAAATGTCTCATTTTCAGTTTTATCGTTTTAGCGTATTGCCAACAAAACATAGTCCCAGGCATTCCAGCTTTAAGCATTTGCGATTAAATGAGATTTGTTGTTATATACATTTTTAAATATACGTAACAGGATTCGTTTTTTTTTTTTTTTTTTTTTTTTTTTATAAGTGTATGTTAAAATCTAAATAGCATGATAATATATATTTGACGATTATAATTGTATACCAGTTGTCCCTTATTTGCAACTGTATGTATGTGCAGAGTAGATTCAAACTAGGTTTTTCAAATCAAATTCCTGTTTTTCGTTTTCAATTTTCGAACATTAGCCTAGTAATTAATGATAGTATTCTAGTAAGTAAGTGATACAGAAAATCGTTAGGAATTAAAATTGTGGAACCTCAGTAAGTTGACATCCGCTTAGGTCGACATATTTTCATGTTCCCTTAGGGTGTCGAGTTATCGAGTTTCCACTATATATAAAGAAAACCCCGATTATTGTAACAGTCACAAATTAAAAGTTTTGCTAGAGCAACTTGAAATATTTCTAAATTACGCGTAAGCGAATAGTTTGGCAACTAAAATAAAAAAGCTAAGCACCAATGACGCATAACTTTTACCCTAATTTCGAACCATGCTTCCGCAGTAAGCAATGGTATTTCATTTGCACTTCTAACAGTAAACCGAATAGATTTCACTTTACTAAGCATTCACTGTAGGACGTGAGAACACGAAGTAAATTTAATTCAAACTTTTAAGTCTTCGAAGACTTTCAACGTAATAATATAACTCCTAATTAGTTTTCTCTTTCTGTCTTATGCAAACTAACTGAAATGTACTAACTTAAATTGGTAGATAATTTAACTGGATTCTAATCGATAAACAGCCGAAAGTAATGAATACCTCACACCAAGAAAACGCATGCAAATTTTGTAGAGATTATGTTTTTAAAATCTTTAACTTTCAGAACGTCAAAGAGTTTTGGTTTGTAACACATTTCCTAATTATTGAATCCTTGCAAAGGATGATAAAGTGAGATTCGTTGGCAATAAACTGATTAGATGTCAATATTTCTCAATTTGAATGAATTAAACTCCCCTCTGGAACTTTGTATTTAATACGGCGTTAAGTAAAAATGATTTAATTAAATAACCACTTCGATAAATATTACCCTTCAAGACGTGGATAACTAATTGAAACTGTTGGATGTATTAAGTTTCGCAAGGTAATCTTAAGATGTTTCAGAATATTTCAAGGAAGTGAAGCTCTTCGTTATTTAAATATTTTGAGTAAATGGATTCATAACAAAGCTATATATTTGATATGTATTTCATTTTACAGTATCATCGCCTCAGAGGAACACGAGGATATCTAATCCCAGGAATAACACTAAGATATCCTACTGTTGTCAAAAGGCACAAATTGCAGATTACTGAAGACACGTGTTTCGGCGTTATAAGGAACGAATATTCAATGCAAAAAAAGAGCTTATGGATGAAAAGACATCCGACAAAAGCTTAGTTCTTTTAGATTGAAAAAAGAGTTCCTTGTAACGCCGAAACACGTGTCTGCAGTAATCTGCAATTTGTGCCTTTTGAAATCATTTTTTCTTATTTTATTTTTTATGCACAAAGGTATTTATTTAACTTATTAATGAAGGATATTTTACATTGGAGTAAAGCAGAAAGCTGTAGGTGAAGAAATAAAATTTTTAATTTGGTCAGGTTGAATTTAAATCATATGAAACCTAGTAATGCATGAAAAATGATTTAAATAGACTGATGTACTCTAAATTGAAATGTTCTTGGAATTGCTCTAATATAAAAAAAAAATCAACATTTTAGCATAAATTCGTAGATGTACATCCACTCTTTCCCGTATTTTATCGATATGAAAAAAAAAAATCATCTACCATTTGAAAAAGAGTGCGCAAACACTCTGCAAAATAATCTTTAAAAATCTAGCTTAACCATAAGCAATAAGTTACAATCCCAAGTCAGAAATAAGGTAGGACTACAAGCAGGTATTGATAGCCCGATTGCATAAGGCAGATACTGCAGCTTCACTCTTATTAATGCTCGTCAGCCTGGAATAGACATAACCGAGTTGGATGTGGATGTCTTTTTATTGACGCAGGTAGTACCATCACACTGGTCCCGCATTTCTCAAAGAAAAGAAAACCAAATCAGGACTTAAAAAAAAAAAAAAAAAAAAAAAAAAAAAACTTGGCTTAGTAAGACATCTTTCTATAACATAAAGCTTACCTTTTGCTAAAGTATTAAAACAATTTATTGGCATTCAGTGCATGAAAATAGCCTTTTTAATGATATTGCGTATTTAAATCCAATCATAAATTATAAGCACAAGCAAACACTCTTAACAATCTATAGTATAAGTACATTCCTAACTATTTGTGTCTGATCATATTAAAATTGGTGAACGGAAATGGTGTTTTCCTGTAATCTGGATTAAGGTTTTGCATTAACTTTAGCTGCAGTTTTCAGCGTCTTTCCCTATTTTGATGTTATTAGGTCAATATTATGTCTAATGATTCCAAAACATTTTCCATGCATAAACGAAGAACTAATCTGGTTTGAGTGCTTCTAATGCCTTAGTGCTTCTTCGAATTGATACATGCTCAAAATGAAACTCACAGAGTAGTAATATATCTTATTTATTTCACAAAAACTATTATTTAGCTATATTTCTTGCTTGAACTATGAGGGATTAATTAGCAGATATTAAACTGAAAATCCGTAAAGATCAGCATAAATATTTTCAATATTAAATATACTGCGACAAATAATATCGGACTTGGAATTTAGAATTGTTTTATGTCAATTTAAAAATTTATAAAGCACAGTTGAATGCGTGTGGCATTTGAACATAGTAATTCTCTTCGCTTTATCTATTAAAAAGGTAACAGTGCAACGCTTTTATTTTTCCGTTAAAAAAACATTTCCTTGAATTCTTAACTTTAGTTAAACATCTAAAGTTAATGAAGTTCCTATTTTTGGTTCAAGAATTTATGTGAAGTGAAAAGATTTAAGAGTTTTCTTTCAAACCGTAAAAGTGGATGGAAAAGTATTTAAAATACATTTTAAGGTTGATTTTAATTAGATATTTAAAGTAACTTTGCTGCGTTTATGTTTAGCATTACAGCAATTTAATTGGTAATCAATGGATCAATCCTTATTAAATAAGAAAATAAATGCATTGAAGTTACCTAATAGCAACGATATTATATTTTGTTTGCCTATTCTTTCAAGCTGCTTATTATTCGCTAAAAGTTTACTATTCCTGTAATTGTGGTATATGATGTAATGAGTAAAGTAAGAAATAACAACGTCAAAAAGCACAAATTGCAGACACGTGTTTCGGAGTTACAAAGAACGCCTTTTTCAATGTCAGAAGTAATGAGCTTATGGGTGATGACTCTGCGCATATTTTGAACCGACAGCGTTGCAGTGTGTTCTATACATCAATGAGAACATTTGAAAATATAATTAAACAAAAGTTTTATAATTCATTTTAAAAATAGGAACTTACGCATATGGGCACTCGACTTTTTTTTTCTTTTTTGAGCAATCACAATTGCTTATTGTTATTACTGGAAAGTATTTGACGTCCTTTGATTTTATTTTTCTATGCTTATACGATGTTTGTCCGGAAAATACGTATATAAAATTTGAATAATAACTTTATTTTACAATTATTCAGGCATTACAATATGGTCTCCTTCAAAGTACTCTCCCTGAAACAAGATGCACTTCTACCAACGCCATTTCCACTGTTGATAACAGTTGTGACGCTGTTCAGTTCTCGTGTCGTTTCTGCCTTGATGGCTTCCACATCTCCCAAGTGCCGCCCCCGAAGCACCATTTTGCATTTCGGGAACAGGAAGAAGTCACAAGGTGCTAAAACGGGTGAATAAAGCGAGTGGTCTGTCATGATGATTGAACTTCGGGCCAAAACCTCACGCACGATGAGCGACGTGTAAGCGGGCGCATTTCTTCGTTTCAGGTTTTTGTGTTAGGATTCCGTGAACGATTGTTTTGGGGATTGACAACTCGTCAGCTATCGTTCTGACTGTCAATCTACGGTCTTTAAGAACAGAAGCCCGAATTCATTCAACATTTTCATCAGAGCTCGATGTCGAGGAGCGTCCTGTGCAAGGGTCTCCTTTAACGTCTTCTCGGAACCTTTTGAACCACTTGTTCCCGATTGGTTCCTTCAGAAAATTGTCACCGTAAACTAGTTTTAAACACTCAAAAATCTCACGGCCATTCTTGCCTAGCTTTGCCAGAAACTTGATGTTGATGTTCTGTTCCTCAATCAGATAGAGCTCCATGCCGACGGCAGGTAAAAAGGGGTAACTTTCAACAAGCGGGGGGGGGGGGGGGATAACTTTCAACAACTCCACGTTCTGACTCAAACTGAGCGTTGAGGGGATTGGCTACAGCGGCAGTGCCGTTTGGAGGCGCCTCCACGACGCCATGATACGTCACCACGACTGTTTTATATGTATTTTCCGGACAAACCTCGTAAAGCAAATTAATCTGGTGTAAGTAGCACCCCTTAGAAAAGACAAGCCGACCTATCCGACATATTGGTTCCAAGTCAGCTTTGGATCCAACATTGTTTCTAGTATTTATAAATACGTTGTAATATTCGCTAGTTGCTATGTCGTAAAAGATTTGATGCTAAGTTGAGTAAAATGTTCTTAAGGTTAGTGTAGAAAGATAACTTAGTTAACAAATTCAACAAAAAGGTATTGGAAATGTTTACTGTAATGACATTCATTTTCACACCTTATTTGTTTTTAATTCATGTTAATTAAATGTTGTGCATTTACAAAAGAAAATAATCAAACAACAATCAAGCAGCACATCTAAAGCTTAAGCATCAGTCCTCTGCAATGAAACTTTTGTACAAATTCTAATTTTGTAAATCGACAATTTTGGAACCAAAATGTCGATGAGTCAGCTCCCCACATATAGTGGCCTTAGGTGCAAGGGTCTCCACGAGCATGTCCCTTCCACTGGGTGGTGACGTCAATATACCTCAGAATCAAATTATTTATAAAAGACCTTCTTAGCTTCACACTATCTTTTTTACGCGAAAACAGTATCCAGCACACAACATCCAACATCCAGCCCCTAGCATTTATTTAAATTTTGAGGTCTTGAATTCAAATTGTGGTTGAGGTAAAAGCTATTAGTAGAAACAAGAAACCCAACAAAGGGGGTTTTGGGTAACGACCCGAGTAATTGGCACTTTAAGAGTTTGTCCTTAAACTTACCTCTGTTTTCATTACTTATAAAAAAAATATTCACTTCTAAATATTTTTTCATTAAAGAATGCTCATCTGTGCATCTATTTAGTTCACTAAAATCAAAAATACTTGAACAGATATTTTTATAAAAATATATGCATAAAAAGTTATGCAGTGTATGACACGTTGTGATCCAGTCATTGGCACATATTAATGGAACTGGAAAGTCACTTATTTTTTACTTTTAGGTTACATACAAATTTTATCATCATAAGAAACATAATTAATGTTGGTTTAAAGTAAGTACATACAAATTTTATCATCATAAGAAACATAATTAATGTTGGTTTAAAGTAAGTAATTTTACAGAAATTAATGTTAAATCATACTTCATGACGTTGATTATGCCATGTATTAAGTATTTTAGGGAAATAAAAATAGATTTGGAGTTGTACATGGAAAAAAATATTGAGATAATTGTTGTTTCATCAGTCGGTATGCAGTTTTGATTTTACGAATTATAGCTGTTTACACAGAAAAAGGAACATTACCCGATGATTCTAAGGGACCATAAAAAATGAAACGATTCTCTACAGTCACAATATCTGACTGTGATACCAACCATATTGGTTTTTTATTATTTCTCTTAGAAATTTAACAGTAGATTCTCTAGGATTCAAATCAATAGTACAAACTAAATAATATTGTTGCAGCAAAAGTATAAGAAATCAAGCTAGTGACACATTGCACAACACATTAGTGAATATTGGCACATGTGCCAATTACTGGGGACTAGCAAAACTGAAGCACTACTAAATGGCACCCATCATTTACTTCAAAAATCCAAAAAGAGACAAAAATGTACTTCTGTTCACTGAAAGTAACACCTTTCAACTAAACAAAGCTTTTGACATCCAAAATTCAAAATATATTTTAAGTCAGATTTTAATGAATTGACTAGCTAAGTGCCCGGTGTTGCACGGGCTACCTAAAAAAATAAAGATATGTCCAGTTGATTTTTTTGTATTACTTTGAAGTCAGTTTCTAAAGCGTTAAGGAATAAATACGCGTAATGCAAGGCTTGCAAAACACCAGTAGAGCATATTTTTGGCAAAAATCTCATTAACGTTAATCATAGTTATCAATGATACAAGTTATGAGTATTTTCAATTAGCACAAAAGATGAAAATATATGCCTTATCAACTATAATCTGTGCTCATGTTAAACTGAATTACATCTGTTAGACTATATCTGAAATATTTATGTACAATTACAATCAGCTTTTTACATAGAATGACGCATACTGTTTGGTTGAATATGTGAAACTAAATCACCAAGACTCAATTAATACCAAAAAGCATTAATTCAATACCAAGTCATCAGATTCCAATTAAGCTTTAGTTAAAATCCTAAAAAACAATATTTTTTGTTCAACTCTGTTTCACTTAAAGAAATCCAAACAATCTTAATTTAACGTGTTCTTTTAAAAATATAAAATGTATTTCAAAAGTAAAAACAGGAAGGAAAAAGAGAATTATTACAATTCGAAAACTCACCTTGTGGCGGGGAAAAGTCCAACAAAATAAACATAATTAGTCGCACATCCTAAATTTACCAAAATATGAGGCCTGTCAATGATAAACTAACACTAGAATAAACAAACATAACTAAAGAAACAATTTTCATATGCTGAAAAGAGTTAAGAACGTTGGCTGTAAAAAAAAAAGGACAGACGATAAAATAAAGGCTATGTCCGAATAGAGCAACCAATTTTAAACTAATTTAAAATGAAATTCTGGATGGAAACGTTGTTTTACGATTTGGACAGCAGCCAAAAAAATCTCTTTTAAAACAATTATTAGAATTTTATTTGCTCACCCACATTCAAAATGGCAACAGGAAAGAAATAAATTTTCCTGAATAGCGTAATGCTCGGGCCGTGGTAGCCTGATCGTTAGGGCATTGGACTCGGGACCGGAGGGTCTCGGGTTCGATCCTCACTGATCGAAGACCCACCGTCGTCATTAATGGTGACTGGGCGACGTTAAATATGCTCGTGGTCACAATGTCCTCCAAGTGAAACGATACCTCTGGGGGTGCCAGACTAGGAAGTTATTCGGCTCCTGGTCTGGTTCTAAATTGTCTCTCGAACTGTTCTTAGATGGCACCACCATCTATTGTGTTGTCTTTGTACTGTCCTGGGAAACAAAAATCCTGGAAACATTGTGGATTAATAGAGGTATAAGCTTCCCTAGTGGAATAGCAGAAACCTCAATTTGTGTGTGTGAAAGAAAGAAAGAAAGCGTAATGCTAATTAACGTTTTAACTAATGTCTCCGCTAGTTAAAGTCGTACAATTACGAGATTGGTCCTATTGTTTTCTTTGGAAAATTTCGAATTGATCGGTTTCTCGTTCGACTCTCGATTTGCAGCGGTTGTCGAGAAGATCGATCTTCAGATGGACAGACAGACAGACGGACGCGAACAGATTTTAATAGTATGGATATGCATGCTTCCTTTAAGCCAGAGAAGTAGTTTTTGCAAAAAAAACAAATGGCTGATTTGACACAAACCACGATTACTTCTCTTTCCTATGCACGGCTACCTTTTAGTAACATGAATTGAAGTTGTAATATTTAAAGTATATGTACATTCAGTTGGTGTATAGCCTTCTACTTTTAAAACATTGCATATGAATCTTATTTTAGGACATTTTTGTTGGAAGTGCCAATTACTGGTGATCTGCTAATTACTGGGGGTGTTACCCTATCTCAATTAGTGCAAACCGTAATTTGAGAGAGAGAGAGAGAGAGAATTCAAGTCCTCAAAATTCAAACTAATGTTTTTTTTTCCCCCGAGCAATTACGAGATGCTTATTGTTTTCACCTGTCCTTTGAGTGACGTCCGCGTCTTTTGATTTTTGGCCCCTGGTCCTCTGCAACACCACCGTCTACCGGCCCCTTCAGGTGCTGCTCCTCTGGTTCTGTGCCTTCACCAGCAGCACACTCTACCGGAATCTGCTCTGTCTGGGCGGTTGAGTCCGTGTCCTATACATAGCACGCCTCCAAATATATATACTCCTACACACACAAGCCTACACACACACACTCACACACAAGCCTACACACACACACTCACACACAAGCCTACACACACACACACTCACACACAAGCCTACACACACACACACACTCACACACAAGCCTACACAAACACACACTCACACACAAGCCTACACACACACACATTCACACACAAGCCTACACACACACATTCACACACAAGCCTACACACACACGAGAAGCATAATTTGAATTCAATGGATCAAAAATTCGATTTTTTTTTTTTTTTTTTGAAAATCTATAATAAGTATAATATTAATGTTGTATAAAACTTAATGCTGAAAAATGACCCGATAAAGCACATGTTAAAGAACTTTTATGAAGTAGGCTGACATTATTTGTTACTAATATTTCAAGTTTACAACTATAAATAGAAGATTAAGCTATTATCAATCTTGTCCCAAACAAGCTATTTCTATTTCTGGAGAGAAAAAACGCTAAATAAACATGCAGGACAAAATCCGTTTGTTACCCACATTTTACAAATAATTTTCCTCGCTGAACTCACGTCTACAATGTAAATAAAAACAAGCACCAAAAGTCGCGTGGAAATCTCCGCGTTGCAATTCAGTACAAAACGTTCAGTTCTCCTACAAGCTTTTATTATTTATATCTTTTCATTCCCTTTTATTACTCCCTTTTACTACTTTTCCTCTCATTTTATATCCGCCCGCTCGCTGGCGAATGACAGTTGCTGCACCTCATTGCTACTGAAATTTTCTGTTACGGAATTTCAGCTCATTTTCCCGCTTTGTCAGCACTTGCACGTTCTCTCCCATCACTGCTCCAACCCCCTTTCCACCGTGATACTTTTACGAAGATCTGTTTTGTGTCTGCACCATGCGTTGGGTGACACCGTAAACTAAACTTTGAGAAAAAAGATTTGACTCTGATTCTTAACAATTGAAAGTTTACCGTTTTGTTGCGCGCACAACCAAATCCAAAATATTATGTCAATGTCCGAAACATTGTTTTGTACGAAACAATTCAAAATATTTATAACAACTTTATCTTTTGATAACAATTAAATGTTAGAAGGCAGGACCGTTAATCACAAATTACAATATTAAGTGTGTGCACGTGATTGGAAGAAGTCCTCCCTCGAAAAAAAAAACTTTTTGAGTTTTCGGCCTCGAAGCAACAGTCAATAAAACTTCATTGCAACTGCTGTTGACAATACGTTTGAAACGCAGAATGAAGCGTAATAGTGACTCCCTTTGAAAACATTTATGTACCTCAGAGTCAGTCTAGCGTAAATCCAAAAATTGCGATTTTCAATCTATTAGTGCATCGTATGTTGAATCCTAATCCGCATCGAGCCATATGAACGTAATTCTAAAAAAAAACTTTGCAATTATTTACCAGTGCTATAAGAGTGCAAGCCCTATTCTTTCTATGCACCAGGCAGACGTTTTCCCTCTCTACTATAACGTAGGGTCAGGTGGGGTGGAATGGGTATAAAAAGAGATATTTTTTAAATAATTGTCAAAATATTGAAATCTGATTTCCAACAATTAAAAATCCTAACTGAGTTTTTATATTTCAACAATAAACTTCAAGCATCCATTGTTATTATTACTGAAATAATTTTATTATTTATTGAAAAAGCTGTTATTTCAAAGTCTGTTTTTAGGAATGAGGTGTTCTCACCGAGATCTTTCGAACAAAAAAAAAGTTAGTTCAAATCGGACTATTCTCTCAAAAGTTATTAAAGGGGGACAAACAGACCGGCAGACATTTCCCCCCCTCTCAACTTTCCTATTTTTAATTTTTCGATATTTATTTAGTAATTTTATTTCGTTTTGACTTTTTGTTGTCTTTTGCGATATTTTTAAGATGCATTAAGTCTTATTTCATGCTTTTTTCTTCCTTCTCTAACTTTTACTGGGAAAGTACGCGAAAAAACCTTTATTTCTACATGTTAAATCGCAGCATCATCTTCTTTTATTTTTATTATTTTTTATTTTATTTTTTTATTTTATTTTTTTTTTTTTTTTTTTTTTTTTTTTTTTTTTTGTGAGTACTACGACATAATTTCTGTAATACTTCCTCAAACTTCAAAAGTAAGACACCATTTTAAAGATTTTTTTCACTGCAGTCACCGAAAAATAAACAAAACACATTTTTGCTATCGTTCAAAAATTATTTTAAAAACTGGGTGTGTAAATTCCTTCAGTCGAGTGTGTGGGTCAGTAAGTACATTTCATTGTGACTGTTGTTGACAATACATTTAAATCACGAAACGGAGCTTGATTATGATTGTTGTTATCAACATCGCTAGATCACAAAAAAAGCTTCAATGTGACTTTGTAGAAAAATTCTTTAAATTACTATTTTATGTTTATTTTCCTCCTATTTAAAATCCGCCTCCTCGCTGATGAATGACGAATTGCTGCACTTCATTGCTACTGAAAATTTCTGTTACGGAATTTCAGTTCATTTTCCTGCGTAGTCAACAGTTACATGTTTTCTCCCATCACTTCTTCCTGACTCCTTTCCGCCGAGATACTTTTACGAAGACGATGTTTTGTGCCTGCACCATGCGTTTGGCCACATGGTAAAATGAATCTTTAAAAAGAACATTTGACTTTTTGATACTGAATAAATGAATATGCAGAAACCAAATATAAAAAAGAAATTTGAATTCTGAAATTTTGAATTCAAACTATGTTTTTCGCAATCACGAGCTGCGACAGGACCCTACTCATTGGGGTTATTCTTTCTAGAAACGGCTCCTTTACCCCCTAGCCTGCCCCTCCTCTTGGGCGGTTACGTGCGTATAGTTGTGTATGTGTAGGCTTGTGTGTGTGCGTAGACCTGTGTGAATGCACATTGGCGTGTATGTGTGTAAAGGCGCGAGTGTGTGTGTGTGTGTGTGACTGTGTATTTGTGTGAGTGTGTATGTGTATGAGCATGCGTGTGTGTAGGACATGGACGCCACCGACCAGCTGAAGTGGAGGAGCTGCGCCTGCAGAGGACGGTGGAGTTGAAAAAGGAACCGGAATGTCAAGGACGGTCAAGTGAAAACAATTAGCAATCGTGATTGCTCAAAAAAAAATTATTCTTCAAAATATGTCAAATATTTACCTTTGGGTCTAACTTAAATGTGAGAAGACAGCGTTGTGAAGCACAAATTACAAGCATAACAATATCTCTGAATTATAAAATGAAGCTTTATTGTGACTGCTGTTGATAAAAGTTTTGAATCACAAACTGAAGCGTCATTGTAATTGCTGTTGATAATATCTTTGAATCGCAAAATGCAGCTTTATTTGTTAACAGTATCTTTAAATTACAAATTGAAACTTTTTTGTAACTTGTTGATAACGTCTTTGAATTACAAAATGAAGCTTCACCGTGACTGCCGGTTGACGGTATCTTCGAATCAGAAAATGAAACTTCATTGTGACTGTTGTTAACAATATTTTTGAATTACAAAATGGAGCTTTACTGTGTCTGCTATTGTTTCTTTGAATCTCAGAATAAAAGTTCATTGTAACTGCTTGATAAATATCAAGATAAAGTTCAAACGTAGAAAATGCTCCTACCTGTCAGAAGGTAAGGGTCAAGAACTCCAAGCTGCATAATTGAGGATCACAAAACTTATTACACAGACCACACAGAACAAGTACATACACACAAGAAGAATTGGAACGCATCTGCTCGCTCGTCAGATCTGCAATCGTATCTTTTTCCGCGCTGTTCAGCAACAGTTACAGTTAGTCTCAACACTGCTATTGACAATGTTTTTGAGTCATAAAATGAAGTTTCATAGAAAGTAATACAGTGGACGCCAATTAATTGAACCACTGATTAATTGAATCAACCGCTTTAATGAATCAAATTGTCAAAAGCAGAAGAAAATCCAGCTTTATTGAATCAGCCGCTTAATGGCATCAAAATTGTTTAGAACTAATGTGATTCATATAAGCGGCGGCCACTGTATTGACATAATTTTTTGAATTACAAAGAAGATTATTTGCAATTTCTGCTGATGATTTCTTTCAATCACATTCAGTGGGACTGATGCTGTTGACAGTATCTTTGAGTCGCAAAATAAAGTGTTATACTATGCTTTCGAATCACCACCATTATGCTCTAAAATAAAATAATTTCTTTGCATCCTTGAGGAAGCAGCATGGACATAATACGCGTACCTTTCTTAGCAGTTCCAGTAGAACAAAATGAAAAGGGATAATTTAAAGAACTTTCGGACTCCATGTCCTTTGTCTACGTGCACTGTCATTTTTGCTGAAAATCAGAAGAACAAAGGGGAATTCCCTTAATTCCATGCATGCACGCCTTTCTAACATTTTGTTGGTTATTTCCAACTTTAGCTCTCCATCTACGCCAAGACGTGACCACGTAATACAAGAAGCCTATTGATCCATACAGCAACTTTAGGAACAGCTAACTTAAAGTATACTCCAAATATTTCAAGGAACTTTGAAAACTTTGAAAACGCACTTTATACTTTAATTAGACAGAACACACTGTATGGGTTCGCACATTCTGCATTTCTAAGGTCAAAGGTGGCTCATAGTATAAAGTGTGTGTAAAAGAACTGCGGGATTTTGATACAAAATGCTTCAATTAAATCACAAAATTGAGTAAATTTCACATTATGTGTTCTTAAAAGTGTCAATTTATAAATATTTTAAATAGTTAGCAGATTTCAATGTGTAACTTTTGTGGAACGGCACATATTCAAATGATAATTATCCTTAGCTTAAGGTCATCAGAGCTAAGTTTATCTAGGTTCATCCAGAATTTTCTTATCGTAAGCGTTATTTTTGACGTGTATGTAGTATGAAAAAAGTCTTACGGAATCGAATACTGCATGGAGAAATTAAAGATTTGGAGGACATAGACGTCTCGGAGGCAAAGAGACAGGCTCTGATATTCCAGTACACTATTTGTCGAATTGAATATCCAATGCTTCCTCTCCACATGCTGTTAAAAAAAAAAAATCAAGCTAGTGCGTATAAAATTTGATGAGCTGTCGATTTCTTCACTATTAACTGTCCCAGCCTAATTCGTGCTCATATGATTTTTCAAAATCTTATAGACAATCTGTAGTTTAAAAAATCGATGAAACAGCTACATTGTTTCATAAACAATGCCGTAAATTTAGATTTCTCTCCTTCTTTTTTTTTTTTTTTCTTTTATCAAAACTTGGTGAAAAAATCGTTTTGTTTATAACGCTTCAAAAAAAAAAGTTTTTTTTTCCAAAAAATATGTAGCTTGACTGCTTTGTAAAACAAAAAATAACTTAAAAAACGATGTTATTTGATTAAATGAGGAATTTAATTTAAAGTCTTGATGGAAAAAAAATCTTTTAATGTTAACTATTCCCTCTGCACATCAGAATGTGAAGCGGAAGAAAATATTTTTTCGATCCTCTGAAGAAAACTATTTTTTTTCATTCGAACAAAGTCTAAAGTTTGTTATTTTCAAATGAAAACTTGAAACTTTAAAAAATTCACTTGTGTGTTCTAAGAATTGTTAATAAAATATCTTTTCAAAATGCAAGCAACTATTTGTTCATCAGTAATATCAAACTAAAGAAAAATCTTTTGAAAAGAAATATCGAAACGCTCTTTCAAAAAAAATCTATGTCTTTCAATTAAGGGCATTTGCAAAGAGTCAAAGCGTGTGATGAAAATTCAAAAGAAATGTTATCAACGAGAGAATAAATTTTATAACTCAGTTACACACAAAAGCGCAAAAAAGCCTTCATTTGTTTCTCACCGCAAACAAAGATTGGCTGATTATTCTCTTTGAATAACTATTTGTTATTGTTATTGATTACGACCTATTTATTTACTCAAATTACTTTTTTTGATCTTTTTCTTTGTATTCAAAGGTGATTATGTCTACAAAACAATTCCTAAGGTTTTTGTTATTTGTTTAAAAGAAATCTAAGAGTTACGTTCGTCTCTATTACTTGCGTTTGGAACTCCTGTCCCACAGTAAAAAAATGCATTTCAATTTAAATAACAATTGAGTGATGACCAAGTTTTTGTAATGACAATTGTCGACACTAGAGAACTTGTAAAATCCAAGTTAACCACCAAAATTTCGCAAAGTCGAAAAATTTTTTGCTACTTCTTTTTTTTCTATTTTATTCTACGCGTATCTCAAACATCGATGTCATAATTTTGTTTTTCTTTTTTCTTTTATTTTTTCTATCTATGACCTGCATGCCTTCCTTCATCATTATCATACTCTTCCGTTTATTTGTTTTGCTTTTTTTTCATGTTTGATCAACGTCAACATACTTATAGTACCTACTTATTTTACCAGTTATTCTCATAACTTTATGTTTGGGGCAAGTACTATTTTTCCTTGCGTTTTACACACACACACACACACGCCTTTGTGACACCGTCTGTCCAATGCTTTTTTTCCCTTACTATTTCTTAAATTTTTCAAATCTCATGATGCACCCTATATTCCATAGATGTCCCGATGTTATGCTACTTTAGTTGTTCATGCGTCTGAACTTCTGAGACATCAATTTTGCATCATCAGTATCAACATCTAATATATACTTTGAGCTCTGACTGAATCAAATACATTGTGAATTTATCCAATCTTTTGATAAGCTGATATTCCATCACCAATTTCCTGAAATTAAGCTGACTTTTTCTGATACTTTTTGGCACCGAGTTTGGTATGATCACGCTCAGCATCTCAAAATTTGGGGGGAAAAACAGTTGTCCCTCATTTTACGCGGATTTGGTTATGCATTGTTTAAGATTTCACGCCTTTATTTTGTTTTACTAGGGTGAGTTTAGTTTTACACGGCTACGGCATTGCAAACAGAAATTTCCCTCCTTTTTCAAAATCCAAACCATTGAGATTGCTGACAACATGCAATGAACAGTATTTTGGAGTGCTAAGAGCGTGCTTGGGTCACTGAAGATATTTTTTGTCACTAAAGAGAAATACTCCTGGAACCAAAGTACAGTGAAACCTGTGTAAGTGTTGACCACTTGCGGTGCACTAACTTTAGTGGTCAACTTATAGAGGTTGAATTATATGTACAGATCTAATTCTGTGCCTAAAATTAGCAGTCAACTTAGACAAGTGGTCAACTTATAGAGGTTGAATTATATGTACAGATCTAATTATGTGCCTAAAATTAGCGGTTGACTTTAATTTACAAGGATGGTCAACTTTACAGGTTTTACTGTAATCAGTTCCTCATACAAGTCAGGACTCACTGAAAAAGAGCTTTTAAAAGAGACAAAGGAGGGCGAAACCAACGAGGATACTGAAATAGATGACACACAATTGTGAACTTTCACACCGAAAGCTATCAGACACTCCTTGGCAATGGCAAATGAGGTTTCTATTTTGTAAATGAAGGAATTCCCATTGTAGAAATGAAGCCAGAAATCAAAGATGCGTTAATGCGCCACAAAGAAATATAGAGAAAAATGATTAATGACTGTCAACCACTTATACTGGTAACAGACCCATTAACCGCTATGTTTATAAACAGTTTATTCATGTCTTTTTAAGCAAGCCGAGCATATCGTCGGCTTAGAGCAACAGTAAGATATCTAATCCCAGAAATAACACCAAAACATCTTACTGTTGCTCTGAGGCCACGATAGATATCGGAATTAATTAGACGTTTAGAGTAATATGCAACATTTGATTACAACAAGAATGAAATAACTATTTATCTCTTCAACCTAACACCCTATTTTAACGCTAATATTAAGTCTTAATTTACGCCATTTCGATAAACGCCGCATTTGCGCGGAACGCGGCTCCGCGTAAAACAAGGGTGTTCTTTTTCTTCATTGGTCTAATTTTATGACGCACGTATCTTACTCCATTGATCTTACAATCAGTTGCTTTTCCTGAGTTTATGACTCTTACTTTACTTCATCGCTCTCTGTTCATGCTTATCTGTATTCCCAAATATGATGTTAGTTTATGATAGTTGCAGTGAGTTTGTTGTTGACGAATCTATAGTTAACATTGGGTGCCAATGCCCCGAAAAGTTGGACTTCTTTATTTATCTTCTTTATCTTTACTAATAATAAAGCTGAAAGTCTCTCTGTCCGGAGGATGTCTGGATGTCTGTAGGATGTCTGGATCTCTGTGACGCGTATAGCGCCTAGACCGTTCGGCCGATTTTCATGAAATTTGACACAAAGTAAGTTTGTAGCATGGTGATGTGCACCTCGAAGCGATTTTTCGAAAATTCGATGTGGTTCTTTTTCTATTCCAATTTTAAGAGCAAAAATATCATAAGGTTACTAATAATAAAGCTGAAAGTCTCTCTGTCCGGAGGATGTCTGGATGTCTGTAGGATGTCTGGATCTCTGTGACGCGTATAGCGCCTAGACCGTTCGGCCGATTTTCATGAAATTTGACACAAAGTAAGTTTGTAGCATGGTGATGTGCACCTCGAAGCGATTTTTCGAAAATTCGATGTGGTTCTTTTTCTATTCCAATTTTAAGAGCAAAAATATCATAAGGTTACTAATAATAAAGCTGAAAGTCTCTCTGTCCGGAGGATGTCTGGATGTCTGTAGGATGTCTGGATCTCTGTGACGCGTATAGCGCCTAGACCGTTCGGCCGATTTTCATGAAATTTGGCGCAAAGTAAGTTTGTAGCGTGGGGGTGTGCACCTCGAAGCGATTTTTCGAAAATTCGATGTGGTTCTTTTTTTATTCCAATTTTAGGAACAAAAATATCATAAAATGGACGAGTAAATTACGAAGTTATCATAACGTGGAACCGTAACATGGGCACAAGCCAATTGCCGAGATACGAAATCATCATAACGTGGAACCGTAACATAGGCACAAGCCAATTGGCGAGATACGAAATTGTCATAACTTGGAACCGTAACATGGGTACAAGCCAATTGGCGAGAAAATTCACCATACATTATTTGTAAATATACAGGCGAACCAAAAGACCTTCCAATTCTTCTATTACGGGCAAAGCCGTGCGGGTACCACTAGTACTAATGATAAAACTGAACGTCTAGATGTCTGGATCTCTATATGGATCTCTCTCTGTCAGGATCTCTGTGACGGGCATAGCGCCTAGACCGTTCGGCCGATTTTCATGAAATTTGGCACAAAATTAGTTTGTAGCACGGGGGTGTGCACCTCGAAGCGATGTTTCGAAAATTCAATTTTGGTCTTTTTCTATTCCAATTTTAAGAACATTTTCCCGAGCAAAATCATCATAAGATGGACGAGTAAATTACCAAGTTATCATAACGTGGAACCGTAACATGGGCAAGCCAATTGGCGAGAAATTCACCATACATTATTTGTAAATATACAGGCGAACCAAAAGACCTGTTAATTTTCTACTACGGGCAAAGTCGTGCGGGTACCACTAGTTTACATATAAGACAACACAAGAAATTTTACAGCCCAGGGCGGCAGCGGGAATCGAGCCCATGACCTCCGGTACATGAAGCAAAGCTCCTACCGCACGTAGCCCCACCAGTAAGTAAGTTTATAACTTATAGTAATCTTATGTAAATTTTATTTTTTTATTTATAAATTCGTGCAACATACTCCATCAATATCATGTTGTTCTTTTTAATTTCACTTCTTTGTAAATCGTATAATCAAGCAGAAAATAAGTTTATTTGCAATAGTTTCTCAAAATCTCTCATGCACATCACCAACCGCCCATTTTGTCAGTTATGCTTTAGACAGAAAGCACTTGCATTTCTTTCACGTCTTTCTATCATGAAATACAAAATTAAATTGAATCTGTTTATGACAGATTGAACGCTTTACAATAAAGAATTGTTTTGCTGGAACAAAAACTGGGGAAATTTGTCACATATTTTTTGCTCCTATGTATTCCAACAAAATATGGTGTAAAGTTAAGCATCATTCTTTTAAGCCACAGCGAAATGCTTTTTTTTTTTTTTTTTACACATATTTTTTTGCAAGTGCTCTAGAATGAATATTTAAATTAAATATAATATTTAAATAAATGCTACGTAATACTGAAAATTCTTTGCAAAGTTGGCAGAAATATATTGATGAAGACGGTAGTTCGTTATTAGATGTAGCGTGACCCAGCGATATGCTTCGCAAATTCTTGAGAAAGTCTACACGGTGCGGCGAAAAAACCCGGACAAGCAATTTTCCATGTAATTTTTTAAAAATAAATAAATTAACAAAACACAAAAAATAATAATATGAGTAGACCTTTAGCAATCAATAAGTTAAATTAGCTTCAAACTGGCCGACTTTTGCAGTGATACATAAGGTGCAACTGCTTCTTGAAATTTTAATCCAAGAGCCGCAAGTCTTTTACCTTTAATCAATCATATTCTCTTTAAAGCAATAGGTTTAAAGAGTTCAAACTTTTGTGTAGTTTAGGGTATACCTTTGACTCTAAAATAGGCTATACAATGTAGTAATGGGATGGGGGTCGAGCGAGTAAAACTCTACAGATGGTGTTATGTCAAAAACAATGTGCCTTGCATCACTCTTGTCTTTCTGACCATGGAACTGATGTAGAGTCTAGTTGAAATGTCCAGTCTACACTTCTGAAGTGTGCTTAAGCCCACAGAAGTACAACAGCTTCTAAAAGGTCCTTCTGGGACACTTTTTGATTGATCTTACTGCCCTCATCCACAAAAAACAGAGGTTTTAACGCTTGTGCTGATTCCATCACAGACTAAGCTTGATTTTAGATTTTGGTGGTGTTTAATATTTTCTAAGGTGCTTGGGAGTGTCTACAAAACAAATCCTATCGTTTAGGGAGTTGTGTGTTGGTTGAACGGTAAATCAGTGAAAGGTATTTCTTCCAGCGCGGACTTGCGGCAAGCCTCAAACGTTTCTGGCATCTTTGGAGTCATACGAATTTGTTTTCTTCAGAAAAAAGCTTAACTTTTTGAAACTCGTAAAGCTTCTGCCAGAGCTCTGTTTTAGTCCTTAATTGCACTTATCTGTAAAATTCAAGTCTCACTTCTCTCGTAAAAAAACAGAGGTTTCTTGAACTGTGGGAAATGTTCACTGTTCGTTTTAGTACACTTCCTGGACGTCGACTATCATTTCCAAGCCACATCTAATGGCATACTGCATCAAATACTGTTTGCCGAAGCAGAGCAAGCAAACGAACTGCCGTTCTCTTTGGTAAACAACTTCAAAACAGCAGGCTTTTGCTTAAAATCGTAAGAAAACCGAAAACCAATACATAAACTAAGAGATATATTGTAAATTATTCCGAAGAACTTTTGCGACCAAGGTAAGACAACATCTTCCAAAATGCGTTTGCGATATGTTTCTTGACTAATTTTATCCCCTGATCAACAAAACAAGTGATATTTTCCCGCTAGCACATTCCATACCTCAAACCATTAGATTGGGGCCGTTGACTCAGTTCAACAGTGCAAGAAGGTCCGGAAGACAAGGTTTTGTGCTAAACTTCCTAAAACTTTGCCATCCCTAAAGAAATCCTTATGCAAGGGATGGGATAAAATGGGAGAGTTGCGGTCCAGAGCCGAAAATTTTGTGACACGTTTAAAGCTCTGCATTAGTCTTAAAGGCAGCCACTTTGAAAATTTGTAAATGCATTAGACGAAATAATGTATTCAAACTTATTTTGAAGTTTAGTCGGAATATTTTTATTAGCATTGAAGTTATGGTGTATTATGTTTGTCTAAGTTATTTCTTGCCACCCTGGGCATATTTAGTACATGTATATAGATTTAGTAGACGCAGACATTTTCATTTCTTTATTTATTATTCTTATTTATTATTATTATTATTAATATTATTTATTATTATTATTATTATTATTAATATTATTTTTTATTATTATTATTATTATTATTATTATTATTATTTAGTGTTTTAATTACTTTCTTTAATGTCAGGTTCTCTGCTCCAGGAAGAAAAAGAAATATTTTAACTGAAACTTAATTTATGATACATCGAAATATTTCTAATATCAAATACATTTATTCTTATTTTCACTCCTGAATTAAAGTTTCTTAAAAATCAAAATTAATGTAATGAATCTAGTTATAATGCATATTTTAGAAAACAAACGTTATTACAAGCTAAGCGCATTTCCATTTCATTGCATTAAACTCGGACGATCATGAAAAGCTGATTTAAGCAACAGTACTTCCCTTAAACTTCTGGAACTTTGTTAACATATTATAATGAGTCTTAATTACTTTCTTCTTTCCTCTTTAGCAACTAAATGAAATCTCTTGAGTTATGTGTTGGTTTTAACAACTGTTAATCCGCAGAAACTAACAAGTCGTTGGAGGAATTTTCTCGAACGATATGTATGTAAATTTTACGTTAAAGCTCCCCAGAACCTCAATGTTTCTTGTTTAACATTTTATTAACACATTTATTAAGTTAGTATTGATTATGTAGTTTACTTTAATAGTGTATTATAAATTAATCCTATTTCAAATCCCTGTATTGAACGCGGAAACAAGCTCAGTTTCCAGTTTAAAACTTATTAATAATAAAATTATTAATGCAGTTAGGGGGGGCGATTAAATAAATATTACCTAGAAACTGAAACTCCAAAAATGGTTTAAAGATATTTTTGCTTTGTTCCGATTTTCCGAGATGGAAAAGAAGTAGTTAGAGTATGCTTGCTGATCCGTGCGAAGCATTCGCTCTTGACAGAAGGAATTCAAAAAAAAAAAAAAAAGATTTTTAATTATTTTTTAGAAAACAATAGAATTAATTGACTTGATTGTTTATTTTTCGCCGATAGCGCTGAAAAAATCTTTAAAATGATACCTTACGTTTGAAGTTAAATGAAGTATTAAGGAGTTTATTCCGTACTCACAAAACAAATTGATAAGTAATGTATATGACACTGCAATTTGGCATGCAGTTTTTTAAAAAATCCTGAAATTTTACAGTAAAGGTTATTGGAATCCATGTTGCTAGTAACTTTTACCGAAAAATCCTTTTTTACTGAAAAAAATTTACGGTAGAATAAGGAAGGGTTAAAAAACTAAAAATGCGGAAGGCAGTTTTGACCTTAAGACCTTCGCATTGGCAGGCGGCTTTGCTGCCCACCATACGAGTTGGAACACATCGAGTTAGGGGATATACGGTGTCATCTGCTTTGCACTGTAAGTCACATGATGTATCAATTGTTGCTGTAATCGTTTTTTTTTTTTTTTTTTTTTGAGCAATCACGACTGCTTATTGCTTTCAGTTGACTGTTTTGATGTCCTATGATTTTGTTTTCCCGCCAGCACCCTCTGCAGCATCACCGTCGACCGGCCGTCTCACGATGCTGCTCCTCTAGCGAAAACAGTCTCCAGGTTGCGTCACTACCTACACTTACACGCATACATACACGCACGTACACACGCAAGCACATACACACACATACATACATCTACACACATACACAAACACATGCACACACAACTACCCACACACTCATGCCTGCACACAGACACAAACACATATGCCTACACACACATACACATTCCCCCCCCCCCACACACACACACAAACACTCATACACACAACTACCCACACACTCATACCTGCACACAGACACAAACACACATGCCTACGCACACATACACATACCCCTACACACAAATACACATACCCCCACACACACATAAACACACACGCCTACATACACACACACACTCGTGATTGTGAAAAACATAATTTGAATTCACGAGGTCAAAATTCAATTTTTTTTTTTCGTACAATGTACTGTAAATTTTTTCTGTACTGTAAACACTTCATTTTACAGAAATACTTACCATAAAAGTTTATTGAATTTTGAACAGTGTGTTTAAACAATTGTGTTGTTGCATTGAAATCAGAAAAAAACCCAACTGTGGTTTAGGATTCTGCCCCCAATAAGATACGATTATTTATTCATAGACATCTTGATTAGAATTCAGCTCAGTAAAATTTGTCATTTAAAAACTCTATATTCTGACCCGTGGGAGGATCGATCCTATCACTTTCGAGTTTTTAGTAGGACGTTCTTACTTACTGAGCTACTGGGTCTCCAGCTTGGGATGTTACACACTAAACACTAATGCCCTAAAGCAATGCGCCATAAAGCAACAGAATAAATTGAAATCGATGCCTCTGTTTTGTTATTACGTTTTTAAAAACATTTACTGCGATTTATCATTTAAAAATGATGTTTTGTTTCCTGGTTTTAACAACAACAGAGCTGAGTAAAACGAGTGAAATAAAAATAATAAACAACTTACAGCAGAACTGAGGAAGCTTGCAATGAGTTTAGATTAGGTATTCAGAGAAACAATAATTAATGGCCCTTGGGGATTCGACTCACGATTTTCATTTTTAGCACGACACGACGTTCAAACCAAATGAGCCGACAGGTCTTCATTTTGAGATGCTATGAATTGAAGAAATGCGTAATAAAAAAAAACTGAAAGAATTTTTTTTTTTCTTTTCCGGCAAAACAACCAAAATGCGAACTGTCTCCTTATTTTCCCCCGAAAGCGCTGAAACAAACATCTAAAACGATGCCTTATTTATGAAGTGGGGTAAAGTATTGAGAAAGCAACAGCGTTCTCACAAAAAATAAATTTTGTGGAATAATACATATGATTAAGTGGTGGTGAAAGTCAAAATAGCAAAATCGAATGACAAGTTTTCGTAAAAAAAAAATACGTCTTGCAAAAGTAAAAATAATGCAACTTACATTTTACTTATCAAGTTCATATTGATTAAAGAACAAAAAGGAAAGACACACCAGTCTTTATTTTTGTTTTTACATCTGTCACATCTCAAAGGGAAAACACATTAGTAATCATCGTCATTCGTTCATAAGTCTTATCTTTAACAAAAAAAATGTAAAAGAAGGAAGATTAGCACACATTTTTCTTCGATCATATTTTTAACCTACATAATGAAAAAGAAATTTATGCAGAAGGCTTGTTAGTACACATTTTTCTTCAATTATCTTTTTTAATTTGCAGTCATAAAAATGCAGATAGAAGGTATATTTGTGCTTATTTAATTCATGATAATCACATATTTCATTGAATAAATTCAAAAGCAAAAATAGGCTGGCATGAAAGTAAAAATTCATTCAGTAAATATAAACATAAAAATAGGCTGGCATAAAAATAAAAGTTCATTTCAGAAATTAAAAAAAGACTAACACAAAAGTGAAAGTTATTTATTACTAACTGGCATAATTGAAATAAGTAAAATGACGTAAGCAACACTTTGTTGCAAAGAGTTTCCTTTGATACTGGCTGCGAATTTAGATTAAACTAGCAAAAATACCCGGCGTTACCTGGGTCAGTAATAATTATGAGAAACAATCGTTACTTGCCCTTGTTTTCTGTTTTAAGCGAAAGAATTTAAAACAAACCTTTTTGACGCGATTAAAAATCGAGCTTCTTCCTTACTCATTAAACTAAAATAGCAATAAGTATAAAGAACAAAATAGTATTCAATTAGAAACGAAAGCACGACATTTAAGCATATACAAATTTGAAGAATTTCCGAAATATGAAATTAAACTTTACATGTTTAAAAAGATTTATCTGTTAGTACTTTTTTTTTTGAAATCTAAAACCTCTGTATGGCTATTGATGTACGAACTGTTTTAAAAAATGTAGAGGCCCGTGTTCCCCTTACACTTGTTTTAGTTATTTTGGGAAATTTCAATTTTTGTGGGCACTTGGTGCGGTTTAAAATCTTACCAAATTTGCGAGAATCATTTTGGGATTCGATAATGCTCCAACTCCTTACTAATTTTTATTATAGAAATATTGTTGTCAGATGCTGAGATACTTTTGTTCAAAATAAAATGGCGCTAAACGGTTTCATCCGAAATGTTTCCAAAATAAGTAGTAAAATTTGGCGATTGTTTGAAATCGTGCAAAAAGAAAAATTAATGGAAGTTTTTGTGCGGTTTATGGATTTGCCTAATTTAGTTGTTGAATTATTTTACACATTATTCTTTTTAAGTATCTTTGATTGGAGATATTTTGTTTAAATGGTGAATGCTGAGAAACATTATTACGTAGTCTTTGGGCTCAAAAACAGCGACAGTGGAAAAAATTGCCAAATGCATCAGCTACTGAAATCTTTCTGAAAAAATTCTGGCGATATTTCTGCTGGTTGGTTGGATATAGTGAGCAAGTGTCCAATCAGCATAAATAATAATAATAAACCATTAATTACATAAGTTCCGTTTAAAAGTAAAATGATCAGCCAAATCCATTTATTTTTAGCCAATCTTGTGGAAAAACGTTACTTTAAGATTTGACTTGAGAAAAGCCTCAAAAAGTCAGACGAAACGCAAAAATATTCAACAATACAACAATTCTTGGGAGTTGAGATGACACACTAAATAATGACTTGGGTTGATGAAAGCCTTCGAACAGGGAACAAAAAGCTCATAACTTGTTTTTTATACAACTTAGAAACTTCGAACAGATGCTATCTTCAGCAGAAAAATTGGCGCTTTCGATGGACATATAAATGTTAATATGTGCACGTTTTTTTCCACCGCCATATTGGGGTATTTATGCGAAAATTGTTATTAAAATTGGAATAAAAAGGGAACTATCAATCGGATTTTTTTCGAACTGGTCTATAAACCTTCCCAGTACCAAACTGAACAAACGGTGAAAGTTTCAGCCAAATCTGCCGGGTAGTTTCTGAGATCTTAGGGAACAAATTTACCAAACTCCATTTTTATATCTATAGATACCTACGCTGCTACGTTAACATACAATTAAAAACTGAAACTACTGGTACTCCCTTACAAAACTTTCAAATTAAATTTCAGATTCAATTATTTTATTGAGTTTCAAAGAGAAACTATAAATCTTTTTGACTGCAACCCAGCTTATTAAAGTTTATTTACAATTCGTGTAGATATAAACGATGTTAAGGGTGAGATTAAAGGACCCAGAACTTCGGAACGTTTTTTTCGAATAGTACGGCCAACTGCCAATCCATGGATGACCCGGAATTTTATGGATGAAATTCTGTATTTTCAAACTCAAGGAGAAACGTTAATTGCAATAAAAATTCGAAATTGGTTGACTTTCTGCGAAAGACTTCGAGTACAAAATATAATGGGCTAGTATATCTATATATATAAAAATGGACTTTGGTAAATTTGTTCCCTAAGATCTCAGAAACTACCCGGCAGATTTGGCTGAAACTTTCACCATTTGTTCTTTTTGGTACTGGGGAGGTTTGTAGACCAGTTCAATAAAAATTCGATTGATAGTTAATTTTTTATTCTAATTTGTCCACATTTTCGCATAAATGCCCCAATATGGGGGTGGAAAAAAACGTGCACATATTAAAATTATGTGTCCATCGAAACCGCTTATTTTTTTGCTGAAGATGGCATCTGTTAGAAAGTTCTAAGTTGTATGAAAAACGAGTTATGGGCTTTATTGTTCCATGTTAGAAGGCTTTCCTCAACCCAATTCATTAATTAGTGTATCATCTCAACTCGCAGTTCATAGTTAGAATTGTTGAATGTTTTTGTGTTTCGTCGGACTGTTTGAGGCTTTACTCAAATCAAATCTTAAAGTAACTTTTTTCCCCCAAGATTGGCTAATAATAACTATAGATTTGGTTGATTATTTTCCTTTAAACGGAACTTTAGAGTAATTAATGGGTTTTTTTATTATTTGTGCTGATTGGAATTTTTAATCATTATCCTATCTGACAGCAGAAACCTCGCCAAAATTTATGCAGAAAGATTTCAGTAGCGGATGCATTTGGCAGTTTTTCAACTGTCACGGTTTTTGAAGTCAAAGAGTACGTAATAATGTTTATCAGGTTTCACCATGTAAACAAAATATCGTCAATCAAAGAATTTTTAAAAACTTTTTTTGCCGTAAAATAATCCAGCAACTAAATTAGGCAAATCCATAAACAGCACAAAAACTTCCATTAATGTGACTTTGTGCACAAATTCAAACCATCGCCAAATTTCACTACTTATTTTGGAAACCTTACGGGATACGGATTGAAACTATTACGGATGAAATTGTTTAGTGCCATTTTATGGTGACCAAAAGTATTTTAGCATATGGCGACAATATCTCTCTAACAAAAATTAATAACATACTGTTTTACAAAGTAAGGAGGGGGAGCATTATCCAAGGTATCCCAAAACGATTCCCGCAAATTCGGTAATATTTTAAATCGCACCTAGAGCCCACAATAATTAAGATTTTCCAAAATAACTAAAGCAAGTTTAAGGGGATCACGGGCGTGCGGCTACATTTTTTTAAACAGTTCGTTCTTCAATAGACATACATAGAAGCTAAGACTCGATGTAAAAAAAAGTATTAACTGATAAATCTTTTTAAACATGTGAAGTTTAATTTCATAATTCGGAAATTCTTCAAATTTGTATACGCTTAAATTTCGTGTTTTCGTTTCTAAATGAATACTATTTTGCTCTTTATACTTACTGCTACTTTAGTGTTATGAGTAAGGAAGAAGCTAGATTTTAAGTCACGTCAAAAAGATGTGTTTCAAGTTCTTTCACTTAAAACAGAAAACAAATGCAAGTAACGATTCTTTCTGATAATTATTGCTAACCCACGCAACGCCGGGTATTTTTGCTAGTAAGAAATAAATAAAATAATAAATTTAAGAAAATAAAAGAAATATCGCTCCAAGTAAATTACCAGTAAATGCTGTTGTAAAATAATGCTTTTCCGACTTTCACATAGACTTTTAGAAATTTGCAGTTTCTTTTTCTTTTTTACTTCCTTTTACAAAAAAGGAAGTATTGTATTTGCAAAAAAAATTTCACTCCAAAATCGGCCTTAATTTCCATTTTTGTCACCCCCGAATTAATGTTGAGCTTTTTTTTCAACCCGACCACACCTGGAACCTAGGAACCTACAGACATCCGAAATGTCCATTTTGACGACCCCTGAGTTAATTACAACGAATTTTCTCGTGACGTCCGTATGTACGTATGTATGTGCGTGTGTGCGTATGTGTGTATGTGTGTATGTATCTCGCATAACTCAAAAACGGTATGTCCTAGAAAGTTGAAATTTGCTACGTAGACTCCTAGTGGAGCCTAAGTGTGCACCTTCTCTTTTGGTTGCATTCAGATGTTCCTAAGGGGGTCTTTTGCCCCTTTTTGGGGGGAAATCATTGTTAATTTTGATGTAAACCCAAGTGGGGCTATAATTTGTCGGACACTTGGCGATATATCGCCACTCTTTTGGTCGCCAAGTTTTTCGCCAACTTGGCGACAAATTTGGCGATTTTTTTTAATATTAAATTTGGTTTCAAATTGGCCACTGTTGGTGATATTTAGAGAGTTGACTATTGAATCCCATTAAAATTGCCAATAATGGGGAAATGACATTAAATTGGAGTAAAAGGAAGTCATGTGATGCACACATCAGCTCGTTTTGTAATAAATAACAAAATTCGGTGTTTCTTTTTTTTAAATTGAGAAATCAAGCTTGCTTTTTGTTTTTTCTTCTCTGTCGTTTGCTTTATTTTTTTCTCGCATTATGGTTGATAGATAGCACGTTATATGATCCAAAATGCTTTATGTAGCAAGTGGACCTTAGGTAAAATGATATTGCGAAACGGCACTTTTATTCGGTGGCCACATGAAGTAAACTTTAAACACTTAGACAAGGTAATGACAGGTGATTATTCTTTAATTCATATTTACTTAACTTGATTTTTATACCAAAGATATTTTAATAAGTTGTTTTCCATTTTCAGTTAGTATGCTTTAAAATAAAGGTGTTTTTACTTCCTTTTACGAAGTTATTATTCGCGAAAAAAAATTCACAGAAAAATCGGATTTGATTTCCATTCAATTTGATTTTCCATCCAAAAAATTGATTTCCATTTTGCTCGCCCCCTAATGAATATTGAGTCCCCCTCCCCCCAACCCGTCTACACGTGGATATATGCCTAAGAATATATAGATACCCGAAATATCCATTTTGGCGATCCCCGAATTATATTTACAACGAGTTTTCTACTGACGCCCGTATGTGCGTATCTTGAGCTCGCATAACTCAAAAACGGTATGTCTTAGAAAGTTAAAATTTGATACTTAGACTCCTAGTGGAGTCTAGTTGTGCACCTTTCCTTTTGGTTGCATACGGATGTTCCAAAGATCTCTTTTACACCTTTTTTTGGGGCAATCATTGTTAATTTCAAAGCAAACTCAAGTGGTGTAATAATTTGGCACACATGTATCATGACATAACTTCTTTTTTGATTGCTTCTGTATCATGACATGACATTTAAATTTTTATGATTTATTGGTCTTCTTTTTGCATGGTATTTAACTTGAGCAAAAAAAATCGGAAAAGAAAGACCGGAATTTGTACAAACGTTTAACTTTTAGAGTTAGAGAGTAGTTAGCCATACAGCACAAAAATTGCAAAAAAAAAAATCTAAAGCAATTTCAAAAAAAAAAAAACAATTAACATATTTTCAAAACCTGGCTGCTTTTCTTGATCACAAAAAGTTAAATTAGTCAGAATCATTTTTTTTTTAAATATTTCCAATAATTAATGATAGCATCGTCATAAAACAAGTTCTCGTACATAAAACGCACGAGCATTTCCAATAACCAACCTTTTAATGAACTGGGAAGCTTAGTCATTAACTAAAAGAACACACACAAGTCTACATTCTAGAATATTTTTTTCATTAAATGTTATATAAGGAAAGGTCTGAAAAATTCGATAGTTTTTAAAACATAGATGATGCTTAAAACGTGTTTTCTCCCCCCCCCCCCCCTGTGAAAACCCAGTTTGTTTCTTTGTTTTTTTACCATAAAGGAATACTGTCCGCAGAAGATTGTTTATTCCTATGAGAAAGATGCTAATGCGTTTTGATGAACATTATAGTTTTGTACAAATAAATGAACGTTCATTCTATTTTATGTCTTATTTTAAAACATACGACAGCTCCTTGGAAATAAATTCGTTTATAGCATACTTTTACGAGAACTCCCTAGTGCTGCAGCTTCCAAATGTTCCTGTAATTCTGACACACATCTTTTACAGTTTCAAAACAATGAGAGATATGTTTTCTTTATAAAATATAAGTTTAGAGTGATTACATTTTCTTTAAAAATAAATCATAAAAAAGGGGCAAAGTATATGCTTTTAACACTTTGCTTTTTTTTTTACAAAAGCTAACTGTTTTTCAAAATTTCTAGTTGCTGAAATACAAATTTTTTTTTTAAACGGTTAAAAGAAAGAAAAATTATTTTTGGATTTGTTGGTTGTAACAGATTTGACTTCCTTAGAAATGACCAAAAGAACTAAAATAAAGGAAAAGGAAGAATTAATTTGTGTACCAACTTTTAGTTGATATATTCCAAAAACGATTTTCGAGATTTTTTTTTCACCTGAAAAAATTATGTCAACAAAGGTTTTAAAGTCATGATTTAAAAGGAAAATAGTAGTAGTATTAATTGACATTTTATTTTGTTACGTAACATCGGTCATGAAAACAAGAAAAATCAAAATGTAAAATTTGTATAAAGTAAACCTCATTTCCCTTATGCTTCTTTCATTGCTTGTCGCTCTTAAAACACACACACACATTTATGTAAGGGCTTCAAGAATAATCTTGAAGAATTAGAACAAGAACTTTGGATAAGGTATAAAAAATCATCAAAACCCTAAAAGTGTAAATTCTCTTCGCCTTAAGTAGTCTGAAAAGCACCATAATTTAATCTTGATATTTCAGAAATAGTTCGTCAAAAATTCTTAAAATATCAATAATTTAATAAACCATAGTCTTAGGTAAAAAATAAATATGTCAGGCAGCGAAATTAATGTATATCCGAATAAAAACTGGGAAAAAGTATACATTTGTTTTATTTTATTGCATTTGCTTATTTTTATTTATTTATTAATAAATAATAATATGTGCAAACTTAGTTTTTATAAAAACTACTTGTGCAAACTTTTGTTTTAAAGTGCAAACTTTAACTTTTCTTGTGCAAACTTAGATTTTACAAAGTAAGTATAACACTATATTAATTAATTTGTATTTAAAAACTTGGCACCATAAGTATCTTTGTAAAAATAACCAAGAAGATATGAACAATTTCCTATTTTTCCTCATAATTTTTGCAGAAACATTTGCATACGTTTTCAGACACTCAACACTTCCTTTTATTTTCAAATCATTTTTTCCTTATTTTTTTCTTCTTTTTTTGCTATTATTTAGTTTATATCTTCTCTCTCAGCATCACATAATAGCTTCACAACCCTTCAGGGTCGGAAATGTTCTCTTCCGAATTTCTAGTTCGTTTTATTGCTTTATCAGCACTTAAATGTATTGCAATTTCATTTCTTTCCCTTTAAGAACATAAAGTTTCTTTCCTTTATGCGTGGTTGCTCTTTTGTAGAAAATTCATGGTTATGTTTTTGAGAAAAGTCTCGGCTAAAGGGAATGGTATTAGGATTCTTATCAGCTCATGAAAGAAAACTTTTTACTCTTTCTCTCTCACGTAAAATTAATTTGATGATTAGACTTCTGTTCGTTTTTAAAAGTTTTTTTACTCAAACAAGTGTGGGCATCGGATTGTCTTTTTAAACACGTAGGGGAATGTGGGGCAAAGTGAAATAGTAAAATATTTACTCTGCTTATAGTTCCACAAATCTGGTAAAATTTTAACAATGTAGTTGCACATTATTCTATTCCAGTCAGGAAAACAATACCACAAAAAAATTAAAGCATATGACAATATAGGCTAATTTCAAAAAATGATACTCATATAATAATATTTGCTGCACGTCAAAAATTATTTTTGTTATTATAAAATGATAAAGTTCTTGTAAAATAAACATTTAAACATTAATTGAGACCTTTTAGTATTTGACGCTGTATTTATTTGATTAACATTAAGTTAATTTGTGTTTTAAATATTTTGAACAGTTAATCAATTACATGCGGGGCAAAGTGGAATAGATTATTTGGTTTACTCACGCAATCATTTACTAAATCACGCATGCATTCATTTATTAAATATTTCATTTACATTCCTTCATTTAATAATTCACTTATTTATTCATTCCTTCACTTATCTTCTTAATCATTTGCTCGTTTACTCACTTATTTATTTTTCTTCATGTATTAATTAATTTATTATTTAATTATTCGTTTATTGTCCCGTTATCATTTCATTTATTTATTCAACTTTTATTTACTGATTTATTTGATCAAAAGAATTTTTTGTAATAGAATAAAAAATATTTCTTTAGAAAAATGTTTAATTTTTCACTTTGTCCCATAAAAATAAATTATACACAAGAAGGTTCTGCTTTAATTAATAAAGATTATTATATAATTCCTTTAATTTTAACCGGAGATTTTAATGTTAATTTTGCTTCTGATCGAGCTAAAAAATCTACTATCGTTTCTACAATCCAAATTACAATTACAAATGATTAATAAAACAGAAACCCCTACAAGTCACGGAATTGTACTTGAAGCAGTCTTTGCAAGATTTTTAGGTAACTGACAATGCAAAAATTTCGTTGCTTATTATAGCTACCATAAGCCAATTGTTACTTTCATAGGATTAAATAATGATAATAATTTAATCCTATGAAAGTTATCGCTTCTGCCGAGCGTCCCGAGAAGCACTTTCTTTTTTTTAATCATCCGCGCTTTTTAGCTTCTACTTTGTTTTACTTTTTGTAATTCTCATGTTTTCCTTTATTTCTTAATGTTTTATCTCGCCTCCTGCTTTGCCTTTCTGCAACAGTTAATACCACTTGTGGAATTTGTTTGAGGTTTATTAACGAAGAAAGAAATATCACTAATGTTTCTGTGACTGATTTTACATATTTTAAATGATTAAATTCAACTATTTAGGCATAAATTCAACTATGTTTAAACAATGCAAACATGTATGCAATTTTGTGACTGATGTTACATTAGCACGAAGTCTAGTTTTTAAAAAAATGTTACAAGACAATTATAACAGTTTAAAGTTTCTTTGTTAGTCTAATCTCTTCCTATGTAAGATAAATTTCGATAAAAAAAATAGTATTGTAGACATAACAAAAAATTTCCTAAGTAAAAAAAAAATTAATTTTAAGAACCGCTTATACAACGACACATGGGCACTGAATAGCGTTGTCAAAATTTGCCTATAAAACTTTCAAAAAATTTGTTTATGACTTTTTCTCGTAGTTTTATAAAAAATACAGTCTTTTTTACCTAATATAAAAGACAAAAATTAGTGATGCAGTGACTTTTTTTTTTACTGTGATGTCCCTAGTTTCATGAACATGCTCATTCTTCATTCAATTAACATGCATTCATCCTTGAATCTACATACACTCATTCTTCAATTAATATACATTCATCTTTTAATCTACACACTTTCATAATTCAACCTTTATACATTCAACCATAACCCATATACATTTATTCTTCAAACAAAATACATTCATATTTCAAGCTATACATATATTCAACCCTCATGGCAATAACTGTCTGTACGCTTTTAATTTTAAAGTAAAACCGCAATCCCATGCTTGAATTTCAAAAAAAGCATAAGAAAAACGACAAAGAATAAGTAAAATTTCTGATTCCTTACTTTGAGTTTAATTCTGGCAACGAGAAAAAAAAACTTTGCTTTCAAGAGGAACATTTACATTTCGCTACTTTCTTCGTAAATCCTCCTACTCGGATCAGTTGCACCGACTTATACACGATAACCATAATTCATTTTTCATGGTGGATTCATTCTTTTTTCTTTTGTTTCGAATCTCACAAAAGCGATGAAAAATTTAAGGTCAAGAAGCATTTGTGTCAAAAGCAGATGCTGAGTTAAAGTACGAGGCAATACATAACATGATTCTTTCTGAAGATAACCTAAATATCAAAGAGCGTAAAAAATATGATTAAGAGATTGACTTTTCCGCTTCAACAAGGAAAACATGATTGATGAATCTTCTCAGAAACTCTTAGCCTGATTATTCTAAGTTAAATTTTCAGAACGCTTAGTTTGACGTCACTTGTAACTAAAAAGTTTAAAAAGTATTGTACAGTAAACTCTCGATTATCCGCGGAATATGATGGCATGGTGACCGAAGATAAGCGAAAACCGCGGATAATCGGAATAATAGCTAAAAAATATGAATAACACTCACACACATACATTTAAATTATAGTTAAAAAAAAATGCTACATTGCATCTACTAATATTCAATGGACAAATATATACATATTATGTAAAAGCTAAAAACGAACAATAACACAATCATAAGTTTAAAAATCATTTAATGACCAATATTTTTTTAATGTGAAAAGACCCGCGGATAATCCGACCTCCGATAATCGCGAGTTTACTACCTTTAAAAGTAGTTGGGAATAATTTCTCTTAATAACATTAGTGAAAAACAAAAATGCGCTGAGGATATGAACAAAGTATTTGTTATAAAATGATAAATCGTTTCAAAGTTATTCTTTCTAAATCATTTTAATTCAAAATTATACTTGTCGCTTCGTTACTTAATTTTCAAGCGAAAACGGACTTGAGGGAGTGAATAGAGTAAAGAGGTAAAAGTGGACTTCTTAATGTTTCAAGTAAAACGTGAGAGAAATTTCAAACACTGGGATATCATCCCTAGATAGGCTCTATCAGGAGGCCTAATTATATTTTGATTTAAAAACACGCTTTTTTTACAAACATTTCATCCCAGTACATATGTTTTCCCACCACAGGCAATACAAAAATAGAAAGCAAGCAACAATGACGTGAGTAAAAGAATACAAAGAAAGAAAGTTGCTTAGTTTATTTATTGTGTGTATTACTGTAGTAACAATCACCAGTCACCAAATAAATAGAAAAATATAATGACGTATGACACATGTTACTGACTTGTGTTTTGAAACAAGACGATCAGTGGACAAAATTATCTGGCCACTATGTGATCCAGGTGGAAATTTTTCAAGTGACGGATGCTGTATTGCCTGGCCTGGATTCAACGCTACCTAGCTAAGGAGATATTCTTGAGTTTCATCATTGTGGGCAAAGTTCTAACATTGCCGCTTATAAAATGAAAGTCCAAGAATGTTACTAATAATTTCTCAAAATATCCTGAAAATTATTTCTAAACACGATCGAGTTACTGGAAGACCAAATTCATTAAATTTTCGGGAAAAGAGACGGATTATGAATACCAATAAAAAAGCGTTTTCAGCTGCAACTGTCAAAGGTTCGGAAATTCCGTGCTCAAGTAGAACAGTACGACGAGTAATGTCAGTGAATCCTTATCTACAGTACACGAAAATAAAGTGGAGACTAGCACTCAGGGTGAGTTCCATGTTGAAAAGGGACGATTGGTTGAAGATGGGCACTTTCCGCTCGCTATCCCAATCTCTGTCTTTTTCTACGCTACTTTGGAAGAACTTCTGAGCACGTTATTTTGCACTCTTCACTTCCGGGTTTCCCTCCCTATTTTTATAGAATCAGAGCAGACCTGACGCACGCGCAAATTAGCGCTAGGTCTCAGCTAAAAAAAACACACAGTACCTCCAGTTTCTCCAACATATCTATGTTCAACTCGGAGACATGTAGTTAAAGTAATAAAAGTACTTGTTTATTATATATATTTTCCATAAACTATAACAAAATCAATTCTTATTTTTGGATATTTTCTTTCTCCAACCAACTGAACATTTCTTCTTCAATATTTCTTATATTCCATTCCTGGCTCTATATTTTGTTCAAGCATTAGAGCATGTATCATGGTATGGATTAAATGTAGTTTAACTAAACAGAGCATGTGACGAAAAAACGAAAATTTTATCGCAGAATTATGCATCATATCTACATTTTCTCTTTCCAGTCAAATAATTCTGACGTAATTCGGTTTTCTCATGTCTGCATTTGGTGAAAGAACGAAAGAAATATTTCTTGTAACTCCAACAAGCATTGTTGAGCAATCGAGTCAGTAGAAATCATCAGCATTCTAGTTATATAGAGAGAAGCCTTTCTCGTTCCTTTCTTTTGTCACACAGGAAAACAAGAAGTGTTTCTGCTCTTTTTGAAAAATTTAAAAAAAGAAGAACAGTAAGCACGGCTTTGTTGCATTTTCAACTTTCGTGCAACTGATTTAAAATTTCTTTTTGAGACGTGCATTGCTTTTAAGTGACTTTTATTCATGTATCACCAACTCCTCTTATTTAAACTGTTAATAAGCTAGTAGTGGAAGTAAACATAAAGGGTTGCTGTTGCGAGACGTATGCAATATTTTAGTTTTCTCACTCAATGGGCGATACTAATTCTGTTGAACGAAAGTTCAACAAGTTTTTTGTTTCTTTAGCATTTGATTACGCATTACTCATAGTTTCCACGCACACACAAGTAGCCATCACTGCTATACGAACAAAGAGACGGGTTTTTCTTTTGTAGATTGTAAAAGAGCCTCTCATACAGCAATTTCATGATTGACAAGAGCTCATACTAAGAGCTTCTTGTTGGGGTTTTTTTTTTTTTCGGAATCAGAAATATATTTGTAGTCTGATCGAAGTGTCAAATTCTGCAAGCTTCTGCTGAGCACATCCAGGACTGCTTGGGATTTCCTAGAGATTACGTTATACTCTTCCCCTCTTCTCGTCCTCTACTTTCTGAAAATCAACGGTCTTTTGGATCATGTTTGACTTCCTCAGTCAGCTGGAGGATAAGCCACGACACGCGCACAGACATATACACTCACACACATGTAGTTTTCACAAAAAGAAAGTCCTCTCTTTTGTTCTTTCACAAGATACAATTTTTGAAGAAAAATATGTATTGTTTATAGAATTCGGAAAATAACAGCTAAAGGTCGGCAATTTCATGCCTCCAATGAATCATTCATGGGAGCTGTTTCCCGCCCTCCCAGCGCCAAGCTGACAATGTCCTCCAACTGTCACGTTGTTTTATTCAAATTCACAATCACTTCCGTGAAATAGCTTGAAACTCTATGGTGAAACATCATGCATGGAAAAACAGCTTTGGAAACAAAGATCTTTCAATTATATAAACAGTACTATCTTCATTTTAAAAGATACGCAATTAACTCAGTTCTTCTAGGACTCGGAATAATTTCAATGTCGTTTTTAACTGTCCATTTGACGAGTTTGACATTAGATTGGCGAATCAAATGCAATTTCGTTCACTTGACCAATCGAAAACGAGAGGGAAAGAATTTTGACTGCTATAGAACCACCCTGATAGAATGGAGTTTTTTCATCTACATTGCTTATTCAATTTAAGCTTCAAAAGCTTCTTTGTTTGTAATTCCAATACATTTCAGCAACTTACCCAAGAAAGAAAAAACGGCTGACAACAATTTCTGTGTTTCAACTATTGGGATTTTCAGTCAATTCCATTATGATACCATTGTCACGAAAGAATTCTGTCTGCCGAGTAATACAATTTATCTCTGAAACGTCATTTACGGTAAGAACTTAGTGTAATATAACAGAAAAAAGGACCGAAAATTACTCAGTTCGCTCAAATCTCTGCATTTGAACATGGAAGGGAATGACTAATGACTATGAACAACATACACTGTAACATCCGTTAATATCAATCTAATTTGGCATGGAAAGGATAGATGAAATGCGTCTGTGTTGTAGAAAAAAAATTCAAGAGGAGCGTGAAAAAAGAAAGTATATGTGGAGGTTTTTTTTTTTTATTATTATTTATTAATTATATCAGCACTCAAGCGATATTTTTATTGCATCAACTACGTGAGTGAAGTTTTGATGCAATTTTATAAAGCTCAAACAGCAATTTGAGTGTATTACATCTTGCAACAGATACTTATAGTTGGGCCCGCCTATTAATAACTGTAGGAAATGAATTCAGTGCAAAATGAAAGATATTTTGATAGAACTAGCGGTTAACCTCCACAGAATTATTCTAAACATTTCGAAGTTATTTCCGTTATCCATGTCAAGACAAAACCAAAAATGGAGCAAAATAGCGTAAGTGGTTTCTAAAAATTTATCCATCTATTGTTAATATCCATCCAATATATCCAAGTTAACACATCTTCCAAAATGCGTTTGCAATAGTTTTCTTGACTAATTTTATCCCCTGATCAACAAAAATAAGTGATATTTTCCCACTAGCACATGCCCCACCCCAAACCATTAGATTGGAGTCGTTGACGCAGTTCCACAGTGCATAAAGGTCCTGGAGACAAGGTTGTGGGCTAAACTTCCTAAAACTTTGGCATCCCTAAAGAAATCTTTATGTAAGGTATGGGATAAAATATCAGTAAGTGAGTTGCGGCCCTGAGGCGAAAATTTTGTGTCATGTTTAAAGCTCTGTATATTAATCCTAAAGGTAGCCACTTCGAAAATTTGTAAATATATTAGACGAAATAATGTATTCATATTTATTTTGAAGTTTGGTCGCAATATTTTCATTAGCATTAAAGTTATGGTGTATTATGTGTGTCGACGTTATTTCTTGTCACCCTGTAATGCATTACCAAATGCTATGTTTATGGTTTTCTGACCACACAAAAAAAACAATGGTCATTATTTTTAAGATATCGAATCCCTTCTCACACATTAGGAATTTCAGAGCTTCATTGTCCTTCATTTAGTCATTTAGCTGGAAGTGTTCCGACGAAACTGGCAAATAAATAATTTTGTGGGTTTAAATCACCACCAAATTAAATTCAAAAAAATGCAAGAGCACTTGAGACTGCCTGCACAATGTTTTGACTCCTTTACTTAACCTAAAAAAGAATTGTATTTTATAAAGCTTTTACTGCACATTTTTGCCGTTACCTCTAAGTTTTCTTTTTCCCCAGTTTGTATCACTCACACTCTTTTTAAAGTACTTACTACTTTCTCAAGCATACGTGCCCGTTGGACATTTTTTCCTTCAAAACTTATTTCTTTTTACCGCCTTGTCAGCAGAAAAATGTATTAGGGTTTTATGTCTGCTGTTTCTGAACTTTGTAGCTTAATTTTCTGGTACAGCCTTTTGGTATGAAAAAGTAACATACGTTTTTTGAAGTGTGATGTAAGTGAGATACAGGCGTCCCTCGTATAACACGGTTAATTATTTCCGTGTAGTATCGAAACCGTGTTATACGAGACTTTTTTAAAAATAACTTTTTAACTTATTTTTTACACTAATTAATCATGTACATAGTAAAAATTATGTCAATATGTACCGTGTTACGTCGAAACCGTGTTTCGTGTTATATTGAAACCAGTTTCATAAAAACAAAGCAAAAACTTATTAGAGTTATCAAACATTAACAGAGTTTATTTAAAAAAAAAGGAAATTCCATCTTTTTTAAAGATAACATTCGTGTTATATCTAAACCATGAAGTATTAAAATGAAGTATAAGTACTACCATGAAGGAAGTTTCGTACCGTGTAATATCGAAACCGCGTTATAATAATCGCCAATTTGGTACCGTGTAGTATCGAAACCGTGTTTATCAAGTACCGTGTTATACGAGGGGTGCCTGTGTATAATAAATAGAAATTGAGTGATGCCATACAAAATAAGTCACTCCTTAAAACATTCAAGAGTCCGCGTATTCATAGTTTGATTTTTTTTTTTTTTTTTTTTTTTTTTTGTTCATTATTCGGTTGGACTTGATTAGTAGAAAAAATCGTAATTTAAAAATCATCTTCATTTGTAGATTCTGTCGTTTTCTAATACATGTGTGTTTCTTGTATGAACGTTCAAACTGTCAAAGTTTTAAGGCTTCATTTTTACCCAAAGAAACTAACTCCCTAATTTCTTAAAAGCATGAGTCACCTTTTTTACAAAATTGAGTAAGCAGCGGTTTTTTGTAAAGTCAATAGATAAAAATTAGTCTAATGCCATTTAGAAACTTAATTTCATGGTTATAACTTTAATTTTACTCAGAGATCGAGTTCTGAACTCGTCGTGTTTGTCCTCAAGGCCATAAGTGGAAGTCAAGCCCAATCGTCAACAATGTCTCATGTATTACCTTCAGCAACTTATGGCGTACAGTGATTCCGAATGTACCACACAGATGCATCCTCTCAAGATTCGAGAGAATAAACCAATCATGTGTCTTCTCGTGTCCTTTCAAGGTGAGAGATTATAAACCAGTCAGAAGCAATACCAATAATTCTGACACGAAGTTAGTGCCCAATCTAATCGGTGTTAAGATCAAGGTTCACATAGAACTTGATGACCAACTTTATGATTAATGACAAGTATTGCGCAAGTGGAGAGGATAAAAACCGCAATTTCGTTTCCGTAACGGCTGGTATCAAACCGACATGGATTTACTATGAATTAATTGCAAAAACCGAATTAAGGCCCAACTTTACAATAAAAATTAGATGTTAAGAACGCTACATTGAAGCACAAATTTGGAACAAAAATGTTCCAAAAAAGCATCAAAGAGTAAATTTCCAAATAAAATGACATTTAAAAGTAACGTATTGAGGTTCAGTACATTGCTTTTCACAAAATTCTATGGTTGTGTAAAAGCAATGTTTCAATTTTAACAAACGTTTGTGCAAAATCATTCAAATTCAAGTTAATGTATGAAAATTTTTTAAACTAATTCCAACAATAGATAGCTCACGTGTTCAATCAGCAATTCTAAAAAAGCTACAAACAAAACATTATTTCATTCGTCACATCAAATTAGGAGGGAATAATGACGTTCCTTTTCACAAACATCAATACGCAGGTGCGCATTATTTTGATTGTCCCAGCAAGAGGCAATATATTCACCTTTACATAAACAAAAGAAATTGTCAAAAGTAGCTCGGAAATCTCTTTGCTATAACTGCAGTCAAAAATGCTTAGCTACCTCACAAGCTTTTATTATTTATTTCTTTTCATTTCCTTTTATTGCGCCTTTTACTACTTCTCCTTTCGTTTTATATTCTCCTCCTGGATCAGGAATAAGAGTTGTTGTAGCGCATTGTTGCCAAAACTCTCTGCTTAAGAATTCAAACTCAATTCCCTGTGTCAGCACTTGACTGCATCGGAGTCGTACTTCCTGCTGGATTTTAAATAAATTTTCAAGAGAAAAAATATTCTTTCGTTGATTTTATCGCTCTCAAAGAATCATTGATTTTGATGTCGCTTTGAAAATATGTTTCAAAATAGAGTCATACTTGTTAGAAGCGTGCATGAAGCATTTTCACCCGCCGTAATCGAAGGTTTCAATGAAGTAGTTTTTATATTTAAGAAAGAATTATCATTCTTAAACTGGCATGTGTTCCTTTGGAGTTTTACAGTCGATCAAATAAAGTAAGAATAAAAAATTAAATTAAATGACGGAAGTAACTGTAGTGATCAAAATTTTTAATCCAAGAATTGCCCTTGAATTACGTGCAAAAATGATGTTTAAAACTGTCAATTTTAGGGTGGAGCTACAAATGAAGGAACAGTTTGATTTTTTCTTTTCCTTTTTAAGCAAACAGGAATTGATAATTGTTTTTCTTGACTGTCAAATGACGTCCGTGCCCTTTGATTTTTATTATTCTTGTCTTATAATGCAGGCGTCCATGTGCCCTGGAATCGAATTATTTACCGTATTACCCCGCACTATCCAGCATGCCGTAAAAAAGAGTGGTTGACCTGCATACCGGGAAATTCGAATATTCCGGCGTGCCGGATTATTCGAGGTTTGTTTTGCGACAAAACAAAAGTAAATTTCCCTGTTCAGTTCCAATTAGAAAGCAAACCACTGTAAGGAAATGAATGAATAAATCCCGAAAGTAACCTTCATTCAAAAAAATTGCGTATTGCACATAATATGTGTTTGTTATTTATGGTAGTTCATTATTAATGAATTTAATTATATGCCGATAGAGCAATCAATTCAGAATCATCGTTACTGCGATTTGTTAATATTCTTTCAAAATAAATTATTTCAGGTTCCTTTCATGGAGGCATTTATTGAATAACAATAGTAAATCCTTTTTATTCTCACCTAAATTTATGCAATTATTGCATTTCTTCATTCTAAATTTTTCGTGCCAAAAATAGTGCGATAGTTTCGGTTCTATGTCAATTCTGTACTTTGAAATGCTCAAAAAGTCCTATGGTCATTTGTTTGGCAGATAAAAACTAATCTATTTTAGTTTAAATATTTTTTTTACTAAAATAATGCAGCGTATGGAATCTATATTCTTTGATAACTATAATGACTATTTTTGAATAGCAACTTATTCCCTAACGCTTAACCATTTTCATCCCACATCCCCATTTTTTCTGAGAACTACCGTTGAAATTTGTTAACGAAATATATTATTCCCATACATCGAAGAGAAAATTTCATGCAACCTCCCCACTTATTTAGTTTCTTGTTCGAATAATTTCTTAGAAAAGATTGAATTTCTTAGATTGAATTTCAAAAATGTTTCTTTCTATACGCCTTTAGCACTGCATTGAGTATGAGACCATTGCTAAAGTTCTGATGCAATTATTTGACTTACTATACGATTTTTTTCCACTCCATTCTAAGTCATATACCACTTCATTACCTTTCTGACTTTTTGTACGTTGAAGTAAATTTGAAAGAATTTATTTTCTATTGAATAAATGAAAAAAAAAATAATAATAATCAGAAACATTTCATTAGGCACAGCAGAAAATTTAATTTCCAATCTCAATACAAAAGAAACTGTCTCGTTAGCTGTTCCCTATTCTACTTCATTTACATTTGAAAATAAGGAAGATGTCATTCTTTCTTTAAAACCAATAGAATATTTTTCCGAGAAAAATCTAAGTTATTAAAATTCAAAAGCATAAACTGAAACATCAAAGATGTGATTCAGCTTGAAGCATGATTAATAGATTTCCTTTTTATATTATAATTTATTTTTTATTCAATGCCAAAACTGAATCAAACAATTTTTATTGAAAAGGAGGACTGCTTGTAAGATTTTCCTTTTTTTGAAGTATATAAAGCATGTTTGTGCTACACATTGATACGAGTTCATTTCTGTAAAATTACTTGATATTCTGCGTTGAAAAATACAGCCTTTATCGTTAGGAGGTTTTGCTGATTCCACTTTAAAAATATTTACATACAAGAATTGAAAACATGAATTTCATTGAATATTTTTATTAAAATTTCTTCTTCGAAATTTTTGATTTTTTGCTTTATGTTTTTAAAATAAACATTTAATAGAAGATATAAAGGATAAGCAGTATGTGCTTTTTAAAATACTTTTGAAGCTAGATACATTCAAAAGCGTTGCCTTACTTTTTTCGTCATGTTAAAAAACATTATAACTTTAATGAAAGTAATGTTGCTTATTTATCTTCATTTCTCAGTTTTTGATTGAACAAATGCGCTTTCACAAAAACTCAATTTATTTTGATGAAAAGATCATTGTAGCGTTCTTTCTTAGATAATTGAAATGTGGATCACTTTTTTAAAGATTGTTGGGGGAAAAATCCTCTTGTTTCGAAAGCAATTGGTTTTGTCTCCTTAGTAGACAGAAAAGTAAAGAGATAACTTCCCGTTAGCAAGAAGGTTAACCAAGAGTCATGGACCAGTACTCAATGCACTGACGCGTTTATTGGTTAAAATGGTGGATTTAAAAACGGTTATTTGACAGTTAAAGTTAATAATAAAATAGCAATGCTCTGGGAAATGTTTTATAAAATTCTGAAATCGCAGTACAGAAACTATTAGTATATAAGTGAAATACGGAGATTTCAAAACAGCATTTGAATAAGAAACCATTTTGTGAAGACACACAGAAAAAATTTTTCAAAGTAGCTTATTTGCAATTTCATTTCGTTAGAGAATGATAAGCAAGCATTTTTCAATAGTATATTTCCGTCATCTTAGGCTGAAATAAAAATGAGATATTGGTTTTTAAAATCTTTCGTGCTTAATTCAAATGCCGCTTATTTACTATCTTTTCTTTCATTTTTCCCATTCACAAATGACTACAAAACTCTACATTTAAGCAAGTTATGTCCCAAAGCACCACCTGGTGACAATAACTCAAGTTTGATAAAAAGTGCAGATTTGACTTCTGTACTTAGCACTGCAACATAGTACTTTTAGTTTGAAAACACAGGTTTTTACAAATGGTAATGTAGTGATGTTATTATTATAATGATTGTTATTGTTATTACTATTATTGTTATTACTATTATTATTATTACGTTGTTATTGTTGCTGTTATTATTGTTATTATATTTTTTATTTCATATCTTTTTTTTGATCAATCACAATTGCTTATTGTTCTCATTTGACTGTCCTTGACGTTACGCTGATTTTATCCCCCCCCCCCCCGCCTCCCTCTGCAGCACCACAGTCGGCCGGCCCCATCCCGATGCTGCTCCTTTAGCGAAAACCGTCTACAGCTTGCGTCCATATCCAACATACACACGTATACATACACACGCCTGCACACACACATACACACACACACTCATGCCATCACACAGACAAAAACACACACGCACACATACACACACACTCATGCCTGCACACAAACACAAACACCCAACGCATACATACACACACACTCATACCTGCATACAGACACAAACACACACAGATACATACACATACCTTTTCACACACACATACCCACACACTCTCCTCGACACAAACGCCTACATACACATACTAGTGATTGCGAAAATCATAATTTGAATTCAAAATCCATAATTCAGATTATTTTTTTATTATTATTATTAATCACGATTGCTAATTGTTTTCGCTTGACCGTCCTTGACGTTCCGGTTTCGTTTTCAGATTGGACCGTTGCCTCTGCAGAGCCACCGCCCATCGACCTCTGCAGGCGCGTCTCTTCTGGTCCTGACCAGTCTCCCGGAATCCGGTGGCGTGCATATCCTACACACACGTGCGGTCATACACCCTCTCATACACTCGCGCGCGCTTTCACACGCGTACACACTGACAGACATACACGTTGACAAGCACACACTCACGCCTTTGTGCATACACGCAGATCTACGAACACGCACAAGCCTAGCCTACACATGCACGCACACAAACCTACACATACACACACACACACACAATACACACGAAACCGCCCAGGGCGAGGGGCGGACTTCAGGTGACAGAAGTCGTTTCTAGAAACAGTAACTCCAATGAGTAGGGTCCTGCCGAAACTCGTGATTGCGAAAAACATAATTTGAATTCAAAATTTCAGAATTCGAATATATATTTTTTGTTGTTGTTGTTATTTTTATTATTACTAAAAAATCGTGTGTCAAGGTATGAAACGGGTGAAAATTTCTTCCACTTTTGAGCGAAGCAATTGCCTGTTTGGTGATGCTTTGATAGTTGAAAATTAACCCATGCTCCTGTGCAGCAATTCCCAAAGTGTGTTCCGTGGAATCCTAGGGTACCGCCGAAGGATGAGAAGGGTTCCATCACAGTTGTTGCAAAAAAATCCACAGTAATTTGAGGAAAAAATTAAAGAAAAAAGTAAGAATTCAAAATGTTGAGCCACATTGTAACTATTAGTCGTCATTAGCAGTGGCGTACTGGGCCGCCGAGGTAACAGAAAATTCCCGGTACGCTGACGCCTTAGCAGCAATTATTTTTGAATTAGAAAATCGCCCGTCAAGGTATGACTGCTGAAAATTGCTTTTACATTTGAACGAAGCCATTGCTTTGACGATGTTTTTATAGTTGAAATTGTAACCCTAACTCCAGTGGATTAACCCTAAACTCCATTAGGTAGCGTTCATTGTTGACCATTTTTTCGTTTCTTCATTCCCCCGAAATGAGTCTTACCAGTAAATTAGTTAAGTTTCCGGATCGAGTTCTAGTCCAGTCATTTTAGCCAAAAAAAAATGGGTCAACCTCGGAATGCGAGATAAGAAGCTGTAAATTCGTATGTACCTTTATTTCGACTTTCTAAATGCTGTCTCAAAAGTCTCGTAAAATCTCGTGTCCGCGTCTTTAGATATTCAAGGTCAAAGGTCACAAAAATTCGTTTTTTGCAAATATCTCGGGACCCCTAGGTCACTTGACATGGAATGACTTTAATATATTCCTGTAGCTGAACTGTTCGGTTTGTTAGAGTTTGGTTAATAGTTGCTCTCCTGCACTTAACATAACACGTAGCAATCGACATAGATAATGCACTTAAACGCTGCTAATAGTTACATATTTGGCGGGTAACTGAAATGAGAACTACTAAAGAATATAATGCTTATAACTCAACTGCTCGTAATATATTTCCTTTGAACAAGATGTCTTTTACACAAAAGACATAAAATGACCTTTCGGCAAGTTGAGAATAAAATAATTGATAGAAGTGAAAGTTAACTATCCTGCAAAAGGGATTTTTCTTAACTTTTAGGTTCATCTGTTGAAAAGGGGTAGTGTATCAGGAAAAATAACTTAACAATATGAGATCTCACTCAAAGTTTCTTAAAACTGAACTGCTTGAAGTTTTCCTGAAATATTTTTTGGGAATTTGAAGTAGCATGTTGTAAGTCATGCAGTACACAGTAAGAAAGTATTTCCCTCCTTTTTTTTTTTACTCTTCATAACAAAAAAAAATAGAGTTTAGAAATCTCTGCTTGGAACTTGAATAAAGGAATAGAACAAATTGTAATAAAAGAAGAGCATTCATTTCTTCAAAGACATTCATTTGGTTGATACTGACTGACCACGGATTGTATGGAAGGACAAACATCCGTTTTACAGCCGGAAATGGACGAATCTATTATTTTTTACCGATATCAGCTTTTACAGAAGCAGAGTCTCATTCAAATGAGCGGAATACTCGGATCAAATTTTTACTTTTCCACCTTATTCACATAGATTCGTCTTATCTGGACATTTGAAAATTCTATGCAATCCGTGGTTGGACAATATATTTATTACACAAGAACTACTAGCCCTAGATCAGTCTTACATAGTTCTCTGCACTGTTGGATCCCTTCGGTGGTACAGTGATTTTGTTCCTTTTCACTAAATTACGCCATACTTATTCCAACAAAAAGCGCCCTATGACAGCAACTTAATACTATAAATTTTTGCACAAATCAAAAAAAAAAATTACATTCATGGAGCCTAAACTTTACATTTTCCTAAATTCGATTCTATGTTTCTCATTGAAATAATTAAAGATATAAAATATCAAAAGATAGTAAACTGCTAAGATAGTAAAATATCTATTCATCCTTATGCAATTAAAGTGTCTAAAGAGAAAATGGAACTTACGAACTATTTAACATTTCAAGCAATGATTTCACATTTCAGTAGCTTGTTTACTCTGAACAAAAGAAGGAATTAATTAAGAACCTTGGTTGTTTGTTTCACGGCGCGCCTTCGCTTTGAAACGTAAATTAAACATTCTTTATTCAAGTCACACAACGTGCTTAAAGCATGGAAATAAACGCTGCTCATTTATAACTATGAAATGTTTCTCGTTACAGCAAACAAAAGTTTAAAGTTTAATTAAAGTCACGTTTTAATAACGTTCGAACTTTAAATATCAATATTTATTTATTATAATATCAATGGAATTCGTGCTTTAGAATTTCAGTTGAATTCACATAAATCTTTGAAACAGTACCTGAAGACTATTTGCACAGCTGTTGCTTTGAAATGCAATAAACTAATCATTCAAAAGACAAAAAACATTTACAGTAGAGTCTCGAAAATCCGAGGTAATTAGGGCTCATGTCACCTCGGATTACTGAAAACTCGGATTATCCGGAAAATTCCACATTAAATTTTTACTTTTCCGATGACATAAGGTGTAGCTCCTTCTACCTTCTTATACAAAGAAAAGTAGTATCGTTGTCGTGAAAATTATCACTGAAATTTCAACATAAATTTCGTTTTTATATACCTCTAAACGAATTTGGACTTTTTTCTATGAAGTCTGTATGTACGTATTTACCCGCGAAAATTTGTAGGCAATCAAACATATCTTTTAACCGAATCGTTGCCCGAATTTATTTCAATAAGTTCTATCATAACGTTTGTACCTGTGTGCTTGCGAGCATATGTATCTCGCATACCACAAAAACGATTTTGTTGTAGAAGGTTTCTGTTTCGTCTTTCGTATTCATTACTCGTGAGGCGCCAAGTTTTGAACCTTCCTTTTTGACCATCATCAGGAATTCTAATATTCCAAAAGGCATGTTTACACGTTCTTTGCGGCAAAGTAATGTTACTTTCACGCATCAAGTTATCATCTTCAAGGCATTTCGTAATTCATATTGTGCAGTCGATGACTACACGTATATCGTGCCACTTAAGGAGTTTTGTTGACAACAACCCTCTCAATGTCTTTTTTTATTAATTATTGTATCTAGTTAAATAAGTGTTAAATAAGTGGGAAAAAAATATTTTCAGCTTTTTTTATGAAAATCTTTTTTTTTTCTTTTTTTTGGAAACTAAAAAAAAAATGTAAATGAAAATATAAAGGAAGCACCTCGAATTAAGCGGAACCTCGAACTTTCGAGACTCGGATTATCGAGACTTTACTGTAAATATAACTCGTATTTTCCGTTGGAATTATTTTTACGTGGCGTTACGGTCTGCCTATAAGAATGGCTGTCCGAGAACCAAAATATCATTTAAAAATAAAATAATAGTTTAAAAAACTAAAAAAACACGCTTTCGTAGCTAAATGAACTAAACTGTAAAAAATAATCTTTGGATGATAGTAGTTGACCAATCACTTAATTTTAATGTAATACAAAAAAGCGTGGGGTGCTATCTATTTACATTTTTGCTTGGACAACAAATGGAAGAAATTCAAGACAACTGATAAGAAGCCCCCCCCCCCACGCTTTTTTGTACTACATTAAAATTAAGTGATTGGTCAACTACTTTCATCCAAAGATTATTTTTCACATTTTAGTTCATTTTGCTACGAAAGCGTGTTTTTTTAGTTTTTTAAACTATTATTTTATTTTTCTGTTTTTTAGTCTTATGTTGGAGAATTATCAGGTAAAGTTTTTTTTTTTTTTTTTTGTCCGGTATATGAAAATTTGAATCAGATTGGGACTTAATTGACCAAAATTTTTATTAAACGAGTGCGAGGTAATATCTTAAAGTTAAGACAAGGGAAGGGCACCCCGATGGGAAGCTACTGTGAGTCATCGATGTGTGTTTGCGGAAATCATATTTATATTATTTTGAAAATTTGAGATGCATTTGAATAAAAGATTTGTTCAACAATGGTCTGATCAGCAATGGATTTCCAATTGAAGGCTCACCTAAATTTTGGCATGAAATTAGTTAAAAACAATGATATTTCATGTTCTAATTACCTTGGAATATCAGAACAAATTTTGTCTGATGCAGAAAAATTAAAGGTTTTTGTAGATATTTTTAAATAATTTTTGCGAGCATTTTTTAATGTATTTTTAAAAAAATTTCCTTTTTCACATTGTTGGATTTATGCCAAAATATTGATTAAAATTGGAGGAATCTAACAATTAAAAGAGTTAATTAATTAATTTGATTATAGAATAGCGCATCGTCATCGGGTCTGAGGTCGCGTACTAAATTTCAAAAGAATCCGATCACAGGAAGTGGGCGAAGTTTGAGCTGCAAGATTCCGTTACAAGATACATGCATACATACATACAGGTGAAGCTAATAAAAGCGTGTTAAAAAAATTTCAAATTCAAAGAAATGTACAAATTGATTGCGTATTGATTTTAAGCCCAGAAGTGGATCAAATAGCAATGTGATAGATAGCATTTTTCTATAAATAGTGAAAAATCAACCTTTCAGAGTTGTGTATATAATAGAATTTAGAAATACGAAATGCTTGAAATATATCGCAAGATAAAGAAACAAACGTCATAGATAAACATTAATATAATTTCCAGTCTATGACAAAACAAATAGTCTTGCTGTCACTTTGCTGAAATTTTAAATAAATTACTGGAAAATGTAAACGTTCCAATACCTACATTACTTTAAAAATTAAAGGTATATCCATCTCCCGCCTTAGTCGGCAACTGATTTAATTAGTAGGAAAAGGATGGAATATAGTTTAGGAAGATTCCGAGATCAGTGCTTGTTTACAGAAAGGGGGAATTTTTCTCTACCACCTTATTATTGCTCCGGGAGCAAATCTTCCGCCTATGATGTGGTAAAACATTATTAACTGTTTCGCAGCGATGCCTCCAGCCTGAAATATTTGGGGGAATATCCATGTTAAACAAAGGCATGATTATCACTAAGGTATATCCGGCATCCTGGAATAATCTCCATGATATCCTCGCCAGAAATGGAGTTTTGCTCGTGCCTGCGAAAGATCGAACTGCTGATGGCGGATCGTGTTATTTTGTATGTATTTAACGTATCAGTAATTTGATTTGAAAGTGGTGTTTTTTTTTTTTTTAATCAATTACAAGAAGCTGTTTGCAGAAGACTAAACAAATTTCTAGCTTAATTTAACAAGATTCATGCTGTAAAATATTAACCACTTCTCACATAAGTTTTGGTGTGAGTTAATTTTTTATTAATTCATAATCCGTTTAGGTGTATAAAATATTTCAAGCTATTTTCTTTTAGAAGTATAACAAATTGTTCCTTCCGCCGTAAATCAGTCGTACATTCAGGTCGAAAATTTTGATACTTTTGTACGAAATGTTTCAACTGATCATATGAGGCAGTGAGAAGCGAAGGTATGTAAGTGGCCATTTTCAAGTTTTGAGTAAAACGTGTTTAAAGATAACATCCTAGGTAGGCTTTCATTGAATTTTTTCTCTAAATCATGCTGTATAGCAGCAACTACCAGGGCTACTAGCACCATCTCTTTCCCCAAGACAGAGGAGAGGTTCACCTACCATGTGTACTGGTTATTTCCAAATTTTTAATTTTGCCACTTGCATCCCTTTGCTTCTCACTGCCTCATGTCATGATTTTGTGTGAACACTTCTCATACATTTCAGAGTGCTATTAATCAACAGCATTTACTAAAGAAGCATTCTCAGCTTAAATCGGTACCTACTTAGTTTAAAAAATCCAGTGTTCACAGCCTTAAACCACGCCTCATTTTGTACACGGCCTTAAACCATTAAAATCAATTCGTCCTGAGTGCATTTTTAAACACTTTCCTATTTGTTTTAAGGCCATTTACGTATTTATGTAATACCCTATTATCGTTGAGGTTTTTCAATACTACTGTCATATATAAGCGATTTTGGAAGTACTTCAATCGTTAACTATTCGAGGAATAAATCACTGGGTACAGTGCTGAAGTTGTATCAGGAAGGGGGGGGCGTTCCACGAAATATTTGATTTTTATTTTAAAAACAACACAAAAATATAATGTGAATTAGTTTCAAACCGCCTTCTTTTTTGGTGAGTCTCCGCAAACCCCAAGTTGTCCCCCCCCCCCCCAAATATGTATATCTAACCACATCACTGATCGGAAAAATAAATTACATTTCTGGCATTTTTAGTGCTACTTTTGGAACTGAAGAACGGTATAATGGATATTTATGTCCGATTTCAAAAAAAAAATCGTTTGCCTTATTGCCTAATAGATCCTGACTTCAGTTTTTTTTTTTTTTTTTTTTTTTTTTTTTTTTTTTTTTTTTTTTTTTTTTTTTTTTTTGCATCACCATTATTCCATTCATAAATTTGAGTAGATATAATATTTTTCGAAAATGTTCTATGCTTCTTTATCATCATAAAGCTGTCCAACACATATTCCGTACACTTTGTTATCTTAGAAAGATATTTTCCCCTAATGTCCCAACATTTATAAAAGAACATTTTAATTTCAGCATTTAACTTGCCGTCCCAAGAAACTCTTAGAAGTCCTTTATGTTTGAAAAATATGTTTACTAAATTTAATCATGTTCATAATTTTTATCTTTTAAGATTTTACAAGCTATTCAACCCTCATCGTCACGATTTAGATATATTTTAGTATGTCGTTGTATGCTTTCAAGTCTAAATGTTGAAGGGCATTTGAAGATCATGAAAATTATGCCTGATGGATCCAGAATCTTCCAAGAAACCTAATTTGCCCAAGCAAGCAACTTGACCCGGAACCCATTTTCAATTGCCCGTTCATAACAGCGACCTTCTTCAAAGTAGATCTGAACTATGCAAAGCGAACGCTTTATACAGACAAGACCGAAGAAGTCGCCAAAACCGTTCTCGAAGTTTTCAGCTGAATTTGACTTTTTTTTTTTTTTTTGTATTTCATTTTGTACTTTCCATACGACAACAACAACAACAAGTAATTGTTTAAATTTTCAAAGGTTTAATTTGCTTAATTTGTTCCAGTCTTGTTTCTGCTTGCCACTGTAAGTGTATTTTTTCGTTAGTGTGCAATATTTTTAAATAAATAAATAAAGATAGCCCTCTTTACATCTACTTAGTAATTATCATCCAAACCCCAATGCCTTGATTACAATTTTAATCAAATTTCAGATTCATTTTAATTCATTTTCTCTTCACCAAACTATTCAAGTCGTGGTAACTTCCTCAAAAATTTCGTATTACGATGTTCACGCTTGAGCTTTAAAGATACTCAGTTCAAGTCAAAACTGCAAAATACGCTATTTACACTTGACAGGAAATTCACGAAAATAAGTCGATAAAGAAATTTCATAAGTTCCTTCAATCCTTACTCCACACCACACAACTCCGTGGGACACTAAATTAGAATGTTTGCGAGGAGCAAAAAATGTTCATGTTCCCTCGAACTTATTAATAAAGCATATGTAATTTACATCAATGCTCGCAGAATGCGCTGTAGATTATAATAACGAGAAAACGCAATCTCGTTAAAGATATAATGAGCAACGAAGATTATCTTCTTGCACAGGGTGTTAATTACATATTCTAAACATGATATTCATGATCGAACTTAATTTTTAGGTAACAAAGAGCAGTAATTAGCGATGGGGTGTCATTTTGCGAAGGAAGGTTATCAAATGTTATTAATAACAACTCTGTCTGTCTTGTATCTTGATAAAAATGTTGTAAAGAGATCATGATACTCGATGGCATTTAAGATAGCATTGTAAATGTTCTGTGGTTAAATCGTTTAAGATTTGGTTTCGTTTCAGATTAAACTTATGTGATCGGAAATGCATTTTAAGGGTTTTTTTTAAATGCTTACAGTTTTATCTAAGAGTCAAACATTCAATTTTATGCTATGATTATGTTTGAGAGAGTATTTTAAGAAAAATTTAACAAGTAAATACACTTAAAAAAATCCGAAACATAACTGGTTTTTCCGTGGAACGTTTTGTGATTTCACTGGTTTTACATCTATTTCCCCCGTAAAATCTTTGCAAAAACGTTTCCTGACTTGCTACTGGTACCACGAATGCAGACTTTTTACTGCTGTGAAAGATATTTTTTGTCACCTGCTTTATGATTGACTGAGCGTGTTTAAAAAGTGTTTCAGCTTTAGTTACGATCCGTCCAGAATGACTAAGCTTCCAATGAGAGCGAAAAAGTCAGCTGCAGCTTTGCAAGGCAGGAATTGCAGGTTGGTTCTTACTTGCGATTCTCGCTTAGCTTTGGCCATGATTGCTTCGATATTTCTGGAGCTTTCTCTGTAAATTAGGAAATTTCTAGTCAATTATAATAAAACTACTTAATTTTTTCAGAAGGTTTCCGAAACATGACTGACTGTAACAGGGGAGGTTTCCCAATTCTTCAGAAGGTTTCAACGATGATTTCAGAAAGGTTTTAGCAGAAAACGTTCCTGGTTTTTACATGATGTCAGAAGTTGGGCACAGCAGCTGCCTATTATTTTTCAGGAACGTTTCTGAATCATTTTGACAGTGTACGTACACAATTATTTCCGTGTTTAAACCAACTTTTTTATATGTTTATGTGATTGCTTATATTACACTCTATAACAAAATCCTAATCGATACACCAAGAAAAAGTGGTCAGAATGAAACGAAATTTTGCATACGTGACAGCAATATTGATAGATGAAAGTGATTACAAAATGAAAGCAAAAAGGTCATTCATTACTGGAAAAATCCCAAATGAATGGAGATTTTAACACCCAGTTGAGCCACTTCTAGTGTGAATGTACGAGGCAATACAGTCGAGCACTGAGGTATAGCAATCTCGAACGACGTTCTACGTCAACTCGTACCACAGTTATTGTAAACGTTCCACAGTTACTGTAAACAGAAAAATTCAATTTCTGACAAATCAGGGAATCGCGCGGGCCAGAAAAGAACCTTGCTGCTCGCGACCGAGCACTGTCCTGTTAAAAAAAAGGGGGCTTCTGGGAGCTCCACCATGAGTGCTAACACATGTGAAAGAAGCATGACAACAATGTACCGTTATACTGTCATGGTGCTGTGGATAAAAATTAGGGGTGGCCATATTTCGTACACGATAGTACCCCAAAACATCACCCTAGCTGTGGATGCGGTGTGCCACTGAAAAGCAAAGGCACTATTTGGGGGTTCACAACGTGTTCTCCAAAAACGTACAAAAATGTCATCATTGCCCAAATTCGATCTGGATTCATCGCCGAAGATAATCAAGATTTATTCGGTTGCAGTCAAATCTCGTTGAACCTTCAAGTGCAGGCGATGGCGTGAGCTCCCAAATAAAACATTTGTTTTTCAGCGTGTCCTGATCCTTTATGACTCAATGTATAGACTTTAAAACTTTTTCCATGACAGGCAGCAGTACTAGATAGAGGCTGGAGCATGAAACAAAGTTTCTGCTATTCCCGCCATTTTCTGATTGAGGTTATGGTTGCAAGTTGTCTAAACAGTTTTTTGTGTCTGTAAACTTTCACATGTAAGTTCATGCAAACATCTGATATCATCATCATGATGTGATCAAGTAAAAGAACCCCTTGAAGTAGGAAATATTGCGGATTATTTAGAGGAAAAATTACAATTGTGTCCAGATTCAACTAATTCCGGAGAAATGTCTTAGAGAGTGGCATCAGCCCATTTTGACTTAAGTATATCAACTCGAAAATGAAACTTAAAAGTTCGTTAACAAAACAAGCCTGGGCATCCTGTAGTATTTAGTAGGTGGGAAGAGTAGGTAATAAATAATATCAGGGGAAAAAAATCCACAACAGCCATTAAGTTGAGGAGTTTTCATTCTTTCTAATGTTTAAATAATGAGTATTTCAATGTAGTTTGCAATTATATAAATAATAATATGCAATTTATATAAATAGCCTGGGCATATAGTATGCAATTTATATACAAGCCTGGGCATCCTGTAGTATTTAGTAGGTAGGAAGAGTAGGTAATAAATAATATCAGGGGAAAAAAATCCACAACAGCCATTAAGTTGAGGAGTTTTCATTCTTTCTAATGTTTAAATAATGAGTATTTCAATGTAGTTTGCAATTATATAAATAATAATATGCAATTTATATAAATAATTTGCATACTAGAATGTACGTTTTGAGTTTATTTTTCAAAATCATTGGTCCTTCTTGATACCACCACCTATTTTACAGCTTTTTCTAATGGATTTGCTAAGTGGGACCAAGTAGACCCAGCGCGGGACTACTTGAACCCAATTTTTAAAAATAGAAAAAAATATATAAAGAGTTAAAATTGTTGTTTAAAAAAGGCTTTAGGTGGTAGCAGAATGTCTGAAAAGTGGTAGAAACAACGTTATCAGTTCACATTATGGGTTTAACAAAGCATTCAGTGTAACACTCGCAAAAAGTATGAAATATCGGGTCCAAGTTTACGGTACTTAAACCTTCGTTCATTTGGGATTTCTTGAGCAAAAATGATCATGCTGCTTTTATTTTGTAATCACTTTCTAATATCAATGTTGTCTGTGTGCACACAATGTTGTGTGTGTAAAATTTCGTTTCATTCTAACAACTCCTTCTTAGTGCGTCATTTTTTATTTATTTATTTATTTATTTGTTACAGAGTGTTTTCGTTATTTAAAAAAGGATGTTTATTCTATTAAAATATTAAAATATATTTCAATCTACCAATGTCTTTTAGAATGTATTTTGTAAACTTATGAATTCGGGTAAAACATTGCAGCCCTGCTAGCTCAAGTTTAAAAGTAATTATTTTTTTTCTAAACTCGTGCACTGTATACAAGTTTTAGAAGATGACGACTGGAAAGGTATGAATAGTACTATTTCTAAAAGATATAGCAACCTACGAAAAAAAGATATTACAACCTGAAACAATCGATTTTCATCAAAGTTTTTGTTCAATGTCAAAATTTAACAATCATTTCTGACACCCAAAGATACTTTAAATTTTTTTCGTTCACTCTCTCAGTAAATATGAATGTGCGTGTGCCTGACTGGATTGAAATATTTTACATTATTTAAATATTTAAAGTCGACTTTCATCAAAATTTTAGTTCAATGTCTAAATTTAATAATCCTTTCTGACATCCTAATATGTTTTTTATTACGTTCGTTCACTCTCTCTTTCTCCCTCTGTAGATACGAATGTGTGAGCGCCTGAATGTAATTAAATGTTTTATTGAAATACTTTAACTAATTATTTAAAGCAGTAGCATTTAATTTAAACTTGGAAACTATTGATTACTTACATCATCCTAATGTGCAATAATCCACCTTTTTCCAAAAAGATCCTCCAGAAAAGGAGCAAATTAAATGAAATCTGCACGTTTTGAACGGCGGTGCTGTGACATGATTTTGCTGAAATTCTCTTTTATCGTTTTAAAATAGTCGAAACTATGAATCCAGAATAACACTGAAAGTAAAATTTCTGGACTGTTCCCCTTAACGGCAGTGCTATTTTTCTATTTTAAAACCCGAAAGTATTCCGAAATGGCACTGAAAATAAAACTTTTGTATATTTCCCTCCAATAACTGTGGTATTTTGTTATTTTAAAACTTCAAAGGCAAGTGATGTGTGAACAGATTTTGTTATAATCTATCCTTTGATTATATGAGGCATTGTGCCACCATCAATAAAGGCGCTCATCCATATCGTTTATCGACGATCAAAGGGTGATCAATCATTGTCAAAACAACGAGTGTCTAATACATTAGCTTTACTGACATTGTTGCTAATATAAAATTATTTATGAATGTTTTTCATTTTCTAGGTTTTTCCGTTCAAATAGACATGTCCCAGAAAGTTTTCACTTAAATTTCAAATTGAAGATATTTTAATTTGAAAAATATCTGGTGAACTGCTACACATGTTAACAATAGCGCAGATCTTCCGCAAACAGTGACGCCTAAACTCATAGTTATATTTTTAGTACAGTCATTAATTTTATAACGAATATTAACATATGAATCATATTTAACATTTCTATTGATATCCTGTTTAATACAGTTACTATTTCGGAAGATTTGATCATTGACAACTTCAACTGAAAATCAAAATTCGACAAAAATTGGTATGAAGAATAAAACAGACTTCAGTTAAGAAGTAAATAAATGCCCTTGTGTGGAAATGTAACTGGTAATTAGGGATTGCAATACCGGACCAAAAACTCAATACCGGTATTCGGTATTTTTGATACCGGAATACGGGTATTAATACCGGTATTTGAAATTTCTCAAAAAATACATGAAAAAAATATTGTTTCGTTGCCACATTTCATAATTTTGCACCAAAACTGTATTATTTATGAAAATTTATTGTGAACAAATATAAAATTAAGGAACAAATGCCATAATGAAAAAATCAATAACAGTAAAAAAAAGCATAATGCATCTATTGAATTGCCTCCAAGCCTGGAGCATTGAGAAAAGATAAAATGGAGGGAGTGAAGACAACAAGACCACAAGTCACGTGATATATTTTAGAGCAATGCATTGGAAGAAATCAGGTTTCTTTCGCTTGTTTCATGCAAAACGTGCAAACTATTCGTCGTTGTTGAGTCACGAGACTTGGGATCTTAGGGTCAGCTTTTGCTAGGCCAGTGATTGGACTTGCTCCCTCCATTTTAATTCTTGCTCTAAGCCTGGAACTCATTTTAGCTCTCAACTTTCCTATAGTTAAAAATACTCTTTCTGGTCTTTTCGGCTAAATCCTTTTGTGTGTGTGTTTCTTTTCTATTGTTTGTATTTTTATTATTATTTAAAAAAAATATATATATATATATATATATATATATAGCTAGTTGTAATTTCTTTCCGAGAAATGATACCTTACTAATCTTAACATCATTTTCTCTTGAGCAGGAGAGACTGGTGTTAGCATTTTATTAGCCTTTTGGTTTGAAATTTACGAAAAACTTAACAAAATTTTATCTTGTTAGTTTCTCTTATTCGATTTCGATTTTTTTTTCCCCAAAATTCTCCACAATTATAATTATGTGAATATCTGAAAATATGTTTCAATTTATTATGCTTTACCTCTATGCAAATTTTCAAGGCCCTATATAATTTCTAAATATAATCGTGCCAAGTAGAAAGCCAAATAACGGTTCAGGATAACAAATCAATACTGGTGACAAAACATTGCCATTTGTTATGCTAACAAGAAAATGTTTTTGCCGAAATTTAGTACAGCTAAGACAAATAATTAAAAAATAATTATTTGCCTCTCAACAATTACTTATTTAATCATAAAATATTACTGAAATTGACGGTTGGAATTAATTGTTCATAGGACAAATACATTCAAAATTACGCTTGAAATTAACTTTCACAAAAGGGAAAGTGAGTGATCTAGGAAATGGAGAAAATAAAAACATGGTGCACAAAAGCGCACGAAAATGCGATTCATCTCACCATCTTAGTAATGACAATATCATTTTGCAATCTTTCCGTTACTTTTGTTTAATGATATTTTATTAGTTCGTGCTTTTGGAGCCAAATTTTTACATCAATAGATTGACATTGGTTCTGTATCATGGAAAAAGAAATTTACATTTAAAACAAAGATCAATTGCAAATTCTTGAATTGAAGCTATTTATTATTTTTAGCTAATACCGAAAACACTGGTATTTTACCTCAGCAAATACCGGTATTACGGAATTGAAAAATTACTCGAAATACCGGTATTCGGTATACCGGTATACCGATATTGCAATCACTACTGGTAATCAACAACGTTTTACCGCAAAGAAAATTAGCTTCTTCTGGTACTTATTTCAGGAAATAAGCACCATAAAATAAAAATTATAAGAAAAAGCTAGCTCGCTGTACTATTTTTTAGCTTACTTTTAGTAAAGTTTTCCAAATAAACATTAAATAACGCTTAATTTATATCGTAAAAATATCGTGAAAAACAGAAAATAAAACCATTAACATAACTCAATATATAATGAATGAGAACTAATTTACGCATAAGGTTGAATGTTTAATTGGGAAATGGCTGTCTGACGATCTCTCTAAGGTCTAACGGTCTGTTGTTCCCCTTCCCCTCTAACCCTTGATAACACTTAAGACGTAGTTGGATTCTATTTAAAGTTCTCGGCAAAACACCCTTTACCCTTGTTGTATTTTATGGTTTGACCATTTTTTGACTTAATGTTTAATCTTTCCGAAAAAAAATGAAAAATTTGAGGCCTACATAAATTCAGACCAAACAGACGAAATGACTTAGAACAAGCTTTATTTAAATTAGTTTTTGATGCATATTATGCTTATAAATGGGCATCATTAGAAAGAGCGTAAGCATGAACAAAAATGGTTTTAATTGTGGGATTATTTTAGAGCTATTTCTTGGATTATCCAAACATTTCTTATATGTGAACCTAGGGAATATATTCTAATCTTTTTATTCAAAAAATCACTTACCAAAAATTATTTCTGATCATCAAAAGTAGTATAAATATTTTAACTTCGAAAGTAGAAAAACAATTTGAACCCAATTGTGAAGAATATTTCGTTACAATTCGAAGAATTTTAATGGCGTTCTGGAGATAAAAATTCACTCTGTAAAATGATGGAGATTCAGAATTCAGAATGTAATTAAGTTTTTGGTTCAGGAAAGATAAAATTACCAACGAAACTTTAGAAAAACTTTCTTTAATCACAGTATGTTCATGAAACCATAATCTTAAGTATTCTAAACTAAACCAATGGAATGTGACAACGATTCACGAGTGTTAGCTAGCAGTAGCACAACCCTCAATCCTCCTTAGAGCACAACCCTCAATCTAAACAAAAAATACATTCTGAGAGTTGAAAAAAATGTTGAAAAAATGCATGTGTTGAGAAAAAATACTCCAAGAACATATTGTTGCAGGGGCGGCAAATAGGGGGCTCAAGAGGGGGCGGTCGCACCCCCAAATTTTTTGCGCAGAATGATAGAAAATGGGTGAATTCAATTTATGTAAGTCGGAAATCAATGTTCATTAAAAGAAATCTCGCTGGTTCTCAGTAACTATTTGATGAAACTCGACACATTCCCAGACTATAAAAAGTGTTTTTCGTTATTTGGATAATGACTTAGGAATTCTTGAAGTATTTTCCGGCCTTTTCAGAACATGGAAAACTGATAGAGAACCATGGTTAATTTTATTAACCAAAGAAGACATTTTCTCATACAGGCTAAATATTTCATACTTGTGTGCCCAGATGGTATGTCCAATATGAGAGGCTCGTGCAAAGTGGTGTGACTGCATGGTTTTCACAAGAAAATTTCTTGATATTTTACATTCACTTTACGCTCATTTTTTAATGTATATTTATTTAATGAGTGTCCACCGCTTTCGTCGGCTAGAAACACGTTTCAGCTGCTCAATGCATTATACGCTTTCAGAAAAACTTCTTAAAAGTGCATGTGATTATTGAATTAAAAAAAACAACATATCAACAAATACCTGTTATGCGTATAATTATGCAAGCTCGGAGTGACACAAAATAGTCTTCTAGAGTTAAAATCATAAAAATATTTCTCTATAACTTCAAAGCAGTGATTTGACGACTGGAAGAATTATTACAAAACGATTCTTTCAATGATGAAAAAGCTCATGCCTTTTAGCATGTTTGACTCCGTTTGAATTTTTATTCAATTTTTTTTGTACTGAGGAAAGTTTTTGAAAAATACGTTACTCTATTAAAACATCTTCAATCCGTTACCCTTAATTTTCGAACTATTCAAGCCACAGTTCAATCTACAACTGATCTGTGCACCACACTACCATAGTTGAATTTACAATTGAAACAGAAAATAGATTTACATAGATGTGTGTTTCAATCAAACGTAAAACTTAAAAAAAAAAAAAAAAAGACAAAAATCCACATGATGATGTGAAGTCAAATATTGATTTTTTAAATTTTGTATGAAACAATAGATTCAGTTTCGAATGAAATTAACACAAGATTTAATGATAATTATTTTTCTGTATGGTTGGCTCTATATTATCTGGATTGGATTTTTGAAACAAAAAATAAAATGTTTCAGTTATGAGTAAAATTTTTAGCACGAGGCATGAAAAATTACAAGCAGTATAGCGACAGATTAGTTATCACCTCCAGAGACTGCAGTTTCGTCCTTGTTATGGACTCATCAAGTTTGAATAGTGAATAACAAAGCTGGAGGCAGATGACATCTCACTGCAGCTGAGAGCGCCGAGGAGACTAGATTATTCACAGATGAAAAATTAAGCAACTCACAATTTTTGAAGTTGCTCTGGGTGATTTTGAAGAGCAAGATATAAAAAGTGTTTTCATACATCACTTTGTTACTTCAATTATCTCAGCTAGTAGAGAAAGATTTTTTATGTCTCAGGAGGTTAGAGAATTATTTTCGAAGCACAATGGGCAAAATATTCAAACGAAGTCATACATGCTAAAGGGCATGAGCTTTTCCACCATCTTTTATATTTAGCTGAACTGGCAAAACAGCACGACACTGGGCACTGATAGATTAGTAACACGATTCCCTGCTCTTCCGAATTCCAAAAATCATGCATTAAAACTTTTCCAAAAGGTATAAAAACTTTAGTATCGAGATGTTTTGTATAACTTATTAGAAAGTGAATCAAAATTTACTAATTTTTATTCATATTAAACCGATTTTATGACAACTTTCTGTTAGCTAATGTGTGCTTGGTACCGCAATGTGGTAGTACGTATTTAAGAATCTCGACCCCCCCAAATGAAATGCTGAAATGCCGCCCCTGTATTGTTGTAACTTTTCAAAGACATGATGCAAAATCTAGTTTTTTCTCCTATTGCTTTCCCTTCACATTTTGAAAAGGTTTTACTTGTTTACACTGGAAGAAGAAAGTGCAAATTTGAGAATACTGGTAAATATATAAGACTCTGACGCAATGTACAACTCAATTTCCTATATCGCCTTTGGATATAATATAGAAAGTATTTTATAATACTTCTTACTTTTATCAATTATTTTTCATTGCTTCATTATATATCTTTCACATATATTTCTATGTTATCGATAAACTCCAAAAAAATATTTTATGATTATATTTATCTTTTTTGCTTTTATTATTACACTTAAAAATTTCCCAGAAAGCAGGATTCTGCAGATAAATTCTTAATACTGATTTTTAGCATGATCAAAACAATTTCTTCCATACAATTGAGTCTCTAATCTCTAGAATGCGGTTTTCAATTTTTCGAATTGTAACAAAATATTCATTACAAATCAATTCAAAGTTTTTTTCTAACTTTAACTTTAATATAATATATTATTTATTTCGAATTTCAAAGTAAAATATTCAAGACGTCTAAAAGTTAGTATAGTTTAAAGCCTACCGGTGTTCCTTTTGATTATTTCATGAACAATTGCTTTTGAAAAAAATACATTTTACTAAATGTCTTGAAAGAATTTTAGATGAAAATTGTTAAAAATCGGCAGAGTGCTGAAATAGGTAAGGGAGGGTTGCCCAAAGCGGGTAGGCATTCGTATGCCGCCGCATGGTGTACAAGCGGCGATGCATACAAATGTCGTGTTTACCCGAATACCCCTGAGCTTCAATCAGTTCCAGCGAAGCAGCGGTAAAGCGGCATGGCGAAGCCAGGCTTTAAAAAATAATAATAAAATAAAATTTAAAAAATCATGCATTTCTAAAAAAACTGAAGATTTGTAATTTGTGATTAGTCGAAGAAAAGATTTTTTTTATTGACAATAATATTACGTTATTCTGACACCATCCACTTACAATGTATGATGGTAATTCTGTTTTTTTTTTTTTTTTTTTTTTTTTTTTTTTTTTTAAGTTATAATTATTGAAATAAAAACCCATTTTTTGACAAATGTGGATTTTCTATTTCAATAGTAGGATAAGTATAACTTTAAAAAGTTTATTTTTATGATGGCAATTAGCTACTCAATTGTTTTAATTGATAATTTCTTTATGTTTTGTAAACAAATGTGCTGACTGATACTTATCCAATTTAAATTGAAAATCTAACTTTTATATATATATATATATATATATATATATATATATATATATATATATATACTAGCAGTTAGCTAGTCAGTAGATTCAATCATTTATTACTTCATATTTGACTGACAAATGCACCAAATCACAATTAGTCAAGCTTACCTGCTTTACCCTAATGGCTTACCTGCTTTAGTCCCCCCTGGTGAACAAAGTGGGTTTTTCAATTGTTTGTAATATTTGATAATAAATAAATATTGGGTTTGAAATAATGCAAGAATCACTTTTTATTTTAAAGTTCACGATCCTGTCTAGGAAATAAACCCAAAATTGTTACGATAAAAAGACAAAAACTCATTTTCGATCGTTCTTCGTTAACCTACCCGCTTTGTGCCACTCTCCCTCCCCTATGTATCATGAAAAGTCAACTGTGCTGATAAATAGTTACGGTAGAGAATCATAATCTCATAGGTTCTTTACAATAAGTACATATTTACTTCGAACCTGAAAAGTACATTTTTGTTGTTTTCATGAAAAACACCAGCTAAAATGCTAGAACTCATATTAAAGCATGAGAGATGTTAGAAGCGGTCAATCCTTCTCCGTATTCTATGATGTGGGTCACGTCGCCAACAAAGAGGCTAAGTAAAAAAGCGACGTGCCGCCATTGGCCTGTCAGCAGCGTCAACTTCCACTGCCAACAGAGTTTCGAAGTTAATATTCAATTGCGACTATTGAATGAAGTAGGAGAAATCGTATGTATTTTGAGAAAGGCTGTTGGTAAACAAAAACGAAATATTTCGTTTCACTTATTTGGAACGATTTTTATTTTTGTAATATTTAGATAGGTACTTTATGAATAATATTTGTTGTATCACTGTTCTAGAAAAACAATGACGTAACTGTAAATTTTTGAGCAATTGAGTTTTAATGCTTAATGGTAACTAAAGAAAAGGGGAAGGGACCAAAGAAAAGTGACCTCATATGTGGGATGAGCTTATATCGCGATCTGACTGCATTTGCATTAAAAATCGGAATTGGAACGCAATAAAGCATTCGAAATTTTTAATAACTCAATTTTTCTTTTCTTTTTTTTTTAATTTGCAGATTTTTTTCAGGAAGGTATCTTTCTACAACTAGAAGACATTTCGATTATTTTTTCCCTCTGCATTGAAATGCAGGTTTTCTTTCCCCGTCATCGCGATTAAAATTAAAACGAATAAAAGAAGATATGAGTACGTAATGAGACATGTCTAGTGTCTACAGGGCTTTTTACTTTAGAAAATCGACTCAAATATCCCGTGAAGTGATTAAAGTTTCTAAAAATAAATCCAAAAACCCTGCACGATACGGTAACTACTACTTTCCCACTTGTAAATGAAATTTAAAAACTCTCAAGAGACTTTTTTTTTTTTTTTTTTTTTTTTTTTTGCATGAATATGCAATGCGAATCACGTTGAAAAAGAATTTTCCAACTCTTTTTGTTCTAACCATGTGCTGATAAGAAAAACTTCATACTTTGCAGATTATTACTTTTAAATTAAAATAAAGGTTTTAAAGGTTGCTTTCCTTTGAGCACAAACCGAAAATTTCCAAGTCTTGAAAAATAACGAACATATGTAGCAGTTATGCAACATATTTGAGGCAGTGATAAGCAAAGGGATGCAAGTGGCAAAATTAAAAATTTGGAGATAACCAGTACACATGGTAGGGGTGAATCTCTCCTCTGTCTTGGGGCAAGAGATGGTACTAATAGCCCTGGTAGATTCTGGTATATAGCATGATTTAGAAAAAAAAAAGTCAATGAACGCCTACCTAGGTCGTTATCTTTAAACGCAGTTTACTCAAAACTTGAAAATGTCCACTTACATACCTTTCCTTCTGACTGCCTCATGTTACTTTTCTCAGAAATTAATTAATAATTTTGAGGATGAATCGCAACAGGATCACACTTTTGTAAGGGACTTATGACTCTTAAAATGTTAACACGACACAACAAATACCCATTATTTAAAAGTTCGTAACTAAATTTGTATACAAGCAACGATTAATACTAATTTTAAATGAAAACTGAAAATCTGAGGAAAAAATACATGGTATAGCATACATTTAAACAGCACAATTATATTAACAAATATATTTATAAGAAGTAGATTCCTTAGATTTTTTATGTAGTGTTAATCTCAATAGTATTCTTTATTCTTGAAAAATTCTAATATTTTGATTACTTTTGATTTACCCAAAATTTTTCAATTAAAATAATTTCTTATTTTGATTTTAAAGTAGATAGATATTTTTATAACCATGCGATTATAAATTTTAAAAAATCTTCAAATTCTTAAAGGTAATAAAATTGCAAAGGCAAAAATCAGAAATCTGTCATCTTGTGAAATATATAGTTATGAATCTGTAAGTCCTGTAATAGCAGTTAAGAATTTCTTTCAAGAATTTGTTTTCAGATTTTTATTTATGTCATTAGAAAATTCAGGTAGAAGCCTCTTTTCAAAAAAAAATGTCTTCCTCTCGAAAGAAAAAAAATCCATTCATTTAATTGCTTCCGAAAAAAAAATAGATTTTTTGGAATATTTTGATTTTTTCTAAAAAAAAAGTTTTGAAAAAGATACAATAATCAAAAGTTTACAAAACTAGTCGTACAGTTTTTAATAACTATGCCAACTGAAATGTTAAGATGATCGTTTTGGATTCAAAATCATGTTTCTCATGGAAAACGTAGCTACTGACTAATCTTTAGCTCTTTCGCCCTATATTTAAATGAAAAATGAACTATTGATATCAGAAGATATTTAAAACATAGAACAATGAATGAAAAGACAACCGAGCAAGTAAAACATAAAGCTTGCTCTGTTGTAAAAATTTTGCACCTTTAAAATATTTAGAAAACAAATTCAAAGTGAAATAAGATGAACCTGAATAGGTAAGAGTGTAGAATAGAGCTACATAGGCGGTTGGTCACTAACCGCATTATCACCAATTTCTACATTCCGGCTCCTCATCAAAAAGCATAGCTACTGCAAAAGCTGCATTGTACTAGAATCAACAATAAACATCACTTTACTTTTGAAAATTTATCATTATTGAATTATTGTTGAAGGACGATAACTTTATGTTCCGACATGCTCTGTACCGCCTGAAATAAGAATGTCGCTCTTCATTAGGAAAATATAACTTGGAAGTTAAAATAAATGCTTTACACGTAAGGGCGAAAAAGGTTGTTACCTTTCGAAAATAAATAGATAAAGGCGAGATAAAGTAGACAAAAGCGAAATGAAGTTGAAAACGAGAGTCGTAAGAAAAGTAGGCATCATTTCAGTTAACGAATGAGATTAGAGATTGTAGAGTAACTGTGACCGAGAGACCTACGAATAAAATAGGCAAAAATGAAAGTGGTTCTCTCTCACATCTGTCTTCCTACATTACTGGCTATTGGTTAAAGTGCACCATCTTCTCAAAAGAAATTCAAATTACGAAGATCAAAACATTCTAACCTAGTATTGTACAGCGTGCGGCGAAAAAACCCGGACAAGCAATTTTCCGCTCAACTTTTTTAAAAATAAATAAATTAACAAAACACAAAGAAGAAGAATATGAGTAAACCTTAACCAATCAATAACTTTAATTGGTTTCAAAGTGGCCGTCTTTTGCAGTGATACAGAGATGCAACTGCTTATTGAAATTTTAAGCCAAAAGCCGCAAGTCTTTTACCATTAATCAATCATATTCCCTCTAAAGTAACTGATTTAGAGAGTCTAAAATTTTGTGTAGTTTAGGGTAGGCCTTTGACTCTAAAAGAGGCCATATAATGTAATAAATGGGATTGACGTCTAGCGAGTAGAGCGTCCACTCTACAGATGATATCATGTCAAAAACAATAATGTGCCTTGCACCACTCTTGTCTTTTTGGACATATGAACTGGTGTAGAGTCTAATTGAAATGTCCAGTCTACATTTCCAAACTCTCTTGGGCCCAGAAAAGTACGACAGCTTCTAAAATGTCTTTCTGGTACACTTTCTTATTCATTTTACAGCCCTCATCCCCAAAAACCAGAGATTTTTGTCGTTTGTTCTGATTCCATCACAGACCAAGCCTGATTTCGGATTTTGGCGATGTTAAAGGAAGTAAAAAAAGAAAACACAGAAACTCCTTCAAAATTTGCAAAATTTAAAAAGGCTCTTTTAAGGAAATTTCCTCAGTGGGGTACTACCAGTAATTTTCATTTTCTCGAGTAATATACGTGGTTAGCCTAAAAGAATGTCTCGATTTTAACAATTTATATTTCACAAACTGTTACACTTAGCACTATAGATGACACAAAAAAATCAAGATAAACTGTCCTTTTTCACCTACAAATGTTCGATGTGTGGACCTTTGGTAATGTTTTATACAGATTAATTTTTCCAATATTGGCAATTTTAATGTGATTCAATGGTTAACTCTCTAAATATCGCCAATAATGGCCAAAATGAAACCAGATTTTTTTTAAAAAAAAGCCGCCAAATTTGTTGCCAAGTTTCGGCGACAAAACTTGGCGACCAAAAGCTTGACGATATATCGCCAAGTGTTTGCCAAATTATAACAACGATTTAGTTAGCATTGAAATTAACAATGATTTCCCTCCAAAAAGGTGTAAAATACCCCCTTTGGAACATCCGAATGCAACCAAAAAAAAAGAGATGCACAACTAGATTCCACTAGGAGTCGTACGTACCAAATTTCAACTTTCTAGGACATACCGTTCTTGAGTTATGCGACATACGTACGCATATCCGCACATACATACATACGTACATGCAGACGTCACGAGAAAGCTCGTTGTATTTAACTCGGGAATCTTAAAAATGGATATTTCGGGTGTCTGTACATTCTTAGGCATATATCCACACGTGTGGTCGGGTAGAAAAAAAAACTCAACATTCATTTGGGGGTGAGCGAAATGGAAATTAAAGCCGATTTTTGAGTGATTTTTTTTTTTTTTTTTTTTTTTTTTTTTGCGAATACAATACTTCCTTTTTGTAAAAGGAAGTAAAAATAAGCAAAAATTGTTTCTAAGCAAACGAACAATAAGTTCACATTTTTGTGGTTTTAATTTCAAAACATTGAAGAATTATGGTAATTATTAAATAAAAACAAAAAACCCGACTGCGTAAAAACCAAAAAAACTAAAAAGGAAAATGTATAAGCCCAGTAGTTTAGAATGTATTAAGTACTACTGAATAACTACACCGTTGAAATAGTTTTATAACCGTACACAGATAAGACAATTCATAAATTCAAAAGCAGAATAGGAGGATCAACAGTCGGGGCCCATTCCTTTCTGATTCAAGGAACCCCGTAAAATTTGAATGGGCCTCGACTGTTGATCCTTCTATTGTGCTTTCGAATTTATGAATTGTCTTATCTGTGTACGGTTATAAAACTATTTCAACGGTGTAGTTATTCAGTAGTACTTAATACATTCTAAACTACTGGGCTTATACATTTTCCTTTTTAGTTTTTTTGGTTTTTACGCAGTCTGGTTTTTTGTTTTTATTTGATAATTTTTTATTTTACCACTTTTAGTTCACTTTCATTGACTAATTATTATGATTTTAAGACGGTACATTTCGCAACCTTGTCATTTCATTGGGAGAGTTTGTTTGTATCGTGAGGTTTGTTAAGTTAACTTGCGGTCATCTAAACTACTGATAATTAGTCCCTCTAGGGACCTAATTCGGCTTAAAGCTATATGTGCTTGACCTTCGGCAAAAATGCGCGAACTTAAGTCAACCCTAGCACAGCTATATAAACAGCCTGTATAACTCATGATGACACGAAATTGGAAGCGTCCCCCCCCCCCCCCCCCGTCAGTCAAATCTTTCGCAAAACTAAAAAAAGCCTCTCAAGAAAGTACACGTCGCGAAACTCAGTCCCTTGAATCAAAGCAAGAACAATTGCAACATGTTAGAGATGAAAATCGAATTGGTAGACTTTCTTTTGGTGCTTATTGCACGGGTTTATTTTGATGAGGACTAAAATCTGAGTGTCTTGCCTTCGTTACGCATGATATATTTTTTATTACAGTACAGAATACATATAAAGAACACAACATCCGGAGCGAGGGTGTCTTGACCCACCGCCTCAAGTGGGAGAAGTAATCGCTTAGACCACTTGGCCATTGAGACCCCAATTAGTAGACTTAGTAAACAAAAAAACTCAGGCAGCGAAAACTACCTGCATTTGTCACACGCAGGTAGCATGCGACACAGTGTGCAACACCCAACGTGCGCCGATCGCGAACTGACAAAATGGCAACAGGTTTTTGAAATGGTACTTTTGATTACTGTCATGTGTTTAGTGACACTCCAAAGGTTAAGACAAATCGATTGACGTAAGAATTACCAAAATTGGACAAGGCGTTTAGCCTTCAGAACGCCACATAAAAACGGACATACATACCTAGACTGATAAACACATTACCCTCCTTTGCGTCGCGCACGCGCAGTCGGATAAAAAGAAACATTTAAGTAAATAGAAATATTTATGTGATCAGGATTTTAGAACCGATGCTGTGGTTCAGCAAGCCATGTTGATGCACTGACATTCTTGACAATGATTTCTTCCATGCCGATTTCGATGGTCAGGTGTAGCGCTGGAAGAAAAGTCTCCATAAATGTGGTGACTATGTGAAGAACTAATCTGTACCTTTGCCTCCTTACGATTTATACATTTTTGTAATTAATGATTAAATTTTTATGCAGCAAGCGCTTGTTACCTTGCTTTTTGAAGCCCCCTCTTACATCTTGTATACTATTACTAAATAGTATACAACCTGCATGCACAGCTGTATGTACTGCACAGCACAGTGTAATTTCTGACTATAAGCAGAGCTATTTTTGCTAGTCATTGTTTAAAAAAGAACAGTATTTTTATTAATAGAATCATTTTTATCTTAATTATTAAAGTAACAATTAATTTTATCTTAACTGATAAATTGCTTCTAACAGCTAAAAATCAATTTTCTAGATTATTCCCAAGTAACTTGTTACTGAACTTAGAAACAAATAGGTAGCCTAGCTCATAAATTTTTCAAAAGTTTTAATGCCTAATTTTACAAGCAAAAATAATAAAGTAACGTTAAAAATTCAAAATGTTTAGCATATTTCCTGAAAAGAAAAGCAGCACTGTGTTCAAAAACAACTTTTAATCAAATTATTTCGATAAAAACATTAATTAATTATGCGGTACGTATTTTTACTTATGTCATTAATTAGAACTTTATGATACCTTTTTTCTACAATGATAGTATTGTCTCTTTTGAAACTCCCATCGATTAAGTTAGGTTAAAAAATTTAATTTGTAAAAAAAATCTTCTAATAACGTACGCTCTTAAAATACCAACTTTCAATATAAACTACATTTTTTGGAAAACGATGCATAAAAAATATTGGAAAACCAATCAATTTCTCAAAATAAATGGCAATATTGATTAACATGAACTAGTCCTAAGCCTTCCTCTTCCCTAATCCACGTGAAAAGGATTCCTATGAGGATCAAATCAAAAAAAAATCAAACGATATAAAAGAAAATTTAGTGTTTCTTATTCAAAATAATCGTTGTTAATTATTTTTTCGAAGTAATATACGCGTCTCATAAAGTTGAAAATTCTTAATTACCCCCCTGGTATCGCCGATACACAAGCCTAACAACTCGCTCCCTGCGGAGTAATTGATGAGGTGAAAAAAAATGGCGTCGCACTGCACCTCATAAACTTTCTCTAACAACCTTCCTATTAAGTACATAAATATCGGAAACCACCATCTCAAGTTTCAAACCGCATTTTTTGCACCATAAATTTTCTTAATTACCCTTATCGGAAGTACTTTCAAGTTAAGAGATTAAAAAAGAAAGAAAGAAAACTGAAAGCTACTGGAACTTATTTCGGATTTTTGACACTCCTTTTTTCAGAAATTTCTCAGGAAAAAGTTCTAGTATTTTTATAAATACTAAATGCGTTGCCCGGCTTTGCCGGTCTAATTTGAAAATAAAAATTGTGTCAAGTGACGTGTATTCAACAATCAGGCTTAAATAAAAGAAAAAGAAAACATCATGCAAGATTTCAATTCCAAACAATGGCGACATATATTAAAATACTTTTGAGAAAATAAAATGAGAAAGATGGATTTACAAAGCGTCACCATGGAAACACAAAACAAAATAAGTTTTAAGAGAAAGATGGAAAGAAGCAATGGATTCAAAAAGCGTACATGTGGAAACGCGAAAATAATATTTTTAAAAACAACTTGAATGCAGATGAGATTTTTCGAACTTGATTTAAAAAGGCTCGTAACTTTTTATTCTTTAGAGCTAGAAGCTTAGTTTTTCGACCCTTGTTCGAAATAGATCTGTAAAGTTAGATAATAAATAAATATTGGGTTTTAAATAATACAAAAATCACTTTTTATTTTGAAGGTCAAGAACCCTGCTAGGAAATAAAACCGAAATTGTTGCGATAAAAGTCCAAAAACCACAATTTTCGAGCGCTCTTCGAAAACCTACCCACTTTGGGCCACCCTCCCATGTCACTTTTTATAACGTAAAGCGAGTAGAGATTGCGCACAAAGGGTGGTTCTTAGGAAGCTACTTCCCTACAGGAACATTCTTAGCACCAGTAGTCCTTTCGAGCAGCGGCTTAGTCTTAATAAAACTGAAAGTCTCTCTGTCCGGATCTCTCTCTGTCTGTCAGGATCTCTCTCTCAGTCCGGATCTCTGTCTGTCAGGATCTCTGTGACGCGCACAGCGCCTAGACCGTTCGGTCGATTTTCATGAAATTTGGCACAGAATTAGCTTGTAGCATGAGGGTGTGCACCTCGAAACGATTTTTCGAAAATTCGATTTTGTTCTTTTTCTATTCAAGTTTTAAGAACATTTTCCTGAACAAGATTACCATAAGATGGACGAGTAAATTACCAAGTTATTATAACGTAAAACCGTAACATGGGCACAAGCCAATTGGCGAGAAATTCATCGTACATTATTTGTAAATATACAGGCGAACCAAAAGACCTTTTAATTTTCTGCTACGGGCAACGTCGTGCCGGTGCCACTAGTTTAAATATAAAACCGCGCAATCTCTCCGAACAAAATAGAAGTGTTCGCGCATCTGCTACTTAGGAGATATGCTGCACTGTTCTTATTCGTTTACATGGTAGCAAAGATTACACGGCTCATTGGTTACTTTAAATTGTAAAACAAAAATGCACATTTTTTTAGTTAAACGAGTTACAAAGAAACTTAATGTAATTCTGTAACTTTTCTGGCGTTCGTTACTTTTTTCTTTATTTTTTCCCCTTAAATTACAATTCCTGCGTCTTTTTAAGAATTATTACCTGATTCATTAATGGCTAAGTTAAAATCTTTTATCCCACTATAATAATTTACAAAAATTTCACAATAATGTAACTGTTGGGTTGTAAGCAAACGTGCCTAGGTTTACTGTAAATAGTTTATTTTATGAGTCTATTACAGGAAATATCACCAGGAAAAAAGGTTCCTTGAACTGTAAATCATGTTTTGCGTTTCCCATTAATTTCGAAAAGCATGCCGAATCGTTCAAAAACACTCCATTTTGCTAAGAAATATGTTTAATTTTTATAATATAGAAACTTGACTCAGAGAGAAAAGATTTGAAGAATTATCTGCTCGGTCCTTTTACAAATATGACCAACTGTCTTTTTTGTCCGCTCCTGATGTTTTATTTATGTTCAGCTAGTTTATTTATTCGTATGGAGCTCTCATCATGTGTCTTCTTGTCAGTTAACATCAAGAGACTGTTGACCTTTCTGTCTCATGTCCTTATCTCTTTGTGTTTGTAGTTTATCATACTGCCCTAAAAAAGGAATTCTGTGACATATTTACTAAGCGACGTTCTAAAATGCACCGTTAAAGTATTGAACTTTAAATGTTCTGGGGGAAATAGAAATAACTACTTATGAAGACACTAGATACACTAGATAACCAAAAGCATAGAGATACTTTCAAATACTTACTTGATTTACTTTTCCAACTTCATCCCCTGCCCATCTCCCCCCCCCCCCTCCTAGAATGAGAGTTCCCCAGTATATAGAAAAATACCTATCAAAAGTTTCAATGGTGCAGTCTGAAGTACTATTATTTATATTCACCAAGATTTAGGCATTATGTTTAAAATACTGATTTCATTCGCAGGTGTTTGTCCCATAAAGGCAGAGTTTTTCGTCAAACCATATCAAACTTTCATAAAATTTGACAGCGTGTAAAATAATCATTATAGGGTAGACCGGAGTACGTTTACGAGGATTTTGTTCAATGAATTTTCTAAATATTATGTTTTAACTTAGGACATTTTAGACATTGCGGTTTTATGAAGCAGTTAATGGAGTCAAAATTGGTATATTTGGTTGTTGCTCAGTTTGTGTTTTTAACCGTTAAAAAAAATATATTTTTGATTCCAAGTCGGTTGCGTAAACGTTTCCCGGACACGGGGCACGTTTACGCATATTTATTTTGACACCGAACGTGGTTCTGTTAGTGTTTTGAACATAATGTCTTACCATCGCTAAAATAAAGCAAATTTATTGCAGACTGAATAGTGTATAAAGTTAAAGCAGAAGGGGCATGAAGACAGTACTACATGATTGTAAGCTATAAGCTACGAATGTGTAACTTAATTAAAAATTAAATGGTGATTTTCAAAACTAAATAGCCTGAAAATGCTAAACAGTTTTGAGACAGTTCGGAGCAAAAAAAGCGTCAGGACACGTTTAGAAGTAAGACACAGTGATTTAATTCACTACCATGAATTAAGAATGCATTATGGGTTATTATCTAACATTTAATATTTAATAATGAATTCCTCTCTATTTAATAATGAATTATAAATGAATTATTCATAATTCATTATATAATAATGAATAATAATTTAAAAATAACGAATATATAATAATGAATTATATAATTCTTCCTCCTCTAATATTTAATAATGAATTATGGATTATTATCTAACATTAAATGTGTTTAAAAGGCTACATAAGATTAGAACATTTTTCCGTAACCCTAAACATATCTTAATTATTAAGAACCATGCATATGTTGTACCTTGGAACGTGTTCTAAGTAAAAAATGTTTAGCTGTCCCAAGGTACAATCTCCACGTGGTTTAAGAAAAACCAAAACAATGGTCAATCTAGATGAACTATCATTATTTTCTCATAACCAAATTATTTAAAGTATACTTCTCTTTTCTAACAAAATAAAATTTAGTTGATTAAATTTACAAATACAAAGAGAGAAAATGCAATAAAAATGAAGAAAATATTTACTTTTGAGTCATGAAATTTTCTTTCTTTCCCAAAATCGTCAATTTTACTCATTTGATGCTGATTTTTACTATGGCATCATTTAGTGGCGAAGGTTACTATTTGAGATTATAAAAACATGGCTGCTAAAAAAACATTCTTAGAAATTGGCAGTGTCTCAAAGTACAACACTCTCCCCTACTAATTCACCTAATGTTAATTTTTCAAACTATCCTAATACCAAAACAAATACACAAGAATTTCCGAGAATTCCGCAGGTTTTTAGCAAATCTGGAGTAACGGCAACTGTAACAGACAAGAGTCCAGTAACAGACAGTCGTAAGTTTGGCTTTCAATATAATAAGAATTTTAGGCGGGTAAAACTGTTGTTGCTGTATCCAATGAATACAGTGCAACCATCTAGTGTTATCAGTGAATTTTATGAGTGGGTAAAACTGTTGTTACTGTGTCCAATGAATACAGTGCAACCATCTAGTGTTATCAGTGAATTTTATGAGCGGGTAAAACTGTTGTTGCTGTGTCCAATGAATACAGTGCAACCATCTAGTGTTATCAGTGAATTTTATGAGCGGGTAAAACTGTTGTTACTGTGTCCAATGAATACAGTGCAACCATCTAGTGTTATCAGTGAATTTTATGAGCGGGTAAAACTGTTGTTGCTGTGTCCAATGAATACAGTGCTACCATCTAGTGTTATCAGTGAATTTTATGAGCAGGTAAAACTGTTGTTACTGCGTCCAATGAATACAGTGCAACCATCTAGTGTTATCAGTGAATTTTATGAGCGGGTAAAACTGTTGTTGCTGTGTCCAATGAATACAGTGCAACCATCTTGTGTTATCAGTGAATTTTATGAGCGGGTAAAACTGTTGTTGCTGTGTCCAATGAATACAGTGCTACCATCTAGTGTTATCAGTGAATTTTATGAGCAGGTAAAACTGTTGTTACTGCGTCCAATGAATACAGTGCAACCATCTAGTGTTATCAGTGAATTTTATGAGCGGGTAAAACTGTTGTTACTGTGTCCAATGAATACAGTGCAACCATCTAGTGTTATCAGTGAATTTTATGAGCGGGTAAAACTGTTGTTGCTGTGTCCAATGAATACAGTGCTACCATCTAGTGTTATCAGTGAATTTTATGAGCGGGTAAAACTGTTGTTGCTGTGTCCAATGAATACAGTGCAACCATCTAGTGTTATCAGTGAATTTTATGAGCAGGTAAAACTGTTGTTACTGCGTCCAATGAATACAGTGCAACCATCTAGTGTTATCAGTGAATTTTATGAGCGGGTAAAACTGTTGTTGCTGTGTCCAATGAATACAGTGCAACCATCTTGTGTTATCAGTGAATTTTATGAGCGGGTAAAACTGTTGTTGCTGTGTCCAATGAATACAGTGCTACCATCTAGTGTTATCAGTGAATTTTATGAGCAGGTAAAACTGTTGTTACTGCGTCCAATGAATACAGTGCAACCATCTAGTGTTATCAGTGAATTTTATGAGCGGGTAAAACTGTTGTTACTGTGTCCAATGAATACAGTGCAACCATCTAGTGTTATCAGTGAATTTTATGAGCGGGTAAAACTGTTGTTGCTGTGTCCAATGAATACAGTGCTACCATCTAGTGTTATCAGTGAATTTTATGAGCGGGTAAAACTGTTGTTGCTGTGTCCAATGAATACAGTGCAACCATCTAGTGTTATCAGTGAATTTTATGAGCGGGTAAAACTGTTGTTGCTGTGTCCAATGAATACAGTGCAACCATCTAGTGTTATCAGTGAATTTTATGAGCAGGTAAAACCGTTGTTACTGCGTCCAATGAATACAGTGCAACCATCTAGTGTTATCAGTGAATTTTATGAGCGGGTAAAACTGTTGTTGCTGTGTCCAATGAATACAGTGCAACCATCTTGTGTTATCAGTGAATTTTATGAGCCAGTTGGTATTTACAAGGCAGGGGTGGAAGGTTATGATCAGCCACCACGAGCTCAGCTGGTGTTTCGTGTTCATTTGAAATTAATAAGGCCTTTAGTTTTAAAAATAAAGAACTTTTGGACATCTTGAAGAGAAAAAGGGAATTTTGTCCATTGCTCATCCTTTCCTCATCCTATCTGTTACTGGGTATCATCAGATTTCCCGGTGTCTGTTACTGGGGGGTCGGACCGTTTTTCGAAACTAAGCAAATAAAAGTAGAATTAATTAATTCAGAGGTTCTAAAAGCATCCAAGCGTTAGATGAGATGTAGTTTCATGAGAGAAAAATAGTTTCAAAAGTCTAAATACATTTTAAAAACTCATAAAATCGAGTTAACCTGAGAGTGATGTCTTAAGCATGTCTGTTACTGGTGCAAATTACCCTAACAAGCTGCAAAAAACGCTTATAGTATACATTTCAATCCGAACAAAATCAAAAATGTCAAACGTTATTAAGCCATTAAGGAGTAATGAAAAATATGAAACAAGTCTTAGAATATCCCCTCGATACTTCCTGCACAACTTCATTCCCAATAATTTTAACTAGATAAAATACCAAATCATTTCATTAAAATTAATCCCTCTTTCCCGGATCAGTGACGTCATTTTGAGCCGTAATCTTTTAATGCTCTCATTAAAAGGAAAATTTCTCAACTAATTAGATTTCCTTCTCTATGTATATACGAGTATAAGCAGTCCATGCTGATTCTTTTCAATCGCAATATTTTGCTAAGCCAATAAGGGACTCGTTCTTACTACAAGTTCTTAATTCCTATTTTCAAAGTCTGCTCATAATCAAGGTAAAAGTAAATCTTCTCTGGAAATGTCAAAAAGTAAGATTCATTGTTAATTTGGCATCAAATAAAAGCAATTAAGGACGAAACTGCTTGTTATCCTGCTTTCCCGGAAAATAAGGCAAAAATAAATATGCATGAAAGAAGATCTAATGTATTGCAAAAACAATGCTGAACAAAAATCGAAAAATAGTCCTAGATATATTATTATTATCATTAAAAGCAGGGTATTAATATAGGAAATTGGAGTCTGCCTAATATTGGAGACATAAGTTGAAAAAGAAGTGTTCAGGACATGAAATAAAGGAATGAGTTATTTAGCTTTTGTTTAATAAATTCAATTATTGGTTTCAGTTTAAAACTATGACAGAATTAACTTTGCTAGTTGCTTAATAAACATCATTAGAACCTCAATGCTGATATACTTGAATAAAACTGCATTTGCTGAGGTTATTGCGAAAATAAAAGTTACGTTTCAATTATACATAGTTTTTATTTATTCGTAGTTTTTCTCCAGTCCCATGAGCAAAGCAAAATGATGTCGTACTACACCTCCAAGAGAAATGATTTCAGTAAACTGTTCAAATCAATGTTCTCGGATGTTAAAAAACTGTTTCCTGGGAAAATTATCTTATGCTGTTTTAAACACCATATCGTCTCCTCAATTTGGAAAATGAGGAGAACCTATGCTCGAAAGAATGGACCAAGAGAAATCGAATTTGAAGAATGACGTCTAAGCAACGTTAGTCTTTGTAAAAACTGAAGAAATGAAGGGTCAATAAGGTAATTTCGACACAACAGTTTGGTAATTTGGCTTTCCAAAATGAACTTTTGTAGACCATTTAAAAGCTAGGCAAGGTTTTATATCTGCGTTTGGTAGAGAATTGGTAGAAAGAATACAAAGAGTTTAGATGAAAGCAATGATTATGAGACAGAAATGAGTTTAAAAGCAATCAACGATAAAGCTTTACTGGCTGAAGAAATCAGAAAATATGAAGAAATTAAATATTTAGAAAATGAAGAAAGGAGATTTGGACCATGTCTGCTGTAAATTGGGCAAATCAAAATATGTATAAGAGAGATCAAGTTAATCCTAAAAATCAAAATTACATACAAAAACTATACATATAGGTTTCTAACGGAAAATATACTTTAAAAATGTGGTGCTCAATTGTAGTAACATTCATGCTCAATTCAATGTAAATTTAAATGCGTGATGAAAGTGGCCAAGGATCGCACTTACCCCGCCCCTTGGGCAAGTGCGACCCTTAGAAGAAGTGCCTTAATAGAGTTCTTAAAGTTTCTGCTTGTGGTTTAATTGCCATAATCTATGCTTGAAAACCTTAAGAAAGGACCTGAAAATGAAGCTTAAAAATTTGGTAAACACGTACAAGATTTTTTTTTACAGGGCACTATTCTTCAGGAACTGATCTTTTAAAATTAGGGCACGCACTTGAACCCGAACTCACTATTGCACCCAAACTCACCTTATTTGAAACCTTTGACAGAATGTGCCTTACGTTTTGATAAACTCTTGTAGACTCTACTGACCTGAATTTTATAGGTCTATATTTTCTTCTTTAACTTTTAAGCTGCATTGCGAGGAAGACCAAATGAAAACTTTTGAACCTAAAACTGAAAAATTGGTAAAGAAAACCAATATCGAAAGGTGAAAGAACTGCCATCTTTTTTGCTTTAATTCCATAATAAATGGCTGAAATATTGTTGTCACATTATTTACTGTCGCATTCAAAATATCTTCTCTTTCATACCACTATCCAGACAAATATCCGCCTCCTGGCTTCCTCTTACATGCTCAGAATATTCCAAATATTTTCTGTTCTTTACAAAATAAATTATGTTCGATTTTTCTGTTCCGTGGAGCTTTTGTTTACGCAAAAACTTTTATGGACTTTTTTCCTCCATAAACATGCATACTTAAAGCATTGTTTAAAAAAAGAAATATCGACATCCTTAATGCTTAATAAAATAAGCTATTAAGAAGTGCATTTCGTATTAAGCGCGCGAAGACATTAAGGAGATGCGGGGAAAGAGTTTCTTTTTTTAATTCTACATCAATGTGAGTCACGTATCTAGCTGGGAGACTAAGTAAAAAAGATACGTGCTACCATTGACTCCTCCGAAGTTACAACTTTTATGGCGATAGCTCTAAAATTAGTATTCAACACCTCTACTCAGGTGAAATAGAATCAGAGCATTTGCTGTTGTAATCTGCTCAGACTGTAGTCGACGAAAAGACATTTTTTTTTCTGTTCACTTCATTATTGCAGCAGTGGAGTAAGGTCACTGACAGTATGGTTTTTGATAAAACTTCATCGTGCTTCAGTGTAGTCAGCATTCTCGACGAATTTGGACACAAATCTTGTATTGCTGAGCACTAGTTTGCAAGGGCGCCCATATGCAAAATTTTAAGGGGGGCTCAAAAATGTTCCCCATGGTTTAGCAGAATATTTTCACCATGGAAACCGTTTGAGTACAGATTAGAAATATTAAAATTTGACATTTTTAATAATTTATTCATTAAGGGCAGGAAAAGAAATTTTTATACATTTTTGCAAAAAAAAAGCACTGAAAGTAAGAAAGTTCTCATTTTAAGGGGGAGGCTTGGACCCCCCCCCCCCCCTTACCCTCCTATATGGGCACCCTTGCTAGTTTGTAGTTGCAACTTTCGTGTTATGTTCTGGTCAATATGTGTCACATTATTTGTAAGGTGAGTAATATTATCTTGCAGTGAAATTTCTTAAAATTAAAACTTTCGACCACTTTTGAGCTAAATAGGCCACCCGATAAATCCGAACTTTCTGGAATCCAAACAGGGCTAAGCCCCAGTTAGTTCGAATTTGCTAGATTCCACTGTACTTAGTGGTCTTTTATAAGAACAGTGTACAGTAAGGTACTGTAAGGTAAGTCTCTACTAAGTACAATAAGGTAAGTCACTTCTGGAATGGGAGGAAAAGAACCCAAAGATTTAGCGGATATTGCTGTGAAGTACGAGGGATGTTTTTAAAGTAAGTACCGTTTTGAAATAAAGAACGAACAAGTACAGAAAGAGAGCAAAGAATTTACTGTACAAAAATCTACCACCCTTACGCTAGTTTTCGACATTACTCTTGTGACTTTCCAAGCATTTAGCAGGGAGTAGAACAAGTTTTTGTACACCTATTCGTAGAAAGTTGCCGCTTGTGTAGTCAATCATCAGGACTCTTACAGGGCTTTGGCTGGGTCGTTTTTGAGCATTCTCTGAACTGCCCTGACCTCATTCTTAGCAACTTTCATTTGTTTTTGGCGTCTAACGTCTTTCCTGGGCGGTCGATGCTACAACATCAATGATAAGCTCAGAGAGCGTGTTACCCCATGGTTGACTACACAGGCGGGAACTTTCCACAAATAGGTATACAAATTCTTGGAAAATCACGGGAGCAATGACAAAAAATAGCGTAAGGCTGGTAGATTTTTGTGCAATAAATTTCTTTGCTCTATCCCCTACTTGTTCTTTTTTTATTTCAAAACGGTACTTACTTTAAAAGCAGCCCTTGTACTTTGTAGGGTTTTTCGGCAACTTGCTTTCGTGAAAAGAAGGGATTTCGACTTTAACTTATTTGAAGAGCAAGTTAGAAATCAAACTAATGTTACGGATAATTTGCATCACATCACAAGAACTAAAATTTAAAAATAACTAACGTTTTGTGATTTCATAAATCCATTATATCTTAATATATAAAAATCTTTCGTGCGGACGTTTGTCACCATAAGGCTTTTAAACGGCTGGACTGATTTTGATCAAATTTTTTGTGTGTAATTAAGTTGTGGCAAGCATGGTTTCGAAGCGCGATGGATCGAATCGGAAACGTTTTTGTTAATTAATTAATTAATTTAAACATTGGATGGTTATATCTCCCAAATGATTAATATTTATTTTAACCTATAGGTGAGCAAGAATTGAAATAAATATTTAACCCGTTGCCAAAGGACAATAAGAAAGCCAGCTCTGCTTTTTGTAATGACATTTTCTACTGTGATATTGAGAGATAGTGAAGCCTTCATTCATTGAAAGCAACGAATTTAGGTCCAGTGATATATTTCAAAGTAAAATACTGGAAGAAATCGGGTTTCTTTCACTAGGTTTACGCAAAACGAGTATTTTTCGTCGTAGTTAAACCATGTGACTGGATCGGTGCTTTAGGTTTTCCTAACCAAATGATCGGAAAGTACCGCACATAACAACATTTGTTTCTCGGTTCAAATCCATCTGAGTTTTGGCACCAATGGCAAGAATATTTTAAGGATTATCAAACTAATCAGTACATTATTAAAGGAAAAGACATTTTTAACACTGACTCACTCACTCACTCACTCATCAAAATGTTTACGAACTTCCAAGAGTCTCACATACTTGAAATTTGGCATAAAGATATATTTTCAAGCATATGTAAAGAGAAAAATCTAAAAAGTCAAAAAACTACATTAAAATAGCAAAAAACTACGCTATTTTTTATGAGCATCACGGCGTACTCACTTCACCGCGTGATTGCAAAATATTTCACCAAATAAATCAAAACAAATGGGCTCATCAACCGTTGCCAAAACAAGGTTGTTGAATTTTTAAATTAACAATTTAATTTCTAACCAAGATGGGGCTTTAAACAGCACTTCGCTCCGCTAAAATGAAAAATGATCCATTAAAAAATTGCAAATCTAGAGCTAAGCCTTTAAAATCAAAAATAACCAGCTTTAAAATTTATAAACCTTTACATCTCAATTAAATGCAAAATGTTACTGGCGGAGCAAAAATGGCAGCAATAACTTCAACAATTAAAAAATATTTTCGCCCAATCTTAATATATAAAAATCTTTCGTGCGGACGTTTGTCACCATAAGGCTTTTAAACGGCTTGACTGATTTTGATCAAATTTTTTGTGTGTAATTAAGTTGTAGCAAGCATGGTTTCGAAGCGCGATGGATCGAATCGGAAACGTTTTTGTTAATTAATTAATTAATTTAAACATTGGATGGTTATATCTCCCAAATGATTAATATTTATTTCAACCTATTGTTGAGCGAGAATTGAAATAAATATTTAACCCGTTGCCAAAGGAAAATAAGAAAACCAGCTCTGCTTTTTGTAATGAAATTTTCTACTGTGATATTGAGAGAGATTGAAGCCTTCATTTCTTGAAAGCGAAGAATTTAGGTCCAGTGATATATTTCAAAGTAAAGTACTGGAAGAAATCGGGTTTCTTTCACTAGGTTTACGCAAAACGCGTATTTTTCGTCGTAGTTAAACCATGTGACTGGATCAGTGCTTTAGATTTTCCTAACCAAATGATCGGAAAGTACCGTACATAACAACATTTGTTTCTCGGTTCAAATCCATCTGAGTTTTGGCACCAATGGCAAGAATATTTTAATTATTATCAAACTAATCAGTACATTATTAAAGGAAAAGATGGTGGAATTTGAAGACGAAACGAATTTTCTTTTCGTCCAGATAAATTACAACAGAGTAGTTCTGTATACACAAGATCAGTGCAGAGGAAGATTTTTATCTTTGGTGGAAAGAACAAATTAGGCAAATATATGAAATTTTCGTTCAAAAGATGGGACCGCTAATCGGTCAGAGTTCGCTTCGCTCACTGATCGGCTGGATTACAGGTACGTGGTGGCTTAGCGACATCGGTCATAACAATAGAGTTGTATGATTATTTGTTTGCTACTGTTAATGTAATTTATTGTATTTTTTGTTCATTTGGTGAAGTATTTTGAATTGCAAAGAATTGTTTTTTGGTTTTTAAAGAGTGTTTAGTCATTTTAGTTGAATAACGTGTTTATTTTACATCTTAAGGGGGAGGGGTGATTTTCGCTTATTCAGGGAATTGTTTTTACATTCATCATTTTTTAAACGATATCCATTGGATTGTTTTATTCTTTTTCATATGGGGTACGTAGCAGCGGGTTTCCCTTTTTTTCTAGATGGGTAGTTAGTTTTTTATACTTAATGTCTGAGAATTATTTTTATCCTTTGAGTATGTCTGAAGGAGCAAACCATACAATCTATGAAGATCTTTCAAGTACGCGAGAAAAAATAGTTAATAAAACAACTGATCAGTGGGCACTAGATAAGTCAAGTTGTAATAAATATACGCATTCTGACACCAAGCAGCTTAAAATATTTTCTATTTACTTATTTTTTTCAGAAAAACGGTTCAAATACTTGATAGTTTATTGAAATTTTTCAACTTTTCAATTTACAAAAATTGAACAGAACATCGTCTGTCGGGTCCTCTTGTACTGAATATTAATCTGTGAAAATATTGTTTAGAGTTTCCAGCTCATTTAACAAGTAAAATTATAGATTTGTGCAAAACATTAACAATGATCTACAATACCGGAAAAAAAATTATTATAAATTATTCTATGTAAACGCACAACTCTGTATTCTGCGTATTATCATGATATAATACGTGATTTTGTCATTTTAACAGCCTCGTTCGCATTTTACGTTCAATTTTGGCTGACTACATCGCAGTTTGTTGCCAGTTAATAAACTTACCTTAATATTCCTCACGAATATTTGACAGCCCAAATTATAGGGTTCAAATGCTATTTGATCGCTCTTAATCGGCAAATGTGAATTAGAGGCTGATATTCGCATGAAATTGTAATGACACCTTTTGATATCGGTAACATAATAGAAATCGATCTGCAGGTTTTCAACCCCAATAATTACTCAACAAATAACCAGTAAAATTATCCGTAGTAACTATCTACAATTGAAAAAGTACAGTAACTAGAACATTTTTTTACTGAAAAAACAAATGATATAAATCTCATGATTATAAAATCATACTTTTACTAAGTTTTTAATTAAATTGCTTGTTTTTAATTTCCACATTAATCTGTACATATACGTAAAATGCAGTTACTTATCGGCAAAAAGCACTAACTTTGCTTCTGTCAGCAACAACGACTGATTTGTTTTTTTAAAAACACACTAGCCAAGCATAACAAAACATAAGTGATAACTTTTCATAATTCAGAGAGTATAACAACATGCAAGCATATCACAACTTTTTACATTGTTAACTTTTTCTTATTTTTTGAGCAATCAATATTGTTTATTGTCGTCACTTAACGTTTCTCTTTACATATTTATCGTCTTTGTGATAGGTCGTGTTGAGTGGTCATTAATTTACTTGTAACCAACGTTTATATTAGGGTTTCCAATCCTGATCCCGAATCCCGCAGGATTCCGCATGATATTTAGCGGGATTAACCACGCGGGATAAAGAGCAAAATCCTGTGGGATTTTCAATCCCGCAATTTTTTTCCATGCAGACATTTTACAACTTTTGCCGCTCATATGATGAACGATGGATTTGCTATTTAAGAACACAATAAAAATAGAGTATATTTTTCTGAGAACGAACTGGAATTCTCATTTGAATTTTCAGTTTTCATACGGTCAGTAATTGAGAAAATGCTAAAAATTTAGTAAACATTTTCGAAAACCGTCACCAAAATTTAGAATCTAGAAAATTACGCTTTAGAAAAAAAAATAGAGAAAGTATATTACAGATTAAAAAACCTGCAGGAGTAGCCTGAATGTAATGTTGGGGCACTTTTGTAAACTTAAGGAATGCACCCAAATCCTTTAATAAGTGCCCAATATTTTTCTTCAAAGAAGAAAGCAATAAAAATCTTGACATTACTTATACATCCGGCACGAATCTAAAAGAGGCGAACTTGGAATGAAGCACAGGATGACTTGCATGACAGTGCAGGAGGTTACGCAGTTAAAGTTCTTGAATGTCTCTTTAAAGTGGTAAAATTATAATGAATCAAATGCACTGTTAAAATGACCAACGTCAAAGCAATAAGGGTATTCTCAATGCGGGTTAAACTTGATACAGCAAAACACATATCCAATAGATATCATTTTTCTCCACAATTTACAGTTCTTGAGCAAAGATATAGTAGAAATATATATATATATATATATATATATATATATATATATATATATATATATATATATAGAATAACGGCATCAGTAACAGACAAGGATCCAGTAACCGACAGTCGTAAATTTGGATTTAAATAATGATAATTTTTGGCGGGTAAAACTGATGTTGCTGCAACCCATGAATACGGTGCAACCATTTAGTGCTGTCAGAGTGAATTTTATGAGCCAGTTGGTATTTACAAGGCCGTAGTGGGAGGTTATGAACAGCTACCAAGAAGTCAACGGTTTTTCATGTTTATTTGAATGTAATAAAATTTTAGATCTAAAAATAAAGGACTTTTGCACATTTTGAAGAAAAACGGGGAATTCTGTCCATTACTCATCTTTGCCTCATCTTATCTGTTACTGGGTATCAGCAGAATTGTCGGTGTCTGTTACTGGGGGTCGGACCTTTTTTCGAAATTGATCAAATAAAAATAGAATTAACTAATTCTTAGGATCTAGAAGCAGCCACACGTTAGATGAAATGTAGTTGCATGAGAGAAAAAACAGTTTTAAAAGTCTAAAAAGCTTGGAAAATTGAGTTAACCTGAGAGCGATGTCTAAAGCCTGTCTGTTACTGGTGCCGTTACCCTAATGGGGATATTTTGCTAAATGCTCACAATCATTTATCTCCGTAAAACCAACTGCAGTGGAGCCAAAGCACATGTTTATACCAAGATCATTATTTTTTGAGCAAAAATCATTTCCCCTCCCATACAAGCGATGCTTTGTTAAAACACATTAGACTTTTTAGGACACACTTTTGCGTACCAAATGATTATTGCTAATTAGGATCTGACTTTGTAATACTCTGCAATTGGTGTACGGAATTCGAGAAAATTACTAATTCAAATAACTAAAGCAGTCTTTTGTAAACACAACGTTTGCTGTTTGGCATTAATATTTAATGTTTAGAAGAATGAAATCAATCCCGCGGGATCCCGGGATCGCACGGGAGTGACTGCTTACAATCCCAAAATCCCGTGGGATTGAATTCGGCGCGGAATTGGAAACCCTCGTTCATATTTTGCGTTCGTAGCAGACGCTGAATATTAACGTTGTAAACTGGAGTTTAAGTTTAGCGAAAAATGATGTACATTAATGCTAATATTTCAAATTTTACAAGTATGAAACAAAAATTTAACTGGAAACAGAGATGTGTGAAAGAAAAATGCAACACAAAGAAAGCTATATGTAGATGCAGGGCCGCCGACAGGATTTATGGGCCCCTATGCAACTTTCTTCAGGGCCCCTAACTTTTTACTAAATTTTTAACCTCCTATTTTTAGGCACCGTTTTCACATAAATATTTAAAATTTATTTGCGATTTTTCACCTTTTTGGAGGAGGAGGGATATCAGGAGAGTGATGCAGGGATCTCCTTTGGGTTGAGGGTAGAATATCTCCAACTTTAGGGGGTCCGGGGATTTCTCCCCCCGGGAAATTTTTTGAAAAAAACACTAAAAATTTCTGCATTTTGAGGCCTTATACGGGATAATAGGAACTACAAAAACATGAGGAAAGAAAAAAGGAAAACAAAAAATTTCTTAAACTTTACTCTTTTGCAAACTAAGACAATACAAAACACAAACTGCTCGTGGTTCGACAAATCATTGATATTAATCGACAGAGAGGAAGAGCGACGAGGGAGAAACGATGACGCATTGTCACTTGCTCACATCGACTATCGGTATAATTAGTTTTCTATCATCTCTTATCAACTCACCAACAAACGGAACACTGAATTAACTGAAAAACGATCAAGATTAAAATATGCTTTAAAAGAAATGGTGGAAATAACAGCCTAACCATTTGGACAAATCATACTTTATACAACTGATGGGAAATAAAATTGAAGCACTTTTCAAGCAGTATCAGAAACTTTTAAAATTATTTTCAAGGCCTCTAGAACAATTAAAATTATTCAAAGCAGTTATTTGTACTTTCCAATCTCTGACATTTTAATACTTGATCGTATAAGTGATCGAGCCTGATCACTTTCACTGAATTCACAACGATTGAAAACTAATAATCTTAACTATTAATCTTAACTCTAGGAGAAAAACTTCCTTCAAACTAAATAGTTTTTTTAAGGGGGGGATTTATCTTTATCTTAGGCCCGCTTCGCGGGACCCTCAATCTTTCACGGGCCCCTGTGCAATGCATAGGCTTGCCTCCCCCCCTCTCGACGGCCCTGTGTAGATGAACATACAACGGCAATTTCGAAGGTTAATTTTGAACAGGATCTAATTGGGAAAGAATTCGAAAAGGCAAATTGCTTGTAGACCTTAAAGTTAGGTGACTTAAGCGTATGTCCGCAAAAATCAATCAGGAAAGAGTGTGAAAGAATAATTCTCCAGAGGATCAAAAATTACTCAAGCTTCCCTCCAAGAATAATATGTTTTAATATTGAAAGTGACTCAATATACTAGCATACACAAACTCGTTTAAAACTTTAATTTACTAAACAGCATTCAATTTAAATAGAAATATGGCGCTGAACTCCCGCCAAGAACTTAAAATTGGTGGGATAGGGAGAGGGTTCCCCTGCAATTCGGACAGCAAGACAGGATGCTAACAGCGCAATTCGATCTCCCTTCCCATTTACCAGTGTAATTAACCCATACCGGCTTTTCGCACATCCAATTTCCGCTTAAAAGTAAAGGCTTCAAATTGATAAACAAAATCATTATCTGTTAATTGTTTCTATTCATATTGCACATCACTGTGACATTTATATGCCATCTTAGAAGTATAATGGCGGGAAATTTATGATTCAACTATCTAAATAACAGTAGTTGTCGAACACTTTTTCGAACTAATAATGAAAGGGTAAATTCTTTATTAGGTTCTCTGACAGTTATGTGCGCCCAATATTTAAGAGAAGCCCCAAAGAGTCATTAGAACAAAGATAGATGTACCACCGTTGCACGTCATAAATATCCTCCAATAGCACTCTTGCGTTCAGAACATAAATATTTGGACTCTCAAACTCACGCTGGGTCCATCATTTACTATTAAAGCTATTCATGAAAATATTTTAATGCAAATTACTGTGGTTCTGAAAGTTGTAAACCCTTATGAAAATACAATTTGATCGTTTCGATAGTTTTTATTAAGCACTTTTATTATACTTGCCTCATTGTCAAGGAAAAATTTCAGGCCTGGTTTTGCTTACATCTCAGCAACCTTACCACTTGGAGACTTCGGAATTTCACTAAATGATTTGCTCCATCTTAAGGTACAACTTAACGCTGAAAAATTAAAATTCTAAAATAAGATTATTATTTCGGTTTAGGATGGAAAACAACAAATTTCATGTAATTTCCCCATTAAATGTTTAAACATAAAACCCATTGTAACAAATTTTGTTGCCTTGCAACAGTAAGTTAATAAGAAGTATAATGAAAATTCTAAAACAATATCTGGAACAAGCATGAACAAGCAAAGATAAAGATTGGCCTCTCACCTATGCCAATCTTTATCTTTACTAATATTATAAAGAGAGAGGGCGGATTTTTGTGTTTATATGTTCGAGGTTATCTCCGGAACTACTGCACCTATTTGAAAAATTCTTTCACTATATGAAAGGTGCTTTCTTACTGAGTAACATAGGCTATAATCCGATAAATAGTTCTTTTTTAAATTCAAATTTTGACCCAAATTTCAAGTAAATTGCCTATTATTGGCCATTTAAGGGGTGAAAAATTACTTGCGCATATTAATATTATATATCGTTAAAAAGGGTAGAATTTTCTGCGTTCTAAACAATTTATTTCAATGCTCTAACTTAATTACGGCGGGAGTAATTTGCGTTATTAGCTCGAACTTTTTTAGGCTTAGCTGAAATTTAGGCACTACTTTCTTCATTGAATCTATCAATAAAAAGTGAAGGAATTGAACCACAGCTTTCTTTTTGACAGCATTGGAATAAGCAAGTTTTTTTACTAACAATCTCTCTCGACCAATGGTCGAAAAAATTAGTTTCTATCTTCAAAGGGAAATAAGTTACAAGCGTTTTTAAATCAATTTCGAAATATGTCGAAATTGATTTTAAAACGCTTAATGGTTTCAGGTTGTCAACCATTTTATTTTCACGTACGCTTTCTTAAAAGTATTTTAATATCTATCGTCATTGTTTGGAAGGGTCATTTTGCATAATGTTTTTTTTTTCTTTTATTTAAGTTATTATTTAAGTTATTAAGTTATTCTTTTAATTAATTGTTGAATATATGTCACTTGACACAATTTTTGTTCTCAAGGTAGACCGGGCAAAGCCGAGCTACCTTGCTCTTAATATATAAAGCTTATAGCTCTTAATATATAAAGATTTGAAAGCTACTGTTTATGTGATTTTATACCTTTTTGTTTGTTGGGCGAAACATTCATTATTGCCAAAGAAAAACATCCGCTTCACTCGCAAAAGGGCTGGGTTCCGGTAGCGTGGTCGCTTGGCACGTTAGGCGCTGAGCAGGTTCAGTCTAGGATTATTGTTTTAAGGCAACAATTAATGTAATTCATTGTTTTGACGATTTGTTTTTGAAAGAAAAGAAACTTTTGGTTTGTTATTTTTTGGTTTGTTTGTTGTGAGTGAAATGTACGTCATTTTCTTCTTTTTTCTGGCGATGATTTTTGAATGTTCCACGGGATGTTTTTTTTTTTTCGTTAAACGGATGGATTATGATAGCGTGGTTGCTGGGCAAGTTTAGCGATGAACAATAGAGCTGCGGAATTATTTTTACATTTGAAAGATATTATTTGATGTCTTTTTTTTTTTTTTTTTTTTTTTTTTTGTTTATTTGGCGAAATATTTTAAATTTCAGTAAAATTCGCTTCACTCGCTAAATAGAGTTTTATAGCAACTGTACATCTAATTTAATGATTTGACGAAAAGTTTTAAATTCCAAAGAAACATAAATATATATATATATTTTTTTTTTTTTTTTTGAAAAGGTGTGTACGCATTTTATACAAAGAAAAACGATCATTTCACATCAGAGGGGGAGGGGGCGTCAATTTTTTTTATTCAACGGACTTCAATTACATTTTTAGCACGGGCATTGCTGTGCGGGTACTGCTAGTAAACGGAGCTAAGTAAAGAGACATATTAGGATCTTTATCACGAGTAACTTGTATGGTTTGAAACATAAATTAGTTTGGGAAACCTTTAATATTTAAATGGTTTTAATTAAATTAGCAAACAAATAAATCCTAGAGAGGAACAAGGATTATTTTTTAGTGTCAACTACTTGAAGTATTAGACACGTATATAGGTTTTTTTTTTTTTTTTTCCTTTTAGTGCGGAGCATTTACATGCAAAATTAAGGTGAAGTTTCGTGATGGTAACATAATTCTATTTCTGAAATACATTTACACTAAAAAGAATAAAATAACAGAATTTAAAAAAAAAAGACTAAGCACTTTTCATAATGAACCCAAAAGGACAAAATAACTTTTCTGGGTCAGAAAGGACAATTTAAGTGTTCCTGCAGTTTTCAAAAACTCCAAGGAAATGACACCATAAACGAAGAAAAGTGGTTCTAGTCATTTCAAACCAAACCTTCCCAATGATAAAAATACGCATGTTTCAACACTCAAAGCTACGATTGAAAGCTGGATAATGATAAGAAATTCTCTTCATGACTTGAGCGGCACTCTTCTTCGTTTGTGGTGTCATTTTCTTCGAATTATTAAAAAATACAGGAATACTTAAATTGTCCTTTCTGACCCAGAAAAGTTATTTTGTCCTTTTGGTTTCATTAAGAAAAGCGCTTCGCATTTTTTAAAAAAATCTGTTATTTCATTTATTTATTGAAATTTCGAATGTGTTCGTGTTAAATACGAAACGCATCTGTCGATCAAAAGCCAAAGGCCCGAGCAGTAACCTCAAGACATCTAGTTTTCGCTTCGAATAAAAATTATGCAGACTCAACACTTAGGACGGGGTACTTATTCGTTGCATCATTTAATGGAGAAGTAACATGAAATTTGCTGTTTTGCATCCTAACCGAAATAATAATTTTATTTTAGAATTTTAATTTTTCAGGGTTAAGTTTTACCTTAGGATTAAACAAATCATTTGGTGAAATCCTGAAGTCTCTAAGTGATCTATATGTTGAGATAAAAGCAAAATCAGGCCTCAGATTACTCCGTGACAATCAGGCCAAGTATAATAAAAATGCTTAAAAGGTATCAAATTATGAACTTTCTTTTTTTTTTTTTTTTGAATTCATATATTGAACTAGCGTAAATACTGAACACATACTATATTTACAAGAATGAAACGTGCAATGTGCATAAGTTCAAACCGAGTAGCTTAAATTATAACGAGTCTGTACATTTCAAACCGTCTCCTAGCCCCCCCCCCCCCCCCCTCTAATCTCATTTCCATTCTCCTTCTCTGCAAAGCCTCTGTTCACTGGAATGAGTTAGGATTATTTCACATTATTGGAATTGAAGGAAAGATTGCCGAGTTAGGTGATTGCTATTGTATATTGAAAAACACTAGTTGAAATTAATAGATTGATAGAAAATTATATTCATGTTTACTACTGATTCCAAACTACTATCAAAATTTTGTTTGAAGTGATCAAAGAATGTTTAGAAACAGAAACAGTTGAAATCGAAGCAAACTTCATTCAATTCTAAGTTTTAAAGCTGTGTGAATCACATTACACTAATGCAATAATAATCTTTAAGAAAATTTTAACATTACAATTCAGAAACGCTATCGGTGGGTTTGAAAAAAATCATAGAAATGCGAAAATTCAGTGCCTGCACTAGGAATGGCTGAATCTTTACTACTACTGGTACTAAACCACCAACAAATTTTGTTTGAAGTGATCATAAAATATTTAGAAACAGAAATACGAGGCGTATTTTTAAAGTAAGTTCCGTTTTGATATAAAAAAAGAACGAGTACAGATAGAGCAAAGAAATTTATTGCACAAAAATCTACCATCCTTACGCTATTTTTTGACATTGCTCCCGTGATTTTCCAGACATTTGTCATAGCGTGGTACAGGTTTTTGTATACCTATTCATAGAAAATTGCCGCCTGTGTAGTCAGCCATGGGATAACATGTTCTCTGAGCTCATTATTGCTGTTGTGCCACAGACCACCTTGGAAAGACTTTAGATGCCGAAACAAATGAAAGATGCTGCGAGCGAGGTGAGGGCAGACCAGAGGATGTTCAAAAACGCTCCAGCCAAAGCCCTGTTAGAGTCCTCATGGTTGACTAAACGGGCGGTAACTTTGTACGAATAGGTATACAAAAACCTGTACCACGCTATGACAAATGCTTGGAAAATCACGGGAGCAATGTCGAAAAATAGCGTAAGGGTGGTAGATTTTTGTGCACTAAATTACTTAGCTCTATCTGTACTCGTTCCTTTTTTATATAAAAACGGAACTTACTTTAAAAACACGCCTCGTAGTTGAAACCAAAACAAATTTTCATTAAGTTCTAAGTTTTAAGGCTGTATAGAATCCATTAGACTAATGCAATTATAATCTTTTAAAAAGTTTTAAAATTACAATTCAGAAACATTACCGGAACACAGTGTTTCTATTAGTACAAGCTAGGTAGACAAAAGTCATTTTCAGAATTCTAAACTTTAATATCGAGATAATGTAAACAATACACCAAAACATGATACTTCTTTATTTGTTTATGTCTAATTCACTTCCACCACATGAGTAATAAGGTTCAAAGGTACGCATCCGTTTGTAATAGAATAAATCAGTTGAGTTCCAAACATCATTTCATCTTACAAAATTAAAGTGTTCCTAATTTCATGTGATTTAATTGTTCAAGATGAATATTATTTATACTGAAAAAAGTGCTGTTTTTCTAATTTAATTAATCTATCAGATAATTAAACAACATTTTTAAAACATTTAAGATGAACGAAGGTTTTTTTTTTTTTTTTTTGTTACAAAACTTTTATGTGGTGGTAATGGCTTGTATCCATTTGTACCCGGGCTAAATTTTCCTTACATAATAGCTGTACCTTTCCCATTATTAATAAGACATATAACAGAGTCAGTGACTCAGAGTCAACTCTGTGATAAGTCAGCACACTCGAGTACAACATGTTTTGTTTTGTTTTGTTTTTTTACTCAAAGCTTTGGGTGCTTCAACTATTCTTCAAAGAAATCCCTCCTCGAAAGAAAGTACTCAAGAGAAAGAAAGAAAATATGTTGTACCCAAGTGTGCTAACTAATAATACGTCTTATTAATCCCGGGTGCAAATGAGTACAAGTCATTACTATCACTTGAAAGTTTTGTAATGCGCAAAAAAACCTTCGTTCATCTTTTTTAAAAAATATATTTTTCTTTAATTATCAAATAGATTAAATAAATTATAAAAAAGCACTTATCAGTATAAATAACACCCATCTTGAACAATTAAATCACATGGAATTAAGAACACTTGAATTTTGTGTGGTGAAATGATGTCGGGAATTCAACTGATTTATTCTATTACAAACTGATGCGTAGCTTTGAACCTTATTAATCAAGTGGCTGAAGTGAGTTGGACATAAACAAATAATGAAGTATCATGTTTTGGTGTATTTTTTACTATTCCAATACCAAAGTTTAAAACTCTCAACATAACTTTTGACAAATAGTTTGTACTAATCGAAACACTGTGCGGGGGTTTGAAAAAAAGTCATAGAAATGCAAAAATTCAGTGCCTACACTAAGGAATGGCTGAATATTTACTACTACTGATTCTAAACTGCCAAAATTTTGTTTCAGGTGATCAAAGAATGTTTAGAAACAGAAATAGTTGAAACCGAAAAAAAAACTTCATTTAGTTTTAAGTTTTAAGGCTGTATGAAATACATTAGACTGAAATGACCATGAAATGATATTATCTACCTTACAAAAATAAAATGCTATTCAATATAACCGACTTCGGTATAAAGAGATTCCGGTTACAAGGGTTTCAAATAATTGAGTTTCCACTGTGTTTTGCTGTTTTTATGTCATATAAATACTTTATTTTAAGTTACTGTTCAACCACAGATTGCATGGAATTTTCAAACATCCAGGTAAGACGAATCTATGTGAATAAGGGGGAAAAGTAAAATTTGATGCGCGTATTCCGCTCATTTGAATCAGACTCTGCTTCTGCAAAAGCTGACATCGGTAAAAAAAATAATAGATTCGTCCATTTTCGGCTGTAAAACGGATGTTTGTCTTTCCATACAATCCGTGGTCAGACAGTAAAAGCTCATCTGTTCACGTGCATCATCATCACTTACTTTGAAAATGTATTTCTCCCGTGTTTTTTTTTTTTTTTCCCCTCAACCCAAAACATTCATTTTTAGATTGTCTTAGTATAAATAAGGGCGGTCTTCGAACTATGCGATTAATTACAAAAGTATTACGAGGGCTTCTTACATACACATGCATAATACTTTTTCTAAAAAAAAGTGCCATGACGCAATCTCACCAAAAGAAGGGAAGTAGAATCGAGCGATAAAAGCGCAGTTTCTTGACTGCGAAAAAGATTTAATATGTCACCTACAGATTCCGGCTTTTTTCATTGTTTTCGTGCTTGTTCAGTTCAGTCTGCTGCTCTTTAGTTTTTGGTTTCTTGTAAAAGCTCTTCAGCTGGAAATTTTAAATCCCGTGTGAAAGCTCTTTAGACCAAAAACTTAAGTCTGTTGTCAAAGTATTTTCTGACTTCGCATTTTCTGAAAGCAGATCATATAAAATAAAAGGTTGAGCCGAAAAATCTGAGTGACTTTCAGTGTGGTGAACTTTGAATAACAAACTTTTTTTTCACTGCTTAAAAAAATGAAGAAAAGGATATTTTTTACTGCTGCATATATTCCATACTGCATAAACTTTCATGTGACTTTAGAATTAATTTTCGACTTTTTTTTTGTTTCGTTAGTTAAATGCCTTAACTTTCAGATTTGGTCGATACCTACCAAGCATGCTGAGTAAGTTGGAAAGTGACCGGCTCCGACTCCGATTATGGGAACTTTACAGCCTTCAACTCCGACTCTTTTACTTCAAAATCAGTCCGACTCCAATTCTATGACACCGACTCTGAATCCGCAGCATTGATAATAAAGTTGGGGATTCAGGGGGGAATGACCCACTCCGACTCTTGGAGTTTTGAAGTCTTTGACTCCTGATCCTACAAATTTTTTACCCCAAAATCAGTTCGACCCTAACTCCATGACTCCGACTCTGAATCCGTAGTTGTGATAGAGTTGCAATACCGGAGGAGAATTGACCCATTCCAACACTTTGAGTTTTGAAGCCTTTAACTCCTGACTGTACGAATCTTTTATCCCAAAATCTGTCCGACTCCGATTCCACGAATCGAATTCTGACTCCCGACACCGCGAACTTGGTTATTTGCATCACATTTCTATAATAGTTTTGAATGTAGTTGAATTGACGGAAATCAATTATGCTACAAGACTTTGATAGTCAAAACTTTACTAGATTAAAGCGAAAAGAATAATAATTACGTTTCCTAAATTAAGATTTATTTTCTTGCTACAACCCTTCATTTTAGAAAACCCTTTTAAAGTAATATGTATATAGAAATTTGACAGAATGAAAAATGACGTTAAAAAGACAATAAAAATTCGTGTGCTTGGAGAGAGATTGTCTCGTTTTACAAACAAAAAATTATTAAAAATACCAGAATTGAATGCACGTAGCATTTTGAGTTAGACTTCAAACTAAAGAACGTTAAGTAGCTGTCACATATGACTGAATATGTTTAAACAAGAAGTACTTTTTCTGAATCCATTTCACGAAAGATATAGAATTCTGTTTTCTTATCATGCATAACTGCTCTCCAGATTAACAGATGATGATAGAACGATCAAGATAAAAAAAAAAAAAACCTTTTGGATCATAAATAAAATTATAAAGTTTAGAATCCTACGTTCCTGATTAAGTTTTTACTGAAATATTGCCAAATTTGGAGAGAGAGAACGTTTACAGGCTTATTGGCCGTGTGGTCTATAGGAACAGAAACTCCTCACCAACCATGCGAATGCATGCAAGTGCTTCTCGCGGGACAGGAAGGTGAGTCTCTACTCTCTAGTTTCGTAGGCCGGGTCCCGGCTACAGAGCCGACACCACGCCCCAGTCAAGGGGTTTACCCACGATGAAACCAAACAATTTTCCCCGCCTGGCGGCCGGGTAGTGGGTATAGACCTACCACCGTTGCGGACGGGGGACTGTGGTCTATAGGAAAAAGAAGATTCTTCTCCATATAGACTTCCCCATATAGACCACTGCCAATAAGCAGAGAAACGTTCTCTCTCCATATTGACGCTCGCCGTGAAAGTCTTAAGCAGGTTTTTTTTTTTTTTTTTTGCCAAATTCGCTTTCAAATAATTTCAATATTGTGTATAAACAAGAATCTGGACGTTGGTTCTTTGAATGAAGATACAGTGGTGGTAAAAAAAAAATGCATCACCCGCGCCGCAAATGAGAGGAATATCATCCCGACTGCATTCAACACACAGTCACGCATCCCGTATCCCAGAGGACTTGGGGATGTATTTCTGATCAAGGAGTCTGTGGGCTTCGCTTTGTGCAAGGAACAGTAAACGCTCAGGTACATATTGGCATTTTGGAGGAGAAATTGCTTCCTATACTATCCGGGATCACTTTACTTCAGATCCAAACGTCATTTTCCAGGATGATTCTGCTCCATGTCATAGGGCAAAACTGGTAAGTAACAATTTTGAAACCTTTATCCTGCCATTAGACTAAAATTGACATGGGGTTAAGTAATTTTTTTTCTCTAAACTCACACGCAGGTTCAAAAATGGAAAAATGAGCATGGGTTCAGTAGTTTGTTTGCCTTGGGCACGGAAACAGCCCCGATCTACGTAAACAATTATCGGATTCCTGCTGTTAAATGTTTATTTCATAAGTTTTGCAGAATTTCACATACATTCATCGTTAATCGGTCGACGAAAACTTCTCACATAATCCCATTGTTGTGAAAATGCGAGGGTGATGCAATTTTTTTACCAGCACTGTAATATATATTAGGCTGTTTTTCCGCCATTAAGGATTTTGGGCCGTATATATCCGAAGCACAAAATTTATTTTTCTACTTATCGAATAAGGTAAGTGCACCAAATGAAGCCAACCCTAAGGTTCAGGGGCTAAATATATCGCTCATCTATGATTCAATTGACTCCAATTCCTAAAATTTCTCATAAATAACAGATTTATTATTTATTTTAATACTAAGCACTTTTTATAATGCACTCAAAAGGACAAATAACTTTTCCGGGTCGGAAAGGACAATATTTAAGTACTCCTGTAGTTTTCAATTATTCCAAGGAAATGACTCCACAAACGTGGAAAATTGCGGCTCAAGTCAGGTAGAGAATTTGTTGTCATTGTCTGACTCAGGGTTTCTCAAACTGGGTGCCGTAGGAAAAGACGAGGGATGCCGAATAAACGTGCTTAAAAATAAGAAACAAATCATTCCGTGTGGAAATTTAAGTTTAAATTATGTTTGCCAGCAGTTCTACAAGAAATGGAGAATTGGTCTTGTTAGGAACACGTATCCCTATCAAAACCAACTCTAAAAAATGCCAAAAAAATACTATCAAACTGAAAAAAGTTTAAAATGCTTTATTAAGCACTTTTATTATACTTAGCCTGATTGTCACGGAAAATTTTGAGGCCTGCTTTTTCTTATATCTCAGCAACTAGACCATTTAGGGACTTCGGGATTTCACTAAATGATTTGCTTAATCTTAAAATACAACTTAACGCTGAAAAATTAAAATTCTGAAATAAAATTATTATTTTGGATAAGATGGAAAACAGTAATTTCCCCATTAAATGTTTAAATATAAAACCCATGCCATGGTTACAAATTTTGTTGCCCGTCAGCACTAATGTTAATAGTAACGACAATGAAAATTTTGAACAAAGGCTTCTCTGGAACAAGCATGAAATGTATCCCCTCTCATCTTTGCCAATAATCGATAACGGTGCTAAGTAAAGAAACATATTAGGATCTTTATCACGAGTAACTTGTATGTTGCGAAACAGAAATTAGTTTTAGACACCTTTAATATTTAAATAGTTCCAATTAAAATAGCACACAAATAAACTCCTGCGAGGAACAAGGATTAATTTAGTGGTAATTGCTTAAGGTTTTAGATACGTATATGGTTTTTTTTCTTTCTTTCTTTTAGTACGGAGCATTTATGTGAAAAAATAAGGTGAAGTTTCGTTATGGTTACATTCTATTTCCGAAATACATTTACACTAAAAAGAATAAAATAAAAGAATTTAAAAAAAAAGTACTGAGCACTTTTCATAATGCACTCAAAAGGACAAAATAACTTTTCTGGGTCTGGAAGGACAATTTCAGTACTCCTGTAGTTTTCATTTATTCCAAGAAAATGACACCATAAGCGAAGAAAAGTATGGCTCAAGTCATTTCAAACCAAACTTTCCCATTACGAAAAATATGCACGTTTTAACACTCAAATTTATGATGGAAAACTGGATAACGATAAGAAATTCTGTACATGACTTGAACCGCACTTTTCTTCGTTTGTGGTGTCATTTTCTGTGAATAATTGAAAACTACAGGATTACTGAAATTGTTCTTTCTGACTCAGAAAAGTTATTTTTTCCTTTTGAGTGCATTATGAAATGTGCTCAGTATTTTTTTTAAATCTATTATTTTCAATGCAAAAATATACTAAACTACATTTAATAAACCCAAAAACACTATTTGCATCAAATTTATCCACATTTACTTCAATGGAAAAAAGAAGGATAAATCGTCATGTTCGGGTCAGTGATAAGTCGTTATTACTGTTTTGTGGTCCCTCCTGCACACAATTCATGCACATGCTGCATATGTATGTGCATCATATGCAGCACAATCATATTCTCCACTCGATATTTCGCTGTCTTAATAAGGACGCAGGAGTCCTACACTGTAAAAAAATTCCGAAACGTTACTGGTTATTTCCATGGAACGTCTCAGGATTTCACAGATTTTCACCTATTTCCCCGTAAAAACAAGTATCTTCACAAAAAAGTTTCCTGAATCGCTATAAGTTGCACACATGCAGACTTTTCACTGTTGTGGAAAATATTTTTAGCAACCAGTGTAAAGATTGAATGAGCATGTTTATTAAGTGTATCGACCTAAGATTGTTTACGGCTTGTCCAAATTGACTAAGCTCTTAATGAGAGCAAAAAAGTCAATGGACAGCTGCAACTTAGCAATGCAGGAATTGCAGGCAAGAGATATGCCTGGCTCCTTCTTGCATAGCTTTGGCCGTGGTCGCTCTGATTTTTATGAAACCTTCTTGGTAAATCAGGAAGGTTCTAATCAATTACACTAAACCTACCTAATTTTTCTAGAAGGTTCTAGAGACAGACTGGCTGTAACAGGGGAGATTTCGCACTTCTTCAGAAAGTTTCAAGGTTAATTTCAGAAAGGTTACTGACTTTCAGCGGTGAAACGTTCCTGATTTTTCCAAGATATGTTACTGGAAGAAATTGGGAACATCAGCTTTTTAACACATTTTCCAGTAACGTTTCTGAATAGTTTTTACAGTGTAATAGCACCAATGTTAACCGTCGTGGGTTTCAATCTACTTTTCTAGGGTTATCAGGTCACAGGAAAAAAATGACAGTACAGAGTTACAATTTTTTTTTTTTTTTTTTTTTTTTTTTTTTTTTTTTTTTTTTTTTTTTTGAATTCGTCAACTACATAAATTAGGCTTTCTAGAACTTTTTTATGCTAGTTTTACAGTGAACCATGAAGGAGCAAAGTTTACTGCAAAAAAGATCAATCATCTTTTACCAGAATCTTTTGTAATACCTGTTACTAAATTTTTGCCTATTAATAACAAACGGCTTCTTGATAACGCTTTATTAACAGTCAGGCTTTTTGATGACGATAAAATCACAACCTAGCGAACTTTTGCTATGTTACATAGAAAAATAGGGGGTGGCCTTATTGGTCTACATGTTCTTATTTGGCACACCCACCTTTCAAATAATTTACAAATTACATTTTTTCTTGATCCTGAGATGAAAAAATCTCAGCAAAACAAATGCTATCGTTTAAAAACTATGGCGTAAATTTCTTTGAAAACAGTGCAAATTTCTTTACTATACCACAAAGCTTACGCCCGTCAAAGGATTAAAGACGAACACAGAGATGTGCAATTTATCGAAATCATCAATAAGCAGCAATTTTCGTCACAGATAAATTCATACTTTTTACCCATTCTATAAAGTCGCGAAATGAATATGACCTTTCATAAGCGATATTCTCTACACCTATTCGTAACGGAAGGATCTTTCCTTATAACAAACATTTAAAATGTGTACCTAGAGTCAGTAATAATCGGTATCTTGTTTAAATTTTACGTAAATATCTTACTATTTGCCGATTCTTTCTGGGCGTTTGCATCTTTAACTGCATAGAGAGTTATTAAAATCGACTAAAGAAATTTCACAGTGCTATCTAAACGAAAAGATTCAATATATTAACAAATATTTACAACTTCAAATAACAAGCTTTACAAATCCGACTGTATTAAAATCATTTTCGACTAGACGTTAAATCCCAGTTATCACAAATTTGCCATTTCAACTGCGCTTGCGCGCGGACTTAGCTTTTTGGGCTTTTTGTTTTAAGATTTCGTGTCGCTTGTTTATATTTAGGCTGAGCTAGAGTCCCAACAAATTAATGAAAGTGATCAGAATATTTTCACAGCGATTTCGTGATCTATTATTTGAAACTACGGATATGAATAACTGATAATCTTTATAATGTTAAGAGAAAAATGACACTTCAATATTTATTGTTTTGGAAATATTTATTTAACATAAGAGTAACAAACATCCATACATCCATCCATACATCCATACATCCATACAGACAAACTTTCGCATATATAATATTAGTAAGATGTAAGTCCGGGGTAATCTTCAAAACTACTGGACGGATTTAAACCATTTTTTCACCATAGATAGCTACATTATCAGGGAGCAACTTCTTACTACTATTATATATGCAAAAGTTTGTCTGTATGGATGTATGGATGTATGGATGGATGTTTGTTACTCTTTCACGCAAAAACTACTGAACGGATTTTCATAAAACTTTACAATAATATAGCTTATGCATCAGAATAACACATAGGGTAGTTTTCGTCCCATTATGGGGGGCAAAACCCCCTTAGGGGGGCAATAAAACACAATTTTCGTATAAATTCTCTAATATTGGGATGAAAAAATACTTGCACATATTTACATTATATGTCCATCGAAAGCTCTGATTTTTCTGCTAAAGATGGCACCTGTTCGAAATTTCTAAGTAGAATAAAAAACGAGTTATGAGCTTTTTAGTTCCATGTTCGAAGGCTTTCCTCAACTCAATACAGTATTTAGTGTATCATCTCAACTCCCTGTCGATAGCGGCAATTGTTGTATTGTTGACTCTCTTTGCTTTTCGTGACTGTTCAAGGCTTTTCTCAAGTCAAATCTTGAAGTAAGATTTTTGCACAAGATTGGCAAATAATACATGATTTGGCTGATCATTTTCCACTTAAACGGAACTTTAATGTAATTAATGGTTTTTATTATTATTTATGCTGATTGAACACTTACTCATTATCCAATCAACCAGCAGATCGCCAAAATTTTTGCAGAAAGATTTCCGTAGCTGATGCATTTGGCAGTTTTTTCAACGTCGCTGTTTTTGAAGCCGAAGACTACGTCATAATGTTTCTCAGCTTTCACCATGTGAACAAAATATCGCCAATCAAAGAATTTTCAAAAGACCTTTTTTACTGTGTTAAATAATCCAGCAACTAAATTAGGCAAATCCATAAACAGCACAAAAACTTCCATTAATATTCCTTTTTGCACAATTTCAAACAATCACCAGATTTTACAACTTATTTTGGTAACATTTCGGATGAAACTGTTTAGCGCCATTTTATGGTGACCAAAAATATCTCAGAATCTGGCGACGATATCTCTGTAACGAAAATTAATATCATATCGTTTTACAAAGTAAGGAAAGAATGGGGGAGCATCATCGAAGGTACCCCAAAATGACTCTCGCAAATTCGGTAAAATCGCACCAAGAGCCCACAATGATTGAAATTTCCCGAAATAACTAAAGCAAGTATAAGGGGATTACGAGCGCAGCTACTTTTTTTAAATCACTTCGTACTTCATTAGCCATACAGAGAAGGTTTTAGACTCCATGTTAAAAAAAAAAGTATCAACAGATTAATCTTTTTAAACATGAGAAGATTAATTTCATGTTTTTTAAATTTATATATGCTTAAATATAGTGCTTTCGTTTCTAAATCAATACTACTTTGTTCTTTATACTTATTGCTATTTTAGTTTTATGGGTAAAGAAGAAACTCGATTTTTAATCACGTCAAAAAGATGTGTTTTAAATTCTTTTACTTAAAACAGAAAACAAAAGCAAGTAACGATTTTTTCTCTTAATTATTACTGACCCAGGCAACGCCGGGTATTTTCACTAGTAGGCTATAATTTATTACTAAAAACTTAGTTTAAAAACGTTATTATGGAAAACAGTGAATTTCATGTAATTACCCCCATTAAATGATTAAATATAAAACCCATTGTTACGAAAATTCGTTGCCTTACAACAGCAATATTAAAAGTAATGATAATGAAAATTTTGAATCAAAGTTTCTCCGGAGTAAACATGAATTTAAAGTCATTTAAACATTTGGAAACTCTACTTTTTGCACACTTAGGGAAACATAGAAAAGAGCTTGTTTTTTTTTTTTTTTTTTTGTGTGTGTGTGTGTGTATTATCTAATTAATTGAAGCATACGGTTATTTTAGTGATCTTTGTTTTTGTTAGTTCATATTTTGGAAATTCTTCAAATTTTTGTATGCTTCAATTCGTGCTTTCATTTCTAAATGAATACTTGTTCGTTCTTTATACTTATTGCTATTTTACTTTTATGGGTGAGGAAGAAGCTCGAGTTTTAATCACGTCAAAGCGGTGTGTTTTGAGTTCTTTCATTTAAAACAGAAAGCGAAAGAAAGTAGCGATTGTTTCTCACAATTATTACTGACTCAGGCAACGCCGGGTATTTTTGCTAGTGTTTTATACATGTTGATAAATGATTTGTTTTGAGGGTTGAAGAATTCTTTAAATTATTACGGGCATATATTAATTGTTTCAAGATATTTTATTTTTTGTACAAAAGAATAACTTGAGACTAAAAAAACATCGGATTTTGCAAACATAAATATTAAATAAATTAGTCAGAAACTTTTTGTATTATTAATGATCAAGCCCATTCCCACATTATACAGTAACAATTAGTTTTCTTTCTATTAGCATGAATCATAATGTGAACATCTGTGTGTGTGTAAAGCATTTTGATTCAATTAAAAAGAAAAGACTTGGCAAGAACTACCATAGTGTTTACACATCAACTTTTAATTAAGAACAGCCAGTTAAATTGTGCCAATTCCAATAAGTTCGATATTGTTACCAATGTCGTTAGCATTAAAATTTAATTACTGCCAGCTGTACATCGTTAAAATTAAATCATAATTACTCAAATGTGACATTAATTATTTCATTTAAATTATCACTTTAACGTTAATTTAATCAACTGCTGATATTAGATTTTGTGTATCCTTGAATCAATCTGCTGAAAGAGGACAAAAGTAATGTTTAATTAAAAGTCTTAAATGCAGCAACTTTAAAAGAGATGTTTCAATTTTAATGTTTAATTGCTTTGCATAAGGGTCTAAAATCTTAAAACACGAGCAATAAAACTTATACGAGGAAAGATGGTCTAAGTTTTTGAAATGGATTTAGTTACCCGTAAGTCAGTGCTTATTGAAAGTGCTACGAGAAAATGTCCTATTCAGCGCTCAAGAGTAAAATAATGAAACAAACTGTTGAAATTGAATTTCAAATTCAGTGTAGAACTTTTATTAATCGTTTCAAAAGCCAAGTAGGGATGTTACTTACAAGGAAGTAATTGAAATAACTTAATTCAGTATGTTAGAAATTCTGAGTATTTCTCGTTCTTAACTCCAGTGAATATTTTGCTTTGAAATTTCTTTATAACTTTAAAACGATGCTGTGTTCAACACTTTAAGGAAATTAAAGACAAATACAAAGCCTCGTGATCGCAGTTTGACAAAGACGCTTTTTAAGCACTTTCATTATACAGGTAGTTATCAAAATAATGGCAACATCTCTGAATAAAAGTGACATTTTTGACTGTACTTCGTAAGTAATAAAAAATAAAACTTGATGTCTGGTTTTTCTTATAAGTAGCAATGTATATACAGTGAAGCATCGTTTATACGTTTCTCTTTTATACGTTTTCATCAATTATACGTTTTTAAAATTGGTCCCTACAAAGTCTAATACACATTAACCTATATCTATTATACGTTTTTTCGTTTGTACGCTTTTTTCATACAGTCCCTTTAAAAACGTATAAACGGTGCTTCACTGTACGTATTATGGTAGTTTATGGTGGCTGAATGGAAGTTCTGGAAGTCTTGAATTTTTTTCAAGCACGTGAAATGTGGGATTTCTTAAATTTTAAAAGAGGCCAAATTGTTGGAGCATGTCTTGATGGAGCAAGTGTAACTGAAACATCTCAACATTTTGGCGTTTCTAGAAGTACAGCATCTAAAGTCATGACAGCATACACACTGCATGGTAATACAAGCTCGGCAAAGCAAAATAGTGAATGGAAATAGAAGTTCAATAAAAGAAACCGACGGGCATTGAAGCGGATTGTAATGTCCAAAAAGCAAACAATAGCAGCAAAAGTGACCACAGTATTCAATCACAATCTGGATTCACCAGTATGAGTGATTACAGTCAGAAGGCACCTTTATTAACTGAACATTTACGGCAAAGCAGCGATTCCCAGCCCCATATACTTGTCTCAGTGTTTCCATTATTTTGATAACTACCTGTACTTGGCATGTTTGTCATGGAAAAATCTGAAGCCTGCTTTTGCTTATATATCAGCAACTAGACCACTTAGAGTCTTCGGGATTTCACTAAATGATTTGCTTAACATTAAGGTACAACTTAACGTTGAAAAATTAAAATTCTAAAATAAAATTATTCTTTCGGTTAGGATGGAAAACAGTAAATTTCATGTAATTTCCCAATTAAATGAGTCAATATAAAACTCAGTGTTACAAATATTTGTTGCCTTACAACAGTAATGTTAATAGTAATGATAATAAAAATTTTGAATGAAGGCTAATAGTTGGGTAGATCGTGGCACGTTTACGCAGAGCTTTTTTTTTTTTTCAAAACGAATTATAGCTGGAGAGCCAACAGCCATAACAGATTGATGCTGCTCCTTAGCAAATATTCTCGCAAGTTTTTGAGCATCAGTCGTGCTTCGGTCTAGCATGCAAAAAGAATAATCTGTTTTCTACCAAGTCGAGTAAATTTAGAACTGAACGTTTTGAAGCTTATTGTGAATAAATAATACTTAGTAAAAAAGTACAAATACATAAAAATCAGCAGAATTTTATCCTTTTTGAGAATTGTATTTGTATAAACTGAAATTGTTTTTTTTTTTTTTTTTTTTTTTTTTTTTTTTTTTTTAATAAATAAATCCAAACTTGGCGACGGGGCAAGTTTACGCGTTGAACGTCAGAGCAACTTTACGCACGTTCTTACTGTGTCTTACTTAAACTTCCCCCTGACACTTTTTTTCGCTCCAAACAGTCTTAAACATTTTTAGTATTTTCCGGCTATTTAATTTTGAAAATTACCATTTAATTTTTAATTAAGTTCGTAGCTTATAGCTTACAATCATGTAGTACTGTCTTCATGCTCCTTCTGCTTTAACTTTATACATTATTCAGTCTGCAATAAATTTGCTTTATTTTAGCGATGGTAAGACATTATATTCAAAACACTAACAGAACCACGTTCGGTATCGAAATAAATATGCGTAAACGTGCACCGTGTCTGGGGCAAGTTTACGCAACCGACTTAGACTCAAAAAAAAAAAAAAAAATTTAACGGTTAAAAACACAAGCTGAGCAACAACTGAATATACCAATTTTGACTACATTAACTGCTTCACTAAACCAAAATGTCTAAAATTTCCTAAGTTAAAACATAAAAATTAGAAAAATCATTGAAAAAAATCTGCGTAAACGTGCTCCGGTCTACTCTAATCATATAGAAAATTTTGAATGATGGCTTCTCTGAAGCAAGCATGAAATGCATTCCCTATCATTGATCTAATCTATGCCAATAATCGATACCGGGGCTAAGTAGAGAGACTTATTACGATCTTTATCACGGAGTAACTTTTATGTTTTGAAATATAAATTAGTTTGAGAAACCTTTAATATTTAAATGATTTTAATTAAATTAACAAACAAAAAAATCCTAACGAAAAACAAGGGTTAATTTTTAGAGTCAACTACTTAAAATTTCGGACACGTATATAACTTTTTTTGACGTTTAGTACGGAGCATTTATATGAAAAAGTAAGGTGAAATTTCGTGATGATAACATTATTCTATTTCTGAAATACATTTACACTAAAAAGAACGAAATACCAGAATTTTTTTAAAAATGCTAAGCATTTTTCATACTGCACTCAAAAGGACAATTTAAGTATTCCTATAGTTTTAAAAAATTCCAAGAATATGACATCACAATTGAAGAAAAGGGCGGTTCTAGTCATTTCAAACCAACACATTTCCAATAAGGATAATATGCATGTTTCAATACGCAAAGTTATGATTGAAAGCTAGATAATGATTTTTAAAAAAAAAATGAAAATTAACTTGAATTCTTAAATTTTGAATTCAAATTATGTTTTTCGCAATCACGAGTTGCGACAGGACCCTGCTCATTGGGGGCTATTGTCTATAAAAACGGCTCCTGTCCCTCCAAGCCTGTCCCTCCTCCTCGGCGGTTGCGTGTGTATAGTTATGTGTGTGTGTGTGTGTGTGTAGGCGCGCGTGCGTGCATGTATGTATAGGCTTGTGTGTGTGCGTAGACCTGTGTGTATGCACGTAGGCATGTGTGTGTATGAGTGTGTGTGTGTATGAGCGTGTGTGTGTATGAGCGTGTGTGTGTATGAGCGTGTGTGTGTATATGAGTGTGTGTGTGTATGTGTGTGTGTGTGTGTGTAGGACATGGACGCCAACGCCCAGGAGAAACTGATTGCATTAGGCAGTGCTCGGAGCCGCGCCTACAGAGGACGGTGGGTGGTGGTGCTGCAGAGGCCCCTGGTCCAAGCTCAAAAAGGCACGGACGCCAAAAATGGTCAAATGAGATCAATAAGCAATCGTGATTGCTCAAAAAAAAAATCTCTTCATGGCTTGAGCCGCACTTTTCTTCGTTTGTAGTCATTTTTTCGGAATTTTTGAAAACTACAGAAATACTTAAATTATCCCTTTCTGACCCAGAAAAGGACAATCTTTCATAGCTCCGTGTGATTGGTGAGTGTTTGAAATTTCAAGATATTATCTGCATTCTTCAAACAGTTATTTAATTTTTAATTATAGTAAAAGAGAAAATTAACAAAACCGCCGTAGGTAAATGTGAGCCCCTTTGTCAGTTTGGTCTCCGGATCCCCTTCTCCTATAATGTTTTCAAAACTTATACTACTACCACGATCCAGAGTGGGGCCCTTCCAAGGACTGCGCCCATAGTTTCTGACAAAGCTGACATGGCCTCTCGTGGGCCCTTAAAAGTGATTGTGTGTTTGTTAAGAAAGCATCTTAATGCGATAATTAAAAATTAACCAATTGAGGTATCAACATGATTCATAGTTCAAATTAAACATAAACCATTCTTATTGCTCTGAATAAAAGGTTTAAGAAAAATACTGAGCAAAAATATTTTTATTTAAAAAAAATTTTTAAACGAAAAAATCCGAATAAGATTATTTTTGGCGCACATTTATCTCACTAGAGGAAGCGCAACTCATTTCTTTCAGCTTTTGTTCTGAACGAATGTAACTTTAAGGAACTACTTTGATATACCCCCCCAAATCGAAAATTTGGCGACTTTTTTTGTTTTTGTTGACACAAAACTTTGTTGCCACAAAAATTGTTGCCACAAAACTTTAAAAGAAACTCAAAAAATGGTTCAAAATACAAGAAAATACTAAATTTGGCAACAGCAAAAACCTAAAAGCTGAAAAAACCTAAATTGGCAACATCAAAATAAGAAACAGCAACCCTAAAAAGTCCGTAGGAAATGCCAGATTTGGCGCGTAATTTTTGGGGGTGTATATCAAAGTTATACCAACTTTAATTCCGAAATTGAGAGGAAAAATATTAAATCCCATCATAACACAGGCACCACTTGAAACGATGATAATTCGCTGTTGGAAACCGATCAAAAAAACTCTTACTCGGGATCGATATTCCTGAAACTCAATCAAGAACTCATGTGCAATTTAAACGCAGTACTTTAATACACATTAATAAAACATTTGCAGGTAAAAACCATCTATATTTACGACATACATAATGAACTTGCTAAAACTGAACTAAAATCTTTGTTCCATTAATTTTATAAGGAAAAATCGTCTGTTTCCAAATGCAGAGATAAAAGGTTAAACACGGCCAAGGCCTTACACGATTACTAATATAATATCACTAGTACATAAATTATTTGCAGTCCATTTTCTACATCCTCCCACCTTGAGTTAGGAGACTTCTCAACTCAACACACATGTTACAAATCAAGTCTTTCTGGTTTTTTGATGTCTCTTCCGTACCGAGTTTTCACAGTGCGTGGAATGGACTCGACAGGGCTCACCGTTTGTCCTTGGGATACTTCAGAACAAAATACTGGCCTTTTTTGCAGTTTAGCTTGAATATCCTCAGCTATTCCATTCGTGATCTCAAGTAGATACAACCGTTGAATCGGCCTCAATATTTCTCCACGGGCTGTTTTAAGTTTCACGAGTCTCGTAATTCCTTCTTTTCCAGGAATAATTCCTATCACCCTTCCCAGAGGCCAATTGATGCGTTTTTGATTGTCACTGCCAATGAGAACGACATCTCCAACAGATATTGCTGACCGTTTCTGTTGTTTAGGTCTTTGAATCAAACATCCTAAATATTCAGATCTGAATCTTTTCCTAAGACCTTTCTGAAGTCCAAGTCGATATTTTATTCTTTTATTAAGGCGTTTGTGATCTGCAGCATCACAATCTGGCATTCCAGTTTCCTTTATATATTGAAGGAATAGTGATGGAGACAGAGAAACAAACTCTGACTCCTGTTCCGAAACGTATGTCAGTGGTCTTGAATTGATAGTGGACTCACAGTCGCAAAGAACCGTGCTCATTTCTTCATACGTCAAGCAAGCACGACCTATCACTCTCTTCAATACATTTTTCATAACTCGAACTAAACGCTCCCACCAACCTCCCCACCAGGAGGCGGTTGGAGGATTGAATTTCCACTGAATTCAATTAATAGATCCGTCCTCGATGATTCTATTCCAGTCCAGGGTTTTGAACAAATTATATGCACCGACAAAATTGGTGCCGTTGTCACAATAGATTACTGTGCATCTCCCTCTTCTAGCCACAAATCGACGTAGAGCCAACAAAAAGGTATCAGTCGAAATATCGGACACAAGTCAAAATGCACGGCTCTATATACCGCACAGGTAAAAAGACAAACCCAAACCTTTTTCCATCTTTCAAATATAATGGGCCGGCCAGGTCTATCCCAACTACTTCAAACACGGCAGCATCTCGTATACGGTCTTTGGTTATGGGGGCTACGTCTGCATCTAAACTTTTCTCAGAATGCATCTTGCACGTAGCACATTTTGAAACGATTGATCTCACAGTCTTTCTTCCATTTAATATCCAGAAATGTTCTCTCAGAAGATTAAGTAACATTTGCGTTCCCACATGTCCGTACCTTTTATGAAAAGAAAATATTAAAAGTTTCGCCACCTGATGCTGCGAAGGGAGAATCACAAGTCTTGTAAAGGTATGACTGTCTTCTCGATAGATGATTTTTGTGTTTAATCTAATGATATCATCTTCATCTTTATACACCTTTAGTGTTTTCAGCTTTTCATCCTTCTCGTCTAAAAATGTTTCTCTTTGAATAATCTTTATTACTCTTTTCTCAGTTTCAGAAAATTCTTCTGCATCAAGACTTCCTTGTTTTCTTAGTTCTTTTGTTTTTCTACAATTTCCCACAAATCTCAATATCCAGCCTATCATACGTATAATCTTTTCGTACTTTGAGAAGTAATGATAGTACCAGCCAGCATTTACATTGTTGTTCTGAGCTGTCAAACAGGTAATTGTGGATGACACAACAGTTTTCTTCTTTTCCTTGAGGATTTCATCCTCATTCGCAACAAACTCTGCGGAAGGCCATTTCTCAGCACATAGATACAGCCAATCAGGTCCCTCCCACCATCTTGATTGTATCATTTTCTTAGCAGAGCAGCCTCTGCTCGGAAGATCAGCCGGGTTTAAAGATCCGGGTACATGTCGCCAATTCTCTTTGGGAGTCAGAGTTCTGATTTCGGAGACACGATTCTGAACAAAGGTTCCCCACGCCTCTTCTCTTTCGATCCAAGAAAGTACAGTAGTAGAGTCCGTCCAAAAGTAAATTTCTTCATCTGGAATCTCACACATAATTGTAGAAGCAAGGCGAGAAGCAATTGTGGCTGCTAATAATTCTAGTCTAGCGATAGTGGTCTTTTTCTTTCCAGATGGGGATACTCTTGATTTAGCGCTTAACAACTGTACCTTGACACATTCACTCGTTTCGACACGAAAAAACGCTACTGCTGCATAGGCATACATGCTTGCATCGCAAAAAAAATGTAAAGAGTACTTTTCGCTGTCATCACCAATTTTCAAATAGCGGGGAATTTGAACTTTTTCCAAATAAAAAATATTTCTAATCCACTTCAAAAATTCTGCTTTAGTTCCGGGGTCAACTTCCTCTTCCCAATTCAACTTCATTTCCCAAGTTTTCTGCAATAAAAGTTTTGGGAACAATGCTACAGGGCAGGTGGCACCAATGGGATCGAAAATCCGATGAGCAGCAGAAAGTATAACTTTCTTCGTAACTTTTTCTACACAAAGTTCTTTCAAACTATTCATGTTGATACCTAACGTATCTGCATCTTTATCCCACTGCATTCCCAACACATTTGTACTGAGAGTGATTTCTTTAGTAGAATTTGTGTATTCCCAGCCTCTTAGGTCGAATTTTCTTTCAGCCATCGCCTTAGTTGCAACTTCAATGAAAAGCTTTAATTCTTGTTCATTTGACACACTTGTCACGCAGTTATCCACATAAAAACTTTTTATCAGTAATTCAATCATATTCACTGGATATTTCTCATCTCCACGGTTCAAAACACTTTGCAAATGATGCATAATCACAATTCCAAGTAAAAAAGGACTGCTCGATACACCGAATACTAAGCGACAATGACGAAAGCGTTTTAGTTGGCCGTTTTCTCCAATCCACAAAAACCGCAAAAAATCTTTATCAGAATCGAAAGACAAATTTGTAAAAAAGCCTTGCGAATGTCCGATATAACTCCGATTTTCTCCAAGCGAAAGCGAAACAAAATGTTTGGAATCAATTCAATTAGATTAATTCCACTCTCTAAACAGTCATTGAGGCTTGGAGCACCTTTTTGTTTTGCCGAAGCATCAAAAACGGGACGTATTTTGGTTGTGCTATTCTCCTTTAAAACCGGTCGATGAGGCAAATAATGTGCTGAGCGTTGAATTTCATCTTCTGGTACTTCTTCTATAACATTTTCTGTTAACCATTCTTTCAGCACCTTTTCGTATGACTCAAACAGTCCCTCGGATTTAAGACTCCTCACAATTTTCTGCAGTCTTTTCTCAGAGAGCTCAAAATTATCAGGAAGTGGTAGATGACCCTCAATCCAAGGTAAACTAACTAAAAATCTATCATTCTCAATCTTAACTGTGTCTAAGAAATGTTGCTTAGCTGCCTCCTGTAATTCAATCGCTGTCTTCTTTTCTGCGGGATCAGTGATGCCCAGTGAGTCAAGAGTCCACAAATCGGAAATGCAAGAACTAGTTGTCAGCACTGAAGAAATTAAAAAACTTGCACTATCATTATTTGAACGACCAATGACTGTCCAACCCAATTTTGTTTCGATTGCAGTAAGTCCACTCTTTAGTTGAAGGTGGTTCCCCGTGATCAACTTTCCCGCAATATCTGCGCCAATAAGAATTTCAATCGGACCTTCCCTATCTTCTGCCAGCTGAATGCCATGGTCTCTAAGTTCTTTTAAATGTGGCCCTCGCTTGCTAGCTAATATTGTGTTGCAAATCACTGCTTGTCCAAGCCCTTCAAAATGACAACTGTACTCTTCCGTCCAGCTGGACAAGTATATCGTGAACACATCATGTCCACAGGTTGATGTATTAGATCCACCGAACAATGCATGTTGTAGATATTCCCTACGTTTGGAACTGTATTCCATTTCTTCAGCGGTTGTATTGAGGATATATGACCTTTGAGATCCAGAGTCGATAACTGCACGAGCTGTACACCTAATATTTTCTCCTCTTACCAACACGGTCAAGGTCTGCAAAAAAACATTGGAAGATTTGGACAAGTTGGCCAGAGCCTCATCGTGCTGTATCACTGGTTCTTTCATTTCATTATTTTTAAGAGTCGAAGAATTATGCTCCTGTGAAAAAGTTCGGCATAAAAATAAATGGTGTTTTTCCCACACAGTTGGCATTTCATTTTTGAATGGCACGTTTTCACTCCATGTCCATCTCTCAAACATAGAAAACAACGACGTTTATTTTCAACAGCACCTTTTCTTTCTTGCAAAGTCAAATTAGCAGCCTTCTTGCAGTTCCAAGATTTATGTTCCTCAGAACAAAATATGCATAATTTCTTATTTATATTCGATGTCAAAAGTTCTGTTGCTGATGACATTCTGGGTTGAAATTTCTTTTCATTACTTTCTTTGCGGTTATTAAAATGATTTGTCTTTTTACACGGCTCAAAACCTCTGGTAGCAATCAAAATTCTTTCTTCTCCTTCCACTTCATCTTGCAGAAAATCAAGAAGGCAATCCAGGTCATTTGTGGAAGTTATTTTAGTCATATTTTCTTCCGATGAATCCCCTTTCACTCGTCGATGTGCAGTTCTAAAGCGCTCCCATGCTTTTAAAGTCTCATCCGGAAGAGCTGATTCCACTAGAGGGTAAAGCATTGCAGCACATTTATCTTTCGTAACTCTTAAAGTCTCTAGAGCTCTCAGTTTGGTTTCTAACTGATCGTACAGTTGTCGGAGTGAAATATTTTGTGACTTTTTTTTAATAACACAATAGATAGCAGATCCCGCACATAAACTTCGATGAGAAGCTCCTCTTTTCCGTAACGTAATTGTAGCTGTTTTACTGCCTTTTCATAGTTTTCGCCGCCAGGGGGGAAACTTTTAATCAGTTCATCAGCGGCTGAACCTTTCACCATGGTTTGAGCTAAATATGCATATTTGTCATGATTATCAAGGTTAGCGTCCTTGTCAATTTTTTGGAATTGTCCCCAGAAGCACAACCAGTTCTTGATATTTCCATCAAAAGTGGGTAAATTAATTTTCGGGTAGTGCAAAAAATTATTATGTACAGTACTTGCAGCTCCGATATCAGTAGACAACTCAGAATGTGCATTTTTTTTCATTAATGAGATCACCTAACTCATTTTCCAAAATCCTCCACTTATCAATATAGCCCTCTGGTGCATCGATTTCTTCTTCAATAATTTTCTCTGTCTCTTGGGAAGCAAATAAAAGTTCCCTGAATTCATATTCACTCGCCAACATTAGCTTCGCTTTATCTTCTATTATAACTTTTAATTTCGAAATTTTATCTTCGGAAGATAACTCCGCTTTAGTTTTATAAAAGTCATTGGAGGCAATCATAAACAGTCTCCTATATTGTTTTCGATAAGCTTTTACTTTCTCCATTACAAAATATTAACAAGCTCAATAATTATATAACTCACTCGTATCGCAATATAGATGGTCCTGTCGTACGGACGCCAGATGTTGGGAACCGATCAAAAAAACTCTTACTCGGGATCGATATTCCTGAAACTCAATCAAGAACTCATGTGCAATTTAAACGCAGCACTTTAATACACATTAATAAAACATTTGCAGGTAAAAACTATCTATATTTACGACATACATAATGAACTTGCTAAAACTGAACTAAAATCTTTGTTCCATTAATTTTATAAGGAAAAATCGTCTGTTTCCAAATGCAGAGATAAAAGGTTAATCACGGCCAAGGCCTTACACGATTACTAATATAATATCACTAGTACATAAATTATTTGCAGTCCATTTTCTACATTCGCTATCGTTGACAGCCCCGAACTCCGAACGAAATAGAAACTTCCTAACTTCTATTGTCGCCAGACAAGCAAGCCGCATACTCGGAGTTAAAGGATGTTTTGAATTCATGTGCGAAAATAGGATTTGTAAGTAAGTAACGGATTTAAAGACGTAATGATTATAGCAGTGCCAATCCGAGAGTACTTTCGGTTTTACGTAACTTCGATGGTTCATTGTAGCTTGGTATTTTTACTTCTTTTTACAACGAGCTGATGTGTACATCACATGATTTCCTTTTACTCCAATTTAATGTCATTTCCCCATTACTGGCAATTTTAATGTGATTCAATAGTTTACACTCTAAATATCACCAATAGTGACCAAATTGAAACATATTTTTAAACAAATCGCCAAATTTGTCACCAAGTTGGTGGGAAAACTTGGCGACTGAAGACTGGCGATATATCGCCTAGTTTCCGCCAAATTATAACACCACTTGAGTTTACATCGAAATTAACAATGATTCCCCCCCCCCAAAGGGGACAAAATACCCCTTTAGAAACACCCGAATGCAACCAAAAGGGGAGGTGCACAACTAGACCCCACTAGAAGTCTACGTACGACATTTCAACTTTCTAGGACTTACCGTTCTTGAGTTAGGTGACATACATACATACGTACATACAGACGTCACGAGAAAATTCGTTGTAATTAACTCGGGAATCGCATCAAAATGGATATTTCGCGTTACAATATCGAAAAAATATGACATCAATGCAAATAGTTCGTTTTTGTTTAAAAAATAAGAATGAAAAATGCTCTTTTTTTATGTGCAATACTGTTTTCAGAATAAATAATATTATCTTTCACCAAACGACACAGATGTTTCATGCCTAACAGATGAAGCACAATCCAAGATGTGATATTCTTGAAAAGTACATTCCGAAAGTACTTGAAAATGAAAATACGACACGTTTGCTTTCTATCGGCGAAACATTAAGTCACAGAAAGGCAGGTCCTGTAGAGATATACTACTCATTCATAGCAGTTCAAAAAAGGCATAGCTCAAAATCGCTAATTTTTGAAATATGACGTTTATGAAAGGGATGAGCGACAGGAGAGAGTCACAATGTGGCACATTTGTGAAATATTTCATGTGACTTCACAGAGACGACTTTGCAATAATTCGTTTGTGACTGGTCACTTTGAGACAATATAGAGATTCCATAGCTACGTCACGTTGTGACGTCACCACGAACTGAAATTCGTAAGTTGCTGCAACTAGAGCTGCTATATAGATAAGCCGACGCATCAGCTTACGTTTAGCCATTTTCTATCGGATTTTTCATTGTTGCACTGCTAGGATTACCACAGCAAAGTTTCGGATGTCGCCAAATTTGTCAAAAATAATATTTTGTTTAATAAACAATTCACATATGTCGCTAATAATTGCTCACAGAGAACCATCGCCGAACGCGAGAACTCGTCAGAAAAGACAACCACTCAAACACGCGCTCCGATCCAAAATGGCTAATCTTAAGCTGATGCGTCGGCTCATCTATATAATGGCCTTAGCTGCAACCTAGAGCCCCTTGAAAAGGACAGGCTGACTTATCCGACATTTTGGATCCACGACAGAATTGGATCCAACCTCGTTTCTAGTATTTATAAATACGTTATAATATTCGCTGGTTGCTAAGTCGCAAAATAATTGATGATAAGTTGAGTAAAATGTCACTTAAAGTATAATTAGAAAGATAACTTCGTTCACAAATTCAGCAAAAATGTATCGGGGAATGTTTGCCGTAATAAACCACATTTTCACAACTTATTTGTTTTTAATTTGTAGTAATTAAATCGTATTCATCTATAGAATAAAATAATCAAACATCAATCAGGCAAAACATCTACAGCTTGGACACCAATTTTCTGCAATGAGGCTTTTGTACAAATGCTACTTTTTTCGCCCGACAATTTTGGAACCAAAATGTCGGATAAGTCAGCTCCCCTTATATAGGAGCCTTACTGCAACCTAAGGCCCCTATATATACGAGTCAGCAGCCTCTTTGGATCGAAGCACGTGTTTGAGTGGTTGTCATTTCTGGCGAGTAATCGCGTTTGGTGATTGTTCACTGCAAGCGATTATTAGTGGCACGAATAGAGTAAAGAAATTACATAGAGAGGCCCTGCTACACTAAGAAAGTGAAGCCGGAAGTTGCACCGCTGTATCCCAAGATCCTTAGCTTGTTGCTAAATAGTTTGAGATACTATTTGATCCAAAACATTCCATTACTGAATCTCAATTGGTTTTAAATTTAAAATTAGATATTGCTGCAAGGTTATGAAGCACGCTTCTGAAATTGCATTAAAACATGAATTAAAATGCAAACCAATCCGCCAGCTTTGCGAAATTAGTGAAAACTATTCTCGCGAAGTGATCATTTTATCATAACCCCGCTCATCATTGCACCGCTGTATCCCGTAATTTCAGCTTCAATTTCATCTCTTTTTTACCATAGACGGCAGGGTTGGCAAAAACCCGGGTTTTTTTTAAAAAAAGCCCATGGGACCCAGGGCTTTTTGGGTTTTTTTAAATAAAACCCAAAAAAAAACAACTAAAGCTGGGTTTTTTTTAAATAAATGTGGGGTTTTTTGTCTTTTTTTAGGGAAAATGTTGGTACTTGTACCATATTGTAGCGTAAGAATATGGACAAAGCACAAAAATTGACTAGACGTTAAATCCCGGTTATCACAAATTTGCCATTTCAACTGAGCTTGCGCACGGACTTAGCTTTTTGGGCTTTCTGTTTTAAGATTTCGTGTTGCTTGTTTATATTTAGGCTGAGCGAGAGTCCCACCAAATTAATGAATGCGATTAGAATATTTTCGCAGCAATTTCGTGATATATTATATGAAACTACGGATTGAATAACTGATAATCTTAAGAGAAAAATAAAACTTCAAAATTTATTGGTTTGGAAATATTTATTTAACATAAATGTAAAACACGTTGTGTACTTCAAAAGTGATTGCAATATTAGTACAGAAATCTGTCTTTTGCGTATATTTTACGTTAGGCGTAAACAACTTAGTATTATACATTTTTATTTAGGTTGAGGGTTCGGCTTTGTATTAGAAGTGATGCTGCAATTTTAGTACGCTCTTCTGAGGTTAAAAATTGATCCTGAAAAGGCACAAAAAAAAATCAGACACCGAATCCATTATTAGTTAAGACGCTAAATTCAATCTTTACCGAGGCCTAAAAACTAAATCAGAGAAAACTTTGTGATTTCTAATTTTTAGCTGTATTCATCTCACATATTTATTACCAAATTCAAAATGTTTGTAATAAATTTTAGCAAGATTTTTGAAATCAGCTAAGTCCGTGCGCAAGCGCAGTTGAAATGGCAAATTTGTGATAACCGGGATTTAACGTCGAGTCAAAAATTGTCTTGGGATAAAAAATAAAAAAAAAAGCTGGAAAATTCAGCGTTTTCTGAAGAAAAGCATAAAAAGCGACGAAACCCAAGAATGGTGAAGTTTCAGATTTTTCAGTTTCCATGATAATCAACAGTTAAGGCAAAGTTACTTCTCGAGTGATAAAATCTATTTTTCGTTTGTTCGTTTTTAATTGCTACATTTTTTTTTTTTTTTTTTTTTTTTTGAGTTTTACTTTATTGCATTTCATTTTGTTATGCAAAACTATTGTAGAACCTCAAGTAGTTTAAATCCCTTTTTACCGAATTCCAGCTTAATCAAGACATTTTTTTGAAATTTATGTTGCCTGTTTTTCTATTTCTGTGTACAGAGTAAGAAATATTAAACTTTTCGTAAGATAATGAAAATACTGTACGTCCTATTCTGTTTTCTGTCCGACCGTTTGTAACACTTGTTAATTTCTAATAAATATACCTTGTTTATCCGAGATTTGTGACGTGTTGGTTTGCAGAAAATAATTCAAATGAAAGCCTTTTAGCTAGAGTAGTTTCCTCTGTACAATCTACAAATATTGAGAAAATCAGATGTGACAGGACTCAGTCAAGATAATTTGAGTTATTTATCGACCAATTAAAGAAAAAAGTTAAATATATTTATTTAAAATTTTTGAAGTATTTTTTTAATGTCATTAAGAGTTAAGAAATACTATTGAAGTTCAAAATTCATTTTTTATACCCATTGTCTGTGGTGAAGGACAAATAAAAAGAAAGTTTAAATTAATTTTTGTAAAGACTTCTCAGAAAGTTTTTAAAAAAAAACAAAAGTGGGCTAAATAATGGGTTTTTTTAAATGGGTTTTTTCAAACAAAAAAAACCATTGGGTCCAACCCAATTGAGTCCAATCCGGCCAACCCTGATAGACGGGGCCTCTCTATGTAAATTTCGTTACTCTATGGCGACACGTGAATTGTTTATAAATCATGCCCCACTAGATGGATCTCTACTATTCAGTGGGGCCATGAATAAATAAAGTATTATTTTCGGCAAATTTTGCGAAACCCGAAACTTTGCAGTGGTAACCCTAGCATCGCAACAATGAAAAATCCGATCCAAAATGGCTAAACTTAAACTGATGCGTCGGCCTGTTTATATAGCGGCTCTACTGCAACCTGTTGATGACTTTACACTGATGCTTCGTGACCGTCACGTGACGGAGACTCTAAAAAAACCTCCTCGTGAATTTGACATTAATTTCCCATTTTAGTCACTAAACTATTAGTGACATCAACAGACACATTTTCACGATCAAAACTTTTCTCTCTGCTCTAATATTTGCCGTAAAGAATTGATTTTTAACTGCTTAATAAATAACCCAGTCAAGAAAGAATACTCGAATATCATCTTTACTTACCTAATGAAAAACATGGTTCTGATTAAAATCAAAAAAAAGTAAAACCAAAATTTGGGAGAAAGAAAACGGTCCATTTCTTTAAAAAGAAATTACAAAAAGCATTAGTGTTCATATCGCACCTTGGCACAAGAAAAGTGACACAACTCAAAATTTGAGGAAAATGTATTGGCTATTGATTTAAAACCGAAATTTAATGCTCTTTCTTACCACAGAAACTACGACAAAGTTAGCTTTCATAACGGAGGCATGGTGGCGTAAAAACAAAAAAACCAATAGTTACACATTATTAAAATTTCATTATTTAAATAGAACATTTTCGAACTTTAAAGATGCATTATATATATTATGAAATTTTAATAGTTACACATGATTAAAATTTCATAATTTAAATAGAACATTTTCGAACTTTAAAGATGCATTATTCATTTAGACAACACAAACTATCCAGTAAATACCATTTACTATTTTTTTTGCAAGTATTGCAATATTCAAGACTAAATCTCTTAAAATTACTATTGCATAAAACAATAATTTACTACATTGCTGTTTTTTTTTTTTTCCTTTAGTTGTGTCACTTTTCTTGCCAAGGTGCGATATTTTATCATATTACGTGAAATAAACTGTACCTCGTAATACATTTCCTCAATGCAGTTAAGTTTAATAATAAAGGAGATAAGCATGCACATTAACTGGTGAAACGTAAAACGAAGAAAGTGCGTTTCTGTGTTAACCGCGACGTTGTTGGCTTGTTATTGGTATAATAAAACTCCTAAGCAAAAAAGCATCTTACTACTTTCTGCGCTTTAAACGAAAATAACAGTGTACTTGCAAGAGAAAAAAATAATGTGGATCTGATTATGTGACAACACCTTGGAAGCATACCTCACTAATAAACGTATCACAAAAGTTAACTGAATGATACGCGGAACATCCAACCTTTTGTAATTTGCTTATGAATTAGTAAATATGTTTGCTCTATTAATATATTATTGTTGAAACAAATTGTAGATTTTGAGAGCAAAGGCTCCAGTGTAAAGGAAGCACATATCATTTGTTGAGAAACAATAGTTTAATCCATTAAAAAAGATTCTGTATTAGGCCATTCCACAAAAAAGTAGTCATTTTGTCCCGAATGTGACGATTCATATATTTCATTAAACATTACCCTTTTAATTTACTATTTTAATGAAATACATGAAGCGTCACGTGAGGGACAAAATGACCATTTCCGTGGAATGGCCTAGTTATAGACGTCCACAATAGTGGACTCAAGAGATAGCTCATACTAAGGCTCCTATATACACGAGCCGATGCATCAGCTTAAGATCAGCCATTTTGGATCGTTCTACTAGTGTACGAAAGTTGTGTTTATGTTATAAAAAACTTGCACGATTTTTTAACCAAAACGTCCCAAGCGCAATATAGAGCGACAGGAAAAAGGTTACTTGAACGAAATCAGCCTCAAAAGTTTGACCCGTAGTGTATGTGATCACGAAATTGAGTTCAAAACAAACCTCGTGCAACGATTATCCTCAATTTTCTTTCCTTTCAAAATTGTAAGCAGTTTTTTTCCTGGAAATGGCCAAGAAAGCCAAAGCTAAGAAGGGGAAAAAGGGAAAGGGTCCTCAGAAGAAGGGTGGCCTATCCCACTTGGAAAAAGAGATATTACTTCAGAAGATCGGCCACTTGGAGCAGAAAATAGCTTGGCGAAATCAGTTGAGTGAGGTCATCGACGATGATGTGGAGCGGTACAAGCAGGCCTTCGCGACTGAGAATGAAGACAAAATGGTCTGCACTAGGCTGCTTGAACAGGCAATCACAGAACAGGAAATTATTTCTGACAGGACCAAAAGAGCCATACCTGATGCGGAAAGCTTCAAACTGCAGGCAGAAGAAGTAAGTGTGTCCTTTTATGTCATATTCTAGCGTAGACTCTCTTGGAGAGACATATCATAACGTGGAACATGCCAAACTGGCGAAATATTTTCCCATTGCTTAAATAACTGTTGCTGTTTTTGTTCAACATACTTCAACTTTTCATTCGGGAAGATTTCGGTAATTGGGAGTTTCGTGATTTTGATCCATTGACATCAATCAATGGGGCAACAATGTCAGCACAAGAAATGTTTTTCCTTTGTAGAGGTGAATAAAGAGTAGGGAAATATCTATTCGCATAGAGCTTCCAAAATGAAATTATACACGCCATAAATTTGACGACCGTGCCAAATTCCCAATTATCGGAATGTCCCGACTTAAGTTAGTTATTTGCGGATTTCCCGTTCTATATCAGTTCTGATAACTGTCACCATTCCAGGTGCAGGCGCGCGAGCTGGCGGCCAAGTTGTCGAATATCAAGAACGAGAAGGCATCGCATGACGAGCAGTTGCGAACCATTCGAAACAGAGTACAGAATCTCGAAAGTTACGACAGTCGGGCCACGGAGCGGAAGATAAGAGCTCTGCAAGATGATTTGGTCAAGGTGGACCCTGAAGACGTGGTCGCCAAGAGAATAGAGCTGGATCAGCGGCGAGAAGAGATGTTCGCGAAGGAGCTTCGTGCTATTTTGGAGGAAGAAGCAGAAGTCTTTCAAGTAAGCTGAATGAGTGTTTTTCCTCTCCCTTTTGGGCGATTTTTAGAAAAACTTGTAAACTTTAATGCAGCTCCGACGAAAAGGCCATGTCAGTCTAATTGGAAACTCAAACTAGGGACTCGTGCAGAAAGGGTTCAGACTAAAGGTAAGTTTTAGGGAAAGAGGGAGCCCGGCAGCTAAACTGACAAGGGGCCCGCCTTGGCTCTCGGTGGGCCTGCTCCAATGAAAGTAATAAAAACGGTTTGTATGAGACAAAACATAAAGTACCATGGGGAAAAAATCTTACAAAAATCAATGTAAGCAGTGAATGGAATTCTCAAAAAGAGGTGGGGAAGAGATATTGAGTTAAAATAAAAACTGTGTAATATAACCACCATATGACTCCATTCTCCTAAGCATGTTCATTAAATAACAAATGTATTTTAATAACTACATTTGAGTGTGGTTGTAGCAATAACAGTGTAAAATACAACAAATAAAACGGCACCGAAAAAAAAAATTGCGATTACAAACAGACGCGACATTTCGAATTTTTTCAGGAGGGAAAAGGGGTATTTAACATTCCCTCCTGACTCCTTTAAATGACGGATCATGTTACAAAATTCCTTTGCTCACCATAAAACTAAAAAGTAACTGAGAGATCAGTGTTGCCAAAACTCTGTTCTGTATCGAACCTAGTTGTGAACCTACCTTCATGGCTGCAATCCGATGTCCCAATCTTGACACATTTTTAGTTTTCAATCAATAGTAATTTCAACAGAGAGCAAAATGTCATGAATTACCGACCACTTTGCAATATATCACCAAGTTGATCACTAATTAGGTGCCAAAAATAAAATGACATATCAGATGTTGGTTTGGTAATGTTTGGCAAAGAAGAAACAATGCTAAAATGGTCGATATTTGTACAATAATCCTCTGTTAAATGTAACATTTATGTTCTTTTCACGTTAGCTAACGTTATTGCATTTTCAGATCTGAGACGAGAGCGAAAAAATAAGAATAAAAAATCGAACTTCTTAAAATCTGACAGCGCTATTCCATCTATTTAACTATTTTATAAGTGTAATTTTTACGTTTAAGATCATAAAAAGTTGCATTTCTGACGTATTTTTAAAGCGCGTACAAGAGTACACATGCACGTTCCTTTGAGCTATTATAAGATTTCTATTATTTAATTATTTAATAGGGGTATAAAAAGAATTGAGTGGTGTTCACGGCAGGGTTTTTTCCTGTGCAAACGCAGGTAGCATTTCTTTAAAATCAGATGTTCTATTGTTCCGCAGGAAGAACTGAAAGGAAAGTTGGACGATCATTTCGAGATGGTTGCCGAAGAAACCCGATGGTGGTCAGACATGGTGAACAACCTGGAACTCATGCTTGAACGTGTGACGAACAGCAACTTGGTTAGAAGAGAATCACTCAACAACAACCAGGCCCAACTGCACAGTCGGCGCGAATCCGCTGTTCCTGTCACCTTGCGTCTGCAAGAACAAGAAAGTGTGGTTGTGGAAATGAGAAAGAAGACGGAACGCCTCCAACAGCAACTGCATGGTGAGTCCGTGCGTAGAAGTGAATTAGAACGTTTGGAACGCATTCGGAATGAGTTGAACGCGCACCTAAAATCACATGAACTCGCATTGAGGGATATGACGGATGTACTGTCTACAAATGAGAAAGAAATAAAGAAACTAGAAGCTGAGGTAGCTCAGCGCACGTCATTCGGTCTGGACTTAATACGCGTGGTGCATAACGTTCAAGACATTATTGAGGCAGAGGTGAAAAGTTATTCAATTATTACCTATAACGGCCGGCCAAAAAAGCAAAACGTAATAAAAGAATTGGTACGCGTATTTGACAGTGCTGCTAAAGTTATTTACAACTACAGCTTAAAAGTATCACCAGAAAAAAGTTAGATCTGTTAAAATGTTTTCCAAAAATAAAATTGTTATATTATTTTAAAGTTTCTGATGAATATTTTTGCTTCATCACACATCCACTGATGGAGTTGATTCTGAACTGAAAGGGCTGAATATTTTCGAAAAGGCAAATTACGAAAACAAATGTGAAGTGTGTACCACATGACTTATTTGTACGCTTATTTAACAATCGGTGCTTTTTAATGTTTCAAAACAGTGGGTGCTCATCAGAAACACAAGGAATTTTTTTCCCCAAGTTCCTATCGGTTGCGAAATGAAAACTACAGAGAAAATGAAAATTGTTTTACTTCGAACTTTTAGATTACATCATCAGTTACCTCTCTACATAGTCGCTCATCTAATTGACACATTTCTCGTAGCGTAGTTAGTATAGCAACTTCCTAACTCCCTGTCACATAAAAGTTGGCCAATCTACAACTTGTTGTCTTAGTCAAACTTTTGTCCTTCGAGATAGTGTATCATGTGAGCAAAGAGATGACAGTTTGCCAAGTCTGGGCCGTGATGGTTGGACGACATCTTCTCCTCCCCCCCCCCCTCCGAGCTTGTCGCGAACCAAAAGCAAAACAACGCGTTCAGACCCCGAAGTGGGTTTTTTGGTGGGAAAAAGAAGGAAATAAGGAATTAAAAAATAATGAAGTAGGAAAAAATTCACTTAAAAAAGTAGGGACAAATACGAAAAGATAGGATTACACACACGTAAAGAGGAAACAAATTTAACGTAAATTTCATTTTCAAAAGAAAAGATGAAGTTGATAACATAATCTATATACGTAAATGGCTACTTCTGTATGTATGTAAATATGCCCGGGGTAAACTTCAATACTACTGGACCGATTTTAACCATTTTTTCACCATAGATAGCTACATCATCAAAAAGAAATACATTGACTATAATTTATTTCCAAAAAAACTTAGTTTAAAAAAGTTATGATGGAAAACAGTAAATTTCATGTAATTTCCCCATTAAATGATTAAACATAAAACCCATTGTTACAAAATTTTGTTGCCTTGCAACAGCAATATTAATAGTAATCATAATGAAAATTTTGAATGAAGGCTTTTCTGGAGCAAGTATGAAATTTATTGCTTTCTTAGGATTTTTATCCTCATCTATGCCAATAGTCGATAACTGGACTAAGTAAAAAGACAAATGATTTTGGCAACAGTTGAAAATAGAAAGTGTTCATTGTCTAAAATTACTCAGGCCTGCAAAATTCGGGTCATGACAAAGTGATTGTACGGTAATGAGTAACTTTTATTCTATAGGGTGCACTGATTTCAAATATGACATCAATTTTTCTCAATCACATAAGAGATTTTCACCAATTGGGCTTAAACATATAGGCAAAAAAACCTATTTTTTCCTATTCTGAGAGAAAGAGTCTTTTCAAAATATCTGTAAGTTTATTACTTACAAACGAGTTTATGTATCAAACATACGATTGGAAATCAATTTCTAAATATACGTACTAATTTCATAGAAATAAGAACAAAGTAATAATTAATTATAACGATTCAATTATAACGTAAGATAATTTTTTCAACTGGCGCTGTTTTTGCAGCCAAAGACTACGTATTAATGTTTCCCGGCTTTCACCATGTAACCAAAATATCGCTAAACAAAAGAATCTTTAAAACTTTTGTTAAAATGTAAAATAATCCGCTAACTAAATTAAGCAAATCTATAAACAACACAAAAACATAATTTGTCTTTTTGCACAATTTCAAAGACTCGCCAAGTTTTACTACTTATTTCGGAAACATTTCGCATGGAAATGTTTAACATCATTTTATGGTCACCAATAATATCTCAGTATTTGGCGACAATATCTCTTCAACGAAAATTAGTAACAGATAGATTTAAAAGTAGGAAGGGGGAGCATTATCAAAGGTATCCCAGAACGATTACCGCAAAGTTAGTAACATTTTAAATCGCACCAAGAGCCCACACTAGTTGAAATTTCCCAAAATACTAAAAACAAGTCTACTGCTGTGCTAAGTGCCAAAGTTGTATATGAGAAACAGCCGTTTCAAGTTTTGCGCCTCCATGCATTTGATTCAGGTGTATATTTTTCAGATTTTTTTTTTTTTTTTTAAATATTTCCCACTGACAAACGACAGTAAAACATTGCAATTAGGTGAAATACATGACAAAGAACCTCCTGGTGATCGTAACTCAATTTTGATAAAAAGAGCAGATACGACTATTGTGCTTAGCACGCTAGTATAGTGGGATTACGGTCGGCTACATTTTTTTAAACGGTTTGTATTTCAACAGCCATGTAGAAAAAGTTGTAGACTATGTTCAAACAAAAAATATTAACTGATAAATCTTTTTAAGCAAGTGAAATTTCATATTTTCGAAATTCTTCCAAAATATGAAATTTCACTTGTTTCGATCGAATACCATAAGCCATAAACATCGATTCGACTGATTCTTCATCGATCTGAAATAAAGTTTTAAAAGACGCTTAAAAAGTTTTAAACTTCGCAAAATTTCTGTTAGAGAACCTCAAACGTCTTGCTCTAAGTTTGCTAAAGATGGCTTTAATTTGCATCTTTAAGACATTAGTTTAAGGTTTTTTTTTTTCCCCAGGAAGAGCCTTCTTTACCCCAGTGGCGGATCCACACCATCCTGTTGGGAGGGGCGATTTAGTAATACATTTGGGGGGTTGGGGGGCTGACTAATGAAAAAAAAATTACATCAAGAAGTGAAGCATGTATTTTTTTTCTCTTTCGAATAATGTGTATTGTTCAAAGCGTTTGAATGAAAGTTATAAGTGTTTCGAGTACCACACACACACAAAAGAATAAAAAATTGAAGGAAAAAAAAAGAATTTCGACTAATATTCTGGATCTATTATCTAAATGAAACCCTTCAACTTCTGATTCGTTTGCGGATTCGTTAAGTATTTTCAGTAGCCATTCAGGTTCTCAAATGAACTTTTTTCTTCATAAAAGAAAGGTACCGAACAACATATATTGAAGAGAAAGGCACCGAACACAATGAAATATACTGAAATTGCATTTCTAAGTAAAATTTGAAAATAGTTATGGATTTGTTTGTTGATTGAGTTTTTTAATGTTCGCGCATAATTAAGAGTGCTTGCAGGCAGTGGCGTAGCTACACTTTCTGACGCCCGGGGCGGTTCCTCAGTTTGCCGCCCTTTTGATGGGAAATAGTTAATACATTAAAAAGTCATAAGTATTTAATAAGATTTTTAAAAATAAGAAAATAAACTTATCTTTTTTCTTTCGTAATTTTCCTGCAAAAGAAAGAAAAAAGAATTCAGATCCCCAACGAAATATTCCAAAAGTCAAAATTCGGAAATTTAAGCAATTTAAAGTAAGCTAGGGAAGCTTTAAGTAAAAAAAGAGCTTGCAGCTCAATCCAGATTTTTTTTTTTTTTTTTTCCAAAATTAAAATCAGTTTTATGCTTTCTTTGGTGACGTTAGGGAGTCGGGACTTCTCAAGTAAATTTTCCGAAATTGAGATGTTAAAAAAAGCAATTTTATACTGTTTATAAATACTTGAAGACACTGGTGAAGGTTCTGGGGCGCTGTACGGAAAGCTTTTCAACTAAACTGAAAAACACGTAACTGTAGGCTCTATCTAGTGGTGTAAGGGCCTCTCCAAACTCCAACAAAGATTGGACTTTCCTCCCGAAATATTTTCGAACTTGAAATCAATGTTAGTCTTTCTTTGGTGGCGTTAAAGAGAATTGGGAACGTTCAGGAGCTCTCTGGAATTTTCCGATGCCGAAGCGTCAAAAACGCAAAGGCTATCTTTGACGGCATAAGTTCCCAAATGTTGGGAAGTCAAATGGGTTTCCCTCTCCCCTTGAAACTTTTTGAAAATGACGTCCTAAAAACGCGATTTTAGCTGTTGTTTGGCGAACATCGTTATGAGAGAGAGTTCGGAGGGAGGTTTCCCACCCAAAATCTTTTTCGAAACTTGCTCATTTTCAACTCTTCATCACTGAGAAAAAAAGCTTTGTGATCTTCCCTCAGAAATTTCTAAAAAACAAAGTTTGGAGCGAACTGTGATGACGTTAGGTGATTTCGTGCACATTTGGGGAATTACACCCCTACCTTAGAATTTTTCTGAAATTTAACTTTCAAAAACCCTACTTTGAGCTATTTTTGGAGACAATGGATGGGCTGGAAATTTTAAAGTTCGAAGTTGATGTCCTAAATACACATTTTAGACTATCTTTAATCACGTTACAAGAAGCGTCAGAGCTTGACCGCCCTCAGGAATTTGTTGGTATTGAAGTTTTAAAAACTCAATAATAGGTTAAAAGATGAGATGGGAAGGAATGGGGTGGGCATTATTCTTTAGAAATGTTTCGAGACTCAAAGCCTAAAACTGCACTTTTGGGCTGCTTGGCGACGTTGAAGGTTCGGTTGCTCTTCCCGAAAAATTTGACATTTTTTGAGGGTTTAAGAAAATAAAAGCTGTTTTTGGTGGGTCAAAACTCTCTGGCCTTAAAACACATTTTAAAGCTTTCTTTGGCAACGTTAGACAGCGAAAAATGGGTAGGATTGAAAATGGAGCCCCACAAAACGCTGTTTTAGGCTATGTTTGGCCAAGTTAAAGGAGAATGGGATGGTTAGTGGCTCTCCTCTGGAAATTTTTCAAAATTCAAGTCCTGAAAATACATTTTAAGCATTGTGACAGTATAGGAAAGATCTTATAGGTCGGGGAAATTTTCCTAATTTTAAGTTTTAGAAACGCTTATTCAGCGGGTCAATTTGATTTCTCAGGGGGAGTTATAACTTCCCACCCAGGGTACGAGCAAGATTCACCCCCTCTTCCTACCCTAGATCCGGTACTGCTATATTGCCAAATTTGGATGATTCTATTTCTCACTGATTGAAGACGATAAGATAAAGAGACCCTTTACATTCGATTCACCATACTGTGATTCATAAGAAAAAGTTGAGCATCAAAAATCATTACTTTTGATGTAAATGTGAAGGCCTTTGCCTAGAGAAAATTTTACTGATTAAAAACCTTTCCTTAAAATGAATGACTAAATGAGTTTCTCACTGAAACTCATTTAACTCATTTGTTTAAAGGATTTCGCTGATATAAAACAGTAACACAAGCAATTATTATTCGAGTTGCGAATAAATGTTTCTTTAAAATGAACATAAAATTCATTCTGTCTTAGTGAAAACTATGTAATCAGTGACCAATAAAAGCAATTGTTAAACAGATAATGCCATCTTCAAAATAAGCTAGAAATCGCCCATCATTTGAGACCTGTCACCTTTTACTCTTATTGTCACTTTCCTTTAAAAAAAAGTGATTTTTTTTTTATTTTTAATAAGATGGTTACTCCAAGGAACTTTCTTAAAATAAAGTGATAGGTTCATCATATAACGAAACGTTATGAAGTGTATTGTTTCTTTCGCAATAGTGAACCTTAACAGTAAAAGGAAAAAATCATGGTCCCTTGACTTTACACTACCACCACCCGCAGTCTGTAGCTTCAGACGAAGGAAAGGAAAAAACAAATAATAGTGCTGAGATGTCAACAAGAAAAACACATGTCTTGTATAAGAGTAATTTAATTATCATAGTTGTACCGAAACCTTATAATTCGAAGACCTTATTTTCTTTTCTTTTTTTTTTTTGCCTCCAGTTATAGATCAAAGGCATAATTTCCTTATTGTGAAAAAAGCGTTGAATTTTTTCGCATCAAAAGGGTGAAATTGCCGCCCCCCAAAATGTGCCGCCCGGGGCGGACCCCCCCCTTCCGCCCCTCCCTAGCTACGCCACTGGTTGCAGGCTTTCCCCCCGAAATTTCCTTCTTTGGAAAGTTTTAAAATTTAAGGGTATATTTTCAAAAACATAATTGTTTGAGGCTATCTTTTTTTCTTCTTGAAGGGAAAGTATTTTTTTTTTTTTTTATTTCCAATGGCTGGCAGCAAGAAAAGGTTACAAAGAACAAAATAGCAAAAACAAACACAATACACAGAACAAGGAACAATATACGAACAATAGAGTGAAATATTTAGCTGCCGATACGCTCTCTTGCTTCCCAATAACGGTCACACAGGCTACGTCTGGAAAGATGGGTGCAAGTGTGCAGGTGACGAATGTCCATTTCTTCGTTGGAATTGCAAAGGGGACAATTGGGACTATTGACAATCCTCAAGCGGAGGTGTTTTGGTAAACAGTCATGTCCAGTTAAAAGTCGAAACAAAGCTACTGACTCTGCTCTTGGTGCTGAAGGTACAAAATCACGGTTTATAAACCAAACTTTGTGATAACTTCTAGCTTTTAGGTCTTGCCAAAATAAAACTCTTGATTTTTTCCTCATACATAACTTTACTAGCAAAAATACCCGGCGTTGTCTGGGTCAGTAATAATTATTAGAAAAAATCGTTACTTGCTTTTGTTTTCTGTTTTAAGTGAAAGAATTTAAAACACATCTTTTTGACGTGATTAAAAATCGAGTTTCTTCCTTACCCATAAAACTAAAATAGCAATAAGTATAAAGAACAAAGTAGTATTGATTTAGAAACGAAAGCACTATATTTAAGCATATACAAATTTAAAAAACATGAAATTAATCTTCTCATGTTTAAAAAGATTAATCTGTTGATACTTTTTTTTTAACATGGAGTCTAAAACCTTCTCTGTATGGCTAATGAAGTACAAAGTGATTAAAAAAAAGTAGCTGCGCTCGTAATCCCCTTATACTTGCTTTAGTTATTTCGGGAAATTTCAATCATTGTGGCTCTTGGTGCGATTTTACCGAATTTGCGAAAGTCGTTTCGGGGTACCTTCGATGATGCTCCCCCATTCTTTCCTTACTTTGTAAAACGATATGATATTAATTTTCGTTACAGAGATATCGTCGCCAGATGCTGAGATATTTTTGGTCACCATAAAATGGCGCTAAACAGTTTCATCCGAAATGTTACCAAAATAAGTAATAAAATTTGGTGATTGTTTGAAATTGTGCAAAAAGGAAAATTAATGGAAGTTTTTGTGCTGTTTATGGATTTGCTTAATTTAGTTGCTGGATTATTTAACACAGTAAAAAAAGTCTTTTGAAAATTCTTTGATTGGCGATATTTTGTTTACATGGTGAAAGCTGAGAAACATTATGACGTAGTCTTCAGCTTCAAAAACAGCTACGGAAATCTTTCTGCAAAAATTTTGGCGATCTGCTGGTTGTTTGGATAATGAGTAAGTGTTCAATCAGCATAAATAATAATAAAAACTATTAATTACATTAAAGTTCCGTTTAAGTGGAAAATCATCAGCCAAATCATGTATTATTTGCCAATCTTGTGCAAAAATGTTACTTCAAGATTTGACTTGAGAAAAGCCTTGAACAATCACGAAAAGCAAAGAAAGTCAACAATACAACAATTGTCGCTATCGATAGGGAGTTGAGATGATACACTAAATACTGTATTGAATTGAGGAAAGCCTTCGAACATGGATCTAAAAAGCTCATAACTCGTTTTTTATTCTGCTTAAAAATTTCGAACAGGTGCCATCTTTAGCAGAAAAATCAGAGCTTTCGATGGACATATAATGTAAATATGTGCAAGTATTTTTTCATCCCAATATTAGAGAATTTACACAAAAATTGTGTTTTATTGCCCCCCTAAGGGGGTTTTGCCCCCCATAACGGGACGAAAACTACCCTATGTGTTATTCTGATGCATAAGCTATATTATTGTAAAGTTTCAACAAAATCCATTCAGTAGTTTTTGCGTGAAAGAGTAACAAACATCCATACATCCAAACATCCATACATTCATACATCCATACAGACAAACTTTCGCATATATAATATTAGTAAGAATGAATTGTATGAGACTGGCTCATTTGGTAGTTGAACAACAGTAGATCCTCTCTTGGCCAGAGCATCAGTGAAGGGAAAGTATGAGATTCCGGAATTCTCCGGAGTCATTATTTGACATTAAAGCCTCAAAAATACAATTTTATATATCTTTAGTGATGTTAAAACCCTTTTCCCCCGGACAAAATTTCAGAATTGAAGTCCTAAAAACGCATTTGTAGGCCATCTTTGATGATAGAGCAGAAGACATGAGGTTCAAAACTTTTCCCCAGAAACTTTTCTATGTAGGAGTTTCAGAAACATTGTTTTAGACGATCTATGAATGATGATGAAAGATGAGGAGAGAAGGACAAGGGAGTTCCTCTCCGGAAAATTTTCAAAGTTGTAGTACTGAAAACGCCATCTTTTATGACGTAGGGGGAAGGAACGGGATTTAAAACTTTCCTCTGGGAAATTGTTCGAAATTGGAGCCTTGAAATGCGATGGCTTCTTTGGTAGCGTTAAGGGAAGGGATGGGTTCATGAGCTATCCCTCAACTTTTCAATATTGAAGCTTCAAAATCGTAATGTTTAGTGTGTCTTTAATGATGTTAGGAGAAGAATTCGAGATCGGGAGTTCTCATTCGGAATTTTTTCGGAATTGAAGTTCTAAAAATGTAATTGAATGCCCTCATTAAAGACATTTTCGAAAAAGTTTTCAATTCCGGCGAGTCTTCCGAAAACGAAGCTCCAAAAATTCAAAAGGTTTGACGATCTTCGATGACATTGGAGAACGGGGGTTGAGGGACTCTCCCCTGGAAAATTTTTGGAATTAAAGTAGTAAAAATACAGTTGTAGGTGATTTTTTATGTGTTGGGGGGGAGGGGATAGAGAAAGCTTGGTGACCTTTTCCCGGAAATTTTTTGAATTTACAAACCTTTTGCCCCCCCCCCTCCTCCAGTGGATCCGCCACTGCTTTACCCTTACATTACCAAAGACAGTCAAAATTTCTGCGTTTTTATTTATTATTATTATTATAACTAATAAGACTTTATTTTACAAAAAAAACTACAGGATACAACCCTGAAAACACCAAACGTGCCAAAAAGCTTACATCATACTTCATTTAATGGTTTCATACACATTTCACACACCAGTGTGTAAAGCAAAAATTCAAATGATTCCTGCAATGTCACTTCCGCACATAGGGTGAAATACGCGCTACGTCTTCTAACAGTTTATCGTTGCAATGAGGGGTTCCCACCCCCTAAGAGCAAGGGCGCACCCCCCCCCCCCCCAAATATCGCATAGACCCCCAAAAGCAGGAGCCCTCCCCAAAAAAGTGCAAAATACCCTTCAATACCCCCTTAAAAATGTCAATGACGCAGTCTATGTCATGACCCCCTCTTCCCCCCCCCTAGATGTAAGGCCCTTATATATACGAGTCGGCGCATCAGCTTAAGATCAGCCATTTTGGATCAGAGCAAGAGTTTGAGTGGTTGTTTTTTCTGGCGAGTCATCACGTTTGGTGATAGTTCACTACGATTGATTATTAGCAGCACACAGATTGTTTACAAAACAAAATATTATTTTCGGCAAATTTGGCGAAACTCGAAGCTTTGCTGTGGTAACCCTAGCAGCGCAACAATGAAAAATCCGATCCAAATGGCTAGACTTAAGCTGATGCGTCGGCCTATCTGTATTGCGGCTCTATCTAGATGGGCACCCCTGTTGCACTACACAATAGGAAATGAAAACAACAATACCATTTTCAAAACCTCACAAACTTATTACTTTTTATTAATACTAAGCACTTTCATTATACCTGGCCTGATTGTCATGAAGTAATCTGAGGCCTGCTTTTGCTTATATCTCAGCAACTAGACCAATTAGAGACTTTGGGGGTTTCATGAAATGATTTGCTTTCTTAAGATACAACTTAACGATGAAAAATTAAAATTCTAAAATAAAATTATTATTTCAGTTAGGATGGAAAGCAGCAAATTTCATGTAATTTCCCTATTAAATGTTTAAATATAAAACCCATTGTTACAAATTTTGTTGCCTGAAGTGATTCATACAAGCACGGATCCAAAAGGGAGTTATAACTCCCTTTGAGAAACCAAATTGACCCTAAATTTGCTTTTCTAATACTTGAAATCAGACAAATTTCCTCCGACCTTCACGCTCCTTCCTACTATCACGAAGCTTAAAATGCATTTTTCAGGACTTTAATTTTGAAAAATTTCCGGAGGAGAGCCAACTTAGCCAAACAAAGCCTGAAACGTTTTGGGGGGACTCATTTTCACCTCTCCCCCTCCTTTTCTCTGTCTAAGTGCAAAAACTTAGTGCAAAAAGCTCCCCAACACAACCAGAAAGCCGCGAGAGAACTGACATGATGTATTAACTATTTCCCATCAAAGGTCGGCAAATTGAGAAACCACCCCCCGAGTGTCAGAAAGTGTAGCTACGCCACTGAAAAGGAACCCAGATTTAACGAGGAAATCGGAAATTTTTGGTAGGTGAAATGTTACTCCATGGAACTACAACTCACTTTTAACAAGCAAATCCCACTTGAAACGAGAAATATTTTGGTGAATCAAGAATTTCCACTTCTAGTTCAACTTATCCCTTCTGTGAAAAATTCCACAGTCAACAGAAAGTTAGTCATGAGTCAAAATTTCAGTAAACAAGTGTAAACACAACATGTGTTTTCTTTTTTTTAATTTTAATTTGTGAGTAGAGAAGCATTTGAAAATTATAGATTGTTGATGATTAATGTTATCTTTTCTTATACTTCTAACAATATTGCAGTTCAGTTTCAAACTAAGATGAAAAAAAAAATCAAAGCGACGATAGCAACAAATGTGAAGAGTTTGAAGTTGAAATATCCTCAACATATACAAGGGCTTTTTAAATGTAGAAAAACTTCAAACGTTTTTCGATGCCAGGAATGCAAATGACATATTAAAATGTAATGCAAAATATTATAAAAGAAAGTTACAAAAAGAGACTTCAAAACAAATTAACCAACCTCTTGGGGAATATACGGGAATAAAAAGAGATAAAACAAGTATGTACGAATCTTTATAATTTTTTTCACAAACCCGTTTTTTAGGAGCACTCTGTTATAACAAGCAAATATTGCGGTCCCTTCGATCTCGTTATAAGCAAGTTCGACTGTATTAATGTACTAAACAGAATAGAGATTGATAACATACATAGGTAAAGACATTTTATTAAAATATATTATGCAAAAAGATTATTTTACATTTGCAATAATTACAATACAATTTGAACATCAGTTCATTGGGTTGGTTATTTTAGTGTGTAAAACAATACACAATGGCATGAAAATTATACAACATGATCTATATTTATATATACACATTAATAACACTGTGTTTTGGAAAATTGTCATTTCCAACTGTTAATTGTCCAGTCTGAAGAAAAACATAAAAACTTAACACTAAGGAATAAATTTTATCTTTTTAAAAATATAATCAATAAAACTAATTTAAAAAACACATTTATATTCAGTTTAATCGTAATTTTAAATACAAATAAACAGAAAAATACATTATTCGGATCCAATTAAATTCTTTATTACAAATCAAAAAGGTAGATTTTTTTCTGACCAGAAGGTAAACCAATGTTAAGTGAATGGAGCAAAGTATATTTAGCAAATTTAATAATGCGAGAATATTATTAAAAATTGCGCAACTCAAATCAAACAAGAAAACTCTTATGATAGACGATGAATGTCAATGATGTAAGATGAGTTTTCTCACGAGAATAACATATTTCTAAAAATGATTTGCTGAAGTAGCTCTGGAAATTTCAATAACGAGAGATGAATATGAGGATATCAAACAAATAGATTTCTCTGTAATCTGTGGTGGGATGGAAAGGGGGGGGGCGAGTCATTCCCTTCATTATTTTCACACTAGCATCCCCCTCCCCTTTTTTTAAAATTTCAACACAAGCATCCCCACATCTTTTGATTTCATGAACTAATGCTCTTATTTTCCCCCTCCTTTCTTGTAGGACTATACCATTGTGGTGTGATCAAAACAATATTTACATAATAAAAAAACACAACAAGATATTACTTCATTTATTCTTTCTTTTTTACTTCTAACTGAAACCATGATAAAAGGGGCCGTCCGGAAATGAAGTCACACTTTTTTTCAGCAAACTTGACCCCCTCTTTCTTTGTCACAAAGTATCACACTTCTCCTTACACCTTCACCTCCCCTTGTTACATGTCACGCTGTTTTTCATAGCATACTGTTATTATTAAAAATATGTGACGTCAGACCCATTGTTACCCTCTCCTTGCCACGAATTTGCTACCCCCTTGTCACAATTTTCTGAACCACCTCCCCCTCTAAGCGTGACATAATTTCTGGACGAACCCTAACTAAGGATATACTTTTTTTTCCACTTTGATTTGATGTGATCGATAGATAAATGATATAAGATATTAATGATTCACAGGAGGGTCACCATCCGCAAACAAAATAGTAACAGCATCACTGAATGGCCCGAATCGCGAATATGTATCAACAGCTCGAACAGTAAAGTAGTAGCGATGTCCTTCTTGAAACTGTGTTAAAGTGCAAGCCATCGGTAATGGAAGTGCTTTCACATCTCCAACTTTCTTCCACAGATTGGAACTAACAGGGCCATTTGACTCTTGGTAAGCAAATAACTGATATGTTGCAATATCTGCATGAGAACTAAACACAGACATATTCCAAGATAAAATAATGCCTACAAAATAAAAAGAATGTTGAGAAAACAGTCATATCAAAATCAGGTATTCATGATGTAAATATTCATACACTAAATAATTGGAAACAATTTCATTTTATGTTGTTAAAAAATCTGTTGCAAAATGAGAATACTGAGATAATGTGTCAAATCAAAATGCCAACTCCTATCAAGCAGACAAATTTAAATGAATATATACAGCAGCTGCAGCAACAATTTATCCAATAAATCTTTCAGTGCATACATGAGGGTATTTGTGTTACTGGGTGAGATATTGTTGACTTGTAAGCAGCCTTCTCAAAAAGTGCCAAGTATTTTCAATGGGTTTTGGTTCCAGAGAACTATGCTGGCCAAACAAACCATTGAATAATCTCCTTGCTGCGTTTAGGTGATCCTTAACAATTCCATAACTACAAAACACTACAATCAGAAAAGCAACATTCAATAAATAGGAAATCAATGCATAAATTAATCTTGTTAATGACAGTACAGTAAAATCCGGATAAAAATTAAAATGAACATTTTTTTTCTATAGTGTTTGTTTTTATACATTAATTTTGAAAATCAAATAATGCTTAAATGTTTCAAAGAATGCTGGTTAGTTTAGTAAGTATGTTTGAAATGTTAGGATCATTGCAGTGTTGCCAGATTGGGGGAAATTTCCCCATTTTGGGGAAATCTGGTGCTCTTTGGGGAAATTTTGGGGAAATGGGTTTTTGAGGGGAATTCTTTGGGGAAAAATTTTTCCCTTGGGGAAAACCTGGGGGGAAAAAAACCCCTCGGGAAAAAACATTATTTTTTGTATTTAAATTTGCGTCAAGAAGTAGTGGGAACATTGTATCAAACAGCGTTGGGTTAGCTTTGCTCAACTTTATGGAATTCGCATTTCGCATTGTGTGGAATATTATGCTATGGAATTCGCATTAATGTTCTGCATGAGTAACTAGTTGATAAGTGAAACAGGTAAAAATAAGTCTGATGAAGAGTGTTCTTGGATAAATATATACAAAAAACATAGTTTAAATGTACATACAGAAGCACAGTAGTTAATGCAAGTAGGAAAAAAATATTTGGTTATTTCTTATCTCTCAGTCAGGCGCTTGTATTTATGACTAGTGGCATTCCCACGGCTTTGCCCGTAGTAGAAAATTAAAAGGTCGTTTGGTCCCCCTGTATATTTACAAATAATGCATGATGAATTTCTCGCCAATTGGCTTGCCCAGGTTATGATAACTTGGTAATTTACTCGTCCATCTTATGATAATTTTGCTCGGGAAATGTTCTTAAAATTGGAATAGAAAAAGAGCAAAATCAAATTTTCAAAAAATCGCTTAAAGGTGCGCACCTTCATGCTACAAACTAATTCTTTGCCAAATTTCATGAAAATCAGCCGAATGGTCTTGGCGTTATATTTGCGTTAGAGATCCTGACAGACAGAAAGAGATCCGGACAGAGAGATATCCAGACAGAGAGACTTTCAGCTTTATTATTAGTAAAGATAAAGAAAGATAAAAATAAAGAGCACAAAAAAAAAAATCGAAGATGTGAAAAAAAAAAAAGGTGGGGAATTTTACAAGAAAATTTGGCTATTTGGAGAAAAAAAATGTTTTTTCAAGAGACAAAAATATTAGAGGAAGACGATTCATTTTATGAAAATATTAGTTAAAAAATAATTTTTGCATTTGGGGAATTTTGGTAGAAAACATCGCTTTTTGGAGAAAAGATGGAAGGGAATTGGGGAAATCTGGATTTGACCATCTGGCAACACTGGATCATTGAAACAAAGACCAATTCTTTATTTATCAAACTAGGGAAAAAACTTGAAGGCAATAAAAAAATCTAATACAAATTAAAAATTTCTGCACCCACATGGTACTCCAGAGAACTATTTTTGCTATCTGCACAGCATATAAGCTTAGTAAATAGGCTTATACCCAGGTAAGTTCCCTGAGAATTTATTACTGTTTGCTTTGCACACAGTTCTTACCATTAGGCGCTTTTGAGCCTTTCAGAGAAGGTTTAGGTGGAAGAGCCTTTAGTTTATTATTTGGTTGATAAGTGGGGGCAGCAGGAAATGGTGCTGGATGCTGGAAAATAACATTTACAAAATTAGAAGTAGGACAAATATTAATTTAAACAATATAAACAAAAGAGAAACATTAATGAAGTAAATTAACATTGCTAATTTTAACAATTATCACTTACATCATTATTTAGCAAAACTTGGAACTTGAACGGGAAAACATAACTTTAAAATTTTAACTTATGGGGGGAAACCAGTTTAGAGGGGTCTTCTTTTTTTTTTTTTTGTGTCATAAATGTTAGAACTATTCAAGAATATGTTGCCATAATAAAAATGAACTTTTTAAATTAGTGAAGGAAAAAAAAGTTAGCCTAGTTTAAGTGTGTTAAGTCATGCGCACAAAATTAATGTGTAGCGTATTGAGTTCAGAGGAGGGTGGGGGGCTGCTGTGTCCAGCATGTACTTAAGCAAGAATTTTTTTTATTCCTCATTAATGTGCTTTCTTTTTGAATTAAAATACTGTTACTTGTCTCTCAATCTCAATTATATTTAACGTTTTAGCTGGATAACACCGCGGACCTCCTGGCATGAACTTGCGGACTCCCGGGGGTCCGCAACCACAGTTTGGGAAATTCTGGGTTACTGTACAAAACTAATGCATTCCCCCTTTGGCGACATTTGAATTTTGGCTTCTTTCTTTTTCGTAGTTTGTTCAATAACATGTTTTGTGTATGGTTAGTTTGAGATTTTTTTTTTTTTTTTGTGTGTGTGTAATTGGGTGCTGTTTCTAGATACGACGTCACTCTTGGTGATAAAAACTAAGCATAAATCCCATTACTATTACTGCCTATTTGCTAACACAGGCAACTTTATGTGACAATTGGCAATGTGACAACTTTATGTGACAACTAAGCAGGAGTCTTGAAATATGCATTATTTTAGATATAAAAATATTAAAATAAAATGAAATATTTTCCTTCTTTTTTAATAATTCATAACTTTATGCAGGAGTGCCCATGCCCCACAAGAGCAAGAGTGTACCCATTGAGCTCTAATGTTAAGAGTGAACAAACTCGGCAGTCTGTTTTTTGCCCAAGTGCGTTTGGCTCTTTTGATGTTTAAACTCAAGTTTTATTCTTTAAGATGTTTTGCTATGCATTTTACCAGTCCTTGACTGCTCAGTTAAGGATGTAAAAAAAACAGTCTTTTCCGACTGAACAAAATGTCTTATTATAGAAAAATTTTTGCCATACTCGCTGGAAATTCAAACTGCAAGCATCAATGCAGAAGAATGGGAAGTTATTTCTCCTCTTAGTATTATAGCTCAATGGGTGCACCATCCTTCTTCAAATATCACAACCCCTCCCCCCCCCCCCTCAAAAAAAGACAAAACAACCCTGCTAAAAATCTGAGCCTGCACCTCTGCTTTATGTGTTTTCACAACTCATTCAATACTTCTTACTTTAGAGGTACGACTTATGAGAACTAATCCAGGTGATGGTTGAGAGTTAGAACTGCTTGTTGATGCTTGAGATGATGTTGAGGCTATTTTAGCAAGACTGTTAACAACAGTACTAGCAGGTGGAAGAGAATCTGCAAAAATAATCCAAAATGAGAATATTTATTATTTTTTTCTTGAATTGAAAAACAACAGGCGGGAGAAGACAATTGGAATTAAACAGTATTAAATAAAAAAAATTCAGATATTTTTAAACTAGACAACTTTTTAAGTGCAAAGTATATATTTAAATTTAAATTTTTTTTTTTTTTTTTTGCAAAACAGAGCGAGAAAAACCATGATACATTTCAGAAAAATGCCTGCATAGTTCACTGCCCAGTTTAAATTTGTAAAAAGAATTGAACATGAACTTCAGAGAGATGATTGCATACATTTATGAATGCACATATGTTATTAAATCAAGAATTCTTACAAGCTGACATGCACAAAGAAATCTGCATTGGCAGGCGATCTTCTCTTAGGAATATCAAAGCAGATCAACTGTGATATTAGGAGCAGTCAATAAATAATGAAACAGAGGATATATCACAGATTTTATTCGATATTCTTCAAAAATACTGACCAATATTGTTTAAACACTTATCCCACTGGGAAATTAGTTGCATAATTCTGTGCTCATTAAAGTCCTTTGGCTGCTGCTGGCTTCAATTACACACACTCCTTTACCAGGGGCCAATCCAGGATTTTTTTCTTGCTACCTATTTTTTTGAAATTATTGCATCATTCTATTTTTGTGAATGTTCTTTTTTATCAGCATTGTTTTTGTGAACGTTTAGAGGCATCCTAATTCTTGTAAAAGAGAAGTAGAACAAGTGAAATTTTAGTTCTAAAAATGTAAATGTCATCTAGTATTATTTTTAATAGGTTTCGTTTTTTGGGTGGGGGGGAGCTAAAAACCTAAGAAGTACCAAAAATACCATCGTAATTTCAGCTTAATGGGCTATGTAATGTGTACAATATTGGAAATTATGAGAAAAACAGTGCCCCAAATTATGTTAAAAGATTATGATGATATTGCATAAATACATTTTGGCAAGAAATAGCTAAAAATTAGTTAAAATACCACAAAAAGGTTGCTATTCAAGCGATTGTTCATATAAACATGCTTAGAATTTTATTTTATGAGTAAATTTTGTTTTAAACAGAGGAACAAATTTTATATTTTAAAATGCAAATTTTTGTGAAATTTTCGATGTTTAGTGAAGCTACTGATTTTATTACTTGAGTTTTGTGAAAGTACCTATTTCAAAACAAGATTTTTGTGAAGGTACCGAAAAACGGTAGCAAAATCAGCCTGTATTGGGCACTGTTTACTTCATTGTCCAAATGAAATCGTTGTCCCTGAAGTGCCTTCTTAAGTTCCCTAAAGATGTGAGATCACATGGGGATAGATCTGGACTATAAGGGCTGTGGTTTTCAACTTCCCATTTAAATTGACCAAGAAAAGTTCCTCTGTTAAATTGGCTGTCTGTGGTCTCGTGCTGTTGTGCAACAGGATAACAGCACTTGAGTTTACCAGGACCACACACAGCCAATGCAAAAAAAGAACTTTTACAGAAATTTAAGTGAGAAACCTTGAACCACTCCTCTTATAGTCAAAATCTATCCCCATGTGATCCCACATCTTTCGAGAACTCAAGAAAGCACTTTGAGGACAAAGATTTCATTTGAACGATGAAGTAAAGGAGTGTGTGTAATTAGTGCCAGCAGCAGCCATACAACTTCTATAAGCAATGAGCATGTAATTATGCGACTAATTTCCCAGTGAGATAAGTGTTTAAACAATTTCGATCAGTATTTTTAAAAACGTTGAATAAAATCTGCTTTATAGCCTCTGTCTTGTTATTTATTGACTGACCCTAATACTTTGAATTGTTGATTGCAGTAATTGTAAGTTTACCAGAAAAGAAATTACGCTGAAAGTGGGACTCAGAATTTCAACGAGTTTCTGACAGGCAATTAGAAAGAATGATAAAGAATAACATATATATATCAAATTCACACCTAATATGTTAATTATAATCCTGAATGAGCAATTGAAGGCAAAAGTTTGAGGAATTTAAATACTACATGCAATTAGTATAACATTCAGTAATGAAAATAACTATTGATTGGCAAAACACATTTTTTAACAAGAACATTCCTAATGAAGTTGATAAACCTCATTTCACATACACTACAATTGTTAATTTGACATTAGCTCTCTCTCTCTCTCTCTTGCTCACTCATTCAGCCTTGAAATAATAAGAAAAATAGTTGCAATAAAAATTAGTGAAATTCATTCTCTCAAAATGTTACATCAGATGCAACAGAAATTCAAAAATATTGATGTTGAGCTGATGGCTAAAAGAAATAATAAAATATGCCATACAATATCAAAATTCTAATTTCGTACTGCAATAAACTTCAAAATGAATTATTTTGATGAGAAATATCGTAAAAACATAGCAATGTAATAAAATACAGTAAGGCATTTTTTTTGGGGGGGGGGGGGACAAAGAGTTCTTATTTTGCTCATTTTTCTCAATGGAAAAATATGTCTTGTGAGAATCCTTTCAGCAATAGTAGTTGCAAATTTATCCACCAAGGACTAATTAATAGAACCTTTTTGCACATAATGTGTTTTCCGAAATTCTGAGTCATGTTTAGGATTGTTATCTCAAAATATGCTTCAAAGAATGCTATCTAAGAAGAAAAACGAAATGCTTTGTGTTGAGTTTTTTTAACATACGTATTTTTTCACTTGTTTAGTGCAAATGGTGTAACTGAAATCAATGGAATGGAACTTTTATATATCTGTATTTTTTAGCAGTATGAAATAATTCAACTGCAACCCCCTTCAGAAGGCATGTGGTCCCCTAGAATTTTTCAGTAGCCCCCAAAGGGGCGATATGGCCTGTGTTGAGAAACCCTGACATACACGATTTATGCTATTCCATGGTTTAAATTTTATCTGTTGCTATTCTGCTCATGTGTATATCAATGAACCTTTTTGTTTTTATTTTTATTTTACTTTTTTTTTTTGTAACATTAACATTTGTTAACAATATATTTTATTTAATAATACAATTGTGTAAATTTTTACCATATAGTTTTTTTCCTCAATCTTTTTTTCTCCCATTGATGAGTGCTTTATGCATTACGATATTCCTTTCAAAAGGTTCTAATTTACCAGTGTTCCTTTTGTATAATATTTACTGTGAATAAAAAGCTAAAAGAAGTCTGAAATAAATGCAAACGTATAACCAATATAGACATGGAGTGATTAAAAAAAGAGCATAGAAATTCTAAAAGTGAAAAAAGTATGGTTCAAAAGATTTTTTTAATGTTTCAAAACCGCCCTACAACCTTTGGTTTAAAAAGCTATAATTTTTTCCCTTTTGCGGAAAAAAACTTAAAAAGAATTAGTTCAGAACCTTCATCAGTTAGTGTTCTACAAGAGAAAAGTAATAGTTGAACTTGTTTAATGCTAGTATCAACCTCCCTCCACCACTGACTCCTCAAGAGAGAGAGGGGGGGGAAAGGGGGAGATTATTTTGAGGGTTAGATTTATTCATCGGTGCTGAACCAGTTACAGTTTGTAGGTCAAATTTATTTCTACAAACTGCTACATATGACATTTTTAGCATTTAAATGTTAATAAGATGGAATACAAAACTACATCACAAACATATTTCCAACTAGTGCAAGTACAGTCTGACCACTGATGATATGGAAAGGCAAACATTCAGTTTAAAGGCGGAAATGGACGCATCTATTAGTTTTCAGGGGTGGTAGTTTGTTTGCTATACAGATGTGCAGTTTCACCTCTTAATTACTTTGATGCAAGTTTTGCAAAAATCACAATTCGTTCACAACAATATTTTTCTTAATCTGAAATATATTCAAACTATATTTTTCATATTTTCACTACAAATATAAATTGATTTATTATTTACAACATAGTTTTAAGCTTACCATTTTGCTTTTACATTTCTGGACACATGAAAAATTTTATTTTATTTTTGTGGTTTCCATAGAAACTCTTTTTGTTTCCCCACATTTTCAATTTAGAGAATGCAACAAATTAATAAGACCCTAGCAGCAGCACATCCAGAAAAACCTTTTGAAAGAAGTTTTTTGATAAAGAATACCTTCTGGAGGGGATTTTTTAATCAAAAATACTGTCTGGGAAGGGGGAGATGATCAAATATAATTTCTATCTATACTTTTCTATAGATACTTTCCTACTCTTTGATCAAAAGTACCTTCTGGAGAGGGTTTCTTGATCAAAAAGTTGTTTTATATGTTTCAACTGCTGTATTAGAATATGCATTTAATTTAAAACCAATGCCTATGGGGGGGTGTTTTTACCCCTAAAACCCCCTCTTTACTGCACCACTGAACCCTAGTGACATCATAAAATGCATGCATAAAGAAATCCTATTGCTATTTCCCTTCACCCCTTCTAGATTTATTTAGATGGAATCATCCTAACTTGGCAGCTTGCCAGATTTCAAGTCTTTTGTGGTTAGACTGTATGCTTATGAATAACAGAGTATAAATTTTGCGCATGTGCAACAAGTTAACAAAACAATAAATATTTATACTTGGATTCGTAACACGAACAACAAGTTGTACACGCTGACCAGAGCTTGATATAAAAGGAGGTATTGCTCGTCCTCCAATTGAAGACAATGGTCCTGAGTTTGGTGGTACGATGTAGGTCAACGTTCTTGCTCCAATCATATTGGGTGGCAGTTGTGGAATAACTGGGCGTTGTAAAAGTAAGTTGCTGAATGGAACTAATACATTTTGATTGCTATTTACACCTGTGAGAACTTTTGCTACCCCTGAAGATGAACCGGGAACATCTGTTTAGAAAATAACAACATTATTTCGGCTGTTTTTGTATAGATAAATATTTTTTAAAGCATTAGGTCTTAATTCAAATTCATGCAGTATCACTTAAACTTCCATACGGGAGCAACATATTATGTTAGCAATTATTGAGAATATACACAAACTAGTAGAATACTAAAAGCCAGTAAAAAAAACACTGAAACATTCCAAAAAATTTTGAAACATAAAATTTTTCAGAAAGTCCAGATCTTCTGCTTTTGAAAATTAAATTCCTCTATGTAAGAGGCATCAAAAAAACATGCTGCTAATGTATTCTTTTTTTTTTTTTTTCTTTTAAATATTTATGCAGGATTATAATGGCGGCCAAATTTGTGGAAACTGTTGAAAAAAAGTGCATTTTTAAATTTCAAAAGATTATAATACTATTTTAATTTGAAGTCATACCACAAAATTGTGTACCATTTCCTAGATAATTTGTATTGAGAATATAATGCAAAAAGTTTGTTTAATTATCTAATTTCTATCAAAAGTTGCATCCAAATACTCAGAAAAAAAAAAGAAGAAGAACAGGTAATATGATGTAGCTGCCTTTCATCTGAGAGCAAAAATGTTTAATCTGAAATTTCCTTACTTAAAGCAGACTCCTAAAAAAATCCAAAAACTGTAATTAAAAGTACTAATTAATAATTAAAATTAAATGTTAAAGGATGGTCAAAACATGCCTCAGATCTATAATTAAACCAAATAAATACAAGAAAATACTCATTTTTAACTTTATTTGACTAAATAAAATGAATAAGTTGGATTGAAATATTCATTTTCATCATGTGTATTCAATTTCCACAATAGCTTCAAAAACGTTTGTCAGTATGAAAAAATATTTTAGAATTTGGTCACTACTTTTCATTTTTTAAATTAATTTTTCAATATTACTAAGTCATAATACTGTTTTTTTACTTCCTTTTACAAAAAAGGAAGTATTGTATTCGCGAAAAAATTTTCACTCAAAAATCGCCCTTAATTTCCATTTTGCTCACCCCCAAATGAATGTTGAGTTTTTTTTTCGATTCGACCACATGCGGAAAAGTGCCTAAGAATGTATAGACACGCGAAATATCCATTTTGACCATCACCGAGGTAATTACAACGACTTTTCTCGTGACGTCTCTATGTATGTGCGTATGTGCGTATGTATCTCGCATAACTCAAAAATGGTATGTCCTAGAAAGTTGAAATTTGGTACATAGACTCGTAGTGGGGTCTAGTTGTGCACCTCCCCTTTTGGTTGCTTTCGGATGTTCCTAAGGGGGTCTTTTGCCCCTTTTTGGGGGGAAATCATTGTTAATTTCGATGTAAACTCAAGTGGTGTTATAATTTGTCGGACACTTGGTGATATATCGCCAGTCTTTTGGTCGCCAAGTTTTATCGCCAACTTGGCGACAAATTTGGCGGAGTTTTTTTTTTTTTTTTTGGTTTCAATTTGGCCATTGTTGGTGATATTTAGAGAATAAATATTGAATCACATTAAAATAGCGAATAATGGGGAAATGACATTAAATTGGAGTAAAAGGAAGTCATGTGATGCACACATCAGCTCGTTAGTTTTTATGTAGTACTTAGAGGTGAAGAGCTGGGTTTTCTTTTTTTTTTCTTTTCTTCAGACAGCATTCCACTTCTGCAATAACTTGACTTTTATTTGAATATGTCGTTTTTTGCTAATCCTTGATACATGAAAGCGGACTTGGATTAATACTCATTTGCTGGATCAGGAACTGATCAAATTAAAATGCACTAAGTCAAAAATAAAGTAAATTTTTTGGACTTGGCACATTTTCCAATTTGGCATTCACATTGTGGGCAGTTAGTGTTTAGAGTTGGGTCCAACATATACACATTTTGTTTCGTTGGAAACCGGTTGACTACTCCCAAAATGAATTTCCCATGGTGGTTGTAATTTGAATGGGGATTTAATTTTAGTAAAACAAAAAAAAAATACTTTAATTCAAGTATTACATTAATTTTAGTGGACATTAAATTTTAATTGTTTCTGCTCCATTTGTTGAATGCAGTTAATACTTTTAACTTTTAGTATTTTTTCATTTTTGATGTGACACCATTGGAAGAAACTTCCACAACTGAGGAGCAAGTTTCATCACTTTCCTTGGACAAATTTATAAAAATTGTTTACTTGGCAAAAAAAGGTTGCTGCATTTGCAAATCCTCAAACTATTGTCTACCCAAATTTTATCTTTATCTAGTTTCAAGTTGTCTATTTCTGAATTTTATATATACATACATGTATATATATACATATATGTATATATATATATATATATGTGTGTGTGTGTGTGTGTGGATACAATATGTTACCGTCAAAGACTGAAACATGGTAAATGTCAACATTCACAAAGCAAATATACAGGGGAAAGAATGAATATTTCCAGGGAAGTTCCAGTGAATGTTGACATTATCCAATTTTGGACTTTCACACTAACATATTTATCTCTCCATATATGTTACTGTGAAAGTCCGAAAATCTGGTTAATATTATCATTCACACATCAAAAACATCAGTGAAAGACCAAACACATTCAAATCTCGTTGAAACAAACTCAAAGGGACCTTTAAAATCAATCTGTCTCAATTATAGTTCATCTCATCTGAACACAAGGTATCTTATACATTTCGAGTTTTGACATCGATAACTTTCTATGACTTCTGCTCGTAGCATTCCATGACTCACAGAATACAATTTTTCCAGAAAAAAAAGAGTAATTTTTCACAAGGATACCTAATTTAGTGTTTTGTGAAAATTAAATTGCAACCATCTGATCTATGCTTTGGAGATATGTTTCTAAAAAATTAAAATTTAATTGAAATGTAACTAGGGCAGCTACTATTACAACTAAAAAATAATTTATACAACAATGACTAGAAATGCACAAAAAATAATTACTTAATTTATTTTGACTTAATTATTTTGCTACCAAGAACATTCATTTATAAATCTAAAATTTTTGTTAATATTTTTTGAATTCCCATAAATCATACAAAATGGTGAACAGCGACCTCACCCTGAAACAAAATCCTGGCTATAGACTTGCATACATATAAAAAAACTACTAGCATATAAGCTTTTTTGGGATAAACATTTTTGGAATTTTAGATAGAAATTTATGAGCAGAAAAGCATTTTTATATGCATTTTTTGGGGGGAATGTGCATTTTATAATAATAAATTAATATCAACATAAATATTTGATAACTGTGCAGATACTGGTTTTTCTAATCAAAAGTATATTTCTTCAAAGACAAGTCTTTTGGTAAATATTTTATAGTACGTTATTCCACTTCCATTTTCATAAAAAAAATGAGTAAAAATCAGAAAAATATGTAGTTTTAAGCAAAATGAAATGAGCAGTTTTTTTTCCCCATTAAATCCCAGCCTTTATTTAAAAACAAAAAAGGGGTATGAAGCACACTTACAAGACTGAGTGGTAACTGCAGTTTTCCTATTGGCTATTTCTTCAGCTGTCAAATCAAGTTGACCTCTAGGTGGTGTGCCCATGGGGTTAGAGAAAACAACCATTGATTGAGGATTTGTAACAAGTTTGTTTCCGGGCTGTATAGGAAAATATTAATATACTCTCAAACTAATGAAAAAATCATATCAAAGAGACACATCAGTTTTATTAGTATTCAATGACAAAACTAAAACTAGTAATATAAAATGCAACTTCCACCAACATTACTACATAAAAAAAAATACACAGAGAGAAAATTACAGTGGCACTTATGGCAGATGCTACAAAACACTTATGGTAAGTTTTAAAAGAGTAAATTACATAGTTCAGGACTAAAATAAAGCACCATAGCTATCAAACAATTTAAATTTTTCATCAACTTGAAAACAATTAAATCTTAAATGAAACAAAATCAATTTAAATATTCTAGATTAAGATATTAAATATTCTAGATTCTTATTTACTAAAATCCATTTGAAACCCTTCAAACACATAACTTATAAATACTTCTGTACTGGTTCATTCTGCGTTCTTAAAATGTATGATACGTATAACTTTCAGTGTAGTATACTGTCATGGACAGGTAAAAGGCAGTAACTGCTTAATTTTTTTTTTTTTTTTTTCCTTTTTGTCATTGATTGCACATTTGCTTTTTTGTACAAGCTTGCTTATTTGGTTTCCGCTGAAAAAAAAGCATGAAAAAAGTGTTGGGAATTGCAAATGATATTAATTCTTTATGCTTATTTTGATATTATATTTGGCTTTAATTAAATCCTGGTTTTCTTCTATCTTGGCAAGTCACAAATGCTAATTCAACAATTGTAATGTATTTCTTCATCTGAGATACCTGCGTGCCTTACGTCATGAAATGACGAAGTTCCTTTTTCATTTGATTGGCTCACGTTCTAACGTCAGGAAATACGCATCTCAAATGCATGTCTTGAAATCCATGCAAATGACTCTGGCTGACTATATAATATAATTTTTTGGTAGCTCAGATGCTCTCTCTTTCAGGGTGCCGTATTTGTAGTTTCTTGGTCAGCCGAGTCGGCTGTTAGTCGTAATGCTCTCGACTAGGCATTTTAAAATTGTAAACTTTGTCAGCAAACCTAATGATTAAATTAGTGGAACCTCGAGTAGATAAATGACTCTATTAGTCAATATTACAAATTAATCAATAATGGTTTTGCAAGTTATCAACCAACTTATTTCATGCCCAGCATGAATAAAAAACAAAACTTTAACAGCGATTCGAGCATGCCGTTCCACCAGCACGTGCAACCATGCTGGGTTGCCAAACGGCAAAAACCAATCCTCAATCAGGCAACAAACATTGACAAGTGCCAAAAAAATAAGCAAGCCCCCAAAAAAATAAGCAAGCACGTCTCAACAATTCCTGATCAAGCGATTCAAACAACTTTCTATTTGTTCTTTTGGCTTAGAGTAGTTAGAAACTTCTCAACCATCAGGTGAGACATCACAACGTGATTCCTAAGTTGTCCGAACATGCACAAATCTATGTTTAGCTATCCGCCACCGGGAAACAGGACACGGAGTGTGAAATGTAAAGGAGGTGGGTTTCAAAATACAATTCCACATAACTTGACATGTGAAATCCCAATAAAAGGGCACCAAGATATCAAATAAAGGTAAGCCCAACATGTTCCTCCCTTTTGAAGACTTTTCATCAATTACATACATGAAACAATTTAAACACTATACACAAAAAACACACATGAACTTACATTTCAAAAATAACTTGCATTGTGAAAAGATCGGCTATGTTCACATTGGTCCTAACATATTCAATGTAAAACAATTTTTGTTCAATTAAATTTCTCAAAAAGTGATACATGACATCTATTTCATTTTCCCTGGCGAGTTTCCAGTTCTTCAACTTGGGGGTGGACAGACTTTGTTTATAGGAATTGAGAATAAACACTTCAACCAAACTAGCCTCAGGGACTTCCTCCTAACTTTCATCTTAGGTTTCAATTTCTTTTTGGGGTTGGTTCCGTTACTAGAAACTTCCCTGGTTACAGTATTTTTAGAAGAAAAGTCGAACAATTTGGGGTTAAACTCAATTTTGTTATCATCGTAATACTTCAGTACTTCATTTGGAGCTCTGGGTCTAATTTTCTTATTCCCTGCTATAGTATAATAATAGATATCTTTTCTTTTACCCGTTTTTCTTGTCTTCACTTCTCCAATTCATTTCACCTTCTCACAAGGAGTTAGTTCCCTGAGTGCCTTCCCTAATTTCCTGATTCACTTTTAATTCACTTAGAGGTTTAATAAAATTAAAATTTCTTTCTTCTTTGTATTTATATAAAAATTCCCCGATTTAACATTCTCATTCAAATTAACATTCATGGGTTCTGTGATCGTCCTGGTGTTAGGGTCCCAAATCTGGTATCCCCGGGTCTGTATATCCTACCATTATCCATTTTGTAGCTCTCATGTTCAATTTTCTTAATTTGGACTCGGGGAACCCCATGTATGCCAGACAGCCAAATACCTTTAAATGTCTTTTGTGCTTATTACCACAAAAAAGTAATCATTCATTACAAGTTAATACTTAATTTACAACAGCACTTGAATTTAAACCCCATCTCCTTGAAATTAGTTTTGAACTCGAGTGGGAGGGGTTCTACATAAAAAAGACAGTTTTTTACTTGGTGATGAAAAAAAATAATTTTAAATTGATTCGGGGGATTTCAGCATGCCAACAATATGATCATTTTAAGAAAAACAAATAGGTTCTAAAAACGTCTGCAGCAATATATTGAGAAGTAAAAGGGTGTAAGTGGCAAAATTAAAAGTTTGGAGATAACCAGTACAAATAGTGGAACAACTTTTGTTTTGAGGCAAGATATAGTACTAGTAGCCCCAGTCGGTGCTGTTATACAGCGTGACTTAAACTTGAAAATGCTTTGAACTTTACTTCTCACTGCCTCATACGAAGAATACATGAACATTTTTGCCAACGTTTGGAAAAACAAACAAACTTTCTTATAACTTGATAATATAATTTTTAATAAATATTATATTAAACACATAATAAATATGGTATTGTGAAAATTCTAATGCTTAAAAAGTATTTCTTTTTCTGTATTTTTATTCAGATATTTTGATATTCAATTTTCAAGATATATCATCTAAACGCTCATTCACACAGCAAAATAATTGCAATTTATTTTTTCCTCAGAGCTAAAATTTTAAAACAAAAGAAAAAAAAAACATGAATTTACTAATTTAGTTGAACAAAACAAAAAGGGATTTACCAATCTAAATCTGTGTCCTCTAAACAATCTGTACCAAAATACAAGTTTATGTGTATTTATGTACAGTGCAGTTACAATAAGACTGTGATCTTCATCGATACAATACATATTGAACAAAATTGAATTATTTTAATATTGAATTAATAGCGTCTGACAGACTTTGAAAATTTAACAAAAATATCAATAAAGTTTTTGATGCACAAAACTTGTCCCACTCCCCTCCCCCCCTTTTTTTTTGAGAAAAAAATTTCTACATCTGAAACACATGAGTTGGCTGTCATCTTATTACTTGTCCAATGGCTATTTGCTAATATGTAATAATATATTTATACAAAATATAACGATGATTTTCATATTCCTTATTATTCTCCCCCCCCCCCTTTTTAGCAGCTAAAAGCTGGCCCGCTGCCAAGGCCAGATTTCATATGCTCCCAGACCAATTTTGGCCAGTGGCCATAGCTTGAGACCCCTGATTTAACCAGAATTAAGAGAAGAATGTTTTTGAAATAATTTTAAATTAGGAAATGCTTTTGCATATTTAAAGAAAATTGGTGACTCACACTTCGAAACACAGGTACCATTTCACTAGTAAGACTTGTTGTTACATTAGGTGGTCCTGGTCTTCTCACTTGATTTAAAACAGGAGAGACAGGCATTCTTCTTGCAAATTGCTGCTGCTAAAAAATTCAAAAGGATACATAAATTTAACTTCAAACATATACACAGCAACAAATGCTTAAAAATGAACACATCCACAGATATTTTAAAAATATATTCAGTTATTGTCTCTAATATAGCTTGAGTAATGTTGTACTTATGCACAATGCTGTAGTTCGGGGGAAAGCTGCCACCAAAAATGTTTGTTTTTTTATTGCAAAAACAATGCAAATGTTAATTGGTTTCAAACCACGATTTTTTTTAGTGAGTTCAAAACCAAGTTGAGTTCACCCAAATACTTTTTTTCCCCCCAACTACAACCCATTATATGCATAAAAAATTTAATAATAATACAAGTTGACTTCCGCATACAGCAAGTTATTGAGAAGTAACTAACAAAACTAACATTCTCTCAAATGAAGTGAAGTTTAAACAACAAAACATGGAACCAGATTGCAGAATTCATTCTTGTTGATTAGTTCCTAAAGAAAAGTCAATCCTAAACAAATCTGGTATAGTTTGGGGATCCATTTTGTACCATACATCCTAAGATCTCAAGTTCAACAGAAGATTTCTGCACCACTGCTGTGAACTTAGCAATACATGATACACCAAACACTCTCTAGTAGCTTAAATCTGGGGTTACATGCAAACCAATAGAGATTAGTTATGTTCTCAGAATCAAACCAGATTGTGTGGTATTTGAAGTATGAATCAAGCATTATCTTTCTTGCAGACATTCCCACCAGAAAGTCATCTAAAAGCTTAACAAATGGCAGCAGATTAACTTCCAATATCTTTGCTTAATATTGTGATGTTTCGTGACCACTCGAAAGTGTAGACAAACTCGTCCGTTATAGTAATTATAGTAACAGAAATTGAATTGCTGCAACCATCAACGTGCCATCACTTTTTCTTTGACTAAAATGTCACTGAAGTAGAGGAATATAAGTGATGAAATTATAAAGTTTTGAGCAAAATGCAAGCAAAATTCAAAGCACAGGTAGGCTTTCATTGGAAAGTTCTCCTTACTCCTGTACAGCACCACATGGCAGAAACATCTAGTGGTTCTGCCTATCTATTACCATCTCTTGCCACAAAATAGTGAAAGTTTCACTTACTGCTTGTACTAGTTATCTCCAAATTCTCTTTTTCTAGGAGCTGCATAGAATTTCAAACCCACAACATTTCCTGTGACTTATGAAGTGTCTGCAGAGCCTCTTTTTTATTTTGTAAGGGATCCTTCTTTTTCAAGAAAAGCGATTTGCAGGGTACTTACAATTTATAAATAAATACAAAAGTGACGACTATCAACATGCTATGAGCCTAGCTAGGTTGCTCAGACAATTACAAGTAACAGGTCATTTGGGTAAAATATTCCAAAGCCTACAAACCCAATTGAAGTAACTTTTTATTTTTTCTAATTATGAAATTAGCTTGAAACTTGAAAAGCTTAAAACAATGACCCCTTGTTTTGCCATTAGTACAAAAATTTAGCTCATTAGTCTACTCCTTTGAAATTCTCTTAAATTACAGGATCAAGCCGTCTCTTACCGGGTCCACCGCGAAAGTAACGGAGAACAGCTCCGCTGCTTCTTCGGGCCCGGTACTACTAGAGGGCGCTTTAGCGTTCCGTGTCGCTAAGCGATGGACAACGTGGTGTTTACATCGGCGATTGTTAACGCTTATAGGAAAGTACGTGATCGAAATTATGTGATTAAAGTCTTATTTTTCCTAATTGTTTGTGCACTAGATTCGCATGCAGCTCAAGACATTAACTCATTTGGTGCAGGTAAGTTATTATATTGTACTTATATTTATATCTAATGATAGGCTTAAGTTTAGTTGCCAATAGTTGATTGTCGATTAATTATTCTTCAACTTTCGTTTCTGATAAAATAGTGTCAAATTAAGACATGATTAACATTTGTTATAAATTTTTGTGAAAAATGTCTAGGACCAATTCATTCTAGTGGTCGAAGTGTTTATGTTTTTCGCTGTCAAATATTAAATAGTGTGTGAAATCGGTCCGTCGATCTCTATTGGTTCTAATCGAACTTTAATAACTAAGATCTAGCTAGTACTTGGGTGACAGTTGATAGTAATTAATTTTAAATGTTACATTAAGTTAAACTAGCACTGGTTAAGAGTTTTTCATTTTGATTGTCCTCCAGTGAATCGATAACCCACAATTTTGACCAAAATACGTAACTGCAATGACTTTTCAAAAAAAAAAACAATTCCTTATCCATACACTCTTTATTAGTGTCATAAACTTAATTAAAATACAATGCTTCGAAACAAATACATCAAAAAAGATTTAATACTTGTAAAATAGATGTGTATTTGATAGGGATAAGCTGATATTTCTATTGTAGATCTATAATCAGCATTCTGTTGTTCATTTTAATACTTCATTTTTATTGTTATTGAAATGAATATGAAATTATTTTCTATTCTCCTATTAAGTCAATTTAGGTTAGATTTTAAAAGTGACAGAAGATTTTGATATTTATTTAGTGCACAGGAATGAATGGTTTGCCATTGTATTGAATTTGATTGGTGTGTGAAGTCTATTCTCACATTTCTTAATCCATTCTTCAATACATATGACATGGTTTTGTATCCTTAAAGGGTATGAAAAAGTAACTAGATTATCTAGTGCATCTGAAGTATAATTTTTTAGCTTTAACTTTGAAAAAGTTTTTTTATGAACTTGTAAATTTTCTATGTACATGCCAATAAACCTCATTTTAATATAACTGTCGTGTTTATTAACTAAAATAATGTTTCATGTTTTACCACCAACAAAAAGTTTAATATTATCTAAACCTCTGTGTTACTTTGATTAATCCAAAAAAAAAATGTTAGCTCATCATCAAACCAGAAAGAAGATTTTGTGGTTATTTGTTTTTAAAATTACACAATTGCACAAGCTTTTACTTAGTCGATATGCAAAGGGTTTTTGATCCAAAGGAGTTAATGTCATGAATAAATTTGTGCTCTTGATGAATTTCTATTTCAAAAAGCATTTTCTTCCCGACACGGCGCCGTACATCTCGAGATCGTCCATATTTTCGTTTCTTCCATCGCTTAGCATGAGTCATTATTCCTCAGTACCGGGCCCGAAGAAGCAGCAGAGCTACTCTCCGTTACTTTCGCAGTGGCCCCGCTCTTACTCTACTTTGCTCAAGACAACAGTTATTAAGCCGTCTAAACCTAGAATCATAATCTAAATTTGAAATCCCATTTACAATATAAAACGGACTATACTTAGTCCTGACTTATTTAGACACCCTGATCAGCAGCTGTGCCTTCTTTGCTAATGACAACTGTTTCTTCTATGCTAATGACATGCTGGAATCAATCCCTTAATTTAATTCTCCAAATATAAACTGATGGAAAAAATAATAATTCAGTTTTTCTCAAAGAAGCAGGTAATTGTAACTACGCTTAAAACAAATTTTTGCCTCACAGAAATCAAAACAGACGTAACAGAAGACTGCACACACAAGACGAAACAAAAATTAAGACAAAAAATTACCATGGGAAGAGATAGAACAGGTTTATTCAATTGATTTACAGGTGTTATTGTGATGTTGTTCCTCTGGGAAAGCTATTAAAACAAACAAATGATTACATGCAAAAGGAATATCACTAAAGATACTCAATCATTACTTTGAGTATGTGACATTTCTAAAATCCCATCCTTTCTACAAAGGCTTTTAAGAAAATATGCAACTCACTATGACGTGTTTTTCACTATAATAAACTTCTTATCATTTAAATTTTACATAATGTTGAAATTAAATATGCAAAATGAAATGCTCTGTTTTCACATTCCTATACATGGATACAACATAGGTAAATAACATAAAAAACACACATGGCGCACGCCGTGTGCAGATACATTTGTTACTGAAGAGACATACTTCCTATAGCTATGTGATATTGCCTGATAACTGTTAATTAATATAAATATTAAACATTATCTTCAAAATAGGTTGATAAATTAATGAACAAAGTTCACCTTTTGTTCTCATGGTGGATACATGATTGGCATTGCTTTGCCAATGCTTTGCCTTGCTTCACTGTGTATTGTTTTTCATACCTAAGGGTAATTTTGAGTTTTGTACGCAGATACTTGATATTTTATCTTATTATGGGATAGAGATAAGTTTGACTTGACCTGCATCCTCGGTAGACAACTAGTTTATGATTTTCGGGTATGACTAACAAAACAAATCTGAGAAACTTATACTGTTGCTTTCTATCCAGTATTTATTTTTAATGAGGCATTTTGAAATTCACTACGTTTACATGCAATTATACCTACACCTTGAGCAATCTCATGCAAGATCTTGACTGACACTTTTCTATTCTGAACACAAATATCTCTAAATGCTTAGTCTATTCTTGGAACAGTAGCTTGATGTACACAACATTCGTTAATTTTTTAAGGCTTTAAATTTGTAACAGAAAACTTTTTTCTTTCAGCTTTTCATGGAAGAGCAGGAATTCAGCACATTGGCAACCATACAATATGCATGGGTTTATCAAACATTTCTTTTGTAGATTTATTCTACATGATTTAGCTACAGGCTAGATCAGGAACTGGAAGCAAAAAGGAATAGTAGTAAAAAAAATGAAGCACTAAAAGCACCTGTAAAGGTCTTTAAAAATCAAAGTAAGCTCATTTTAAGCATCGTACAAACCCAGAAAAACAAACTTTTATAGTTTTGTTGTAAGAACACATAAATGGAAGAATATATTCACAGTGTATGACTTAATAAAACAAATTGACCAGCAAGATATGCATGAACTTGCTTTCACAGTTGGTACAGAGCAGGAACTAATGTTTTTAACCAAAATACATGACATGACAGTTTGTCAGCATTTTAACACTTAAGTTCGGCACAAGAATCAAATAAATTTCATGATTTATCATGAAATAATGACATTAAAAAAAACCAAACAAATTTTAAAACCAATTTATATTATGTCTGAACATTATCAGCCGTAACATATACTTTAGAACGAAGGAGTGACACAAAATTTACCTCTGAATTAACTGCATTAGTTCCACCAGCGGCATAACGTGAATTTGGAAGTGAAGAATTCTGAAACATAACATTTGTGTGAGTTACAAAAAAAAAAATATATTGAAATAAGTCTTAATTAAAGAAATAAATTTCTTGGGAAAGAAATAATTATTACAAACTTTCACTTCTAATTTCCAACTGCAGAAATAAAACAAGAATTATAATTACCTCAAGATAAGTTCTAGTTCTGCACTTCAAACAAGCATAAATATCAAGAGAGAAACATACAAACATTTATTAATTCTTCAGGAGAAAAAATACTAAGATTATTTTATCACTATTTCCTGCAGAAACATGAAATGTTTCAATAGGTTCTGCACTTGATTTTACAATTTAAGAGTAAAATTTATTTATCTTTCCAGCAACTGTCCATTTGTTACATTAAAGCTATAATTTTAAAAAATGTATGTGAATTTTTGTAAGACTTTCTTTGGACATTGAAAACTCAAACTCTTGTGAACTATGTTTTTAATATTCTTATGTGCGTAGTAAGATTGGATGTAATGCGGCAAAAGTGGCTGGGTAGAATGAGAGAGAATGTCGTGAGATGAGGAGGTGGAAGTATCGATGTTGATGTTTTGTGATTTATGTTCTTGTATTTGTATTGTACTGTTAGTTATAAATGTTTATTTGTTTACGATGTCATCATTATGATGCGTGCTGAAATCCCCTAGACATGCCGTTTCTGACATACATATATATACATATCTATTTAAAAGAATAAGATAAAAAATTTACCTTGTATATTTTCACATTGACTCCGACTGTTCTTGTTAACAACTAATAACACAAAAAAAAAGAAAAAGTATTGTTATGAATATTATCTTATGCAGAAGAAAGGAACAAGATTTTGAAAATTCAAATATATTTTCAAAATGTCATTTAATGTTGTAACCACAAACACACACAAAAGGGCCTTGCTCGCTCAGTGGCAAAAGCGGAAGAACTTCAGTGAAAATGTGGGTTCAAATATCGACCCTGTGTTTTGAATTTAAATTTCCTTATTTATTTCTAAACAAACTATGAAAATGACTTAATCATTTTGATAATTTTGTTCAGATGAGCAAGAAGGATGGTAAAAGTGTGAGCAGTCTTAAATACCAGGAGCCATAGAAAAATGAATCTCAAGATGCATTAATCCAAAGTCAGTTTCTGACCTAAGAAGATGCTGTTGCTTCCAAAAACAAAAAGAAAGAAATTAAAAAGAAAGCCAACTGTGTGTGCAACAACCAACAAACTCATGTTTAGCAATAATCATCATGGATGCAGAAAATTTTCAAAATTTGTTGTCTAGTGTAATTAATTCAAATATCATTTAAGATTTGGGTAAACTGATAAATTTAAGCAAAATAAAACTTTCATTTTAATACATTTTGATCAATTTTAAAAAAATAAGGTCTTTAAATTTTAACATTTTTAATTAAATTGTCATTGATCATGTTAATTGAATCAAAATCAGTATTTTCATTCTATTAATAAAGAAAATAGAAACTGTACTACCAAATTTGAAGATTTGAATTTATTAGAAAGGGAAAACAAATATTGGTTAATATTGAATTGTATGGTTACAAAAGCAGGGATTTTCAGCTTCCAAATAAAAAAATGTTTTAGGAAGATTTTATATATCGTTGCCTCAGAGCAATAGTATGATATCATAATGTTATTTCTGGGATTACATGTCTTAGTGTTGCTCTGAGGCGACGATATGTCTCGCTACAAAAAAGGTATGAGTTACACAGTGGCGGATTACCATGTTGAAAATGGTGAAATTGTGAGGGGTATCCAGAACATAAAGGCCCTGAAAGGATGTACATGAAAAAATGTCTGTAAGACAAAGAGGTCCTCCAAAATGCATTGTAATATGCTCCCAAATGTGTAAATCCGTCACTTGAATTACAATAACTGTTTATGTTTTGTTTAAACTATTTAGAGGACTATTTTCAAACTCTCTGAACCTCTCAGGTTGTTGGCCTACCTAAGTACTGCAATGAAAAAACTAAAATATGCAAAGTTTTCAAAAACTGCCACTTCAGTAAAAGCAGCACCATTTTGAGAGTCAACTCTCAGAAGTCAGAAAGTGTTCTCACAATGAACAAATCACTCGGAATGGATAAGAATACCAATTTTGTGGGGGGGAAAAACTTGAATCATCTGTAAATGTAAAACAAAATAAAACTCAAAGAGAAAAATCATCAAATTAAATCAATATTACAGATGCAACAACTGCAACAGAAACTATAAAAACTCAAATAATAGTTACTGCGAGAAAAAAAACATTACTGTATTTGTAAATGAATCTTTGAGTCAAAATGACAGCAGATAAGTCTGTATAAAACAATTGCAGATGGATGACAGTTACTAATATTCTACATGCATTCATTATCCAGCACATTAGGTAAACAGTGTGCAGCATGTTCCACAATATCCATCATATCCTTATTTAAGATAAACCTTTTTTTTTTTTTTTTTTTTTTTTTTTGCCTTAAGAAATGAAAACAACATTGAAGAATTACAATGCATATAACCTGCTCATATAGTTAATGATTATGACCAAGCTTACAAACGTATAAAAAAAATATGTAAAAAAATAAATGTTGATTGTTATTGTATTAAATTATTCAACATAGTTTTTTTTACTCACATAAATAATATTCAAGTGTATCAAAAAATGAAAATGATTACCTTATTTTTAAAATTATGTTTTAAAAAAGCAGCTTGCTGGGTATTCATAAAATCAGACAACTGTAAAATTAAAAAACAATTAAAATACATCACCAAACTAGTGCATAACAAACCATGTGTTTTAAAATAAATTTAAAAAAAAAAACAGAATTATATAAAATTAAAACTGAAATAAATCGATCTTGAACATACCGTATTTTCCTGCATATAATCCGCTAAAAAAGTAAAATTAATGAGGTGTGGATTATACGCTGCCGCGGATTATCTGTGCTTTTTTTTCTCAACACCAATGCATTGAACCTCAATATTTACAGCAGGATTCACAAGACCCTGCCTGTATGTTGTTAATTTTACATAGCTTGATTGTTCTTCTTATGCAATTCAGGCTATGTAAAATAAACAACACACAGTAAAGGAAGAAGCCTTCATATGCACAAGATTAGACCACTTGGTCCTTTTTTGACTTCCAAGTAAATAGCGTATAAATTTGGAGAAGAAATCATTAGTTTTAGATTATTTTTTACATTAGTTTTAAATGTACCTCAAAAGTCATTACTCCTTCACGTTTTTAATTTAGTTGCTAACATTGCATGTTAAATCAAAACTTAATTTTGTTGAATTGAATTATTCGCAGATTATACAAAGATGTTTATTTCTGAGGCTGATTTTCGGATCTTAGGAATATACCTCACTGCGGATAATATACAGGAAAATAAGGTGCAAAATTTTACATTACTAAAGAGCTTTAAATATATAAATGCTTACATCTGCACAAGTTATCAAATGGAAAATATTATGCATTCGACTTTATTTAATAACAAGTTATCAAGCAAAATTAATTCAAACCTTAAAAGGAATGGCAAATTAAAATGATGGAAACAAATTACAAATATTACACAATAACAAAGCACAGTTAAATTCATGAAAAAGATTTGTTTTTCAAGACTACTTATAACCAGGGTTCATGATTTTTTTAATTTATTTTTTTTAAATAAAAAAAGTCGGATTTTTTAAATTTAAATCAGATTATTTTATAATCTTCAAAAATTTGTACTTATTAATTACTTTACACCTATAAACATAATATATTTCGTACAATACATGAATCCATTCAGCTTACTTTTAAAACTAAGATAAGTTCTCTAACTATCCAATACATTTTTAAGACTTGTAAATCTGTTATTTTACTTCGATAAGAAGTGATTTTGTGTTATGCTTTGCTTAAAAATAAGGTTTCCATCATCATGTACGTTTTAGTGTAAAAGAATATGCTGAGCAATTACTTTTCTTAACTAGATCGGTAATGGTGTTTTAGAAAAACTGAAAATTGTTATTTGGTTCTATACCAGGGCTTCGCAACCGGTGTGCCGCGGCACACTGGTGCAGACCCAAGGAACCCGGTGTGCCGCGATATTTTCGTATAGTTATATAAAAAGAAAGAGTCTTGATGTATTTTATTTTAAAGTTGCGACGGAATTGCGTTTGTATAGTTCTGTAACTTCTCAATTCACTCTGTCGATCATGTGCAATAAAACATACCCAACAAGGGGAGAGGCGGGATTTGCTGCCCCACACCTCTTTTAAACTTGTGATCTCATTACTTTCAGTTTTTGAAAACGGATTCTAATTTCCACAAAATAAACTAATTATACAGAATTTTTTCTAAATCTTTTGAATCGGGAGTATCGCCCCCTCCCCCAGGCAGGGATTGTACCCTCCCGCCCAGAATTTTAGCCCTAGCTTTAACTTTTCTGTTTCCCTCTTTTCCAGTTCCGATACTAATTTCATTTTATCGTAGTTTCTCAAAGCTCGGTTCTGAGACCTGCAAACTAGAAATTAAAACAATACACTGTTTCCTCCATCGTGAACCTCTCATGGCAAAGAACTTACCAGATGAGCTGAAGTCAGCTTTGGCTGAGTCGTGAAAATCATGAATTCCATAAAATCGAGGCTGCTTAATTCTCGCATTTTCTCCTCCGTATACTTGTGAGAAAGTGTGACAGATCATCACTCCCTACTTCTTCATACAGAGATTCGCTGGCTTTCATGTGGTAAGGTATTATCGAGAATTTTCGAATTGAGAGACGAGATACGAGTTTTTGATTTTAAAAAAGCGAAATGCAGTACGCCAGTTTGTTGCAAGACAAATATTGTCTGGCAAAACTAGCTTACATGGCTGACATTTTTGAACACCTTAACGAATTGAATCGGAAAATTCAAGGACAAGAAGAGAATTTGGGTTACATGCATGGACAAGCTGTAAATGTGTTCGAATCAAAAATTCAGCAGTGGAGAGAAGAAGTAGATCATGTGGCTCATTGGACATGTTCAAACGGACCGTCAACATGGTTTGTAAAGGAAATGGCATGGAAGAAAAGCTGTTGAATGTGGTGGCAGAACATTTTGTCATAACTCAGGACAAGTTTAAGCACTATTTCAAGGATATTAACATGGAACAGTATGACTGGATTTGCATTCCATTCTCTTCATTTGCGGATGTATCAGTTAAAGACCTTTTTTTTTGAAGGCGAGAGAAGAATTTATAAACATCAAGAGCGACCGTACTTGTAAACTTAAGTTGAGCGAAGTACTTCTGGACGAATTTTGGTTGCTGGTTAAAAATGAGTATCCCACCATCTCTTGTCTTGCTATAAATGTGCTGCTACCATTTTCAACTACATATCTTTGCAAACTCAGCTTCTCAACCCTCACACTTATAAAAACAGCAAGAGATCATCTCTAAAGAGCCTGATCAAGAACTTCATGTAGCTCTTTCCAGCATAGAGCTGGAACATCAAACGGCTTTGCTCCTCAAGGCAGGCTCAAGTGTCTCTGAAGTTAGGTGCTTGCTTTTAATTTCTTGTTTGCTTCTTTCTTGAGACATTTTTTGATAAATCGTTGAACTGCAGTGTGCACTTTAATGACATGTTTGACAACAGAAATGCTTTGAAACATATCAAGTACCGTTTTCTGTAAAGTCTGATATAGGTAGTTTTGTTGTTTATTTTCACCTTCAATACATTTCAAATATTTCTACTTTTTAAATAAATTTAAAAGCACAACGTTAGTTATAATTGTATTTTTCATATGAAAATTTAGGCACTACTTTCTTCATTAAATCTATCAATAAAAAGTGAAGGAACTGTCCCACAGTTTTCTTTTTGACAGCATTGGAAAAAGCGAGATGTTTTACTCCAGAACTCTCTCGACCTGTGGTCGAAAATATTAGCTTCTATCTTCAAAAGAAAAAAAGTTACTAGTGTTTTTAAATCAATTTCGAACTATGTCATCTTGATTCGGATTGTCAACAATTTTATTTTCATGTTTCCATGGCTACGCTTTTTGAATCCATTAATTCTTTCCATCTTTCTCTTTTCAATTTCTTAAACTTATTTTATTTTGTGTTTCCATGGTTACGCTTTTAAAATCCATCTTTCGCATTTTAATTTCTTAAAAATATTTTAATATCTTTTGTCAGTGTTTGGAAGGGTAATTTTGCATGTTTTTTTTCTTTTGTTTAAGCCTGGTTGTTGAATATATGTCACTTGACACAATTTTTCTCACAGTAGACCGGACAAATCCGGGACACGGAGCTCTTAATATATAAAGATTTGAAAGCTATTGTTAATGTGATTTTATACCTTTTTGTTTAGCGAAACATTTATTATTGCAAAGAAAAAACATCCGCTTCACTCTCAAAAGGGCCGGGTTCTGGTAACGTGGTCGCTTGGCATGTTAGGCGCTGAGCAGTTCAGTCTAGGATTGTTATTTTAAGGCAACCGTTAATGTAAGTCATTGTTTTGGCGATTTGTTTTGAAGAAAAGAAACTTTTAATTTGTTTTTATCCGAGTGAAACGTACGACATTTTCTTCCTTTTTATTTTTCCTGACGACAATTTTTGAATGTTCCACAGGATGTTTTTTTTTCGTTAGACGGATCGATTATGATAGCGTGGTTGCTGGGCAAGTTTTGAGATAAACAATCGAGTTGCAGAATTATTTCTACATATGAAAGATATTATTTGATGTTTTTGTTGTTTATTTGGCGAGATATTTTAAATTGCAATAAAAACCGCTTCACTTGCTAAATAGAGTTTTAAAGCAACTGTAAGTCTAATTTAACAAAAAAATTTAAATTCCAAAGAAACTTAAATAGTTTTTTTTTTTTTTTTTCACATTAGAGGGGAGGGGGCGTCAATTTTTTTTATTCAACAGGCTTCCTTTAAAATTTTAGCACGGGCATCGCTGTGCGGGTACTGCCAGTATACAAATAAAATGAACCGATTTAAATCAATTGATTTTTTTTAAATCTCTTGATTTAAATCAACGAACCCTCTTTATAACTAATATTAACATCAGCATGAAGCATACTATGCTGATTTAAAAACTAAAGACAATTGACAAACAATCCAAGGGTGCGATAAAATCCAGGTGAGAATTGTGCCTTTTAATATTTGTGACTTTCCTGTTCCAATTATTTAAAACCAAGAGAATTTTAAATCCCTAAAATATTATAGCAACTTTCAAAGTGTTTTTAAGAATGCCACTGCAATTTACAAATTTCCAACGACATATACATTACGGAAAAATGAGAACCAAACAGGATTTCTCCATATTTTTAAATGCTCTCCCCCCCCCCTTTTTTTCCCTTTGTGATGAAGTACCTAAAATTTTGTTTAATTACATTAACACTTGACAATTTTTGTTCACTATCCACAGAGTGGTGCATGATTGCCAACCTTAGATAAACTATTTGAGAAGCATTTGCGGTCATTTCAGGGAATATTTTGCAATTTAGATGAGCAATGAACAGTTTCATATTGTATATAATAAATCCCTTCAAAAAACCTAAAACTACTTATCCTTTTATATACTAAACTACTATAGCCTTTTTGTATTTTGACAATCATAAAAAATAATTGCACAATAATTATTTTAACTAATAAATCCATTTTAAAACCTAGGTAATATGTGGATTATAAATAACTTATAATAATTAACATACACACATGACTGTTATAATAATCTGCTCAATCTATTTGCAAAGGTGTGATATTTTTACATATATTTTCATTTTAGTCTGGGAATTTTAAAGATTGAATTTTAATTGATATGTATTAAAATATAAGAAACAATTATGGATCTCAATATAAAGTATCAACTTTCTTTTCAAAAAATAATTTGTATGTGCTGGGGGACTGAATTATCACACTTTGAGATATGAGCTATTTCAACAACATATGCAAAGGGATGTAAGTGGATTCGTTGAAGTTTTGAGTAAAAAGCATTTAAAGTTCAGATCCTAGAGGCTTTCATTGAAATTTTTTTCAAAATCTTGCTGTATAGCAGCATCTACCAAAGCTGCTACTACCATCTCTTGCCTCATAACAGACAAGAGGTTGTCTGTATGGGGCAATACAAAAGACCCCATGGTGCTGCCTGATATGTTCCCCTTAACTGAGGGCTTCGTACTTCTGATAATTTCTTTTTTTCCTTAAATAATGAAAATATGTTTATTTTAATAATTCTTATTTACCGTAAACTTCAATTTTTCTTTTTCTTTTTTTTTTGTAATAAAGAAACCATTTAAATGTACTAAATAACATTTCATGAGAAATGATTTTTAAAAAAGGCATGATTTAAATTAGGAGAAAAAATACCTGCATAAGAAAACATAGTTGTTACGTAAAATAAATCTCATTTAATAAGATTTGCTTTTTGCAAGGTAAATTTCAAAGCAAAACTTTCAAATAGCTCTGATGTGATTTTTTTTTTCTTTTGTACAATTATCACAGAGTAGTGCTGCTATCTATCTATATACAGTTGGCTTTCTGTTTAACGACTTTCAAGGGATCACAAAAAATCGTCCTCAAGTAGAAAGCGTCCTTAAATAGAATGCTTTTAACACTATGGCGGACCAGATGGGAAAATGAAAAGCCGTCATCAAACAGAGAATGTAGTTAAATAGAGCATCGTTAAACAGAGAGCCAACTGTATATGTATATATATAATTTTTTTTTCTTTTTTTTAACACTAAAAAGTTTATAGATAATACCCCCCAAAAAAAATTCAAACTTATATGGGGTATACTTTATAGCTATAAGAAAGAAAATCCAACCCCCCAAATATTTTCAAGCTTAGTCCACTTCAATGAAGACTGCACTCCAAGCTCTATTACGGTTTTGATAACAAAGCTCTAAAAGATTTTCATAGATCTTACTATTGAGTTCAAAAGTTAAATCATTACATGTTTTTACTTGCTTTGCTTTTCTCATTAGTTGCAGCTCCATCATTCCTTCAAGATCAAGACTTTAATATCCTTTGCTTTTATTTGACCCTTACAAGTGATTAGATAAAGAAATTGGCAAGCTTGTCAAGATTTTCAATCTAATTTTAAAATACAAAAACTTGTGCTTGGCCAAAATTTGGCAGCTGCAACATGAAGTGCCCATCTACAGAATTGCAAGAATTCCAGCCGGAAAACAAGCACTCCTGTATTCAACAATAAAAAATAAATAAAAATTGCCACAATTATAAACATTTCAGATATAATTTAAAAGTTTAGTAAATATAAAATATTAATGCTTTGACATGAATTAAAAATTAATTTTTTACACAGAAATGAGGTGTAAACAGCAAAACTTTACTTACAGTTTTTTTTATTTCCTCAAAACTGTCAAATGATCTTAACTGCTCTAAGTAGGCTTGGTTTTTCTTCTCAAAGACACTTATCTCTGCAGAGAAGTTTTCAACATAATTCATGACCAAAAATGCAGCAAAATTATTTAACCACTGAAAAAGAAATATATATATATATATATATATATATATATATATATATATATATATATATATATATATATATATATGTACTATCAAAATATTATTTTTTTTTTTTTAAATTAACACTGTTTTGAGAACGCACTCCCCAAAACATGCATTTTACATAAACCAAACCTGGGAGTGATTGCAGAATTCTTCAAAATAAAAATTTTAAAAATCCATCAAATGGCAGAAGATTTTCCCTCCTGATTTTTACAGCACAACCTTGATATCTTGAATCTCTCGGGACATGAAAAAAATTCGAGATATTGAGTTTTTGAGTTATTAAGGTTCCAAAAAAATTACACTAGTAACTCACAATTACACACAAGTACACGATATGCATTTATATATGTGCTATGGGACCACTTCGAATTACGATCAATAAAGTACTCTTCAATATTTTATTTGAATTGAAATTTTATAACTGTTGAAAGTGCACAGGATGAGATTTTCAAATGAGCAACAATTTCAACTTGGTTTTTTCACCTAAAAATTCAAAAATTCTAATTTTATCTTCAATCAGTAACGCCACATTTAAAATGTTCTCAGCAGCCATTCTGTAGGAGTTAACAAAGCAGAATAAGAAAATGAGGAACGCATTTTGCGTTTTCGCTTGAAAACTGACGGACGAAAAATCGACCCCCTTTCCTCAAAGTGGACAACATGTTAAAGAGAAATGTACGAAGATTCTAAACTCTGGGAAAACACAGCACACCCGCCTCATACCAATGCTCCCCTATTATCTTGCCTCAATCCCTTATTAACAAAATTTCCAAGAAAAGGGATGAAAAATCTTAAACAATTGTCCCTGCAACTGGTTTTACTACAAAAATTGCTAAAGAAAAACGACAATTGAAACTCACTTCCAGGGTTCAATTTGGATGAAATAATTCCATGACTTTTCCAAGACTTTTTCATGACTTCAATGAAAATTTTCATGACCTCGTTACATGAAGAGAATAGCACTATTTAATCTCAAACTTGGTAATATTTTGAAATGAGCATTAGCAAAACGTCTAGTATATGAATGCCAAAGCCTCATTGAAGCACTTACTCGTATGGAAAAAATATAAGTGCACACTTAAAACACTAAACTATTCTTATTTGTCTTCATCATATAAATTTTCGTAAAGTAAAAATGCAGTGAAAAAAATATGATGATGCTTAAATGTCTGATATTTTTAAAAAAAAAACAGGCAGAATGATATTGAATGGGACAAAGGTCATCACTAAGTTTCAATAAATTTGCTTCAAAAGTTACCTTTTAGTGTCAACAGTGCCTTTAATCATCCACGTAACTTGACAGTATTTTGGTTATTTAAAGTAAAGCCACATAGTTTAGTTCTTTTTATGTTTTCAAACCAGATCTTTTTTGAAAAAAATATTCAGTAATGAATCAATCTTCTGATTCAAAAGTATATTTGTTTTGTTTAGAAAATGCATATTTTCAAATGCATATAAATTAATAGTTTCAGAAATTCCAGAACATGTTTAATTCTTGACATTGAACGTAGTAGTGGGTCGCATGGATTAGTTTTGCGTGTCGTATGTTGGGATTGGGAACTACTGTTTTAGAGCATTAGAATTCCTCTATTTCTGTATTCTATTGCATATATTCATAATTCTGTATTCATAATTCAGACAATTATTACAGGTCAAAATTTCAACTTTTGGAAAGATATGTATAAATTTGACTTAAGTTTACTTGTGTTTTGTATATTTCTCCATTTGCACAAAACAAGGCACAGTAGATCTCCAACTATACGAATCAATGGGGATCATTGATAACTGTATTAGGACCCATTTGGATAACTGGATTTTGTCTATAAAAGGGGTCTATTTTAATTCATTACGGTATACATGTTGAAAATAGGAGAAAAAACTATTTTTAAAGCAAAAATAGCTTTTAATTGAATGAAAGGCGACATTTTTGCATGTTAAGCGTACTTATAAGTGCTGCACATTAAAAGCCAATAATAGAACTGCCGTATGAGGCAGTGACTCATCACTCAAAAAACATTCGGGCTGCGTTTACACTAGCCTCACGGAGGGAAGGATAACAGCGCTCATAGACAATCATTATTTGGTGAATTGCAATAAGTTTCTATCTTAATTTTCTTCTGAAATTCTAAAAGAGATTCAAATAGTCAGAGATCGGATAACTGGAATTCTACTGTACTTCCATAATTTAAAAAAAAAAAGGGCACTGAAAGAAGGTGAACAATCATTCACTTGCTAGGAAAGGAACATATAATTGAGATAGTGGTAGAGCCAAAACAAATAAATGCAACAATTTAAAGAGCAGGTGTCAATCCAGATAAGCATTTTGTGAGAAAACAAAACATTTTCGTAAGAAAGAAAGTATTTTTGAAAAGCTCCTTTTTTTCCCCCCTAGTAAAAAAAAAATCTTCTCAAGTCACTTAGGAATCCTAATTCCGTCTGCAGCCTCTGTGGCTGGAAGGTTTTGTTGTAAGAAAAGATCTTTCATGTGTTATTTAATAAGCAGGGTGGCGACAGAAACTGAAAAAAAGTTCCCTGACTTTTCCCTGATTAAGTTCACCAAACGTTACCAACGATAACGATTTCCTTGCTTTGCCCTACTTGAGAACCTTTGCATTTTAAACAAAATGGAGTGTTTAAAACGTTTTAAGCTGTTAAATAAAAACATATTTTGAAAAAGATGCTCCTTTCTTTAGTAAAAATAGCACATTAAATTATCTACAGGGAAATATTGTAGGAAATCTAAAACAAATATTTCACTTCCAATAACCAGTTAACATAAGAATTCTAAGAAATTATTACAAACACTCTAAAAGAAATATCTAATCGTGATAAAACTAAAAAGTTTACAAGGAAATAATTTTGAACTAAAGTTTCAAGCAGTATAATTATTGCTGCAAGAATAACAAGTAATAGTGGAAGTATAGAAGTAATGTAGTTTTACTTACATAAATAATAGACATATTTATGTAAAACAAATTGAAACCTTTTAACAAACAGTCATATTGAGCTATTCTTCAATCAAAAACTTAGGTTTCAATGAATGAATACAGCCTTTTAACTGTTAAGAAAAAAAAATATTTACTTATGTTCACAAGGTAACTCAATATCAAATGATTTCCTTACTTGTCGGGGGGGGGGGGGATCTTAGAATTCTTTTGTAACAAACAACATTGAAATGCAAAGAACAATCAATTCATTTCAAAATATATAAGTCTGAAAAAAAAAAACCTTCTTATGATCTGAAGAGACAGCGAATAATACAATGATAAAAAACAAAGTTGATGTTCAAAATTTAAATTAAAAAATAGAAGATGAAATAATTTTTAAGCTTTTATCTGTATTAATTTAAAAAACAAAGATTTTTTCTTGAAATCATGATTACAGTACGCTAATTAATTCAAGACAATGCGTAAAGGCAAGGGGGCTAAGGTATTAATGTCGGCTTTCTCTTTGCCTGTAGGGTTGTTTATTTTACGTAACATGGAACGGATGAAAGGTAAATTTCAGCTACATAAAACAAACAACTTCACAGATATAGAAGCAATCACAGGAAATTCATCCTGTGTTTCATTCGTTAAGATTCAATACTTTGACATTGAGAAAAAAAGATGCACAAATATGCGGCGGTGTATAATCACACCTCATTAATTTTACTTTTTTCTAAACAGACAAGTGGCGGAAGATGCATAGAATATTAGGGTACTTAATTTTGAAAAGAAAAAAAAAACTTTTTTTTCCCTTCATTTAATTAATTTTCCCTGAATTTTTGTTATTTTTTCGAAATTCCCTGATAGTTCCCTGATTAATAAAGTTCCCTGACTTTTCCCTGCTTTTCCTGATCTGTCGCCACCCTGATAAGACTTCGAAAGTTACGTTTTTTTTTTTCACTAATGTTAAGAGGCCCCTTTAACAAAACAGAATGTTGTGAAGACATGAATTTACAACCAGGGTTCGCTAATATATATCACGATATATATCCGATATTTATTTTGAAAATATCATAATATTTTGATATTTTCGATATTTATTTTTTCAACTATGGTATTTTCAAAACAAAAGTAGGTTAGTCATAGTAATATTGTTCATTTATTACTAAAAATAACCAAAAAGTTATTTACTATATTTTTACAATGTATAATACATCACTAATATAACAAAGTAATATAATATTCCTTTTTTACTTGTGTTTTATATGGATAAAATTATTAGTAATTTAACAATTCATATTACAAGTGCCTAATTAAATTTAAACATTGCTCAGAAAAAAAGAAAATGTCTTGTCACTGTCACTGACTAATGCATATTATTTATTTCTGAATCATATAGCTGTAAAAGTAGCTAACAGAAGAAAAATGAGTAAAACAGCTAATGCTAAATTAACTCCATTAAAATTGATAAAAATGTTAACTGAAATATTAGATATAAATAATAAAAGTAACATTAATTTTAAGTCTACATATTGTAATTATAATATAAGAAAATAAAGAGTGATTTGAGGATGCATTTACCATTAAGACTTGAATTTGTGCTAATTGAAAATATTGGATACTGTCTGACCATCGATTACATGGAAAGGCTAATATCCGGTTTATAGGCGGAAATGGACGTATATATTAGTTTATAGGGGTGTTAGTTGGTTTGTTACAGATATGCACTTTTGCCTCTCTATTATTTAGCCTTAGTTTTGTAAAAATGAAAATTTGCTCTCAGCAACATTTTTTTAATCTGAAGTGTATTCGATCTATATTCTCACCGCAAAAATTATCTGATTTATTTATTCAGAACAGTTTAGAACTTACCATTTTGCTTTTACGTTCCTGAACGAAATGAAAATATTTTCTTTTCTTTTTGTTGTTTCCGTGGTAACTATTTTTGTTTTACATTATTTTATTTTAGAGAATGTAATCGATACATATAATAAAATAAGATGTTTGTGTGTGTGGCGCGCTTCCCGGGAAAACGGTAAGGCCTAGAAAGATGAAATTTGGTATACAGGTGCTGTTTTCGCCGAAGATGTGCACCTCGGGCTTCGATTTTTGATATTTTAATTACAAAAGAAGTTATTTAATGTTTTATATGGTTTTTTGCACTTTTTAGTACTTTTTATCTCACAAACCCCGAACCAATCGCACCACACAAATATTTTTTGTACTATAGCAAAGGAAAATTTAATTTTAAATATGATGAATGGAAAAAGTTTGAAAATAGAGCACTTTTTGTATTTTTTATGAATTTTTGAAAAAACCTTTAATTTGCATGTTTTCCTGGGTTTTATTTTTTTCTAATATCATCCTGCGAGAAGTATCAAAGCCTCATTTCTGAAATTTAAGTTGGTAATGGTAAAAACATTTCGCCCTCTTCTGAAGAAAAAAGTTCTTAAAAATACGCAATAGTTTTTTTTTTACAATTTTTTAATGCTGAACACATTATGTCCTTCCACGCATTGGTCATGAAAAGCGTTCTTCAATTTTTTATGCCTCTGACGTCACTACTTGGATTTCGATTCGATATTTAGGATGGAATCTTAATCGCAAACAATGTTAATCTTTTTTTTTTACTATATAGCGAACTTCTACATTTTATGACTTGATGACCACGTGTTTTTCCGGCAGTGCTTGCTTTTTTCTTTCCTTCTTGTTGTTTTATTTAGGGATTGCATTTATTTCTTCTTCCATCGTCCCCCCCCCCCAAGCTGGATGTTTTGCTGTATCTATATTACGTTACATTTCATAGTTGTGCACATTTAATTCAATAAAAACAGCGAGATTTTTTTTTCTTTGTCAAACGCTACTTGCACACTACGGGGAATTTTGGAGATAACTTTTTTTTTTTTGCTCTACTTAAATAAAAGCGTTTTTTTTCGTAATCTTTGTTTTTATTAGGAAATGGACATGGAGGTTAAAATAAATAAGAAAATTTAGAGATCGATCGTAAAGGTAGATAGCCGCCGAAGGCGTCAAACTTGAAGTGAAAAGGTAAATGACAAGTTAGCCAAACAGTCGCCCGTAGGTGGCTGCTTGCACAGAACGGCGAATGGTGTAAGAAGGCGAACCAGCTGGTCGCCACAGGCGGCTAGTAAATGAATAAGGCACTAGTGACATTATAAAACACGTGCATCAAACTTTCATCGTTATTTTCCCTTCTCCCCTGCTAGATTTATTCAGATGGAATAGTCTTTACTTGGCAGACTGCCAAATTATATACAATCTGCGGTCAAACAGTAGATATCAAATATCGTATATATATCAAAATATCGAATATCTTTGAAAATATCATGATATTTTCGAACCCTGTTTACAACGCAGTATTTTGGGAGCAGGCCACAATGTTCCCAAATTTACTGATAGGCGATTTACTGTTCCCAATATTTTATCTGGATTGATCTCTGAAAAGTAGTAACATGCTTCAACTTACTCTTTTACTTGTTTGATGTATACAATTAACATCTATGGGGGAATTACGTATTTCTTCTTTTAATTCTTCAGCCATTGAATGAGCTTCTTCAACTATCTTTTCAGAAAATTCAGACTTGGACTCCTCAGACTTAGACTCATCATCGAGCATTTCTTTACTTTCATTTAAAATATTAGCACCACTTAGATCTGTCTCCGTATCATTGTCTTTTACTTTTTTCGTTTGAGATCCTGAATCTGAAAAATCTGTAACATCAAATTTTCTCTTTTTATCATTTTGAGTGCCTTTTTTCTCAGATTCCAGACTGTGTGTTACCTCTGAAACAACAGGAGATTTGCTTTGCAGGTCACTAACATCTTCATCATCTTCGGTGTTACTTTTACTACATACAGAAATTCCTGTTAGAAGAAAAACAATAACAAAGCAACAATTGATTATTTTTTAATTTTGTTTCAAAATTAATTTTTTAAATGCTTTGATATCAAATAAGCTATTAAAATACACTACTAAGAATTGAAAGTTGAATCAAAAATTCATCTTACATTATTTTTGCTGAAAGGGCATAAATCAACTTACAGTGTTGTCTTAAGCCCTTTTAACAAAACATAATTCATTTAAAGTAAAGTAAAGAAACTCAAAGTGAGAAAGAATCCCTTTACATCTCAAATGTATTAAAATTCCTTTTCTTTAAAGATTTGGACCATTTTTCTCTATCTTGGAAATCAAATTTATGATGACTAATTATGATTCAATAACACAAGTGTTAGAAATAAGCTGCTGTTAGGCATATTTTTCAAAGTATGTTTTGTTTTAACATACAGGTTTCAAAATTAAGGTGCTAAATTAGGCACCTAAAGTTTTGGATTGTATCAAACTTTTTCTTTCTTTGAGTATGAATCATAAGTTGAGCTGAAAAGGAGTACAATAAATATTTTATCAATTTAGACATTTTTAAGTGCACTGTATGCATTGCTTTTATTCAAGGGGACCTCTTTACAACCTCATGTATATTTGATGTATTTAAAATTAGAGACGGCAAGAAGAGCAGTTTGACCAAAGCACTGAACATCGGAGCTTCAGCTGCTGTACATATTGAGCATATTCAATGCATAATAAATGTATATAAAATGATACTGTACTCTATCTGTTTTAATATTCAGTTTCAAACAATATTTTTAGCTTACTGTCCCTTTTTTTTTTTTTTTTTTTTTTGATTAATTTCACTAATTATAGTATTTTTCTGTTTTGCACTGGTTATACCAGAAAAGCAGATACAGTCATCAATCACCACTTCAAACTTCCGACTTTTGCAACTTCATTTTATCGCGGGTTTTTTTTTTTTTTTTTTGGAAAAATTAAATTAATTGTATAATTTATTTGATCTGCTTTTCATATTTATAATGTATACTATGATTAGATACATCATAAAAATAAAAAGTTTGTAATTCATCACATCTCTAATGGTTGTTGAAGACAAATTTATCTCAATTCAAAAAAAGGCGAAATTAAGAAATCATATCCAACTTATTTTTGTTGAAAGTTATGCATGTACTAGCATTCACACACGACAAATTCAATTGAAAATTAAACAATACAACCGGAAGGGAAAATACTTTCATAAACAAAAGCATCTAGCTTAGCGCTGTTTCACTCAGTGCTGATACAGCACTACTCTTGCACAGCTAGAAATTTGGTAAAAACTAAAAATTAAGCACTGATTTATTCATTACCATACAAACGTGAAAGAAAAAATTTGCAAAAAAAACAATGAGTAAAAGCAATCAGAAAACTGCATGAAAATGTTCTTCCTCATAGCCGTATGATTTATGCGGCTTTCATGGATACAATTTCAACAACTATTGTGAAACTTCTGATTCATTGAGTGCTGCTGAAGTTATGGAGTGGATTAAGAGATTCACAGCCTCTTCATGACGAATCTCCCACCAATGTAGAAAAACAGGAAGCAAGAGAATTGAGAATGTGCAAACAGAAAAAATGTACAGCATACCTGCCAACCTCCGAGAAAAAAAATCCGTCAGATTTTTTAATTTTTATCCACAAGATTTTAACGCAAAATAAAATCAAACAGGACACCTACCCTCTTTACATTTAACAATATATTAGTTATGAATTTCATATCAATTGAAATTACTTTCATTTAGTAAATATTACTTTTATTGCTTTCTTTAAAAGTTTGGAAATAACATTTGTTACTCATCTTAAAAAAAGAACGAAGCAAAAACAGCTCGAATTGAGAGAATGAGAAGATAATTGGCGCCGAAATTGTGCCCCTAGTTGCCCGCCGCGACGCTTGCTTTGATTGGATCCCGATGAAGTCATGCGCTGTATCACTCAGTGACGTCATAATCTTGCCTCGCTTCTTCTCGTGCCATTCTCTTACGGCAACCTTTCCTTGGCTACTTGGCCTAAAACACGGTGCCGCGTTTCACAAAAGTATCGTTAGCGCCAAAATTGGCGAGATAATTATTTTTCCTACAAAACGTGAAAAATCCGGGAGATTTTGCTCATAACCGGAAAAACGGAAAAGGACATAAAAATCCGTAAAACTTCCGGGAAATCCGGAAGGGTTGGCAGGTATGGTACAGTGAGTGAATAACATTGCTTATTATTCGATGTTGTTGAAAAAGTACAGGGGCGGATACAGAAAAATCTTTTGGAGGGGGCCCAGGAAATTGAATAGTACCCCACCCCCTTGGGCCACATACGAAGTTTTCATTACTTTATTTTAAAATGTTTTTTTTTTATTATTATTGTTATTTTAGGATCCCTTCAGGCTAATTATCTACTTCTAAGTACATAAATATTATGCACTAATATACTTTGAAAGTGGACGTAAAACGTCTTTAACGTTTTAAGTCAATTAAATACTAAACCAAATATGATGTCGCTGAAATGCTATACAATGAGCAGTTTTAATTAGAATATCGTCATAACGAGGGCAAGGTTACTCAATAAACCAATTTACCCATACCTCAATTGAGTTTTTATAAATTATTTTATAGTATTTTAACTATAAAATATTATTTAATTAAGAAAATCATAGCAATAAACATAAGTTTTATTGAAGAATTCAGGACTATTTCTGTGTGATTTTTAAAAACAGTTGCTAATTTGTTCTAAAAGCCTTGATACAGTTGAGATAACTTATTGATATTACATGCTGTCTCCATTAATATCATGGTTTTCCCAAGAAACTAAGATATGATTTCTTTCATTTTGCATTTTTATAAGCTGAAAATGATATCTATCATTTTGCAAATAGCTTCCTGGATCAAAATAACTCTTTTAGGCACGCCTACATATTTTTTAAAGAATTTTATTTATTGTTTCCATCAAAGAAGAATTATTGGATGAATCTCAATATTACATTCCTTTGAATTCAAAACCAACGAGTTAAATGTATGACTGAATTCTGCCATTCTAGGCCTCTGACTCCAGCATTATTTCTTTAGCAAACAAAATGCTATTATTCAAAATATGCTCTTTGTGTATTTTGTGTTCTTTATAACTCAATTTTTTTACAAAATGCTATGGAGAGATCAATTTAAAAAAATAGTAAAATAAATTCATCCTTATAAGAGGTCTCCCCGCCCCCTCTTTAAATCCGTACATCTGAAAAAGTACGAGTATTGATTGAAGAAAATGATACACAACTGAAAAAAGAAGCCTTAGAGCAGGAGGAAACACAGAAAAATGATGCACGCAAGATAAAAAGGAAAAAGAATTGTGCATTCATTTTGTATACATTCAAGCATCTAAGAAATATGCCATTCAAGCTTTTTCCCTTTTCATGCTTCTATTGTAGATATTTCTTTAATATTTTAGTTGAATATTCAGATACTTTAACGTTAACATTTGATTGAAGTCTTCTTTCTAACAGAAATAAAGCTTTACTCGACACAAATTTATTTAATGCGAACAATTATGCGACTCTTTGTAAACGTTTATCAAAAGGTTTTGTTCCTTTCTTGAAAGGTAAGTTACAAAAGAAATTTGAATTGATTTGCTGGCCATTAATTTCCCACGCCTTTCTCAATATGTAAAATAAATGGCTCTTTGTGAAGGTCCAATTTACGTTTCACACAGTTAATACATACAGAGGAATTGATAATTTTGATTCAAATAACTAAATTTTGTATATTCCAATTCCTCCAATTCAAAGTAGATTAAATTAAAATCAATATATAAAATGCTAGGAAATTTAGTTTTCATGCTTATTTACTTGCCAAATATTATATCTATATCTTAAATGCATTTTTTTCTCCGCCAACTAAGAAAAAGCAGTACGAACCCTGGATATTAATGAATTAACTTACCTAAGTTTAAGTTTGAATTTGCTACCATCATGTCATCAGAAAAAGCTTTCGAATTAGATTCACTTGCTTTTTTCTCTGAAGAATTCAGTGAGATTTGCAAGTCTGATTCTTCACATGACATGTTTATTACTACACTGCAAGGTTTAATGGAACTGTTCTGTTTAATTTCTTCAGATGATGGCATTTCAGACACATCACCTGACACATCAATTTCATTATTAATATTGTTATCTAAATCAGAGCTTTTAGCTGTTTCCTCTTCACCTGACATAGAATCACTGGTCAACAGTTGCGAAATAGAAATATCGGGAGCTCTGTTAACTAAAAGAAAAGATGTGCAAGAAGTTAGAAAAAAGGATAAAAATTAACATGCACTGAAGAACATGAAATTCTAACATTGCTGCCTACTCTCGATTCATTCGAGAGACTCCTGCATTTTAATACCTTCTCCCGAACTCCCAAATGAAGTAACAGCAAAACAACGATGTTCTCGAATTTAAGGGTTTTTCAATAATTAGAATTTCAGAAAAAAATCCCTACCGAAAACGATACATTTTCATATCTGTGTAATGAAAAGGTCATTTTTGGATACATGTTTATTTTATTAAACTTCTTTTTAAATTTGGATTCTACAAAAAATGCAATCAAGCGTTCCTAATTTTTTCTATGAATTTCCAAAATTTGTATCGGTTGCAATGAATGTTTATCATCACCAGTAAGACAAAACAAACTTGTGCTTCTTTTTTAAAAAAATTTAAACCTAACAGTTGCATTTTTTTAACTTAAAAAAAAATAGTCAGTCAACTCTTGATAACTCGGAGCCTTAGAGCTTGAATATGCCTTTATCTAGAAGTCTTCAAAGGGTTTAAAAAGACTGTGTGACAGGGTTGTAGTTTTGGCCGGACAAAACTGATTTTATCCATGCCACTGGCTAAAACCTGCCAAAACTAAATTACGTGATAATACGCTTCTAATTTGTAATTGTGAGAGATGTGTGTTTTGCAACTAATAAATCTGTTAGTAGAAAGTTGTTTAATTAAATATAGCAGTTTTATTTAATTAAATATAACACTAGTAAATTAATTTAAAACAGATTTGCCTCCTAGTTATTGCTTTTCAAGCAGGTCCACCCTTTCCAAAATCTTACTTTGAAGGAAGTGTTCGAAACTCCATTGAACCTGAAGTATGGTGGAATCAATGAAGAAAAAAAAGATTGTTAGTGTAAAATTCAGACTTTGCTCTTCAACTGATGAAATGTAGTGCAAGTTCAGCAAGTTAAATGTCTTTCTGTCTCTGAGGTACAGAATTTGAGGAATCCCTAACAATAATTTAAAAATCATTTTTACATGCCATATTTTTTTTTGTTAAATTTATTCGTGCAAAGACTTGAATTTTAGACAAAACTCTCCCGAATTTTCAGTTTTAAATATTTGCATCTATGTTCTAACTAAATCAAGTTAGTTAAGGAAGAGACCTGGTTCTATCTCTTGTGCAAAGCATGCACGACATACAGTTCACAATAGTAGGTGGCTGTAAGGCCAGGGGTTGATCCAGGTTTTTTTTTTTTTTTTTAGGTCCTCATTTTGTGAAAAAGAAAATAGATCAAAAAGAAAAAAAATAAAACAGAAAATGGTCAGATGACATTAAATCCAAAATCTAACTTTACTCCATAGGGAAAAAAATGTGTTAATTGAAACTCCAAAGCAAATTATTATACCTCAAATAAAATTGAAACTCATTTGAATTGAAAAGAAACAATTATTTTTGGTAACAATTACTGTCTGGTTTTCACGAGAAAAACTCCCGCTGTCAAGTCTGAGCTCATCTACCACCATAGAAACGAACTTCGTTCATTTTCTGCAAGGGTTAGCAGGAAGGTTTTTTGGTTGCCATTTTGCCACTCGTCTGCTCGCCTTTGTGCAGTCGTATGGGTTTTTCCAACATTAAGTTTCCCTTGGAAAAATTAGACGCGCCTTGTTACTATAGCAGTAGACAGGAGCAGACATTTCGGCGGTGGCTTTTCTCATGATTGGTCGGACAGCATCCCATCAATAAAACATATTTACGTCAGTCAGAACACTTACCAATTTCAGTATCATCCTCAATACAGCAAGTTTCATTTGTTGAATCACATGTGGCTACAGTTTGCTTAACCAAATAATGTACAATATTTGAGAGAGCTGATTCATCATCTTCACATTCACCTTTTACATTCTCACATGTTAAAGATGCTTTTCTTTTTCTACAACTTACTGTGTTATCAAATTTATTTGCATCCACAATTTCATCACTAAACAGGTTTTCAGCACTACTAACACATTTACTGATAACAGCTTCAAGAACTTTTCCCGCTTCACTTGCTTTTACAGCAACTGCCTCAGACAGTGCTTTGGAATTCAGATCATTGTAAGACTGAGAATTGTCCTCCCTAGAGGTACTTTTATTTTCCTCCACACGTTCTTCACAAATTTTTTGATTTATTTTACAAATTTCACTTGAAGTAGTTTGATCAATTTTGATATAACTGTTTACCTCGTTCTGATTTGGGATAGTATTTGTTACATCACTGCTAAGGAGATCACTAGAACTGTTTTTCAAGACACTGACGGGGTTTTCATTTTTGAGAACAGTATTCTCAGATCCGTCAATCAATTCATTTGGTTTTTGGATCGTTTTGTTGCTATCCCCTGATGAGGCTTCAGAGAACTGTTTGCTATCAGAAGCATTTCCATCTTCAATGATTAAACAATCATCATCAGAATCATTTTGATCTTTGAAAGCATCTAATAATGTTTCGATTTCTTTATCACCTTCAGCAGAAACAACTGTAGGTAATTCAGATGAAGTACTTGAGACAGTAACTTTCTTTTCGGATTCCACAAATTCCTCAAATATCGAGTCCAGCTCATCTTCAGGGTCGACTTTCAATACTTTACTGTCTTTGTTTTCTTCTTCGGCAAATTCATCAATTATTTCATCGATTTCTAAGAAACGATCTGAGGCATTTTTCTCGGGAGGTGAATCAGCTTTCTTCTCCTCCTGAACTTCAGAAGCGTCGTCAACAATAACAAATTCTTCATCCATTGAATTACAATCAATATTATCTTCCTCTTTATCACATTCCACTTCTTCGAATTCCTCTAGATTTTCTGATGAGTTACCTGTGCTAACTTCGCCATTTATAGCATTTTCGCTTATATCAAAACAAGAATTGTTTACACTCACTTTTTGGTCGTTACCAACTTCATTATCTGAAAGATTAACACTTTCTTCTTCTATTAAATCATAAATACTTTCAGCAGAAGACGAACGTGATTTTAAATTATCTATACCATTTTCTTCACAAGATAAATCACTTAATTCAGTGGCGAGAACTGTTTTGGCTTCAGTACCCGCTTTTTCAACTTGCCCTCGTCTCTCGTCGATATTTCGATCCATATTTCTAAATATTGCCAACTCGTTAATACAAAACTCTAAGCGAAACAGATCAATACATTATATTCTATTACAAGTTCCCGCACACTTGAAAATCGCGACTGGTAAGTCCGATCTCCTGGGCCGTGGTAGCCCGATCGGTAGAGTGTCGGATTCGGGGCCGGAGGGTCCTGAGTTCGAACCTCGATGGTCGAAGACCCACCGTCGTCATTAAAGGGGACTGGGCGACGTTAAATATGCTCGTGGTCTCAATGTCCTCCAAGTGAAACGATACCTCTGGGGGTGCTAGCACCAGGTAGCTATTAGCTCCTGGACTAGTTCTAAATTCTCATTAACTGTTCGATCCGGTGATGGTGCTGCCATCTATTGGTAGATAAAATAGTGGAGGCAAGGCACTTAGTATGCAGTCCTCGACATAAATACAGTTGTAATCAGTTGTGACTTTGAATAGGAATAGGAAGTCCGATCTCCCTATTTTTATTCCAGAAATCAACTGAGTAAACTGACCGTGTTTATAAACACTTTTATTAGATGATCTCAAACACTTCCCTCAAGAATTAAATCACATGGCACAAAGCAGGCGGTGTCTTCCAATGCAAGTGAGGAGTACGTATATGCACAGCAAGAAAGAACTTTTAATTTCAAAAAATCTCCGTAGGAAGGTCCTGATCCTTTCCCTCGTATTTTCTCAATGTTATTATTACCAAAGATTCTTTAAATTGGTATTAAGTTTATCAATTTGGAAAAAAACTCGAGGGAGATGCTTAAATCATCCCTCACCTAGTTGCGTTCGACGAAACTCACCGGTCTACCGGTAAGTAACTGGTACTAACCGAAGCGTTCTATGATCAACCGGTTACCACCAGGTTACCACAGCGGTTACCATTCTAAGCAGTTGATTGGTTGATTGGAGCACGTAATCATTAGCTGTCACGTGATTAAATAACCGGTTGCTCCCGGTCGAGCTCGTCGAACGCAACCCTAATGTTTTCAAAAGATTCCCTAAAATTGCATCGTTAACACAGAGCTGCGGAGTCAGGGACTCTAGCGGAGTCGAAAGAAAAATGGACGACTCCGACTCCTGGATTTTGAAACGTCCGACTCCGAATCCGGCTTTTTTATTTATTTATTTTTATTATTTTTTTTCCCTAAATTCCTCTCCCCCCCCCTCATAGGAAAGGGTGAAAGCCCCTACATAGACATTGAAATATCAATTCCTTTTTGTGAAATTTTCGCGTTGTATTTTACTGTAAACCTAAGATGCATACAACCTAAGAAGTTCAATTTTAAAATCAAATTATTCAAAGTGGCGATTTCTAAAATGATATTACATAAAAATCCCATTTTAAAAAAAATTGAAAAGGATTAATTTGCTCCCCTTTAATGTTTAACAAATAGATGTTCATCAAATCCTGTACTTTCAATTTTTCAAAGCTGTAACTTGAGAGAAAAAAAAAAGTTTGCTAAGTCAAAAAACTTTTATTTGAGAAGGGGTGCCCCCCCCCCCCTCTCCCGAGTGACAACCAACTGCAGGGCAACACCTCAACTTAATTTCAGAGTCTATAAAAATTGAAATACTTTAATTCATCTTAAATTTCGTCTTAAAAATTTAAACGAAAATAATGCATCCAGGTGAGAGGTTGGGTACATGTACGTCTGGAGCTAATTTTACACAAAATGCGGCGGTACACAGCTTTGTATGAATAGTTTTACTATACCTACATTTCTTGGCTAATGTTAATTTTAATTTTATTGGCAGCTTTAGAATTGACTTTAATATATGAGGATTTTAGGATTAATTACAATTATTGAGCGTTGTAACCAATAAATCATGTGCTGATTTTATTTTGTACTTTTTAGTGATAACCAAACTTGATAAAGTCATCAGATTTAAAAAAAAAACATTTATATTTCATTGGATCTTTTGGATTTGCGCCAACAGTTATTTGATTTTACCAAGCACTGTCAGAAGTTTCCCGACTTGCTCAAGCGATACATTCCTTTTAATATTTTATAACTGAGAGATTAAGGTAAAAAATATATTATTATTTTTATATGAAAGTGATAACTTATAGAAAATGTTAGGCAACAAAACTGTTTGCTGAAAGTTGCTATTAGTTAAATAAAGTTAAAAAAATAAACAAAACAGAAGACTGCGGCGTATGTAGCTGTTACAGAAAGTTCAATAAACAATCAAGCCAGCTGGTTGCCATGCCACGATTAGTTATTTTCTTATTAGTAGGCCTTTATACATGTAATCAAATTAATTGGTAGTAACTTTTTTAAAAATTGCAGGGTGAGTCAGTAATATTACAGAAAATAAAGAAACCCGGAGTCAGCATATTTTCAAACGGCTGTGACACCTTTATTCCAAAATCATTTTGACTCCGACTCCTACAGCCCTGCTTTAACATCAGGGCAGGAGGGCCAATCTAAATTGTTGCCCAACGATGACCAATATTTTTGGGCCCAGTGCTGGATCTACGATTTCTTTTAGCCGGAATGAATCTTGAAACTGACGCCCCTACCTATCTTCCTTTTGCTTTTATATTGAGTTTCCATGGGGGGAAAAACAGAAATGTGATGAATTTTTCGCATAATTCAAACTGTAAAGCATAGAGTTAAACTGTCATATGTAAGGTCTATATAGAGTATAGTTGTACACCTTCTGTTTTGGTTGCAATGCGATGTACCAATGAGACATTTTATTAATTTTTCGTTAGCAAGTCTATGTTTAAATTTCAATGAATACAAATGGCATAAAATCAAAGGCGCCCGCATGGAGGGGGGGGGCAGGTGGGGGCTCCCCTTTGAAGTTAGAACTTCCTTGCTTTTAGTACTTTTTTCTTTGTAAAAATGTAAAAACATTTCTACTCCAGCAATTAATGTTTAAGTTATTAAAAATGTCAAATTTTAATAACTCTAATCTGTACTAAAATCAGTTTCTATGGAGAAAATATCTGAGTCCCCCCCCCACCTTTAAAATTTTGCATCTGGGCGCCCCTGCATAAATTGGCAACCACTTCACGCTATGTCACTCAGCAGGCAACACTAACTAATGTCCCTATATGAAATCGTATCAGGACTCTAACTCAAATGAGAGGGAGAATCAGAGTTGCAGTGAGACAATATTTAGTGAAACTGCCGCCATGGAATTAACGTTATAGTTGCCAATATTTGCTAGGTGAGTTTCCAAAATAACTTTTTCTGCACAGTTTGCAACAAAGTTCTATTTAAAGTTTAGTTATTAAAGTAGTCAAAATAAAAGACTGTTTAAATACAGTCTTTTATTTTGACTCCCCCCCCCCCTTTTTATGTTCAATTTAGTTTTTGTCGCTTCAATGTCAGATCTCAGATACCAACAAAGCATGAAATTTGATACTGTAACAAAACATAGGTGTAAGAAAGTCTAAAAATTATGTACACAAGAAGCACTATGCATACCCATTTTTTTGGGTCTTTAAAACTAAAACTACTACTACAAACTACTAACTTAAAAGGTGTTCAAGAAAAGGGAGGAATTAGTGGTCGCCACCGGAAAAGAGGAAATAATTGGCGATCACATAATCATCTGCCCATTGCCACCTAAAAAAATCAATGACCTGAAGGTGCACAAAAGGCAATAAGGGATTGGTAAAATCATTTCAATTAAAAAAAAAACATGATTTCCTTTTATGTGTAAACTTATTTAAAAACTAGAGGGGTTCCTCATTTGATTAGCAAAATTTTAAATCATCCTTTTGAAAGAATCAGATTAAAAATCTTGTTACAAGTTCCGTTTTGAAAAAATGAAAACACCCCTCTCCCTCCCGTAGAAAATAGAGTTTAAGTAAAAAGTTCATATTTATAACACAATCCCACTACCACCAGAAGATACAAAGAACTTGATATATATTGTATATATGCAAAACCAAGATAGATTTTTTTATAAAGCGCTTGAAAAACTTGTACCAACATACACAGCTATAGGTGCTAAGGGGCTCCTGAACATTGCAAAAATGGCAGTTTTACACATTTGAAAAGCTGCTTTTAAATTTGTGGTCCCTAGTAATATATTTTGCTTTTTCTCTCCGGGCTTGAATTGAGCTGAGTCTAGGACTTTTCGCTAAAATAGAAACCCTTACATCTGCTAGTCTAACTGAGAAAAGTGAAACAAGCTTTGTTTGATGCAGAAAAAAAATCTCTTTTGTATGACATAGAATGTTAAGGGGTGTGGGAAATCTTTCATCTTTTAAATATGTAATTTACATTAAATTTCTGCTTAAAACATTAATTACAAAAATCTAATTCGAAATTTAAAATAGAAAATCCCAGGTGTAAACCCACGGGGCTCAAAATAATTTTGTACAAAATTTCAAGGCTGTAGGTGCTATGGGGTCTCCTGTGGACACAGGTCGGCCACAGACATCCTTTCACAATTTCTTTGACTTTATTTTTTTTAATGTATAAAGAAGATATCACATTAATTAATGTATTCAAAAGTTAGTAACCAATAAAATGCTATTCGGCACTGAATTTTAAAAAAAGTGGTGGCTCTTTCAAACAAATGGTAGTTCATGAAATTGTTACAATTATTGCATAAACATTAACAATACAATTTTTGTTCTGGCCACTGGCGACTGCAGAATTACCACAATTTTGCTCTTATGTTCAAGGAGTAATGTGGTGTTTGTATTCACATCAGTTTTAATGTTACATAAAAACAAAAGAACTACTCAAGTTTAAATATTTATTTACATTTTTACAAAAACTATACAACAATTTCCATAAAGTTATAACAGATTTGTTTCACATCATTAGTTATGATAATACACATACAAAAATAATAATAATAAAATAACTTAGAATAATTTTTAAATAAATGCAACTTAAAATACATATTTTGGTTTTGTAAGTTGTTTTATTAAATCATTTGTGTAGCGCTAATAAAACTATCTTCACAGCATTTTTATTTTTATGAAATAAGTTTATGTTTTAGAAATATAGAAAGTTGAATTTTACACAATCACACATATAATAGGAAAAGTAATTGATTTTGCCTCTATATGAAACAAGTTAAAAATAGTGACAATAAAATGTAGTGAGCAATATATTACAACTTTTCACTCAAAAATTTTTTATAAATAATATTTCTTTCACAATGTAGAGCAGACTCCAAAAGTAAAATGACTGCACTTTTATTAGTAGATCATTTTTTCATGTTTTATCTACAACAGAAGAAAAGCACTCATCTATTCGCCATCAGCAAATTATCTTTTCAGATTGGAAAGTAACCGTATTTCAGATAGTCCATAGTCAAGAAATAAACATTCTGAAATAACAAAACTAACCGTTTAAAAACATACACAGGAAGTTTACATTATTTGCAGAGTAAAAATCAAGAACTAATATAGTAACTTACTTCAGAAAGAATTTTAAGTTTATTCACTTGAAATGAATATAGAGTGTGTGCCGTAAATTGAAATAAGCTTCTTTCTTGTTCAAATTTCCCATTTTTAAAAAATTTTATGAGAAAATATTTTTTTCCTTACTTTTAATCACTCTTTAATTAAAAAAATTTATAAGAACACATTTTCAGAAACATATACAGTCAATTCGCAATAACTCGAATCTAAAGGGACCGACGAAAAACTTCGACTGGAAGTTCGACTAACTGCTAGTTTCTGCTTTACATTTTAATTAATATGCATACATATGACAGACAAAATCAAAGAACTTTAAAGTTTTAAGCACAATATGCACAGTTTAATCAAAGACATTGAGAGAAAAAAATCAAAAGCATGGTTTTGATTTCGGTACTGCTGGAACCACTTGAATAGAGCTGATTCTAAAGCAGGAAAGGTGCACATCTTCATTCGTTTCAAGCTCGGATTCATGGATTCTACCGCTTTAGAAGTTTCTCTTTTACTTTTAACATCATTGACAGAAAAGTGCTTAGATATTCTTTAACAGTAAAGAAAACTCTCTCTCAGGAACTTATCAGGAAATGATCAAACTAAAGAATGGAGGGGAAGGCATCTCAACTTAGGTCAGCCTTTGAATAAAAGTTGACAACTTAAAAGCAAATTCGTAGTCCAGCAACGTGTCAAAGTGTGACCAGTACAGTACAACAAAAGAAAACAAGCTAACTCATGTCCGCACGTGTAACTGCTTTATCGCACATTGACTCAACAGGTGCTCTTCTTGCTTTAGAGGTCTATTCTGCAGGAATAGGGAAGTTGCAACCTATTAAATGTTCATATTTTGACTATTGGATATTGTTAATTGACCCTCAAAACTAAAGAATTCACCATCGCCAAATTTTAAAACACCGTGATTGATTTTTAATGAATTTTTAAAATTCCACGAGCAAAATCACGCTCTTCTGAAACGTCACGAGCTTACGTCACAGGGCACTAATGGGCAGCCTTCTGCCGAAGATCCTTTGTTTTCGCTACGGACATTTTGAGCGCGCTGATATTTTTATTTTTTAGAAATTGAATAATCCTTTTGAACACACTATGGAGGCCGGATTCGCTAAAGCACAACCTAATAATCTTCCTCAAGTAACATCAATGATGGTATTCGAGTATTTCCGAGAGGATGAGAGGTTTAATGTTCCAGAAATGCGAAAAGTTAAATGCGAGGAGGAAGCCTTATGTTTTGTCTTTGAAGTCCTCCTTCCGTTTCTCCCGCAGTGGAAGAGTGCATGACGTCACTTCCTATGCCATCTGACGTCACAATCGTTTGAACTTTAAAAATTAATTTTAAAAAAACTACTCATCGTATCGCAAAAATTTTTTCACCTATGTTGTTCATGCATGTTACTCTATCATATAAAAATAAAATTGAAAAATCGAAAACTTCCCTATTGCAAGTGAAGGTGAATTAATTTTTCTCTCATAGTAACTTGTTTCTTTCTCTTTTTTTTTTCGTTCTTTCAAAATAAATTTCAAGTCATCTTTGAAAAAACTTTGAGTAAAAGGAAGTTAACTTTGAGACATTGAGAGTAATTAGCATGATATTAAAGAGTAAAGACAAAAGGGTTGGGACTTGATAAAAACTTTGGGATATAGTAATATTTGAGTTATCGGACTTCGAGTTATTGCGAATTCACTGTATATTTGATGTTTTTGAAAAAAAAGTACTTGAAACGTAGGTACCTTTAAAGATATGCTAGCCAGGACGGCTAGATTAGCCACCTTCTGCACTTTCCGACTGAAGAACCTAACTTTAAATTTCTTTTAAAAATAGTTATTTTGAAATAAAAAGATACATATTGCAAAAAAGGTCAACAAATTTAGATTGAAAAAGGTTGAAGAACTTTCATTTTGGAAAAATTAAGATAGCTTTTTATTCTGGAGTTAAGTTTGGAGTTAAAACATTGTGTTTTAATAATACCTATAGACATAAAGGTATGAAAAAGGACACTGTATACAAATCAAGGTCATTGCATAAAAATAAAATGTTAGGTACATAAGGTAGCAGTAAGGGGGTTTGCTACAAACAGTAAATTTATTCACTGACAGAAATTTGAAAAAACACATGCAAGAAAAAAAACTTGCAGCGTAAAAAATCATTTAAAATGCTCTCTTACTAGAGTTTCAATAAAAGGTTCAGTGTGAAGCAAATTATTCATGCTGGATTCTCTCAGATTTATAGATTTTCAAACTTCTGAAAAATAAATAAACATTGAGACATATATAACTGAAAATAGTTTTTATAAAAAAATTTCTGTAAGCAAATATCAAAATCTTAAAACATATGAATATAAATTAAGAATATTTGTAAGAAAAAAAATGGGTCTCAAAATTATTTTTAAAAAAATGCAATGAAATTTATTTCTATTGAACTATTTTCATGTTAACAAAAAATTGTTTTCTTTTCTTCTTCTAATGAGGCTGTGTTAGTCTATTTAACCTTCTGCAGACCTACTACACTAGTACAATCCCCTAGTATGGCATCCAGTCTTTCAAATGCCATCATTAAGGTGCGGATGTCAATAGTACAGATAATTTTGATGCCCAGTTTCCCACCAGATGGAGACACCTGGGCTTTCTTTGATGAAAAAGTGCACAACAGATTTAATTTTCCTGAGGGCATTCAAAACCAAACGAATCCCGAGGGATCTTTTACACATTCTACAATTGTAACAAGAGGAGCAGCGGGGTGGGGGGGGGGGATGTTGGTGGTAAAACAGAGGCATTGGTTTTAGCATAAATGCGTATTCTAATACAGTAGTTAAACATCAGAAGGTATTTTGTACTAAGTTACCGCCCTGAAGCCAGGGCAGCCGTAAGCCTGGTTTGCTAATTCTGCATTAGCTACCAGTTTGTTTCGTTCTCTTGGCTCCCTTAAGAGATTTTTTACCTCCAGCTCATGTGATTCCTATTCCGGGCTGATGAGTGCTAAAAAGCACGAAACTGCAGTCCTCGGATGGAATAACTGAGCTGGCGGTGTATTTTAAGCATCAGAAGGTATGTTCAACATGACAGAATTCTTTCCAGTTATCAACGTAAACTGGAAGAATTCTGTCATGTTGAACATCGGAATGTTTTTTTATAAATGGATCTCAAGGTAAGATAATTTTGTTACTGGCAGGTACTGTCCCGTGGATGGCTAATTATCGGAACTTGTTTTCCTAATTAGTTGAGGCGAAACCCACTGCTTTTAGTTTTAGGTTTGAGCTCTTGTTTATTGTTTATATTTTAGCATGTGGTGCATTTGCCCAATGTTACTCTATATTGCATGTACTGGAGCTTAAACATTCTCTTTTAGTTCATACTTAAAAAATTTTGGTCTTTTGACCATATTTAATGAATATTCCACGGCTGATGAGCTCTGGATTCATACTTTGTCTTTTCCTATTTAATAGCTATTTGCAATTTTCCTTTTTATCATCATTATTTTTATATGATTTGTTTAATATTTGAAATTTGGCTTGCTTATTTTATATATATATATATATATATATATATATATATATATATATATATATATATATATATATATATATATATATATATATATATATATATATATATATATATATATATAAGGAGCGGCAAATTCGGATTTTGCCAAGGGCGCCAAAATTGTTGCTATGCCTCTGACTATACCTCAAGAAGTAATGTGAGGAGGAATCAGTCAAGTAAACAATTGTACTTTTTTTTCTTTTTCTTTTATTTATTTACTTCTTATTTTTGTGAGTGGCTACTGCTATTTTTTGAGAATTAATGAAAGAAATCAAAGATAACTTGGTATACAGATAGAACCCAGATAGGAAATAGTGCTGATTAACTTTTGGTAAATCACTCACTTATTTGCATTCTTTTATAATTTTAAAACAGATAATAAATATGAAAGAGAGAGTATCAAGTTGATGGCTAAAATATACTAGATTTGAGATAACCTTCTGCAAATTTTACCTCAGCATGTTTTCCCACTTATTTTTCATTCTTTTCATTTCATCAGAAAAATAGCAATAATGTTCAAAGATATATCTTCCTACATCTGTGTATGTTTTCCAAAGGTAATCCTAAAACAAGATACAATTTAAAAACATTAAGAAATCATCTGCAATATGATACAAATACAGGAACATATAATATCATTTAGAGAAGTTTATTCATTATATTTATTAACAAAACATTGACGAAAAATCGGATAAATATGCAGAGAAAATTGCATGAAATAGTGTGTGCATAGAAAAATCATCCAAATTGCTTTAAATATACAGTGAAACCTCCAAATAGCGGACAATCAAGGGACCAGAAGTTTTGTCCGTTATTGGGAGGTGTCCGCTATTAGGAGGAACTACTTAATTTACCTTTTTCAAAATGGGCTGTTGTTCCCTTTGTAGAACACAATCAAAACAATTGCGAAAGATTTACTACATTTTACGTCGTGTAATTAATCTGTTTTTCTTAATAAAGGTATACTGACAGCACACACTTGTCTTAAAAAGCATTTAATCAATAAAAGTAATCATTTAAAAGAGTTTGACATCTCTTTTTGCATTACCAACGGCGGCAATTCGGCGGAGCAACCCCCCTCCCCCTACACTTTTTATGGTTAATTTATTTATTTTATCTTGAGTATCACTATTGCATGATTGACAGTTGGCAATACGACCTTGAATAAATGTCTAAAAATGTCCCATGTCTAAAACTTAAACAACCCAACAAAACCACGGCGCCATAAAGCCGGCTACTACCGGCGCCAGTCTGCTCAATTGCATCTCCCGAGAGCTCCAGTTAGAAAAAGCACCCAGTTTCCTCTTTTTTATCTTAACTTTTGAATGGTTATTGTGTACAAAATTCATTAAAATCTTAAGAAAAACGTACGTTAATTGTTAGACTGACATCAGTTTCCACTTATCTGCTTCAATACTCTCAAAACTATAGCAGTTACAAAATTATGACTTTTATTTTCTTTTTCATTTTTTGCTGCCCGCAAAAAGTACCATGCCTTTTAGTTCTTTCTGCCCCCAACTTTTAAGCCCCAATGGCTCCCTCTGCCCATTACCACCCTTTTAATTCCAAGAAACAGTGATAAGGAAATGACGGGGGGGGGGATGGAATATCAGTTGTGGAGGATGAAAAGCTTTGTAAGGCAAGCAGTTACTAAGATATTCTGTGAAAAGAAAAAAAAAACGGAAGTGCTACGATCGCAAGGGAAATTTTTTGTGAAATAACTGTCCGTTATTCGGAGTGTCCGTTATTCAGAGTGAATTACATGGAATGGCCTAAATTGAGGGACTGGGACTTGCAAAAATGTCCGTTAATTAGAGGTGTCCGTTATTCGGGAGTGTCCGTTAAGGGAGGTTTCACTGTATTATAATATCCTAAAAAAGTATCCAGCATAAATACAAACAGTTTTCCGAGTTAAATAGCAACATGAAACCAGACAGACATATCAATCAAGTCTTTTCAGTAAGTGGGCAAGGCAAAAAATGAAAGTACACAATATCATGTACAGTATGCGACCCCAATTTAGGAATCCCAAAGTCTGGAAGACCAGAAAACCGAATCTTTTCCCCTTAAATATATGGTTTCTCCCAAAAGTAATAAGACTGATTTTTATGCCAAGAGATTAAATATTGCCCACACCTGCACTACTCAGTGGAAATGGTAGGCGAGACTCTAAGCCCCCTTTCCAGAGACACCAGATTGAGTTTTCTACAAGCTCTCGGAGCAGTGGGAGGTCAATTTTAGTGAACCTCACCGCAGAGTCGTTGTCATGGAGAGAACTTTGGAGCAATAATACAAGATTAAAATTTTGCATCTAACTCCAAAAGACGGCAATGAAAACATTTGTTTAATTCATTCAGGTCTTCAAAGATTATTGCTTGTTGTACTAGCAGGTCAAAAAGTGGCACAAGTTGTTCAAAGACGGCCGGGAGGAAGTCGCCGATGGGGCTCCTTCTGGGCATCCATCATCAACGTGAATGGACGATAATGTTCCTCGTGTGCAAGATTTGCAGAACAAAGACCGCAGGATGAGTGTTCGTTTCACGTCAGAACAAGTTAATTTGCAAGAAAAAAATGTTCATCGAATTGTTACAGACTTGGTCATGCGTAAGATTTTCGCGAAACTTGTGCCAAAAGTCTTGTCCGATCGCCTTCATTGTCAACTTTTATCTGACCCAGATTGGTGTTTCAACAGTGCCACAGACCCCCTATTGCCCCAGCAGACTTCCTTTTGCTACCAAAGGTAAAAAGGGAGTTGAAAGGAAAGCATCTGGAGACCCTGAACAACAATCAAAAGACCACTACTAGGTGCCTTAACAGTATTCCAAAAGTGAGTTCCAGAAGACCATCAATGCATGGAAAACACATGGGCAAAAATCTATAGATACAGGAAGAGACTATCTTGAAGAGTAGTAAGTTTTATTATATGTTTGATCAATAAAACTATTTATTTAAAAAAAAGTCTTATTACTTTTGGGACAAACCATATACAGTAAAACCTGTCTACAACAATACTGTTGGGACCTAAAAAAAATATCGTAATCGACAGGTTATCCTTATAGACAGTTTGATTATTCATGCTGACAATTTGCTGGGGCCAAAAAAAAATGTTAAGGACAGGTTATTGTTATAGACAGTATCGTTATACACAGGTTTCACTGTGTGTGTATATATATATATATATATATATATATATATATATATATATATATATAGAAAAACCGTGCTTTAGATTTTTTTTCTCTCAGAATTTTTGATTAAACTGTGCATATTGTGCTTAAAAACTTTTAAGTTCTGTAATTTTGTCTGTTATATGTACATATTAATTAAAATATTCGATGGTTTTCAATATTAAAATGTCGAAAACCGAAACTAGCGCGAGTGCTTTGCATAGGTCAACTAGTGTATTACATAAAAAAACAGCAAAATTCACATGTTTTTGCATGCATACATGCATACAAATATTTCTCAAAGCTTTGAGGGGGGGGGAGGGTAATTGCCCCCTCTGACCCCTTTGAATGGTAGGCTAGAATGGAACATATATATTTACTTACCTCAACAACAAATTCTGAATGTCTCACAGGATGGAAATGACCAGCTATTATTTCCTCACTAAGAGCTAGAAAAAAATATATAGAAAAGAATAATTACTCCTTGACTTTTCAAAATTTAAATTTCTCTGAGAATTGATAAATGCCTGAGCACTGAAAAGACCTTAAATAATTTCAACAATCTACAATGGAAGTATACAAAACATTTTTTTTTTCGTTTCATAACACAACATGTTTAATGCATTTCACTATAGTGAAGCACCAAATAGTCATTTGACTTTTGACTTACTTACTTACTATCAAATAGTCACTTGACTTTTGACTAACTATCTAACTATCGAGGTCAATATTTGGCAATTTAGCCACCAAATAGATAACTTATTTTTTGTCTAGAAGCAAGTCATAGAATGCCAGTCTTTTAAGCACAATTTTATACAGTAAATAACTTTTTTTTTTTTTTTTAATTACACTTTGGAGAAAATAAAAAACATTTTAGAAGAGTTCAGACCAAAAAAAAAATCGTTGAAAAATAACCAAAAGAAAATGTGGTAAAACATTAAAAATCTAAATGCACTCCCATGAAATGCAATAAACATCTTGAAGATTAATCGCTGAGAAACTGATACATTTTGCATAATAAATAATCACACAAAAAACTAAGGAGAAAAAAAATGCAATGTTCTGTTAGAGGGCTGGTTTTGAGAAAGCAGATAAGTGGAAATTGATGCAAGTCTAACAACTTAACACACGTTTTGCTTAAGATTTTGATGAATTTTGCTCAATAACTTTCCCCGAAAAAACACTTAGACGTGAATTAGACTTACCTACATTATTCACCCTGAAGTATTTTGAGGTGTCACAAACACTTAGTAATATAATTTTATTAAACAAGTATAACTTGTTTAAGTAAAACAATTGATTTACTAATATCTAATCCATGAATACATAAACTAAAAGTTATTGCATGTGCTAAAAAATGTTTCGTAAACAAATATATACAAAGTAAAAAAAATAATTATGTTCTAAAAATGTTGACATTTATGCTTTATTTACAATTTCTAGTTTTGGTTCCTAAATTGGAAAATAAAGAATTTAAATTAACCATAAAAAGTGGGGGATCGCCACTACTGTATGTAATAGAGGTAGAGTATTACTGTAACGAATTGGAGGGTTCACCTGAGTAGCATGGGATTTGGCAGCGAACTATTTGTCACAGACTCAAACTTAACTGCAATTTTTTATTTACAAAAATAAAATGGTACACCATTTCTGTCTGGAGTAACTTTTCTTGGTTAAAATAAATATTTACAGCAATAAAAAGTAATGTTCATGGTAAACACAATATCATCAACTGTCCTCATGACGAGGGCTGTCTCCAAGGCCGGTTAGCCACTATCAAAGTCCAGCTCGCGTGAGCTCTTCACATTTGGATGCGTCAGAGCACCCGATCTCTCCGAGATCTTTTTTCCCCCGAGTCCTCAAATCTTTAATTTTTTTTCTCGCCTTCTCATCAAGGAGCATGTGTCTTGTCCAGTAATTAACTTTCATTGGACGAGTGACAGGGTTGGCAAGGTTTTGGACACTACGGTAAAAACCACGGTAAAAACCCTGGTTTTTACCGTCCTGTCCAAAACCCTTGTGTCCAAAACTGTCCGAAAGTGTCCAAAACTATATTTTTAGAAAAATTGTATTCTGTGAGAAAACATCAAAAACAGAATAAAATTTATCAAAGTAATGTTTTATATTGAACATTTATTCAATGGAGAACATTGAATTTTTTTATGCAGCTGATTTTAATCTAGTCACATAAGAAGTTGAATTCTTGATTAAAATTTCAATTTGTATGCATTAGTTTATTATTATTATTATTATTTTGATAATAGTAAACAAATGTCCCTATGTTTATGCATGTGTGCAAATGAAAGCAGGGTTAGCAAGGTTTTTACCATTCTGTTCAAAACCCTTGAGTCCGAAAGCGTCCAAAACTATTTTTTGAGAAACTATATTTTGTAGAAAACAATAAAAAACAGAAAAAAATGGGTAAAAATCATTATTTTTGACTATTTAATATTTATTCAATGTGAACATTCAAGTATAAATATATATGTAAGTTATTTATGTAGCGAATTTTAATCTAGTTATGTAGAAATTAAATTCTTCATTAAAAATTTCATTTTGTATGCAGAAGTGTTCAAAATATAGTGCAATAATTGACTTAAATGCAATAAATTACAATTGTTTGTAGTTACAGAATGTAACTATATTAAAAATATGAACAAAGAAAAGAATAGCACAAGTTATAGAAGTGTTTAATCGTTGATTTCTTGTTCTGTAATCTATGATTTGAAAAACAATTTTCGTTAAAACATCATGTAAAATTTATTTTCAAAAAACCATTTAAAAAATAAAGCTTTTTTTTTTGGCACTTAAATATTGCATATTTAAGAACATTCCTTTGAGTTATAAATGGAACTGAAATTAGCTGTCTTGGTAGTGTTTTGAATTTCCTCTCATAACTCTACCAACTGTTACATATAAGGAAGTTTTTAGTAATATTATTGCCAATTTTTTAAATAAAATATTTTTTAATGACAAATAATGGAGAATATATTATAAAATACTCATTAATTAAGCCTCAATAATGTCAGTATTTATGCATTACAAACATTGCAGTAAATACGAATTGATTAGATTACACCCCTTTAGCTTTAGCATAGTTTTGGACAGTTTAAGACAGTTTTGGACACTTTTAGACAGTTTTAGACGGTAAAAAACCACCTGTCCTGTCCTAAACCAGTTTTGGACAGTCCAAAACCCAACCCTGACGAGTGATGGTGTGGAGATCGACCTTGGTTTAGGGAGCAATTTTCATTTGCTAGGACGATGGCTCCGCATGGTTTATATTCCGTCTATGGTCCACGGCCAAAAACCAGACACAAAGTACCGTGCTCGAATTTGTGTTGAAAAGAGGCGAAGCCACCAAAGGCCAGACCGTGTCCACTGATCTATTCAACACTTAGACCGAGGGGCGACCTTTTGGAGTCAAATGCACCAGGGGTCCTGCCTCAGTCACACGCGCCACTCTCCGAAGGTCATCTCCACTGTTTCCAAGGGGTTTTTGGAGATCGTCACATTACATTAATCTTGCAAAATGATAGATTTCACCACATAGGAAATCTGAATAAACTTTAAAAAAAAAAAAATGAACAATAAAAAATTTTAGAGTCGCAAAAAAAATGCATCCTAGATGAAAAGAGAGGAAATATCAGTCTCTCAGTAAAGAATGTGTCACGTGGTGTATTTTGCAGAACTAAAGAAAAAATTTCAAAGCTACATCAGAAGGAAATCAGTAATTTACTTAAATAAATTTAAGTCGGTTTTTCTTAAGGGACAGAAATATATTCCAGTTTCTTTGTGTGAAATCGGTGTATCTTTCAGAAGTTCACTCAATTTTTTTTTTGTTTAACTACAAGGCATTTTTTTCTTCAATCATATATTTACACTTAGTCATTTTGGAGGGGGTTCGGACCCCTCCCTCTTGGCTATGTCGCTGTAAATGGAGTGTAGAGTAGTAGGCCTCCACGTGGTTTACCCGGGGGGGGGGGGGGGATGGTTACGCTAAATCTGCTACAGCCTTCGCCATTACCATGCAGTCATTTCTCCTGCGAGAAGCCCATGAAGCCTCCCTTGAAGGTTTTTAAAAACTTACCCTTTTAAGGGCAAGGAGAAGACCGGTTTTAAAGTTCTTTTTTGGAACGCCGGTGGCCTTACTACTGACAAACGAGCAAGCTGACTCGTTGGTTAAAGAAGCTTCAACTTTAAATCCACTTTGTCTCCCCATTCCTCTTCGAAATTCCAAGTGACATCTTGGGATCAATATCAGGCTCAAAAATAATTTTCTCTCTCCGTGACATTGCCAGCGGAAAATTTTGGGCATGTCTTCAAGAAGACCAAACAAGACTGCAATTTTCCCTCTTCCCTAGAGTTGAAGGGGTTACATCTTTTTGTGTCATTACTGGTCACAAATACTTACAAGATCATCTTTTTAAAATCCGACTGGCCAATTCTCCACTGTGCCCACTATGTGAAGACACTATGCAAATCATTTGCCAATAATAAGTGAATTTATGAAATTAAAAAGTAGAAATAAAAGTTTTTAAAGGTTGGAGTTTCAAAACATTAAAAATAATATTTAAAAAAAAAAAAAACCTACTTGATATTAATAAAAGAAATGTTGGCATGAAGTGAAATCTGTTCTTGCAATACAAACACAAATGTGATGATCCGCAACAGGCTCTGACTAGGCTGTTCCCTAGTCAATTTATTAGTCCCCAATGAAGATTAATGGTCCTTTTAAAGCTATCTACCCTCTTATCTATTATAGCCTCTTCCGGTACAGTGTTCTGAGTACCCACAACCCTACTAAAGTAGTAATTTTTCTTAATTTGTATGACATTAACATATCCTAAAATATGCTGAGTACAGTGATCAAAGTGACCGACTAAATATAGGACATTTTTTGAAAAAAATATAGGACACGTTTTGAAAAAATATAGGATTTATAAGACACCAAAAAATATGTGTACAAAAATTATAAGACATATCTTATTGATTCACACAAAAAATAAATAAAAACAATGATAATATTATGGGAAATAACAATTTATTTTAATTAAAAATCAAAATGGTTTAGCAACAAATTACATAGAACTGCTTGACACTTTCTGAACAGCTTTTAAAATTTTTTATTAACAGTGTCTATTACAGCTTGCCCAGCCTCAGTGTCAGTAATGCATTTACATTTGAGTCCTAATTTTAAATTTCGTATTCCCTTCATCTATAATTCCCCTGAGTTGAATTAATGCTTTCCTTAAATCCTTTCAGTTTATCTCAAGAAGATTTTTTTGTTACATCATTCGATTTAGGTTTTATATTTTTCCTTCTTATTTCATCCAGATTTTTTTCTTTCTGTTCCTTATATTTCAAGTGTGCTGCTTTACACAACTGGATAAATATTAGTTTTTTGATGAAAATTATAAATTTTAGGCCAAGTGCAGGATACTTTAATACAGGGCTGTCCAACTGGCGGCCCATGGGCCGCATGTGGCTCGCCAACACATATTGTGCGGCCTGCATTGATGTTGACAGTCCTGCCTTTGTAAAGAAGGCGGATCGGCCTCAGTTTTCCTACAAAAATGCAAGCAAACTGTTTTAAAATTCTTTTGTTTCATTGTTTTATAACTAATAACTAACAACTATTTGTTATTGTATAAGAGGTAAGAGGTTACTGTTCAACTTTTTCAAACTACGGCCTGCCAGGTGATCAGTGACCGGAATTCTGGCCCATGGGCAATTTGCAGTTGGACAGCTCTGATTTAATATTTTCAAACTTGAATAAATGTTTTTGTGGTACTTTGGGGCTATCAAGGCAACATTTATCAACATGAAATTTTAAATCTTTTATTGGATCAAACTCAAGTAAACTTTCACCAGTTTATTGTTTAAAAGCTTCTTTTTTGATGAAACAGGGCAAAACTTTCAATGAAAGGTCACGTCACTCGTTATGCATAAGGTGTAGAATTCCTTTGGGGTACCGAAAATATAGGAACTTTTTTAGAAATATAGGATTTATAGTAGAGACGTACCAGGGTTTCCGCTACGGTCGCATTTTTCGCAAAATGCGAAAACACTATCTAAATTGCGAAAATGAAGCAATGCATTTTCTCTTTTTGGCTCAAATAAAAAATAAATTAGTTTTTTAAATAAAGAAGAAATGTATGATCCTAGAGAGGAAGCGTGCATGGCGATAATCAACTTAATCTTTTTTAAATCTTAGCTAAGATGTTTAAACTACAATTAAGTTCAATAACTATTAGTCTTACAGGCACGTAGCTAGGATTTTGTTAAGGGGGGGGTCCAAGGTTGCACGAACTTTAAAAATGAAAGTATGCTAAATCAGAAGCATTAACTGATAATTGTATAAATTGATACTGTTCCAATCAAAACTACAATTAATAAATGTGATAATTAGATTAATTAAGTAATGATGTAATATAAATATGATAATTAAAGCTTTGCAATATATTTGCTTTCAAAAAAAAAGCTCATATTTATTTTAACTACATGAAGTACACCACCAGCTCAGTCAATTGACAGAGCTGGCGGTGTATTTCATGTATTTCTGCCTTAGCCCTGGCTATAGGGCGGTAACTTACTGAATACATTATCAACTGTCTAACTCAATAAATGCTCCATAATTCCCCACTCCTGACTGTTTCGAATTGGATTTTGGACTGCATTTAATGCTTCTATGGACGAAAATATCACCAAGGCTCATTAAAGAAAAGCTCGAAATGTTTCTTAATTCATTTAAATTTTTAGAATTCATTCAACGATAAGAAATGGAATGATACTTCTAATCTTCATCTTTTTTTATAGTATTTTCATATAAAAGCTTAGGAAAACATTATTAAAGCTGTTCAAACACATAAAATACATAGAAAGTATCGTTGCTCATTAATAAGTATTTTCTTGTGATGTATTGCTAAAATAGATATCTAAGGATCAGTTATGGTATTTACGATGAATTAAGTTAAACAATAAAATTTCTTTGTCAAACTTTTGAAGAAAATTTGAATGATAATTTGTTTATAAATACTATTTTTTAGGCCGTCAAAGATAATAAACATTTTTCTTGGACATTTTCTATTTTAGGAGTTTCGCATGCAGAGTCATTTAAGGGTGATAAGAGGAAGTATTACTTTTAGAACTTAGGAAAATGAATAAATACACTTACGAACACATTGTATATACATAGTATTTTTATGTATAGTCTTGACCCCTTTTCAGGAAAACAAATGAACGGAACTATGGATTTGATTTAGTTTATTAAGTTGATTCAAAACAACTTCTGTGCAAAATGTTCCATTCTAAATTTAAAATTTCAATTTAAACAACAACTGTAGGAAAATGACCGATAGTAACAGTACCAAATCATCACAACAAAATTTGACACTCTAAACCTAGTTATTTTACTAACAATATGGAAATATAAAAATTTTAAATTTTTACATTTGGCGGTAGTCATCCGAGTTCGATCCTTTAGGAGATAATCTTTGCCCTATTTGTGATAATACGGCAGCACCAAAATTAGATATAGTGTAAAAAGCTAATCATATTTCGGTGACAAATATAAAAGGTTTATAGGTAGTTTGAAGACTCAATTAGGAAACATTTTGCTCTAAGTCTTCAAATGTTATAATCTAAATGTTTAAAAGAAGACAAATCTCTTGTAAAAACTCTAAGAAAAGTTGTAAATTAAAAATCCAGATATGATTTAAATTGATATTTTGAAATTATATAACAACTAGAAAATCGCCCGTCAAGTTGAAAATTGATTCCACATTTGAACGAAGAAATTGCCTGTTTGGTGACATTTTGATAGTTGATATTTTAAACCCTAACTCCAGTGGATTAGCCCTAAGCTTCAGTAGATAACGTTCATTGTTGACCACTTTTTCGCTTCTTTAGTGCCCTGAAATGACAGTCTCACCAGTAAAACAGTTTAGTTACTGGTTCCAGTTCAGCCTTGTTACAATAAAGCCTTTCCCTGCATTTTAAACATTACCAAAACATGTTATCTAATTATCATGGCGTGTAGCGAGTTTCATTGTTGATGAGGTCAAGAGCATTACTCGATTATCGGCTATTACATATATGAGGATAAGAACAACAACTATTATTCTTGCATTCGGAGTCTACTGTGCTTTTTAACCATGAATGTACAGATACTTATTAAATAATTCTTAAATACAAAGAAGTCAGTAAATAGCTATCAAAAAATTTGCTAAATGAAGCATATGCATATTACATAGCTTTTATTCGAAAAATGGAACTAGAAAATAGAAGAAAATACATATTTTCAGTTAAACTAATTAATAACTTTTTCTTTTGACCTCGTGAACACAATTCAGTTAGTATTTTAAAATAATAATTTAAAATAATTTCATTGTGAATTATATATGTATCTTTAAACTTATACATCTTTACACATGTGTTAATCATTCCAAACTTAAAACTAAAAAAATCAAACACATCCAGACTTTTTTTTAATTCAATTTCTTTGTTTTTTTAAACTTTGATATCACTGAAATCAATTTTGTTATATTAGTATTAACCTTTATTTATGCATCTTTTTTTTTACTACCTCCAGATACATAATCTTTTTTTCCTTTTTTATAAATCATATATAAAAACACAAGAGATAAAACATTCGCAAAAATTCTAGTTCTTTTCGGTACATTTTTGCTCAGAAAGAGTGAAAGAAAAAAAAAATCTGTTACCTTGTGATGAAAATGAACTAATATTCAGAACAAATTTCCAGACATTAGTTTCATGGTTGTAGAAAGACAATCTACAACCATGTTGTAGAAAGGCATTTACAACTTTTCTTAGAGTTTTTACAAGAGATTTATCTTCTTTTAAACCTTTAGATTACAACATCTGATGACTTAGAGCAAAATGTTTGCTAATTGAGGCTTCAAACTACCTATAAACCTTTTATATTTGTCACTGAAGGATGATTAGCTTTTTACAGTATATCTAATTTGGGATCATAATTTTAGTGCTGCCATATTATCACAAATAGGGCAAATATTACCTCCAAAGAAAAAGGGTAGAAATTTAAAATTTTTATATTTCCGTATTGTTAGTAAAATAACTAGGTTTAGAGTATTAGATGAATGCTAAAAGTTGTGAGCTTCCGGGACACAATGATATAAGTAATTCATCATTGTTACGAATGAAAATTATAAATGAAATAAATTGAATTGATTGGTTAAAAAATGATATTCGATGCTATTTCTGTCTGAATAAATTTTTAAATAAATGAGAAACGCATAAATGAGAGAATGCATAAAATTGCTCCTATTGTTAAAAAAAAAGAAAAAAAAAACACATTTAAAAAAAACTGCAATACAACTTACCCAGTGGAGGTTGGCTAATTTTTTCTTATGTGTTTATGATTGTGCTCCTGATCTTTCCCTTTAATTTTCCGTGCAAACGACCCATACCAATGGCAGTGATAGAGAAAGTGAATGTGCGACCTAACAGAGTTTTGCCCTATCCACGACTCTAGGAGCCTTAGGCACCTTCTAAAAAGACGGTGCTATATTACAAGGGCGGCTGACCCTACTGTTGCTTTCCTCTTTGTATGACCTTCCCGCAAAAACATTCCTACAAATTTCCTGTCTCCGACATTTTCATCATTGATGACTCTCATCAAGCTTTCGTTAACAATAAATGTTTGCTTATGAGCTGCCGGCGATTTCCTTGCGGGGACGGGCACTACTATAATGTCTCCTTTTTCGGATAGCTGCTGGCGATTTTCTTGCGAGGCAGGGGACTAAATGTCTCCTTTGGGCAGGTCTGCGACGCGTACCACGGGTTGAAGACTTCTGTCGCTCCTCTCCCCCCCCCCCCCCCCCCCCACTCCCAGAGGGTCTTATTTTGAACAAAACTGAACGTGAGAAAGTTGTCGCTTAATGAAAATATTTAGGACAAAAGAATTTTTTATAAAATTTTTTTTTGGAAAATTCTGTTTATGTAAGTGCAGGGGGACAGTGACCTATCAGGAAGGGGGGGGGTCCGGACCCCCTGGACCCCCCCTTGGCTACGTCCCTGAGTCTTATCCAGCATTATGTCCCCCCAAAAACTGCTTTATTAGGAAGAGGGGACTGCAACGTTCTAAACACCAATCCTGTTTTCTTTTTTTATTTTATGTTTTAAAAAAATTGCTGTTGTACTTATTTCTTCAAGGATGTCACAAATGAAATATGAATTTTATTTTCAACTGGAGATGAAACACACTGAGGCATATATAAATATATGAGAATGTGTAACATTTTAGCATTTTGCTAACATTTTTCCATCAATTTTAGCTTTTATGCTAAAGAACTTTTGAACCCAGTTTAAACCCTGAGACGTACCGAGTAGCACTTTGGCCGAGTAACTGAGTAGGGCTCGACCGATGGCATTTTTTGGCCGATGGGCCGATGCCGATTGTTCAAAGATGGCCGATGGCCGATGCCGTTGGCCGATGGCAAAAAAAAAATCTTACGAAAATAAATTGCCAAGATTGCTAGGAATTTAAAACATCATTTATTCATTTCACTTTACTTTCTTTCTACAAATAGGGAATTGTAATCATAAAAAAAAATCAGATTTCGACCTAAATTTCTATTTTATGACCACCCAATTTAAACTTCACAAATTTTTTCGGCACATCTGTACATTCATATGTACCTAAGAACATATAGATGACCGAAATTTCCATTTTGAACTCATCCTTAGTTAATTATCGCAAACTCACTTGTGATGTGATGTCTTCATCCGCATAAACTTGCGTCACTCAAAAACGTTATGAAATAGTAAGTTGAAAACTCATACGTACGTAGTATGATCTAAAAGTTCGAGGACAATCTGTATAAAACCTTTTCCTGAATAGTTCACATTACCGAAGCACATCTATCTACAAAATAGTCACCTTGAACGACTATGCACTTCTGCCAACATTCGTATAGCATTTAGAAGCACTCCTGGCAGCCATTTTTCGCAACCTCCTGTAAGGCCTCTTGCACTGCTGCTTTAACTTCATCGTGGGGAAGAAGGTGACTTTCATGTTGAGGATGCACGGTTCGATTGTTCAATACTCTGATATGACAAACAAATAACGTAACGTTTTCGTCGGACTTAGCTCTGTATAACTTTGTCTGTTCTCGGCAAAAAAACATTTGCATGGACGCCGCTTTCTTCTATCAGGAGAAGATAAAGCTGCATCACAGAAGGTTGCGAAAAATAGCTTCCAGGAGTGTTACCAAAAGTTATATGAACATTGGCAGAAGAACATAGTCGCTCAAGGTGATCCATTGAAGGTGGATGTGCTTCGATTATGTGAACTATTCTGGGTAAGGTTTTATACAGCTTGTTCCCGAACTTTTGGATCGTACCACGTACAATCTGTATAGGATGTAGTTATGCTTCTCCTTTTTTGATTGCTGTATGATGAAAGAGAAAGAACAACAGTCGAAAAAAAAGAAAGGAAAAAATGGAAGAAAAACAAAGACACTGTTAAATAACCAATTGATTTTTTTTTTAATTGAGCACATAACTAAGATTTTAGTTATAATGTAATAATGTATGGATTTAGATACACTATGCATAGTTAAAAAATTTTAAATTACGTTGTTTAATTATTCAAAAAAAAAAAAGAAGAAGAAGAAGAAAAATATGAAACTGTCGTCAAATTACGCAATTAAAGTGGAAAGATTGCAAGTAGACATTTTTTTAGTAATCAAATTAAACAAAAAGGGTAACAGATAAGTTACAATATTAAATCATAATAGGAATATTTTTATACTTATTTAAAATTTATGAATAGAAAAGTTTGCATTTTTCAGAAAAGCTATAACAGTGACACAACTTTTTTTGTTGAAAAGAGAAATTATGTTCCGAATTATGTCACCATTCAAAACGTCTTTAATCAATTTCTTACATTAATGCTCCAAATTCTTCCTAAACAATAGATAAAATTTGAAAAAAAAAAAAGTTCTAATTTTATGAATAGTGTTAGTTTTAAACGACTCGGAAGTACAAAGAGAAATTAATTTCATAAATAGAGGGAGGGGGAAGGGGCAAGCAAGTGTTCTTGGAAATGCAAAAAATAATGGTAAGAAATTGAGTTCAAAATAATCATAAACATTGAGCAGAAAAACCCTTTTAAAACTTGCACACCGAGGTGGCGGATTTAAAATATAGCAAATGTTGCAATTGCGCAAGAGGCCCCATAACCATAGGGGCACCGTTGGAGTTACAAAAATGCTTATGATAAATGTTTTACAACTTCTGTGACAGAGAAAAAGGACCCCAAAATGTATTTCGACGAGCTCCAAACTTGTAACACCACCGAACCGATACAGAAAAGACTGCATTACTGTGATTTATATTTAAAAAAAAAATTAAAAATTACCGTCAGTTCAATGGGAATGTAACAAAATGACACAAAAGCCGGTTTCGCCATCTCATATTTGTTTCCAAGTTGGTCTCCAATTCAGCAATATATCACCAAATGATCGCCATATTAGTCTTGCATTGAAATAAGTAATTAATAGCCACAACAAAAATTAGTAAATAGGCTTTTTAGAACACCAAATCGAAAACAAAAAGGGAAGTGCACAACTGGAACGTAAGCACACCCCACATGCGAAATTTTAACCTTCTACCGCTTACCATTTTTGAGTTATGACTTAGGAGAGATACATAGGTACATCCAGCAGCAAAAAACAACGCAATAATAAACTTGTTTGGTACCTGAATGCAGTATTAAAAACTCTTTCAGGAGTGATTAAAGTAGAAATTCATACTGAAATTTAAGTAAACAATTTTATATGAAAACAATAACTCTTTTTATTTTGTATTAAAAAGTAAAACAGCAAAGTTCATTTTTTTCGAAAACATCGGCCAATCCATCGGTTTTCAATGTTTTTTAAGGCCGATGTTTCCTGCAAGACAGCAACGGCGCCTGATGCCGATATTGTTGAACCATCGGCGCCAATGCATCGGTCGAGTCCTATAACCGAGTACTCGGCCTTTCACTTCTCGGCCGAGTTACCAAGTACCAATTATACAAATACAAATGTGACGACCAGCAACAGGCTCTGGGCCCAGCTAGGCTGGTCCTAGTCAATTAATTAGTCCCCAATGAAGATCAATGGCCCTCTTAAAGCTATCCACTCCCTTGCTCATTACCGCCTACCCTGCTAAAGTAGTAGTTTTTCCTGATTTCCAAGTTAGCCTGAGATTTAAATAGCTTAAAACAATGGCCCCTTGTCCTGCTTTTCCCGCAAAAATTTAATCCATTTACATCTTTCATTTTGATAAATTTAAATAACTGAATCATGTCCCCTCTGACTCTCCTTTGCTCCAGGCTATACATGTTAAGCCTATTAAGTCTGGTATCATAATCTAAATCTGAGAGTCCCCTTACTAATTTAGTTACCCTTCTTTGAACCCTTTCCAATACAAAAATATCTTTCTTCAGATAAGGCGACCAAAACAGCATACTCCAAATGAGGACTTACTAAACTCCTATATAAACATACTCCTATCCCTTAAAACATACTCCTATTATGTTTTAAGAAGAACCACCAACACACATGTGATGAATTTTGAACTTATTGGAATAGTAGTATAGATCTTCTTGTCCATATAATAGTTTTTAAAACTAAATTCCTGCTGAAATTCAATTACGCATTACATAAACAATTTTGTTTGTGTCAAAAATTTTACAAAAAAATTATTTTTAAAATTAAAAATAAATAAATAAAAGGTATGATTAATCAAGTTGGAATTAAAACAAATTACAGTAAAATCCCTCAAATGCGGACATTAACAGGACAATTTTTTTGCCGCAATAGCGAGGTGTTCACAGGATAGGGGTTTAATAATGATATTTGCATTGGAACTGGGGAATTAAAAATTGTCCGCATAAGAGGGGTGTCCATCAGTAGGGGTTTCACTGTATATACCAATATCAATTATAGTTTTAGTCCGCCAAACATAAATAATTTTTAAATACAACAAATGTGCAGGAACACTGCAGACAGGTGTTTCTGACATCCCCCCCCCCCCCCGTTACAAGGAACGTCTCTTTCAGTGCATAACATGTGAGCTAAAGAATGTAAAGACATTCAAAAAAAAATCCGACTTTTGTCGGATGCCTTTAAATCCACGAGCTCCCATTTTGTGCATTGAAAAAGGAATTCTTTGTAACGCCAAAACATGTGTCTGCAGTGTTCCTGCACTGTACTTTTATTTCCTTTTATTTTTTAAGCAAAGTTATTTTTATATTTTTATAACTAATTTTTGTTTGTAGCAAAAATCCATTTTAATATAAAAATTCCATATTTTCTATACTTACCTTTTTTGCATAATTTTTAATGAATAAGTTTTATTGACTTTGGGGACATTAAAATAAAGATTTATTCCATTAAAGCATTACAAACTTCATTATTCTCAAAATTTAAATTTGACTTATAAATTTTAATTGTAAATGATTGCAGAATATAATGCTTGCTCTTTTTTTTTTTTTATAAATTTTAGTACTGCCTTGGTCAATATTCAATTTTTTGCAACTACTCGGTATTGGCCGAGTATCTGATCGGAATTTGGACGAGTACCGAGTAGTTACCGAGTACTTGGTACGTCTCTAATTTATAGGAAATATAGGATGGTTTTTAACCTTTTTGGAAAAATATAGGATTTATAGCAAATATAGGATGACTTTGATCCCTGCAAATGATAGGGGAGCATCTTTTTGACTGCCCCATTCTTCTCAACCTGCTCAAGGATGTCGTCTTTAAAGAGTTTTCCCGCTCTACTACTACATCATTACTGTATTGGACTGCAAGGCGCCTTATGTCCTAGAGGACGTTGGCAGGTGTAACTTAAAAAAAGGGAAAAAAAAACTTGAATAAATTGGAACTTGTAAGGATATTTTAAGCAACTTGGGTTTGTATTTGTATGTAAGGTAAATGCAAGATTCTGTATTTATGACATATAAACATTACCATGACTATCAGTTATCAAATCATAGATCAGGAAGAAAATGAATTAACCATACATGCAAAATTGCACATAAACATAAACCAAATTAGCCATTTACAATACTAATTTGTTTTTACTTTTGGAATGATTTATTCTGAACTAATATTTATACTTAATGTAGATAAATTTATGTTAATGCATTTAATTTCCTACAAAAAATTAACATTTCTACTTTATAATGCTATAAAATTCAAATATTGCAGTTCAAAACTTTTAAACAAATATTCGGCATTCGGTTCAAATTTCAACCGAATGTTCGGTATTCGGCAAAATATAGAATTGAGTGCATCTCTAACTACATCTAAAAATTTATTGGTAGCGCCAAACCCCCAATTATCAAAGTATCCCCTCAAGAAATTAAGTAAAGTTGTAGAAAACAAAACAGGACATCGAAACGAAACTTTGAATGTTGAAGCACACAAAAGTTTGCAAAATTAGAGTACTGGAATAATTCACATTTTCCTACATACATAAACGGTTTTGAAGCATTCAGTTTTTTAATTTCTGATAAACTTCAAAACACAGTTTGATTTTTCAAAACTAAAAATTCTAATTAATTTAACAAGTACAGTTCAAATCAGAAAAATTCACTGTCAAAATAGCTAACCTGGAATCACCACTTTTACACCCATAACAGCAAAAGAAAGAATATCGATTGAAAAATATGAATTTTGTGCAAAACTTAAAACAGATAGGCTATTGAAGATGTAGATAGTAGTTTGAGGTTTTGATTTTGCAAAAATAACTGGTATTCACAGGGCACATTACATGTTACGGTTCTTCATTTTTTATTTTAAACATTACTCTACAGTACATTTGGCGCAATTGCGCTATAAGATGAGAGACTTTTAGAAGATAGTCTCCTCCTTACCGATATACATACGATCATTAATGATAAATTGAAATATTTTAACTGTTAAGAAAAAGTCGTCTGCTTTTATTTTCTTAGTTTTTATGCGATTCGAAACTCCAATTCGCAACTCCAACGAACTATAGGGGGCACTGCAGTCACTGTCTAATGCCCGACTTAAAACTAAAACAAACGCATGTGGTAACGAAGAAAATGCTAAAAGTGTTGTGATTTTTGTTCGTATATATGATATTTTTCGCTTTATTCTTTTTAAATTAATTTTCAAAGTCTTGTGGATATTCTGCCCCACGTAGAAAGAAATGAGAATTCAAGAAGCATTACTAAACGTCAAAGATTAATGCAAACTACGTAGTTCGTAGTTCTAAGCAGCTATTTCCACGATGTTGAATTCGATATTTATCAATTCTTGATAAAACTAAATAATAATTGTGGCCTGACAAGAACAACAATTAATGCTAGAAAATTCAATATGACATTACAAATTATTATCGAAGGAAGATGATACTTTTTTGCCTTGCTTGGCTAGCGCTTATTGTTTCGCATTTGTAGCTGAGATATTTCTCTCGAATTCCCAATCGGTTAATTTAAAATTTTTCTGTTTCGATTTTTCTAATTTCTGAGCTACGATTTAATTGTGTCATGTTATGCGAATCATCAACAAAATTCTCACTGATATATGGTGGTAGTTTTCTTTTCAGTTGATTGACCATTATTTCTTTTTACTTATCGAATTCTGTAATCTTACTATACCATTTTATTCCACTCATGATAAAAATTAAAAATGGTTTAACTAAAAACGCGAAATCTCGCCAAGGCTACTTTGCTCGCACAATACTAAAACTATAACCCTAAACAAATTTGGCGAAACCTTTCAGCTGAGAATAAAAGGAATAAAGTAAATTCTTTCTCGGTGAAGCATTTTTCATTTTGTTCAACGATAATATATTCAAGAAAATATTTTGCATACCGTCCATTCCAACTAAAAGCTGCTGTAAAAGATGGTTAGTTAAATTAATTTAAGATTAAAAAAAACTCATATTCTTACAAATTCATACAAAACAATAAAAATTTTTACCTTGTATAACGTTATCCAAGTTTGTTAATCCAGTTTTCGCTTTCACCATTTTCAATCAACTCATATTTTAGAAGGAAATAAAGAAAACTAACATTATTTTGAGAAGCTCGAGAATACTACTAAGGGACGAATTAATTTCTGTAGCTGAAAGCAAACTAAGACTCATCGATTGCGTTAATAAATACTCAGAACAAACTGCCTGTGTTTACGTCAACAGACACACATGGAACGCAACGTGGCAATGTTTTAGTTTCATCGGCAGTTTTGTAAATCACCGCAAGGTAGCGTATTCGAGCGCTGGAGTTCCGAATACCAGGGTTGGTAAAAAAAAACAACCAAAAAAAACCAGTTTTTTGGTTTAAACCAGGTTTTTTGGTTTAAACCGGGTTTTTTTTTTGGTTTAAATACTATTTGCGAGAAAAACAATTAATTTTCGGAATGTAATTAAGGTTCCATGCAAATAACTGTTAGTCAATAGTCACATTATACCTAATTTCTTGATTAATTAAAGAGATTAGAACAAAATCTTGTAACTAAATTGAATAATTAAAATAGCTTTCTGTGGGGAAATATTGATTGAAATGTTTGACTTGATTAACATATTAGTATGCATGTATATATAGAACCTTTATGATACGAAATACTGGCTTCATTTTTGATTTCATCAAATGAAAGCCAGATTAGGTCTTTTTTTCTACCAGAATTGGACATTCTTTTTAAAACAATATGAGTAAGTAACTTTTGTAAACTGCACAGGTTAGCTAAGGCAAAGCAAATACCGGAATCCCAATTCCAATGAACAAAAGGGGGGGAAAATAACTAAGAATTATCTGCACCCAATAGTCGTAAAGCAGCATAAGTGTATAGCCAATCAACATCTTTTGAGCACACAGAATCCAAAAAAAAAAAAAAAAACACCAATGGAGAATGTAGTTTATATGTGAAGATTTATATATTTCCCAATTAATTTTTACACATACATTTGCATTTTGTTCTGGGAATTTAAAAATTTGTCTTTTAATCTTCCTACATTATAATATCAGGAACTATTATGTATCATAATATGAAGTATAAACTTTTTTTTTAAATTTGATTCAAAAAATATTATTTGTGTTCACCTGCAGAACAAATCTTAATTTTTAGGTGCAAACAATTAAGTTAGACTGTTGATTACCTTACAAGTCAAAGTTTAAATTCCAGGAAATTGCAAATAAATGGGCAAGAATGTCACACCCCTGCAACAGGAGTGAGCAATATAATGGATTGCATCTACAATAAAAGATTCAATCCTCAGTAAATCTTAACTAATCATGCAATTAAGCATAATGATGGAAGTTGACTGAAATCTGCTTTATGGCACATATATGAAATAAAAAATGTATTAATATTTTTTTTTTCGATTAAAGCTTGTAATACATTTTGAAGAAGCAACTTTGCAATTTATCTCTGCAACTTAGCTAGGAACTTAGCATAAATGGAATTTTACATTTTTCAATATGTGCGGGGAAATCAATGTAAACCTGTAAAATGGATTTTTTTGGCTTTTTTTTTTAAAAAAAACCGCATGGTTTTTTTTTTAAACTAATTAGTTTAAACCATGGTTAAAACCATGGTTTAAACCAACGTGGTTTAAACCAAACAACCCTACTATATACACACATATTCTTTGTTTTATTTACATAGATTAATTTATTTACTTTAAAGCGAACAAACCAAACCCAGTGCAACGACAGTCCATGAGGGCCCAGGCAGGACTAATGTGCCCATCTCAGTTTTCCTGACAGGCTGTGGGGTGCAAGAGAACAGGGGCAGATATACAGTCTATTCAAGGGCTGGCGGTTGAAAACCGTGAAAGCCACCCCCCCCCCTCGACCCGTCATGAAGAGGGGCAAGCAGTCAAATGCCCTCCCCCCTTATCCTGTCTTTTAAATATTAATCACCTCCAACGAATTTTTACCCCCTTGTAGTGTCAAATCACCAGTTTGGGGGGAATCTCCACCAGGAATGGGAACAAATGTTCTAAATCATAGCAATGTCTTATCATGCCAGTATATAAAAATTATCAGAATTCGAAAAAAGGGAAAGAGGCGAGCTTAGGTTCAAATTAAAAAGTGGGTAACTCTGTCCATACTCGACTACACTAACTTTCTAAAATTAATTTAAAGCAAATTTGTGGAATGTACTTCATTAAAATTAGTAGCGATTGCTAGTAATTCTTTCAATTCTATTTCATTGGTTTCAGAAAAGGACGGTCACGGAGGGGACGGTCGCCCCCCACCGCCCCCTAGTAAATTTGCCACTGCAGGAGCAGATGTTCCGGTTAAGTGTTCAGCCTATAACGTTGAACCCCCAGTGTTTAGTTCCCGAGCACGCTTGGTACTCATTTTTTCAACCAACTGAAGGGTGAGTCGACCAAGCCCAACTCGGAATCGAACCCGGACCTGTGGCGTGAAAGAGCTAAGTGTTAGAGCCACTGGGCTTCTTTAAAGCGAATAGTGAGTTGTATTTTTATCTTTGTTTAAAGATTTGCGATAAGTAAAAAATAAATAAAAGGAATTTAATATTAAAAAAGCCTAAAAGTGATATAACTTTTTAAAATCAACTAATTTAATTTTTAAAAGCCAAGGGTTGAAAGTGCACTCTCTTGAAGCAGCCCACTACCGGTGCTCAAGGACATGAAAGTGAACCATATTTCCCTTGATGTATTTTGTAGTTTTTCCCAAGTATTTGTAGACCTTGTTTAATTAATTATTTTTTTTATTGGTAAAAGTCAACGGGAGTGAAAACCCGTTGCTGGCGCTCATAGACATGAACATGAGTTCAGTAATTTTTGTGATGTATTTTGTAGTTTTTAAATTATTCCTATTAGCTTTTCAATTTTCAATTTATTAATTTTTTTTAAAGCTAGGGGTTGAAAGTACACACTCTTGTTCGTTCACCCTGACTAGCACTCCTGCGCATAGATTCGAGGGTGAAAACAAACAGAAAAAGTAAACTACACAGAAGGAACAAAGAAAAGGCGACCATCACAGGTTCTAAAATAATTAAAAAATGAAGTCACGCAGTTTTAAAGGTTCAAAAAAAGAGAAGAAATTAGTATTTTGTGGCCATCACGAAACTTTCTTCTATATCTTTCTTATGATTCAGATTAGAGCAGCTATATAGATAGGCCGACGCATCAGCTTAAGTTTAGCCATTTTGGATCGGATTTTTTATTGTTGCTTTGTTAGGATTAAGCCAAGTTTCAAATTTCGCCAAATTTGCCGCAAATAATATTTTATTTAATAAACAATTCACGTGCCGTTAATAATTGCTCACAGTGAACAATCACCAAACGCGATAACTCACCAGAAAATACAATCACTCAAACACGCGCTCCGATCCAAAATGGCTAATCATAAGCTGATGCGTCGGCTAGTATAGGGGACTTAACTCTGATCCCCTCCCCATGCTTGACGAGGAACCAATATTCCCAATAAAAACAAAATTACTCACACCAAAACTTGACGACCATCCGCATTCCCCGATTTATCTCAAAAGCGAAGCAAAGAGTGAAAATTAAAAATTATTTTGAAAACCTTGCTTAAAATAATTAAACATTTATTTGTTAACAAACACAAGGTGGCAACAGTTAAAAAGTTTAAATCATCGCGATTATCTGGTCAGTTTACATATAGTAAAGAAATATACATAGAGAGGCCCCGTCCTACGGTAAAAAGGAGATGAAATTGAAGCCGAAATTATGGGATACAGCGGTGAAATGATGAGCTGGGTTATGATAACATGATCGCTTCGCGAGAATGATTTTTACCAATCTCGCAAAGGGACCATATAAAGAAGCTGGCAGATTGGTTTGGGTAGAAATACGGTAAACGAGTCGCGGCGATAAATGTTTCATTCTGGCAACCCGCAACCTCAATTGGCGACAGCGCAATATTAGCAACCCTACAACAAAGCTGATTCGCTATTCATTTGGCCAATCGGCGACACTTAAAACTGTAATTGAGTTGTCTCATAAAATTTTTTTTTTAATTCTATAGAATTATATTTTTAAATTTCTGAAAGTTGATTTCTTTTCTGAAAATTGGCAACGTAAACTGTATTTTTTCAATTTTTAGATCGTCGAAACATTTTATAAAATTTTGCATCGTGGAATGTTTTTCACTCTTAACTATTTTAAGTTGTTGATTTAAAAATTAGCCATTCATATCTTTTGGATCCTTTTTTTTTTTTTAGATTTTGCTCACCGTAATTACTTTCCTTCATGTTTTATTGTTCCATCTTTAATTTTAAAATTTATTAATTATTGTAATTATTCAGTAAGGTAAAATTAAAATTTGCAGTTATGATAACGTTCTCTGATTAGATCTTTTTGTGTAGTTTCATTTATCTAATAGATTTTTTTCGTTTTACTGTTACACTTTAACTGTATACTTAATGGAGATTTCTGTTTATTTGACGATTTATTTCATACTTTAATGTCGTTTTCGATCCAACTTTTAATGTTGTTAAATTTTGTTAGAATTTATTTTACATTTTTTTTTGTTCCTTAGAATTTGTTTCAATGTGTTTTGGTATAGTAATTTGAATTTTAATGGAGTTGTTGAATCATTTAATTAAAATGTTTTTTTTTACATTTTAACAGAGCTTTAACGTCATTTTGTAGTATTTTTAATTTATTTAGCAAATTTTTTTGAATTTTAATACAATGTTAATATTACATAATGTTTCGTTTGCTATTTGCTCATTTCGCTCATTGCTAGTTATGTATTTTGTTCGAATAAAATGTGCACGCTAGCCAAAAAGAGCTTCAGTTTTTTTTTTTTGCATTGAATGTTTTTGAAAACTATCAATTATTTGTTCCAAATATCCACTCCCCCACCTTTTTTTTTTCTTTCACGTATTTAATTGTTTTCTCTCTTAAAAAAATGCCAGCTGTACTCTATGATTTCCTATATTAGGTTTAATAATGTTTCTTTCTATATTTTGTTACATTACCATCATTTAAAAGAGGATAAAGAATTTCAATATTGTTTTCTTTGCGATTACGATCAGAGAAAGAAAAAATTAACAGACTCTTTGTTAGCAAGGTGATAAGTTGAGTCATTCATAGCTCCACCCATTTTCTTTGGATCTATTCTTATTGGTGGATTCCTTTGTTTACATTGAAGTACTTCGTTTACATTGAGTCGGAGGTGCCAACTTTGGCTGTTTTTGAAAAAATCCGCCAACGCGACCCGGTTACCGTAATTTTACCTTGGTTTGCATTTTGACTCATGTTTTAATGCAATTTCAAAAACGTGCTTCATAAACTTGAAAACTTTAGAAAATAACTGGTAACGGTATGACAGAGGTAAATTGCTTTTTTATCAAACGAATCGATCATCAAATTTGACATGCTCCAGACTAACGTATGTCACAGTTTCACTACTTTGCAGGAGAGCCTAAAAACGTTTGTTTACTGTTTTCGAAAGTTGGGGCTTTTGAAACATTCATCAATAAATATTGAGGATTTTTTAAAAACAGATTTACGTTGTTATGGCTTAATGCGGAGCATTATTCTACATGCAATGCAGTAGTAACCTGAAAATAACAATTTTCGGACCCATTTGGCTTTAAAAATGATACATATGAGAAAGAAATTTTTAAAACTCATACAGAATTATATATAAAAAGTTAAATAACCATTCTGTTCATAAAACAATGAAATTAGAAAATCATTAAACGTTTGAAATTTCTGATTTCCTTTTCGAAATCATTCTAGTATAAAGCTGTTCTCAGTTTGTCAAAATTGCCAGAAAATATTGTTCGAGGGTATTGTTATATAGTTATAAATCATCCAGGGTTGGGTTCTTCAACGTGTGTGGAATGATAATACCAAAATAAGGAGGACAAAGTAATATGAACGTCTAACTCTTTTATTCACACTCCATGGACTGACTTTCCCAGCCAAAGCATTGGCAACCGCGCATGCGCTACAAGTCGATGCTCATTAGTATACAATATGTTACACGTCCTTTTTTTTTTTTTTTAAACAAAAGAATTGATTTAAACCAAACACAATTTAAGCATGCACTAAAGTTTAAAATGATAAAGACAAATAAGTGCAAAAATTACTAAAACAATAACAACTTAAACACATACTAAAATACTAAAATATTCAAGAGAAATAAATGTCAAAAGTTTTTTTTTTTTTTTAAACATAGTCCTGGAATCTGAGGGGTCTTCTTATTATGCGTTTTTCTCGTTTGGGGGTTGAGACATTATCAGGCAGAGTCTCAGTTGGATTTTCAGATGAATCCTCCCTTACTATTTGGGTGGATGGTGATTTTAATTTTTCCTTATCTACATCCAACTCCATGTTTTCTTTTCTCTCATCTGGTCTAAGGTGAATTCTATTTCTTTTAAGTTCACTTCCTGCCGCTGTTTTCACTAAGTAAGATCTGGGTATTTAACTTTTCTATAACTGTCCCTGGGGCCCAATCTCGGTGCCCTAGCTGTACGAAAACTGGTTGATTTTTCTTTAGAGTTGACAGTGTTACAGCTGATCTGTCATAATATTCTTTCTGTTTATTTTGCTGCTTTTTTAAAATCTTTATTGTTTTATCTGTTGGGAACTTTGGTGTGAGAAGAGATGTTTTCTGTGGCATTACAGTTCTAAGTCTTCGTCCCATAAGCATTTCTGACGGTGATAACAAACTGGATTTTGGAGTGCTGTTGTATTCCAGTACTGCTAGGTTGGGATCTTATTTGCTTCTAATAACTTTTAGTAAAATTGATTTCATCGTTCCAATAGCTTTCTCTACCATTCCATTTGATTTTGGATACTTAGGTGACGATGTTACAGGCTCTATGTCATACGACTTAGTAAAATTTTGGAAAAGTCTACTATCGAACGGTGGACCATTATCAGAATGCAACCTGCGTGGTATACCATGTGTCCTAAAAATTTGTTTCAGTGCATTGATAACTGGCTCTGCTGTTTTCTTCGTCAATTTCTTAATTTCTATGAATTTGGAATGGTAATCAACACATAAAAGATAGTCTGTTTTTTGTAGATACATGAAATCAATAGCGACCTCCTCCCATGGCAGCGTTGGTATACTGTATGGTAGTAAAGTTTCTTTTACATTAGCACGCTGATGTTGTTGACAAATTGTGCATGCATTAATGAATTTTTTTATATCTTCACAAAAATTTGGCCAATATACGTTTTTTGAAGCTTTGTTTATGCAAGATGTTATCCCTTGATGGGCTGAATGTATGTTCTGCAAAATTTCAGCTTTCATCTTTGTGGGAATTACTAATCTATTTCCCAGAAATATTAAATCGTTGTAACAGTGAAGTTCTGCTTTCTTGTCCCAATAGCTTCTAGTTTTCTCAGGCATCTGTTTAAAACTTTGCGGCCAACCTTCTTCAATGTATTTTTTTATTAAAATTAGCTCCGGATCATCTCTAGTAGCAATCTTTAGAACTTCGGTCTCCTCATCAGTAGCTGATAGGACTGTATGAACAACTGCTGCTCCGTCCTCTAAAAAACTAGTATCTTCACTACCTTTCAACGGTGTCCTAGACAATGCATCTGCGATATATAATTTTTTACCTGGCACATGTTTTAGTTCGAAATCATATTTAAATAATTCTAAAACCATGCGCTGTAGTCTTGGGGAGAACTTATCTATAGGCTTTTTCAATAGACCTATTAGAGGCTTATGATCAGTTTCAACCAAAAATTTAGTTCCAAAGATAAAATAATGAAACTTTTTACAACCAATTAAAATTGCCAACAGTTCTTTCTCTATTTGACTGTAACGTTGTTGTGTCTCTGTCAATGAGGATGACGCGTATGCAATTGGGTGACCCTCTTGTATCAAAACAGCACCCAGTCCAAATTGACTTGCATCTACAGACACTGTGGAGAGTTTATCTTTGTTGTAGAAAGACAAAACAGGAGAGTTTGTAACACAATTTTTTAAGTCTTCAAACGCCCTTTGTTCATTTGAACTCCATACAAATTCTACATTCTTTCCAAGTAACTTTCTTAATATACCTGTTCTGTCGAATAAATTTGGTATAAATTTTCCTAGAAATGTAATGATACCTAAAAATCTTTGAAGTTCTGCTTTATTCTTTGGCGTGCCGTATTCTACTATAGCTTTAATTTTGTTTTCATTTATAGACTGTCCATTCTTCGATAAATCAAAACCCAAATATTTAACAGAATCCATTCCAATTTTACTCTTCTCTTTAGATAATTTCAAACCATGCTCTCGAGCTCTATCTAGAACAGCTTTTAACTTGGCATCATGTTCTTTTTGAGTTTTCCCAAACACAAGTATATCATCAATGTATATTAAAATACCATTTATATCAATAAATATATTTTCTATAGTTTTCTGGTACACCTCAGGTGAACTGCTTAATCCATACGGTAATCTACAAAACTTATAGCGTCCAAAAGGCGTGGCAATGGTACACAATTTAGAACTTTTTTCTGTTAGAGGAATTTGTAAAAATGCACTTGATGCATCCAAGACACTAAAAAATTTAGCTCCCTCCAATTCCGAAAAAAGACTTTGCTGGGTTGGTATTGGGTAATGCTCTCTTTTAATATACTTATTTAAGCCTCTGGGATCCATACAAATTCTTATTTCTTTGTTTGGTTTCTGTACTACAACAATAGGGTTAACCCAGTCTGTTGGTTCAGTAACTTTTTCAAGTACCCCTTTTGACACCATGTTATCAATCTCTGCCTTAACTTTTCCCTTTAAAGACGCTGGTATAACTCTAGGTGCAGAAATTTTTGGAACTGCATTTTTGTCTAATTTTATGTCATATGTATACAAAAGTTTACCCAAACTGCCAGTGAAAACATCATTGTACACTTTGAACAAATCAACATTTTCAACAACTGAAATTATTTGATTTCTTTTAATAAATCCTAACTTTTCAGAAGAACTCAAGCCAATTAAAATACTCGAATTTTGCTTAACAACATAAAATTCCAAGACTTCAGCTTTATCGCCATATTTACACAAAAATTCACAAGTTCCTATGACATTTAAAGAATGTCCTGTATACGACCTCAAAATTTTACTAGTCTTCTTAATATTTTCAGTTCTTTTAATTACTTTAAAGTATGATAGTGGAAGAATATTGACCTCCGCACCCGTGTCAATTTTACAAGATACCTTAGTGGTGTTAATATGTATTTTTTCTTTCCACTCGGAATTGATTCCGTCAACAACCGATGCTACACTAATTTGATTACTATCGGTTTCATATTCATCAGAGTCATCTGTATTATCCACTAAATTTATCTTTTTATTCTTGCAAACACTAGCGAAATGGTTTTCTTTACCGCATTTGTAGCACCGCTTTCCGAAAGCGAAACATTTCCCGTAGCGATGATAAGAATCACATTTTGAACATTTCTTTTTTACTTCCGCCTTTCTTTCACTCTCCGAATGATCCACGATGTTTTTCTTTTTCGATGACGCACGCTTGTTAATAACTAAAGAAGCGCTTGAATTCTTTTTCTCTTTTACTGCAAGGACCGAAGACGCATTACTCATTAGTTGAATTTGCTTGGTGCTCGATTCTTTAGCACGGCAATATTTCACGGCCTGCTCTAAATTTAGATCCGATTCTATCAAAAGTTTTTCTTTGACTGCCACATCATTTATGCCAATAATTAAAAGGTCTCGAATTAAATTTTCTTCCTGCGTTTCGAAATCGCAATCTTTAGCCAAAACCTTTAAATTCGTCACGAAAGAATCAACACTTTCGTTTTCCCCCTGAACGCAATTGAAAAATTTGTATCTGGCTATAACTGTATTTTTCTTCGGTGCGAAATAATTATCAAAACTGCTTAGTACAGCGTCGTATTTCTCAGAGTCCGCGGAGCTTAATCCAAAGCTATTAAAAATATCTAAACAGTCTTCGCCCATACATGTTAGCAACAATGCTACTTTTAATTTATCCGCCTTATTTGTTTTTTCTGTTGCCTCTAGATAAAAATTAAATCTCTGTTTGAACTTTTTCCAATTTTCTGGAACGTTACCTTCCAAGCATAATGCTGTAGGCGATTTGGCTTCCATCTCGAAATAAAAAAATTTCTACTTACAGTTTTGCAAGGTCCAAATCAAGATTTGTTGAGCGCACTTAACAGGTTGTTATCAATTTCCACTTTGTTGTTCCGTGAGCTGCCACCATGTTATATAGTTATAAATCATCCAGGGTTGGGTTCTTCAACGTGTGTGGAATGATAATACCAAAATAAGGAGGACAAAGTAATATGAACGTCTAACTCTTTTATTCACACTCCATGGACTGACTTTCCCAGCCAAAGCATTGGCAACCGCGCATGCGCTACAAGTCGATGCTCATTAGTATACAATATGTTACAGGTATCAATTGCAATAAATAATCCTTGCGTGTGGCATACGGCTGATTTAATTTATATTTTTCACTGAAAATAGAAATGAATTTGAACTACAGAGAAACCCTGATTTCACGTTTCTCAGAGGCATATTTTATGTAATATTTTATGAAGCATATTTTATGTAATTTATGTTTGAATCAAACATAAATTACATAAAATATGGGAAAACGTCAATTCAAAACCAAAAACATAAAATATGGGAAAACGTAAAATACGGGAGAAGTGTATAAAAAGCAAAAATCAGACAAGGAAACAAAAATAGTAATAAAAGTTGCTACGATGACGCTTGTAAAATGTAAAAATGCGATATTTTACGAAAAGAACATCATTGTACACACCAGTTTAGATCATTCTAACACATTAAGTAACGAATTCGGGGGTTTAGGTTGAAAATAGTCAGTAATAATAAGTCATTGAATTCAAAGTAAATACAGCATCTTCCAGGATTGGAACACTTTGCAAAGTTTTTTCCTGGTCTTTATGATAAACAAAATAGTCTTTCACTATTTCCTCTCTTTAACTCTTAAATGCAGTATTGAAAGAAGAGACGAGTTGTGTTTCCTCTTCTTCTTGTTCATCTTCATTGGCGGCCGAAAAGTCCATAAGGTCAGCTACGGATGGAGCAGAAGCGTTTCTCTTTTCATGGATTAACTTTCAACAGAGTGGATTATGTTTAAAAATGTACAGAGGGAATCACATTTCTTAATTTTAAAACATTTTTTCTCTTTTTTTTTTAATCTGCCAAGGGAAAACGTAAAATGCCGGAAATTAATAAATAACAAACTTTCCATCCGGGTTAAGTTAATGTTATTAGTGTACGGAAAAATTGGGACCTGATGAAAAAAACGTAAAATGTGGGGGAAACGTAGATTCGAGGGACGTAAAATCGGGGTTCTGCAGTGAATACGGTCAGCAAGCATGAAGATAAATATTACCATGCAACAATTTTAATAATTTTCCAAAGCATTTTTTGAGAATATTCAAAGTTATTGAATTTTTTCCGCTTTTTTGTCGTTTTGAACCACTGTGCGCCGTCTGCTCTTCGGACGGCCCTGCACATAGGGGCACATAAGTGTACCAAATTTCGTTTGATTTCATGCGGTTGCTGTAGAGCGGCCACAAAAACTGGTCACACACATCATACGTGACACACACACACACAGACATTTTCTTAAAATGGTCGAAATGGACTCGGCACACCTCAAAACGTTCGAATCCGTCAAAATTCGAAAATTTGCACTTATCCAATACTTTCTTCTATATATTAGATATAGAAGAAAATATAAAATGAAGAGGCACAGGTTTGAAGGTTCACATGTTCGAGGGCGCAGAGGAGGGAGGGTGATCAGATCGAATAGGGGCGGGCGAGCCCATGCACCGGCCCGCTTTCCAATGGCGCGCAGGACCAGTCCGCCACTGATCGTGATGTACGTTCTTACGTGATTGCAATTTGTCCCTTGCTTAACATGAATTGATTTCTTTTTTATTTTCTTAAAACATTATTTTAAAATTATTTTTAATGTATTGAAAAGTTTCAAACAAAAATTTCTTAACATAAAATCCCTCTCCCTCCCCAAACCCAGGAGGAGCAAAGCCAGGGGCAAGGCTTTCCTCCCTGGGGCCAGCAAGGGAGGAGCAAACCCACACCCTTAAAACCCGAAATGGGAAGATTGGACGACGCAGATTGGGCACCGGGAACATTTGACGCCGAGCATTTTGGGCACCGGAAACATTGGGTGCCCAGAACATTGGGCACAATGTGCTCGGCGCCCAAAGTTTCCGGCACCCAAAATGCTCGGCGCAGAAAATTCCCGACGCCCAAAATGCTTGGCGTCCAATCTGCGGCGCCCCATCTTCCTAGACCGTGCTCACGGCCATCCGTTCCCAAATTCGACAGTTCTTATCTCATCACATCTTTTTACAAGAACTTGTGCTGCAGAAAGGCTTAACACCCCTGAGTCCCCCCCCCCCCCCCCCCGTCCCCCGTGCATTCTACAGAGATCAGTGTTGGTGATCAGTCAATTTGCTTTAAAACGCTAAGTCGACAAACGCGTTTCTCCGAGAGTGAAAGAGGAAAGAAAGGGAAAAAACATTTAGGTACTAAAATTTTATGTAGGAATCTATCCTTATTTTGAAAATAATTCGAGAATGATTGAATAAATTTTTTCGTGGAAACAAACTTCGGTAGGAGAAAAATTCGAAACGACAGGGGATGCGACACCCCTGGAAATGCGAGGCCGTGTGCTAATGCCCACTTTGCCCACGTCTTTCTACGCCTCCTTGCTCTACGAAGTGAAATGGGAAGATTGGGCGCCGAGAATTTTGGGCGCCTGGAACATTTTGGGCGCCGAACATTTCGAGCGCAGGGCGCAGGGAACATTGGGCCCAAAATATGCTCGGCTCCCAATGATCCCGACGTCCAAAATGCTCGGCTCTCAATGTTGCCGGCGCCCAAAATGCTCGGTGCCCAATGTTCCCGAATCCCGACGCACAAAATGCTCGGCGCCCAATTGACGGCGTCCAATCTTCCTAGACCGGCCGGGAAAATCCCTTGATTCTTCCTTTGAGGCAAACAAAGACTATCTGAAATTGCATTTTTTGAACAAATTGGCTATTCAATGCGGTTTTGTGGCTACATTTCAATGAAACACTGTTAAGTGACATTTTCGAAACGCAACTAGAAAACGTATGAAATAAAATGGGCCGCAAATTTGACGTCCCTAGAATTCGTTTTTTTTATGACGTCTTGAAAACGTGGCGGACATCTAAACAGAGGTGCCCACCCCCTAGGAGCAAGGGTGCACCCAAGAAACATCACGAAAACCCCCCCAAAAATGAGAAAAATACACTCCAACCCCCCCTCCCTACCTTAAAATTTTTAATGACACAGTCTGTGCCCATGATCCCCCTCCAGATGTCCGCCCCTGCTAAAGCAATCGAATCTCGAAAACTCATAACTCGAATACTCCTCTATCTCGAAGTTTTTATTCGGTCCCACAATAATTTAGCGCTTTCAACTCAAAGTTGTCTCTATGTCTCGAATGTTCTCCTTTTAAATCGAAGTTTTTACGAAAGTTTTGTTTTCACTTTATGCATACAAATACAGCCAAAATATTAATAATAATAAAAATCTTACCTTTCACTCTTTGCTTTGCTTATCAGCTTGTATGAGGCTGATAATTTATTTACAATATTGCTTGTTAATGTACACAGTTTTTGCAACGTTGCCCGAAAAGTATGTGATTAGGTTACTTCTTGCCGTGACTGACGACCTAAAAATTCGTTGCTGGCGAATCTTTTACAGATTAAAAGATGTTGAAGACTCAGAGATGATGATCTTTACCACCTTCAATTAAACGGCAAGTATTCTATTTTGCTGAAATTTTACTGCAATACGTGGAAAATTCGGAAAACGTGGAAAACCGAGTTGTGTTTTCAAACATAATACCATTTTAAGATGCAGAAAAGGGGCCGTGGTAGACCGATCGGTAGAGTGTCGGATTCGGGGTCGGATTGTCCTGAGTTCGAACCTCGATGGTCAAAGACCCTCCGTCGTCATTAAAATGGACTGGGCGACGTTTAATATGCTCGTGGTCTCAATGTCCTCCAAGTGAAACGATACCTCTGGGGGGGTGCTAGCACCAGGTAGCTATTAGCCCCTGGACTAGTTCTAAATTCACATTAACTGTTCGATCCGGTGATGGTGCTGCCATCTGTCGGTACATAAAATAATGGAGGCAAGGCACTTAGTATGCAGTCCTCGACATAAATACAGTTGTAGTCAGTTGTGACTCTGAATAGGAATAGGAAGATGCAGAAAAAAAGTAAGCATTCAGAAACAACTTTTTTTTTGAAAATATTTTAATAAAAGTTATTTTATGAAAGATATTTTTCGTTGTACTAATAATAAATTACATCTAAACAACAAGTGCGGTGGTCTATCAAAGGGTATTATGAAATATTCCTTGACAATGAAATAAAAATGTAGGGAATGCTGCAAAATAGTTCATTTTCAGCATTTTTAACTGTTAAACCTTCAATTGTTAAACGTTAAATCAACTATTTTTTAACTTTTAGAAGCGTTTTATGTTGTTGTAACAACATCTCTTTTCAAAGCAATGCAATCAAAGATAGCAAAGCATTTTAACTTTCACGTTACAGAAATTTTACAGTATATTTTCTTTCACATGCATGGACGTAAATTGCCCCCCCAAAAAATCTTTAGTTTCTGCAGGTGAAAAATCTGTTGCTTTATCAGACGACTGCAGGAAAAATTACTGTATGTTTTTCATCAGTGGCATTTGAGCTTGCCAATCACCAAACTGCCGCCTTGTAAAACGTTGCCAAAGACCGTTTTAACTTTTAAATAAGTTTATTTCCTGTAGCTCTTTATCTTTAGTACAAAAATTATAAAAGTTGGCAACAAAGAAATATTCTCGTAAACATCACCTTTCTAATAAATTAAGGAAATCGGTCAATGCAGGAACGATCCTGACAGATAAACGGGAGGCAACCCTATATTTTGGCGCTAAATGATATCATTCTCAGACTTGGCGACAAGGATTCTTCCTGTACCTCGTGCGTGGTTTAAAAAAATGGCTTGAAGAATGTAGTAATGAGAAATGTGTTGATGTATTTATTATGATGAGATTTTTACAATTAGATATGCATGAAAGTAAGTGAAACATTTTCTTGGATGTAACTATATTAAGTTGTATCTTTTTGTTTTTTTTATTTTGAAAAAGAGCGTGTTCCTTTATTTATGCTTACTGTCTGACCACGGATTGTATGGAATGACAAACACCGTTTTACAGCCGGAAATGGATAAATTTATTATTTTTTACCGATGTCAGCTTTTGCAGAAGCAAAGTCTCATTCAAATGAGCGGAATACGCGCATCAAATTTTTATTTTTCCCCCTTATTCACATAGATTCGTTGATCTGGACGTTTGAAAATTCCATGCAATCTGTGGTTGGACAGTACAACGGTCATGAAATTAAAATCATGTATTAAGATTTATTATGGCTAGGCCTTAGGTTTTTTTCTAGATTATCATTCTGTGCATCTGTACTTTCTATCCGGACAACATTTATATTTATTTATGCCATAATTAGACGTCTTTTAGATATCTAATATAATATGGGAAATTGTTGTTAGACGTTAGCTTGCATAGGTGTGCATTAAATAAACGTTTCTCGTGTGCTTGAGATTTTTGCTTCCCCCCCCCCCTTGAATAATCGAAAGTATTAGGCTTCTTTTAATTTCCCGCCTAAATTAACGTACATTTCTTTAAGACGTCCTTAAGGATTCTTCCTGTAAGCGTGCATGTATTCACATCATTAAACGTTTATCCTTTGTGAAACATTTAGATGTTTCCTTTTCCTTGCATAATTAAAGCTACTGAGTTGCTTAATTATCCAAATTAACAATCATTTTTCTCAGACGTGTTGACTTTTGTCAGAATTGTTCCTGTCAGCCTTTAGCGTGCGTAGATCTGCGTCAACTGGAAATCTGTTATCGTGAGTAAATTGTTTAATTTCCTTCATTTAGTAAAACCATTTTGATGTATGATTAATTTAATTACTGCCAGAATTAATTTAATTCCTGTCATCTATTCTTAAGGGCAGATTCCTCCTGTTAGCCTTTAGCGTGCAAAGATGTTTCTAATGAACGCTATTGAAAATTGTACTGTAAAGCATTTTTGTTCCTTGAACAATTAGGAATATTTAGCAGCAAATTTAATTTTCTGCCAAAATTAACTTTCTTTCAGATATGAAGTCTTAAGTAAGGATTCTTTCTGTCTCCTGTGTAGTTGAGCATCAAATGACTTCATTCTGACATTTATTTTCTTTTCCTGTTTGCATAGTTGAAACTATTTAGGGCCATTCCTCCATCACATGTGGGACAAAAATATGCTTAAATTTCATTAACATTTCGTCATATCTCTTAATATTTTAATGAAACTGGGGTAAGCAACTTTTTTAATCTTTAAATTTGATACAAAGATACTTCTGAAACAATTTTGTTATTTAAATTAAAATTTATTTACATGCGTCATGTGCGGGACATCTAAAGTTAAACTCTGGTAACTTGCTTGTGGATAAGCTAATATTTTTGCTCTATTAATACAACAATGACGAAACAAATTGCAGATTTTGAAAGCTATGGTTCCAATGTAAAGGAAACATATCTGATAAGTTTAGAAATAATTTTTAAACCATTGAAAAAAAAATGTCTATGCCTATTCCATTGAAAATGGTCATTTTGTCCGTGACGGTTTCTGTATTTCATAAAAAAGAAATAATTTTTGAAGAAAGTTTTGGCTAAAGAAGTCACACATGCATTTGTGATGTCTTAAGCAACAAAATTTTGTTCATTATCCTTTTAAATTATTATTTTTTATGAAATATACGAAGCGTCACGTGCGGGGAAAAATTAGTTTTCCGTGGAATAGCCCTTTAACTGTTTAAATATTTCCTTCAAAAATTAACTCTGTAAAGGTTCTTCCTGTTAAGTCCCCTTCCCTTCAACCATTATATCTTTTCTTCTTGTTGAATATTCTCCCTATTAGCCTTCCCGGGTGTGCCAAAAATGAACATTTATTAATTTTCATATTCTTGGTGTCAGAAATCAGTATGCTGTTTAATTTACTGTCAAAATTCATGCATTTTAGGTATTATTCTTATCCAGCATTATATATGTGTAACAAATAGGTGTTTATCATGAGTAAAATACTTATTTCCTAATCCTTACATAATTGAAACTATTTAGCTCTTTAATTCATTACTTAAAATTATATGCCAGATTTTTAATCTCTACTGAGCTTTAACTTTGTCTAGCAACAAATGAAAGATTTTTGTAGTTTGCTAAGAGCTAAATTATTTAAGCATGAAACACTATTCTATTAAATTAGTAGGGCACCTGGTACATTTGTCAATAGAACCTGAAGTATAAGTTCACCTTTCAGTGAGCAGTCATTGTTACAGCAATGATTTGAGATCTTTGAGATTGCGGGTTTTTCACTGGTCAGTCATCAGTTCCAAGTTCATCTGATGCACAAAATTCCTGCGGACATGTGTATAAAAATGCTTTATTTCAGTGTGCCCAAAGTTTAATGTTCTATTTGTATTATGAATACATTTTTCGCTTATTGTTTATTTTTCAGAAGGGTTCCTCCATGTTAGTTTACCAAGATGTCAATTGTTTGATCCTGAATAGCGAGAAGTTGAATGATTTCATGGAAACTTAAAGCACAACACTAGTTGAATTTAGACTTTGCATGACAGTTACTTTATTAAAGTCTGCTGCAAAGTCTTAATTTTGCTGGTAATAATGCTTTAACTGGACCTTTCAATGAACAAGAACAACCATTAGAATCTTTGAAATGCTGGGTCTATGCTTTGCAGTCAGAAATCAGTATTAAGTTCATCTGATGCACAAACTTCCTGTGGGATAAGTATAAAAATAATTATTTCAATGTGCCCAAAGTTGAATGTTCAATTTGTATTGTGAATTATGAATACATTTTTTGCTTATTGTATATTTTTCAGAAGGGGTTTTTCCATGTTATTTTACCAAGATGGCAATTGTTTGATCCTGAATAGCGAGAAGATGGATGATTTCACGGAAACTTAAAGCATGACACTAGTTAAATTTAGACCTTGCATGACAGTTACTTTATTAAAGTCTGCTGCAAATTCCTAATTTTGCTGGTAATAATGCTTTAACTGGACCTTTCAATGAGTAAGAACAACCAATAGAATCTTTGAAATGGTGGATCTATGCTTTGCAGCCAGAAATCAGTTTTAAGTTCATCTGATGCACAAACTTCCTCTGAATATAAGTATAAAAATAATTATTTCAATGTGGCCCAAACTTGAATGTTCAATTTGTATTTTGAATTATGAATACATTTTTGTTTATTAATGTATCTGTTTTTCAGAAGGGTTCCATAGTTTACCAAGATGTCAATTGTTTGATCCTGAATAATAAGAAGATGGATGAGGTTATAGAAACTTAAAGCACACTAGTTGAATTTAGAACTTGCACAACAGTTACTTTATTAAAGTCTGCTGTGAAGTACTAATTTTGCTGGCAATAATGCTTTAAAACCGACTTGTTAAAATTCAAGTGCATTCAACATCAGTCATATAGTATAGTCTAAATATATGATTCTTGTGTCTGATGTATTAAAAAGCATTTACAGAATTCATATAAAGGGATGTTGTCACTTAATTTATGACTAAAGCCCTCTTTATAAATGCTAACATTTTTTAAGACTAATTTTCCTCGAGATAAAAGGTTTGGTTTGAATATTTTTACTTGGTCACAGATATATTTTATTTCTGGTACAATTATTTTGCTTAGAATTGTAACACAGCCGGCTTAAAAAAATCTGTGTATTATTCTATTTTAAAACAAATTCTTGCTGTTATCATACCAAGAATGAATATGCTTTTCTAAGTTATTCCTGTAGTTAGCTCTACTCTAGTTTTTCCTGGTGCATAAATTTCATAAATGTCAAAAGAAAAGCATTTACAAAACTTCTTTGGCATGCTGGCATTAAAACTTGGAGATCACTATCTGTAATTTTATTGTGTAAGAAATTAGGGGTATGAGGAAAGTAGAAATTAAGCAAAGTATTCTAGTGAGTGAAGAAAATGAGCATTAAATCAACATTGCATTTTAAGTAAAAGGTATCAGCAAAACTTAAGTGTATAATAGTAGTGGTAAATATGCTTTATGTTATTGATATGTTTCAAAAAATCCCGTCAAAGCAATGACATATATAGTTTTTTCAATTATGTATTTAAATATTAAATTTCAAAACTATAGTTAAAAGAGAAAATGATTGTCTTTCTTTGGGTCAAATATATTTTTCTATTTATATTTTCGTGATATAACACGAAAGTTATCTTTAATAAAGAAGACATTTCTTTTTTGTTTAATACATTCTGTTAATGTTTGATAACTCTAATGAGGTTTTACTTTGTTTTTCATGAAACTTGGTTTCGATATAACACGATAGACATGCTTTGATTTACATTATTTCTAAGTCTCGTATAACACGGTTTCGATAAAACACGATACATATTGACATGATTTTTACTATGTACATGATTAATTAGTGTAAAAAAATATGTTAATAAGTTTAAAAAAGTCTCGTATAACACGATTTCGATACTACATGGAACGAATACGAGAGACGCCTGTATATTTACAAGAAAATTATTCAGCTTTATATATTAAATAGTTTTATTAAGAATTGTTATTTAACTTTATGTTTCGCATAGAGTTTTATTAAGAGTTTGTCAAATTTTAATCTATTCAGAATTCTATCATGTATCATATGAAACGCATTACTTGGAAAATTCTTTTCTATTTTAAACAAGTGTTATCGTTTTTTTTTTTCTCCTTAATCCGTTTGCTATATGAACATTTTTCTGTATTAAACGGTTTTTTTTTTTTAATTACTAAAAAGTCATAGTTTTGATTTTTTTTTTTTTTTTTTTTTAATGAAGGCTATTTTGAGTGTACAAGCACCTGACAGGCTCGTCATTTCAAAAAAAAAAACCAAGGAGCCGATGCGGAAAATACTCAGTGTCTATTGCAGGAGAAAATCAAGAGTAGGGAATTTTTAAACGGGCGGGGGGGGGGGGGGGGGGGTGCACCCCTAGTCACGTTAATTTAATGTCTGTTACTCATGGAGTAGGAGAGGATAGGAATTTTTTTAGTTTGTCAGTTTGAACATACATTAGCCCTTTGTATACTTATATGCACATATTATATAAATTGGGCTAAGTAAATAACTTAATGAAGTAGTGACTTGCTCCTTGCCTTTTCGCTGCAATAAATTAATAAATAATAGTTTAACGTAACAAATCGGTGGGTAGCCTTAAGTCCAGGTAGGTTTGCGTTTTCTTTGAAGTGGAAGGGGGGGGGGGGGATTCCAACATATTCTCTATTAGGAGGCAGCACAATCGGAAATATTTTTCTGCGGTCCTTCATTTCGAAATTTGACATGGAGGGAGGGGGGGTGTGCACTCAATGGGAATTGACTTGGGGAAAACAACGAAAAACACGCCCGCTATCCACTTATAACTAATAAAAAGCATTATTTTTCCAAAGCAAGGGGGACTTTCAACCTTCCTCCCTTTCGTCCACATGGAGGGGGGGGGGTGGCAAGTGGGGGCTCAAGCCCCACCTTGGAAATTAGAACTTCCTTGCTTTTAGTACTTTTTTTCTAGCAAGAAAGTAAAAACATTTCTCCAGCCATTAATGAATAAATTATTAAAAATGTCAAATTTTAATAACTCTAAACTGTACTGAAATCGGTTTCTATGCGGAAAGTATCTTACTAAACCATGGAAAAAACATCTGACCCCCTCCCCCCTTAAAATTTTGCTTATGCGCGCCCATGCCCCGAACCCCCTAAATGACGACGGACTTACTTGTGGCTCATTAGCAATCTTCGTGTTTTCATAAGCACTCAAGGATTAGTGAGAATTGCTTGAGACTCAATGAAGGTGCCCCCCCCCCCTCCCAAAGCCCAATATCTAATGTTGTGCTTCTGTTTTTGGACGTCCACTGATGTCCTGTGAATTTCTTCATTTGCAAGGAAGTACTGCTTGGGCTATTTACTCACGTTCTTAATAAGTCATACATATCATTTTATTACCAATCTCTGAACTCTCAATATTTATCGCCACGGTATCCAACTATTTATTGCTGCTTTTTCCAAAGCTTATGTATAACGGAATGGGGTTGGAAAAGCGATATACAGTTTATTTTGACACAAAAGTTAATATTGTTTCTCTTGAAAGTTGCGTATGCTGTATCTATGTTACAAAAAAAGAAAAAGAGAGAAAATATTAAAAATTTTAATGAACCATTTCTAATGAAAAAATGTTACAACTATTATTTTGCAGAAAAAGTTTGCAAAATTACTGCATCTAGGGGTTCCCCCCTCCGCTTAAGAGCAAGGATGCACCCCCTCCAAAATAAGACCCCATAACAGGGAAAATACCAACTCGAAATACTTTCTTTCCCCCCATAACAATTTCGATGGTGCAGCGCGCCATGACCTCCCCAAGGTGGGTACCCCTCTGCATTTATGTGTTTCGTAGTTGTCCCCTCCCCCAATCGTGAGCAGCACCCAGGATACCCCTTAAAATTTCTATGGTACGGTTCGTGCCACGATCCCCTTGAGTGGGCACTCAAGGGGGTCAATTTATATGTTATCAAAATTAAGGTAGTTATTACAACGAGGGGGCCTCCATAGCTCTGTGGTAGAAGCTTCGCCTTCCAAGCCGAAGATCGTGGGTTCGAATCCCACCTGTGCCTTGAGTGTTATTTCCTTTTCTAGTGTTGTAAATCTTTCCTGTGTGTGTCCGGAGCCAAGGCGCTTGGCACGCAGTCCTCTATCTATGTGAAGCTGTCTAGCTTCTAAATAAATAGATAAATAAAGTGCAACGAGTGGGACTTCAGAGCAGACAGCATGATTGAAATTTTTAGGGAGAGGAGGGTTTGCTAAAAGTTATCTTTGTCGTTTTTAGGGGATCTCATTTTGGGGAGCATTTGAGGGGAGGGGACGTCATTGTTCTTGAGGGGGAAGAGGAGCATCTCTGATTTAGGAAAGATTTTTTTTTTGTGCAAATGGAATTTTATAAAAAATGCGAAAAAACTGTAACGTCATTTAGTTTGTTTTATTATAATTCAAAATATATAACTTTAGAATACAGAACGAACCAGTTTATTTTCTTAAACTAATTTGCATTTAATGATGTTTACCATTCTTGAAAATACCAATACATTAAAAAAAGTACACTTAAAATCGGAAAGAAACATACTCCTTCAGGAAGTGTTTCCAAAAAGGAGAAAAAAACTGCAACTGTATTGCTTATGGTATCGCACTTTTTTTTTGGCATCATGTTCGTCATGTTGATAAGAATTCGCCTTGAAATAGATGAAGTCGCCAATATGGTAACCATGAACCCAGGATCGTTCCTGCATTGACCCGACGTGTATTTTTTGTTGTTTGAAGATTGACTTGAGGCATTAAGAGAGAAGACACTCGGCGGGACGAAAAATACACTTGTTAAAGTTTTGCATAACTGTTTAATCGACACGGTGATCAAGTTTCTCCGTGTTTTTAGTAGAAAACAAAACCATAACTTTTAAATGTCCCAATTTCTTAGTTACATTTTGACGTGAAGCATTTTAAACTTTAGATGGATAACATTTGTCCTATTTGCTTTGATGAATTTGATGATAAACAAATTGCGTCTACTAATGTTTGTGATCATTTGTTTTGTTTCTCATGCTTAGAAAAATGGGCTAAAGTAAGAACACTTTTATTTCATTTGCTTGCTTGCTTCATTTCTTACCCATGTCTAATTTTCAAATTCAACTTAAAATTCGAGAAATTGTAAAGGTCGCCAATTTTTGGCTTCTGTCTAGTCATTCTAATAATTGCCGCGAGAAGTTTCCGGATTTAGTTTTTGAGCTAGTTGTTTTTATTATCAGTGCAAAAAAAGTTTTATAGTCTATTATTGCTGCATTTATATCGCCAAGACTAATACATATTATTTCTTATTCAAAAATCATGTAATTTTCGAGCCATAGCATTTGAAAAAATTTCTTGTCATTCTAAAAGCATTATTTTGCAAATTTTGTGATTTTTGGTATTTTTGTTTGAGATGATGGTTAATTTGCTTTGCCAAAGTCTGATTTTATAAATAAAAGATAATTTTGCTGTGTCAAGATCTTTGTTTCATTACAAAATTTGTAACATAGTTTTGTTTTTCTTTTTAGCTTGGAAGTTACTGCCCTGTTGACAGGAAAAGATTTAAAAAGATCATTAAATTGAATTCTGATGATGTTGTACAAGTAAAAACCATTTATCATATTTTTAGAAAATTTAAGTTTATATATATATATATATATATATATATATATATATATATATATACCATTCTTTTTTTACATATTTTAAAATAAATGAAACTATCCTAGTGCTTACCATCTAAACATTTCCATTTTGAAATAAATGTTTTTTAGCAAATGGAAAAAAAATCTTACATTTTTTGTACCTTTTTGTTTGAAAATCAAATCCAACAATGACTCGGGTTTTCATTTCCTCATCCCTTGCATGTTGAAGTTCCAAGGAAAATATAAAACTGCTCTATACTAAAAAAGCAAATCGGTGGATTGCTGATTAATTGGTAAAGAATTATTGGCCAATTAGTTATATTGACAGTAATTTTTAGTACTACCAGTTGCTCCATTGCTTCTCCCCCCCCCCTTTCTTTTTGTTGACTGCAATTTGGACTTTTTGAAAGTAATTAATACAGGGTTCCAAAAGTCCCTAAAAAGGTCAAATTTTTAAGTATGGTTTATAGGGGCTCCTAAAAAAGGCCGTATTTAGAAGCCAGAAGCCCTAAAAATTACTCATTGGCCCTATTTGATTTGCACTTTTATGATTCTGGAAAAAAGGTCACCCCTTAATTTGGGAACCATTTCATCATAACATAATTGAAGTTGGCCAAAGCAGGCACCTCAAGTCAAAGATCCCTTCGCCATGTGGTGAATAGCAACCAGCAATCACTAATTTTCACCCATATTATTGGGTGTTCTTTTCCATGACATCACTGCAAAGATAACAGGACAAAAAAGAAAAAAGTTTAATTAATTTTGAAGCTTTATGTTTAGCTTAATATCTTTTTAAGCTATTAAAAACCTCGTTAAGTCGTCACTCGAGGGACCAAAAAGTTTTACCACTTATGCAGAGTGACTACTTATGTGGAGTTGGAAATTAAGGAAGAAAAAAATGTCTTACAAATACTTTCATGAAAAGCAGTAGAATGCAGTGAGAAAAACCAACTTGCGTAATCCATGTCTATAAATTAGTGGAAACTTTAAAAAGGAGGGAAAAAAACTCATAATAGTTATCTAGGTTTATTTTTTCTTTTACTTATATGTTATTAATAATAATAACTTATTTTAATGTATTTACTGTACATTAAAATAATCCATCAATGTTGACTGATGAAGTTGTTGCTTAAATGAAAATAACTCTTGCCTTCTAACTTACTTCAAGCTTTAAATTCTGCATCTGTTGTACCTTGAACGAATGTTAAATACTGACAAACATTCTCCAGATATTAAATTTTGTCTGTCTTGCTGGATGGAGTTTGACTCATATGCTTGGTACTAGACAGAGTCGCAGCAAGAAGTATGCTTTGACTGACCAGAAATAAGGAGCGAAATTTCAAGGAAAAACGACTAGCACACAGCATTTCAACTAAGTCTGACACTATTTTCTAAGATCCGATAGGAAAAGGGAATTTTAGAAAACATTTATTGAGTGACTATGTAACCAGGGTTAAATTAAATTTGGTGACCAGTGAAAGAGGATTATTTTACATTACTGTGAATGTGACCTTGTTGGACCAAAGGAAAACGATGACTTAAGCAGAGTGACTACTTATTGAGGTTTTACTGTAATTCAAGCCAATGTGCTCATGAAAATGATTATTAATTTTGTTCCGTGTTTGTCTTAGGTTTGTGAAGATTTTAGAAAATAAAATAATGAAATTGATAAATTTTCTAGTAAAACTTTTTGTAAGTCAAAAAAAAAAAAAAAAAAAATGGAAAATTACTCAAATTTAAGATATTTTTCCATTTTCCTCCTAAACCATTTAAAAAATATGGTCGATTCTTTATTTTTTTAAAAACATATTTTATATATATTCAATTCAAACGTTTTTTTTTCTTCCAAGCACTCTCCAGATTTAATGCATTTTTCTCCAGATCTTTCAGTTTATTTTATTGCATATCTCTTGTAGAGTTTTATAGCTATTTTTCATAGCACTTACAGAGGCTAAAAACTAAGTTTTGAATGAAGAGAAGTTTCCAAGATTTATCTTTTGAGTTGATCACAATCCTTTGAGAGAGAGAAAGAAGCAAAGTTGTTTGACTATTTTTAACCTGAATAACTGCTTTAAATTCATTACCTTACTCAAATATTCGTAAATTTAATAAATAATCCAAATCCTGATTAAGTTTAAACTCTATTTTTAGTAGAACAGTATAAATAAAGAACATTATTATTTATTTTTAATAATTTGTTCCTATGCAGTGAAACCAAGCATCAATATGTAAGTTAAAGTACCAAAAAATATTAAAAACCCTTTGCGATAGAGAATTTTAATTTCTGCAAAGGATGGTAAAATATTGCCCTTTTTACTTCACATCTAGTTGCTGTGAATGAAATGAAGAAAGCCGAGTTGGCAAAATGCTTTGTACGAAATAAGCTTGTTTGTTGTGGAGATAGGTACATATAGTTGAGCATCGTAAACATTACTTACATGCTGTTTTGACGTTAAATTTTCACTAATTATTTTTGTTGTTTAAAAGAAAAAAAAATCATATTTTTGCCTTTTGCAAACAAGAATGTTTTGTTCTCCCGGCCAACAATTTTCACAAGGAAAGGATCTGAGAAATTTAGACAGGAATCCTACTATCTTTCTTTGAATTTTTGTCTCTGGACTTGTTCAGAGGTGCATCTGTTTAATATCAGAACCTTGGAACTCTTTCAAAACGACTTTAGTGGAGTTTTAGCATTTTTATCATTGGGTTGAGGAGAATGCAAGAATAAAACAATGGCAATGTTATCAATAGATGGAGGAAAAATACCAACTCTGCCGGTCTAGTATAGTGTGTTTCGTTATTCCTCAAAATCTCATAGCTGAATTCAAAGCTTTATCAAATCACACATAAACGTTCTTAACCATGAAGAATTTAAATTGTGTTTTGGACTCAAGGACTTGCAGCCATTTTGACAGTGTCAGAATGTAGAACCAAACTGATAGGAGAGTACTTTCAAGTGGCATTAGCTATAAATGAAGAGTTCAAAGTCTGTCGGACTCATTAAATATGTCTTTCATGTAGCAGCATAGATTGGTGTATAATTTTCTTGCTAAGGACCAACACTGAAAAGTTGCTTGAATTTTTTAATGTGATCATTTTTTTTTTTAAATTAAGAAACAGTCAAATGCCAAAATTACTAGTCTTGTTATGTCTTGGCCCTCAAATTTCGATGGTTTTCATTGTAGTTAATTACTTTACTTCATTTATTTATTTTTTATTTTCATATTGTAATAAGGTTTGCCATCTCTAAAACTTGGCAAATAGTTACTTTGCCACTGCCAGTCACGAAAAATGGCTCAGAAGTTTGTTCATATTCAAAGAAAAGGATTTTTGTTTCTAAATGCTGGTATTTACATTATATCACAAAGCACAAACTATCAAACACCCTTTGATCTCTTATGGACTCACCCCTAACATTGAATATACAAAGTAAATGGCTGATTTTAATATTTATTAGACTGTATTATGTCTTTATAAAGTTTATATCATATGCTCTCCTTTCTCGAACACTATTTTAAAGGAGCAAGAAGCCGAGTACAGTATTCTCCTTTGTAAAATTAGTTTCCAAAGAAAGGTAGGCTCAATAAGAAAAATGGTTTTCATATTTTATTGTTTACTCGGAAATATATGTAATGTTTAGTTATGCCTATTTACTATACAATTCTTTTTGCTGCAGGTTAAACCACGCAGACGTAAAAAGAAGAATAGGGTGCAGTATGACGTGACAGCTTTCTGTGAATATTGTAAACTGACCACTTCTTCTGCAACTCTTTTGCTCTGTGATAGTTGTGATCTCGCATATCACTGTGAATGTCTTACTCCACCATTGACAGAAGTTCCAGCTGGGTTATGGTTTTGCCCTCCGTGTGTTGCAGTTGATGAACGGCTAAGTATGTTAAACTCCTGTATTGGTTTCAAATGCAAAATGTATAATGCATATGGCTCTGGGCATAGGTACGCTACCGAAAGGTGTAGGAGGCGGTCCGCCCCAGGTGTCTGGGGGGAGGGGGGGTGGCACCCAAAGTGGAGTTGCAAGTATTTGAAAAATCTAAATGCTTCGATTCAGAAAATCTCCTCCAATATTTTAAATTACAGTCAATTCGCAATAACTCTGAAGTTTTTATCAAGACCCGACCCCTTTGTCTTTAACTCCTTGCTAATTACTCTCAATATCTCAAAGTTAACTTCCTTTGACTCAAAGTTTTTTCAAAGATGACTCAAACTTTTTTTTTCAAAAGAACAAAAAAAAAAAAAAAGAAAGAACGAAAGAAACAAGTGACTATGAGAAAAAAATTAATTTACCTTTACTTGCAATTCCTGCACAACAGATCTCTAAAGCAAGAAGAGCACTAGTTGAGCCAATGTGCGATAAAGGAATTACACATGCAAAACTGAGTTAGCTTGTTTTCTTTTGTTGCAATGCTAAGTTTACACTTTGACATGCAACAAAAATTGCTGGACTACGAATTTGCTTTCAATGTGTCAAGTTGTCAAATCAACTGATTGTACCTTTATTCAAAGGCTGACCTAGGCAGGCGCGGATCCAAAGGGGGGGGGGGCAATGGGGGCAATTTCCCCTCCCTGGGAAAATTAGGGGCGCCAGTAGGAAGGGGGCGCCGAAAGCGTCCCTAGACGAATATTTAAATACCAAAAAGAATAAACGAAAGATAGTCGGAAAATTTGTCTCATTCACCAGTTCTCAACCTGTGTGAAGTGGGGCGCTTCCGTGCCCCTCTAGAGGGCGCAATATCCGCAAGTTCTGAGCTTTCTTTCTGAATTTGGTAGGAAAATTTTGGAATTGGGTACAAAAGAAAGACATTTGGAAAATTTATTTGGTTCATTGACCACTTCTCAATGTGTGGAGAGTAGGGCACGTCCCTTAGGGGCGCAATATTCGCAACTAATGAATTTTCCTTCTAAATATAGCGGGAGGGGGGGGGGGAGTTTTGGAATTAGGGACAAAAGAAAGAAATATACTTGGAAAATTTATTTGTCTCATTTACGATTCTAAACCAATATCAAGTAGTGCACTTCCACGCCCCTCTTAGGGGCGCAATATTCGCAACTTAAGAAATTTCCCTCCAAATTTAGGGGAAAAGTTTTAAAATTGGGTATAGAAGAAAGACATTCAGAAAAGTTATTTGGTTCATTCACCAGTTCTCAATCTGTGGGAGTGGAGCGCGTTCCCCTAGGGGGCGCAATATCCGTAACTAATGAGTTTTCCTTTGAAATTTAGAGAGGAAGTTTTGGAATTAGGTACAAAGAAAGAAAGATACTTGGAAAATTTATTTGTTTCATTCACCGGTTCTCAACCTGTGGGAAGCGAGCCGCTTCCGCGCTCCTCTAGGGGGCGCACTATTCGCAACTTATAAATTTTCACTCTAAATTTAGGGGAGGGGGGAGTTTTGGAATTTGGTACAAAAGAAAGAAAGACATTTTAAAAATTTATTTGGTTCTTTCACCGGTTCTCAGCGCCCCCTGGGTGGCGCAATATCTGCAACTTATGAGTTTCCCTATACATCAAATGGGAAAGTTTTGGAATTGGGTACAAAAGAAAGAGAGACATTTGAAAAATGTATTTGGTTCACTTACCAATTCTATATCTGTGAGGCGCCCGCGCTCCCTAGGGGGCGCAATATCTGCATTTTATGAGTATCCCTCAAAATTTAGGGGAAGTTTTGAACTCGGTGCAAAAGAAAGACATTAAAAAAAAAAAATTTATAACCGTTCCTCAACCAGTGAGGAGTGGGGCGCGTCAGCTTAGGGGCGCAATATCATGAGAATTGCCCATTCTCAACAGCGGTTACAGAAATTTTTCAAGTGAGGAGCGATTGATTTTAATCATTCAACCTTTACTACGTATCCTCTGGCCCTGATTAACGCACAGGCCTACTAGGCCTGAACTACTAGGCCCCTCTTCAAAAGGGGTCCCAAATTACTTAAAGAATTATGCATGGCATTACAACTATACGAAAAATACACACATTTTTAAAATAATAGCCTTCAGGGAGACCTCCAAATTATTGTGGGCCTTGGGCCTCACTTTTATTAGTCGAGCCCTGCGTATCCTGGTTACACATGTTAATAACACAGGTTTAGGTCTTCAATTGTGAAACATTTCCGCTTGAGAACTCTGATCCCCCACCCCTTTTCCCTGCTATTATCGAAGATCATCTAAAATTGCGTTTTTCAACATTCAGCAATGAAAAAAACTGTGGGGGAGGCCCTCCTAGAGGGAGCGGCCCTCCTTTATCCCCTATATAGAAGCTAGCTTCTATATAGGGATTCTAATCTTCCTAACATCATCGAAGAGCGTCAAAAATTTCATTATTGACTTCAATTTCTAAAAATTTCCGGAAGAGAGTTTCAGAATTCCATTTCTTCGTTTATCGTTAAAGCTGACTTGCGATTGTGTTTTTTATTTATGATTTTAGTTTTCAAAAATATCTGAGAGAAGGAGCGAACCTCTCCCCTCTCTGCCATCACCGAAGATCGCCAAAAATTGCGTTTTTGAAGCTTCGATTTCGAAAAATGTTCGCGGGAAAGTTCCAAATCCAAACCCTTCCACTAACGCCTAACGTCATCAAAGAAATACTACAATTACTTCTTTAGAATTTTAATTTCGACAAAATTTCCAAGAAAGAGACTCCTAACCTCTCTTTGTGAAGCATCATCGAAGATCGTCTGAAATTGCGTTCATGAAACTTTAAAAAAAAAAAAAATACACATAAACCTCGTTCCTCCCTTCAACATTACGAAAGATAGTTTACAATAGCGTTTTTATGACTTAAATTTTGAAAACTATCTGGAAGTAGGGGGTTTGGAGGTGAAAACACCCCTTAGAGCCATTGGTTTTCACATAAATGCCATGATCAAAAACCACCTTCAAAAGGTATTTTTGATTCAAAAAAAAATCCACTTCATCAAAAAACCTTCTCCTAAAATTATTTCAGATAGTCTCAAATTTTGTTTCCTGGTCTTTAATTTTGTAGAGATTATTCAGGAGGAAGAGCCCCCGAACACCCCGCCATCTAACAATACCGAAGATCGTCTAAGTAGCGATTTTGAATCTTCAATTTCGAAAAATTACCAGGCCCTTAACCTTATCAAATGTAGCCTACAACCGCATTTTTAAGAGTTCAATTTCGAAAAATTCCTTGGGAGGGGCCTTTGAAATCCGTCCCTCTAATATCAAGAAAGAATGACGGAAATTGTGTTTTTAAAGCAACAATTTTGTTAGTTTTAAGAGGATGAACCACTGAATTTTTTTCTCTAACATCATTGAAGAAAGTCTGAAAACCTTTGTTCTAAGGACTTCAATTTCGAAAAACTTCCAGAGGAGAGTCCCCCCTGGAACTCCCCTTTCCTCAATATCTTCAGATTGTCAAAAATTTCGCTTTTGGAGCTTCAATTTTGAAACATTGGCTGGGGGTGATAAATCGACTCAAAAAATCAGTATTCTAGTAGTTTAATAATTATTGGCATTCTAGGGCTTTTTTACCGTTTGATAATAGCCTATTTGCATCGATGACACCTCCTAAACCCCAGATCCTTCATTAACGGGTTAACATCCCCAACGGTCCTGTTAGTTTTTGTATATGTGTTATATACTACATATATACCATATGTCTGAGGGAATTTTTTTAAGTGCTCCCCCTCCCTCCCCACCTTTTTAAACGAAAAAAAAAACTATTTTCAAGTTGTGCACCTGCTCTTCTTTTAACTTCAGATGGAATGCAATGGCATTTTTAAGACTACAATTTTGAAACATTTTTGAAGAACCCCCATCCTCCTTCCGCTAAATTCATCTAAGATCGACTGAAATTGCGTTTATGGCAGGTGCACAGTCCCTCAAATTATCACCTCCATCGCCTCTCCCTTGCATCCGCGCTTACATTTTTGCATTTTGTTATTTAAGACTATACTAAAACAATTGTTTACACTGAAAATGTTATGCGCATCAATTACTTTTATTGCAATTATAAATCACAATACCTTGTTGTATTTTTTTATTGATAGGGCGAGTGAGGGGGAAGGGTCACCACAAATTAACGTCCTAGGTGTCACCCGTTCTGATAACTCCACTATAAAATTCTATTAGTTTATCCTACATTAATCCTAATTAATTATCCTAAAATCCTACATTAGTTTATTTAAATTATTTTTCGCTTCCAGTAGCAATGTATTTTTACTTAATATTTTTTTCCCAAGCGGGAGAATAGCTGAATGTTCAAAAGTAAAGAAGATGTGGATAACAAACAAAAATGTGATTTTTCCTCTCTGTGAATTCATTTGGGGGGGGGGGGGCTCCGGTGTGTGGGGGCGCCGAAAAATTGAAAAAAAAGTGCCCCCTCCTGAGCCGAATCCTGGATCCGCGCCTGGACCTACGTTAAGATGCGTTCCCCTTCATTCTTTAGTTTGATCATTTACTGATATGTTCCTGAGAGACAGAGTTGAGTTTTCTTTAAAGATGTCTAAGCAAGTACTCTGTCAATGATATTGAAAGAAAAAGAGGAACTTCTTAAGCGGTAGAATCCATAATTCCAAATTTGAAACGAATGAAGATGTGCACCTTTTCTTGAAGTAGAATCAGCTCTATTCAAGTGGTTCTAGCAGTATCATAATCAAAACCATGCTTTTGATTTTTTTTCTCCCAATATTTTTATTAAAACTGCATATTGTGCTTTAAAACTTTTAAGTTGTGTAATGTCTGTTATATGTACATATTAATTAAAATATTCGATGGTTTTTAATATTAAAATGTCAAAAACCGAAACCAGCAGTAAATCAAATTTCAGATAAGTGGAAGTTTTTCGTCGGTCCCTTTAGATTCGAGTTATCGCTTATTGACTCTATCAAACGAAGTTGCATCACCACGACAAACCTCTTCTTTCTTAAACATTATCAAAGCTCATCTAAAATGCATTTTTCCGACTAAAAATTTTAACATTTTTCAGAGGAGTTTCTCCAGAATCCAGGAAATCCTAGAATAATAATTATTTAGAAAAGTCTGAATGTTACCAAAATCCGGTATTAAAAAAAAAGTTCTTTATGTAAGAAATATGATTATTATGCTAGTGTTTAATGTGATTAAATACAATTTTATTAAAATGAAATTAATTGACTTTCCTTAAAACAAAAGTTATCTTTTTTTTTTAAATTTTTTTTTATGTTTTATGATTTTCATGATCCATGAAAAACGTTTGAATTTCCCTGCCTTTCTTTGGGCTGAAACTGTTAAAATATATAGTATAGTGTTTGAAAAGAACAAAACTTTACACAGTCTTGATGTTCATAGTGGTTAAAATTAAACTTACGGTACTCAAAAGTCCTGAAAGCAAATGATAAAAATATAATGCCCAAATAGGGCAGAACTAACCTGGCAGCGTACTAATGCCGTGATTAGGATCTGCATAGACTTCACAATGCTGCCCAGTTAGTAACTACACAGCAATGCACTAATGCAGGGGTTCTCAAACTTTTTTGACTTCCCGCACCCTTTTAAGAAATAGAATCTTTTCACGGCACCCCGGTTCATTTTTACTACCGTAATATCCCGAAAGTACCCCCCCCCCCCATTTTCAAAACAAAACTTGTTAAATTCAGAAGGGAGAAGGGTTATAATCGAGATTTTTTTTGAAAAATTAGCCGAAATATAATTGTTTTTAGTAGTATTAATTTTAGAGTACAGAAAAGAAATAGTAAGTAAATAGGAGTTAATGGTAATCAAAGCTAAGAAATTAATTAATTAAAACCTGTCATAATTTTCTCGTAATAAATTACATGTGGGCGCCATTTTTTTTTTCAAAAGAAAGGAGTTTGCACCTTAAGTTGACGAAACTCATATAATTTATCACTTGAAAATTCATCATGTGCTGAATGCAATGAGGTTACGGTAAAAGAAACAAAATCTTAATGATCTTGTTTCAAAATAGAAGCAACAATGACGATCACAAATTTGTTACGAAAATCGTACGATTACGTACAAGTAATCTTACTTGATTTAGTAAAATACACATTTCTGATGATCCTAACATAAATAAGTACTTAATTTCTTAATAATCATCTACTTTATTTCTCCTTAAAAAAAAGTTATTTTTAAGTTTTGCGCTACTTTTTTAGTAACATCTTTTCAAAATGGCATCATGTTGTTGATTGTTTATTTTTATAAGTCAGAACAAAAATGCTCCTTCCAAAATGAATACGGCAGTACAATTGCATAAATTTCTTTTGTAATACATATGAAAGAAGAAGAAAAAAAAGCGCCCTTTCATCAAAAGGAGTCTAGACATTTTCAAAAGAATACACCGTGCAGACCGTTTTTTAAAAAAAATCTTTGTGCTTTTTTAAATTTTTTTTTTTAGAAAACAAAGTAGTCACATGGAAATGGAAACTAAACCTCTGTAAAGGCTTGGGGAGTGGCAAATGAAGATGATCGGAAAGTGAAAGGGAAGGGGGGTAAGTTTGGGATTATAAAATGATTTCATTTTCCACAAAAGAATTGGGGGGAGGGGTTACTTTCGGGATTTTATGGTATTTAGGTAAGTGCGCCAAATAAGGCTAACCTAAGGTTCAAACCCTATTATATTTCTCCTTTGTGGTTGAAATACTCCAACTTTTGCATATTCATCAGGTGACTCATAAAAAGTAAGAAGAAATAAAACCCAATGAAAATTTCTCCCCAGTTTTAGCAAAGAAAAGTGGTTTGGACTTATTAGGAACAGGGACCCTCATAAGTCATCAGGAAGACTCTGGGACAAGATTACTTCACGCTAAATTTAAGACTAAAACGAATGAAAGATTCTTTAATGTCACTCTATAGTAAACCACATTTAATAACTTCATTGTTTTCAGTTTTTTTTCGTCATAGGCACTATTCTTGCATATATGTGCAGGCAGGGCCGTAACCGGAAAATAATTTCAAGGAGGGTTTAAAAACTTTCATACCGAGCTTTGCGCTATTTGTGCTAATGTTCAAGTCGTCGGGTTATCTATTAGGAAAGCGTTTTATGCAATTAGTATACATATGACACATTTGACATACATATGAGACATTTGAGTTTATGAACAATATTTTTTGGAAATTTTTAAATACAAACGAACATTTAAAATGTCAAACCGAACATTTCGGCAGAAGGGGTTGAACCCTAAGACCCCCCCCCCCCCCCCGCAAGTCCACACATTATCATATCTTCCACCTGATACTCTGGTGTCATATTATGGGGAGCATAATTCATGCATATATATGTGCAGGTGCAGCCAGTGGCATATATATGTTTTTATTTTAGAGGGGCCCATATAACTAAGAATAGCTATTCCCCCCCCCCACCTTTTTTTTGTTATATTAAACGATGAATTTCGATGCTTTCAGAAAGCAAGGTGTTTGGTAATTGTAATTCAGTGTTTTAAATTCCTGACTGCATAATTTTGTGCTAGAAATTTCGAATTTTTCATTTTGAACTCTTTTGGGACCCCCCCCCCTCTCTTTTTCTAAAATTTCCAATTTTTTTACCAACCATTCCCATTTCTAGTTTTTATAACAAAATTTTTTAAATAATATTATTGCCAGGGTTTGCCAATATATATCATGATATATATCCAATATTTATTTTGAAAATATCATGATATTTTGATATTTTTGATGTACATCTCTTCAACTAAGATATTTTCAATGTAGAACTAAAAATTACTCTTGGTACTTTTGTTAATTTATTATTAAAAATAACCAGAGTTATGTACCATATTTTTATGATGTATTAATGCATCATTAATGTAACTAATATAATATTTCTTTTTGTTTTATGTTTGTAAAATCATTAACAGTGTAACAACTGGAATTCATATTAAAAGTACCTAATTAAATATTAAACATTGGTCAGGAAAAAATAAAATGTCTTATGATTGTGCACCAACTAATGCATATTTTTTATTTCTGAATTATGCAACTGTGTACAGGAAAAAAGAGTAAAACAACTATTGCTAAATTAACTACATTAAAATTGATAAAAATGTAATAAGTCTACATATTGTAAAAATGATATAAGAAAATCAAGTGACTGATTTGAGGTTGCATTTACTATTTTGAAGACTTTAGTTTGAGCTTATTGAAAATATCGGATATATATCAAAAATCTGATATATATCAAAATCTTGGATATTTTCAAAAATATCTCGATATTTTCAAATCCTGATTATAGCTATACAGTCAAGCTCACTTATAACGAGTCCTGATTTAATGAAAACCCGGATTTAATGAGGAAACCAGAAAAATTTAGTACCAAATGTCAAGTCTACTGGAGAATATCTCTTTTTACCAGCATACCCCACTGAAAGCGAGCAATATTTCTGTGATTCATAATGTTTCTATTGATTTGTCTTCCAGCTCAGCTTGTCCTTTCTTAAAAAAATTCCTTTGACACCCTGAAGTCAACTGAAAGTTAGTGATGAGTCATAATCCTGTGAAAAAATGATGACAGAGAAGCATTTGAAAGTCATATTTGTTGACTCCAATGTTGTCATTTCTGAGGATAGTGTATCTCAAATTCATGCAAATGCAGATGAAAATAATAATAATAATAAAGACGATGTAGTAATAAATGTAAAGAATTTGAAGCTGATTCACTTCCAACATAGTCGATGGCTTTTCATAAACAGAAAAATTTAAGGTTTTTTTGAAGTGAGAGGTTGAAGTGTTGAGTTTCTTTGGGTGCAGAAGATAGATACAATCAGACAATAAGGTACTTCAGAGCAAATTAACCAAAAAACAGTAATGATAAGCAAATGTGTATGAATTTTTCTGAATCTACCAACTGTACTATTTACTTGAGAGCATGGAAATGTAATATGCCTATTTATTTTGTAACAAATGTTACTCTTGAATTCAGAACTGATTTTAAAATAAAACGTCTTCTTTTTCATGAAAACAATCATCTGAAGCATTCACGATGTCTCCGATTGATGTTCTTGAAAAACCGAGATTTTTCCAAACATTTTCCAGTTTTACTTTTTTTTAAAAATAGAAATCTCTGGATGGATATTATATGTCCCACAAAATATTTTTTAAACAGATAATCTGGATTGTAGACCAAAAATTGAATTTTTGACCTGTAATCCAGATAGTTATACTTGAAAAATTGAGTAGTAAAACTTTCCTGGATATGAAATACATCAGAAATATTATTATAGTACTGAACGACAATATCACTTAATAATGCTAACATTGAGTTTGAAGTTTGGTGAAAAGACTTTGAATGAAAGATACACATCAAGGATTAAAGATTCTTCAGGAAACAGTTGTCATAAAAATGTACACTGTCTCATTCCAAAATTTTGGCGCTTTAGAACCTATCCATCTGGTAGAAAAAATCATTTTGAAGGAGAGCCCCGTTATATATTTATCTATAATTATCTACCAAAGTTTTAAAATGTACCAATTTTCATTGTTGTTATGTAAGGCCGTCCTGAAGAGCCTAGCCCCCTTCACAGTAAGGAATCAAAACAACAAAATTGAAGGATTTTTACATTAATGGCATTGTATACATAAACATAATAACATATGAACTTTTGTAAATTGAACTACTTAACTATCTTTGATGTACTAATTTTATTTTATAATTGAAAAAAGAAAAACTATTCATTTTCCCTTTGCTCTTCCTAATATAAATTACTTTTAAGGATTTGCGAACACAATGTACAATATGAATTACATTTGTCACTGTGCTCATATTGAGTTATCTGAATTTTTCTTATTATTTATAATTTTTATGCATAAATTAACAATTTTTTTTTTTTTGTTTGAATTTTAGAGAAAAGGAATGGAATTAGTAAAGAAAGTGAAACTGAGTTTAAGCCACAGAATGAAAAAGATCCACCAACTTTCAGTTCTTCTTGTTCTGAAGATAGTGCTTCCCAAAGTAAAAATATTTCAATGCACAAACTTTCTCCTTGGAAAAAGAAAAATTTTGAAGAAACTATAAATCCATATGTTTCTGAAGATGAATGTCCAAGTCTGCCTCAAAAACTAAATAATCCGACTGAAAAGATCCAAAATGGGTCCCTGAGGGTATGCTAAACTTTTAACTTTGGCTTAAAATTTTGTATGATTCATCAAATAATATATGGGGAATATTCTGATGTGGGAAGGTAAAACTCAGTACCTGCATTTTGTTTTACTTATTTATTTATTTATTATTATTATTATTATTATTTTGCATTTTTGTCATCTGTTGAACTTTTGCCTTACTGTAAAAACTAGCTTGTTTGGCTTTGTTTGAAAATAAAGCCTGAAAAAAATTTCGAATTCCAACTAATTGGAATTCAAAATGCATTGTTTCAAATATCTGAAAAACTCATTCTTGCAGATACTGCCCTTTACCTTCCAACGGTAGTATTACCAAGCTTACTTTTTAGTTCTATGTATTAAGACTGCAGTTTCAAAAAATTAAAACTAAAATTTAACAAGTAATAAAGCAAATTATGCAATACACATTGGTTACTTGTGTTTCGAAGTAACAATAAACCCTTCTTGGTTGCATACATAGAACAGCAACAACAATTACAACAAATACAATTTAATTTTCTTCAAAATCTTGTTTGAAGAAAAAAAGGCTTAACAATGGTAAATTTATTATTTTAATCAGAAATGAAATTTACTCAGTGAAATTATGTGTTTTACTCTGCATTGTGTGGATTTTTTTTTTTTTTTTTTTGCTAATCAAATTTGCTGATTACCGATAAATTGGCTGGGATGATTAATGATCGTGAGGCTTTTTTTAATACTATGTTTTCTCCGTTTCTCTGCTTTTTTTAAAAAATTTCATTCAATTCATATGAGAAAATTATTATTATTTATATATATATATAAGAGTAACGGTCTTTCTTTCTTTGTTCCTGATGGCTAGAAGACCCCATAGCACCTACAGCCCTAAAACTTCGGACAAAATTCGAACGTACATCGGGGGGTGTGCACCTCAAAGCCCAAACCCTAAATTTCTAATCAGTTTTTCCTTAAATGTTTTATGTGATTTTTAGCCCTTTTTTTTGTGTTTATTTCGTCACAGACCCCCGACCAATTGAGCCAGGAAAATCTTTCTTGTACTATAGTGTAGGGAATTTCATTTCAAATATGATGATCGAAAACATTTTGAAGATTAACCAATTTTTGAATTTTTTATGAATTTTTGAAAAAAAACTTTTTTATGCGGGTTTTTTCCCTATGTTAAACTTTTTTCTAAACCCATCCCGCAAAAGGTATAACAGATTTCTTTCTGAAAATTTCATATGTAGTAGTCAAAACAATTCACCTCTTCAGAAAAAAAAACAAGTTTTCAAAATATACGATAGCTTTTTTTTTTCTTTTTTCTTTTAATTTTATTAATGGAATTTTGGAAAAACTTTTATTTTTTCACTTTTTTCTGGGTTTAGTTCTTTCTAAACCCATCCCACAAAAAGTATGCGAGTTTTCTTTCTAAATATGCAATAAATTTTTTTTTACAATTTTTTAATTTCAAAGCGACACATTTTATCCTACCATCCTTCTGAACAGGGGGAAAAAGCTTTTTTCCATATCGTGACTTTTAGTTTTTGGTCATCTAGGAAAAAGAAAAGAAAAAAAAAAGGAGGAGGGAGAAATAGAAAGAGTGGGACGTGATTAATTGATGAATAATCTGCTATAGAAATTTTTTTAGGCTTTTCTCAAAAGAAATTTTGATTCCCCCCCCTCCCCCCCCCCAACATTGTATTTTTCCTATTAAAATTACTTTGTTTCCCTAAGGCGCGTTGGTTAGTTCTCTTTAACACTATGGAATGTTTTTGAAAAAAATATATACTCTGCCTTTTCTCTCTCTCTCTCTCTGGGGGGGGGGTGTTTCCCCCCTCCCCTTTTGGTTGCAGCATTGTCACATGGGTCTAAGACATCCCAACATCCCAATTGTCAGTAAAATGTCGTTGAAGGTTTGTTTTAAAATAAGATCTTAGTATATGGGTTATTCTCCAGAAAACATAACTTTTGAACGCAAATATTTTTCAATTTTGAAACCTTTTATTTTCTTCTTTTTTCATTCTTACATGAAAGTGTTACCTACTAGAAGTAACCATAAACAATGGCCCAGCTAAGTTCCAATTATTTTACTCATAAATAAAAAATTAAAAAATGCCTTGTTCACAAAAATGAAAAAAAAAAAAAAAACTTTTAATATTTAAAAATCAAGGCCAATTTAATATCAAAGTAGTAATTTTGTTAATTGTGCAAACAATCAGCTATTTTAATGATTAGTGGGAAGATAAAACTAAGCCCTCTTAATTAAAGTATGACTTAGTAGTTTCAAAATGTATGTTAAAAAATAGAGGATATACTGGCAATTTATAATTTTGGTAGAATGCCTATTATTGATGTATTTCCCCTCTATCAGTTATTTTCACCTCAGAAATAATGACATTGATGAGGTCTGTCACTGAGATGAGATTCACGGAGGTAAGGATCTTTCCATTAATATAGGCCTAATAGATACATCTTTCATGGGTTTTTTTTCTTCGTTGCTACAATCTGCACATGTTAAGCTCATGAAAACATGTTCACTTTTTTTTACATTAATTAACATCCCTGAAATTCAATTTAACGGAGGTGAGAAGTCAGAATAACCACAATAAGTTTTTACTGCAAAACCTATTTTCTTGTTTTTCGACAAAAATCTCGCAACTTCAACTATGGCTGAAAATAAACAATGGGGCTTTATTGTATCATGGAAAATAATATTTTATATCATTACTGCCAGGTGTTAATGAGAAATGGCATTTTGTTTTAGCTATCGGAGGTAAGAATTTATTGTGTGACATGTCCTTCTAAAACGAACTAAAACACAATATTAAAAAATTAAATATACTTAAACAATTAGTATTTGAGACACTTGTGAAAGGAATGATAAATAAATAAGTTTATACTTTTAATTAATCAAGTTATTAAGCAACATAAACAGTCACACAAGGTGTGTGACATGCCACGGAGGTGAGAATTCACATGTTGTGAACCAAAAATATACTAAAATAAAAATTATTATTAAAAAAATGTTAGCAGGTTAAAATATATATATTTTTGATGAAATTAAAAATCATTGTTAAATGAATTGTTCCTTAAAGGTTTTACTGTAAAAGGCATGTGACAGAAACATTACACGTTTTGTAGAATGACCCATATGATCCTTAGCATTTATGCCAGTAAGCAGCTAATTCTCAGTGTCAATGTTCTTCGCCTGATGATTCAGCTATAATCCAAGTTAATATAAATATTTACAGAATGACCCTCTTTGTAATACCTGAACTAATTATTCTTCTGCTAATTTAATGCTTTTTTCTGTATAATATCTGTCAGATGTAACACAAAATTCTCCAAATACTCGTATTTTATAGTTGCATAATAAAGACTCAGAACAAAGGTAGCAGTTATTTTTTTCTTTTTTTTTATGAGGGGGTGGGGATAAGAATGTTTCCTTCCTTTTTGCGCCTATGATAGAGGCCAAATGTTTACTTGCTGGTGCTTGTGATTGCCTGAGACAACATTAGCAGACTCCCCCTCTCCCCCCATCCTGTTTCTAAGAAAAGGGCACTTTAGAAAATTTGCAAAGGAAAAACTGTTGTATGGTTTTCAGCATGACATAATTTCTATCGCAAGAAGAAAAAGTCTATTCATTAATTTTTCCACTTTACTTTGAAATTGTAAAATGTGCTGCCCCTTAAATATACCGCCATCGGTCGTAGCACAGCGCGGCACCTACACCAGGAGCCAGTACTTATCAACGAGGAATCAATGAATATTCAGTAAATTATTATTTATTATGGGGACGAAATTATTTAGGTGGCTAGTAAAACTGTTCCAGTTCAGTGCTTACTTGTCCCACTCTTTAGCACTTAAAAACACCTGTGTAAAGAGCGGCTTGCTGCTTGCCGCCTCGTTTTATCGAACTCTTTTGAAAAATATGCAACTCTTTTAAAAAATAAATGACTCTAATAATCAATTTTAATTGTCAGCAAAATACGTGAGAAAGCATAATCCCGCCTATTTAATTTATTTTAGAAAAAATGCAAAAGTCAATAAAAAAACTTGACTTAGCACCCACAGTCTCTAATTTATTGAAACTTGGCATGGTTACTTTTTTTGTGTATTTATGAAAGTGAAAAAAAACATTTATGGTGAATCTCAAATGGTTTAGGCTTTACAGCCTATTAAAGTTTTGAGATTTCATGATTAAATGAGGCAGCTGCAAGTTCTTTTGATTCCAAAATCGTATTAGGAAGTTTTTAAAAACAAATTTTGGGTTCTAATGCAAAGAAAAAGATAACCAGTTGTTTATATACAAATATATTTATTTATTTTCAATTCTTACTCTGAAATGTATGTTCAACAACATAATCATCTCTGTTGTAAATTTTTACTTTACAAACAGACCTAATTTTAAAATTTATGTTCTCACTTGCTTAACACTAATGAACTCAAATGTTTTTAATGAAAAAAATATTTTTCTCTAAAAAATATGAAATGTTGACACTATTGTGTGATGCATCCAAGATTGACCTCTGGCTCCCCCAACCTTTTGTTCGAGGACCCAGGGGTTAGAACTTGTTGCCTCTTTTTCAAAATCTAGATTTATTTAGGAATAAACCCTGTTGCAAGAAATTGTACAATGCAGCAAATTGTATGAAATTATTACTTCTTACTTAATTAACATATGTATTACCTTTAAAACTGGTAAATTAGCCATTTTTTTGTTGAATTTTTGAATATCATGGCTTCCAGGTTCTATTTTGATGCGGTTTTGTATATCCTCCCTTTCACGAAATTTTTTTGGATATCATCCCTTTTACGAAATTTATTTTTGGATTTCCTCCTTTTTGCTCTCTGACCACTCTCATCCCCGTTTAAAACAACTTAAAGTTGTAATGTTTTGATATTTGTCTCTATTATTTAAAATTGTTTATTGTTTTACTAAAGAAGTAGCAAAGTAAAATTGCAGGTTCTGCTCTGATTTGACTCTAGTTTTGTTTTAGAGAATACAGTACAAAATATTTTGTGTTTGATATCTATTTCATTGAATGCAAAACATTTTATTTGGAAAATTTTATCATTGATTTTTTTATGGACATTTTAATGCTTGACAATTGAATGTGTTTGATGCTAACGTTAAAACATTCTTTGCAGGTTGTTGTAGAAAAATTGAATGTTGCGAGCCTTAAACTCATCAATGACTCTACAATTAATGTTCCTCCATCTGAAAGACCTGTTAGGACAGAGAGTTTTTTGGGCCAGAAAAGCAGTACTTGTACCTCTGAAGATGCTTCATCTTATGAACCAGAACAAGAGTTAACAAGCAAATTCTCATCAGAAGAAAATGTTGCTGCTAAGAACTGTTTGAGTCAAGTAAATGACAATGATAAGTTCCCAGTTCAGAAGTATGAGACAAAAATTGTTGCTGTTGTGCCTGAAAATAAAAATTTTCAATTCAGTGTATTTCAAAAACTAGAAGACATATCTTTGTCTGAGTTAAAATACTCGGAACTAGCAACTGTGACTAATAATCCTAAAAGCAATACTCCATGTGATATTTGTAAAGTCTGGAAAATGAAAAATCGGACAGACAGATTAGAAAAATTGTTGCAGAAAAAAAAATTGCTTTTAAACAAACACTCACTGATGAAAAGTCCTTCCAAAAGTGAATCTCGCATCAATCATCATGTACGAAACTCCCTTATTAGTGAAATTCAAAAAATACAGCAGAAGAAATGGAAACTGAAAGAAAACTACAATTTAAAGAAGCGTCGCATCATGAGACAGTTAAAGAAGCAGCTAAAAATGACGACTTCAACCACAGATTCAACGCATGATTTGCTATCAGCTATGCCATATCGTAATGAAAAGATATCAAACATTAACGAAGAACCAAATTCTTCATGCAGGACAACTCATAGAGATATCAAGCAATCAAAATCTAGTTCCAAATCCCTTTCTGGAATGGTTGAAATGTCCAGTGATGCTTTGGAGGCATGTGAAAAATCTACTTATGAAATAACTGCGGCACCAAAATTGTGGGACCAAGCTCATAGCAGTAAAGATTCTTTAAATATTTATGATAAGGCTGTTAAATCGGAAGAAGCCAATAACATGCTTCAAAAACCTTTTCATATGAGTGATTTGAAACGCATAGTTATTCGAAGTGATGGATCTTTATTTTTAGATTATCCTGAAAACACTTAACCTAATACAGAAGTGTAATGTTTTGGTTTCTTGAGACCAATTATATTCTTTAATAAACCAGTGGCAAAGCAACAGAGCAGTTGGTAAAACTCGACTGTGTGGAAAAATTAAACGAAGGGGGAGTGTATTCTTGTATTTTTGAATAAAGCCAAGCGAACACATTATTTCGCCCTGACTAAAAGAAATTTCTTTTTAAGAAAAATTTTAGCTGTGGAATAATTTATAGCTAATAATGTTGAATCATCTGAAGCATTTGATACAGAGCCATCTTAAAAACTTACTATTTTAAAGATGTAATTATTTTTACAAGGTTCCTGAGCAATTATTCCGGAAGTTTTCGGTTTTCTAACACAGGTTGAAACATCAACTATAATTGTTTTTTGACGTTCCTGAATTACAATTCTTTGAAATTTATCACACATTAATTCTTTTGTTTTGCCAAAGACTTACATTTAAAGTTGAGACTCTTAATCATCCGAAAACAACTGCTTCTGCAACAAATGCTGATTCTATTCCAAAATTTTATAAAATTCAAAAGATTTGTGGTTCTTAAAGTCTCATCAATTTCAAAACTAATAATACAGTTGGCTCTCTGTTTAATGACGCTCTATTTAACGACGGCTTTTCACGGTCCTTGATAGTCCGCTATAGTGTTAAAAGCGTTCTATTTAAGGACGCTTTCTACTTAAGGACAATTTTTTGTGGTCCCTTGAAAGTCGTTAAATAGAGAGCCAACTGTAATTGTAAAAGAATCTAGAGAAAAGAAAAATATCAGGGAGAAAATCAAGTTACTTTCAGTATTAAAATTTCTTAACTGCTATTTATTTCTTGTGTGCTATGTATAATATTACTATCTACATAGTGATATTATACATTGCACACAATGATATTATACATAGTGATGATATTATCACTATGTATAATATCTTCTATCCCTATCACTCTCTCTCTCTCTTACATGTGATGTTTTTAATTGCTTTTGTACAGAATTACCCCTGGTTTATCTAATGATTATTCAAGCGAATGACTGTGAGGTAGCAGGTCCAATATATATTACTTGTGTTGTTTTTTTAAGCTAACTTCTCTTGTGTTAATTGTGATATTGTTCAGATTGAGGCAGTGAGAAGCAAAGGGATGTAAATGACAAAATTAAAAATTTGGAGATACAGTAGAAGACCGTTATAACGCACTCTTTGGGACCAGAGCTTTTGCGGTATACAGGTTTTGGCGTTACATAAGTCATTTCACAAATTTTAAAACTAATATTCAGAATATATATTAGCACTTCAGAATGGGTTTTATCTGCAATGAGTAGTAAAGCACTAATTATAGAATTAGTCATTCACAAATCAAAAGAAAGTGAATTATCTTACACTTCAAATAGCTTTATGGTTTGCATAACAGGTGCATTTTCAAGAGCCATGTGGTATTTTCTTTTTACTGTGAATAATAATTTTTATTTAAAAGCTTTGAATTATGATGGAATGATGAAAAACTGTTTAAAATTTGATTCGCCTAACAATATTTATGTTTGCTACTCAAAACAGAGGTATTTTTTAAATTTCAAAACCTATTGTTTACTTCTGGAAAGTTGTGCGGTTTATAGAGAATTGCATTATTTATGGCCGGCGTTATAAAAGTATTCTACTGTACCAGTACAAATGGTAGGAGAACCTCTGCTTTGCTGGAGGGCAAGAAATAGCACTAGTAGGTGCTGTTGTACAGCATGATTTCAAAACTTTTTTTTTAATGAAAGCCTACCTAGGATCTGAACTTTAAACGTGATTTTCTCGAAACTTTAAATAATCCCTTTGCTTCTCACTGCCTCAATATTGTGCTTCTTTCTAATTTTCATATCCATGTGCTTAACATTTTCACTATGGAGGATATGTATGGTGGTAAGAAGTCTAGCAGTGTGATATGGCTTTAATATTATGTTTTAATTTACGAAGTATATTTTCCTTTCTTCATTTTTTGCATTAAATTTTTAACAAAAATGCTATTACAGGCAGTATTATACGAAAAAAGTAAGTGTCTGTAATATGTATTTATAAATCGACAGCAAGAAGAAAAAAGAAAGAAAAATATTTTCCTATACAATGGTTGTACTAGAACTGTATAGACATGCTTTTAAGGTTAAATGGCAGTGCACATTGGGGATTTACTTCACCATTTTGTGAAACACTAATGCAATCAATATCAAGTATTGAAAGTTTGTTCTAGCAATTGTAATTCCATTTCAGGGTGGCGACAGATCAGGGAAAAGTCAGGGAACTTTATTAATCAGGGAAATATCAGGTAATTTTGAAAAAATAACAAAAAGTCAGGGAAAATTGATTTTATGAAGAAAAAAATTTTTTTTTTTTTTGCTTTACAAAATTAAGTACTTTAATTCCCTATGCATTTTCTGCCAATTATCTATTCAAAAAAAGTAAAATTAATGAGGTGCGATTATACACTGCCGCATATTTGTGCATCTTTTTTCCTCAACGTCAAAGTATTAAATCTTATTTATTAACCACAGGATGAACGTCCTAAGATTGCTTCTGTGTCTGTTAGGTTGTTTGTTTTACCTAGCTTGAAATTTCCTTTTACGCTTTCAATGCTACATTAAATAAATAACCATACAGGCAAAGAGGAAGCCTTCATTAATGCCTTAGCTCCTTTGCTTTTATTCCATTGTCTCAAAGTAATTAGCGTACTGTAATCACAATTTCAGAAAAAAAAATCTTTGGTTTTTGAATTAATACTGTAAAAGCTTAAAAGTTATTACTTCTTTGCATTTTTAATTTAATTGCTAAAATTGAACTTTCAATGAAAAAACTTTGTTTTTTGCCGTTATACTATTTGTTGTCACCGCTGATTATAAAGGTTTTCTTTTCTTCAGACTTAAGTGATTCTTTAATTTTATAACCAAGTTGTATTCTTCTTTTATATATTTTAAAATTAACTAATTGCTTTTTTTTCTTGCATTTCAAAGTTGTTTGTTACATAAGCAATCTTAAGATTTTTTTTTTCTTTACATACTGAAATCATTTGAAATAGCGTTAACTTATATACTTAAGTAAATATCATTATTTTTTTATTGTTAAAATGCTGTATTCATTCATTAAAACCTATGTTCTTGATTAGAGAAAAGCTCCCTATTAATGAATGTCAAATGCTTTCATCTGTTTTGCATAAATATGTCAATTAGTTATATAAGAATAACTACATGACTTCTATTCTTTCACTATTACTTGTTATTCTTGCAACAATTATTATACTGTTTGAAAACTTAGTTCAAGATAATTTCAATTACTTTTTAGTTCTGTCATAAATACATATGTTTTTAAGAGTAATTTTAATAATTTCTTAAAATTCTTATGCTAAGTGGTTTCTGGAAGTAAAGTATTTTTTTTTAATTTTCTATAATCTTTCCATGTAGAAAAATTAAATATACTGTTTTGTAAGGGTTTTTTTCCCCCAAAAAATTGACTTGACATATTTTTTTTAAACCATTTTATTAAAAAAAAGTAGCATCTTTTTAAAATATATCTTTAGTTCAACAACTTTACACAACTTAAAACGTTTAAAATACTGCATTTTATACAAACATACAATGGATTTCAAGTAGAGCAAAGAAAGAAAACCATAATCATTGGTAACGTAAATCAGGGAAATTTGGTGAACTTTATCAGGGAAATCAAGGAAAAGTCAGGGAACTATTTTTCACAGTGTTGCCACCCTGCATTTGTTTCTGAAGTTAAAAGTTGTGGTTCTAATGTATAGATAATCATGCGCGCTCGAAAATTTTTGAATGTAATCTGCATTTCAAAGAAGAGAAATATTTGATAATATTTTTATAGTCAAGATTGTGCTTCAAAACATGTCCTTATTCAAAGAAGATTTCCTCAAGTATTCCACTTGTGGGTATTTACTATGGTTAAGAACTTGGATCTTAGGAAAAAAAATAGTAATATACTTATGATAAGATAAATAAATACCTTTGTGCTGAATAGTAAAGTCAGAACAAACAACGTAAGTAGAAGCACAAATTTGTAAATTACAGCAGACACGTGTTTCGGCGTTACAGGGAACTCCTTTTTCAATGCAAAAAATAATGAGCTTATCGAAACACGTGTCTGCTGTAATTTACAAATTTGTGCTTCTACTTACGTTGTTTGTTCTGACTTTAATATACTTATGGTTCTAATTTTTTGAGGAATTTTATTTAACACGCTTTTAAATAAAATTCCTCAAAATTTAATTAGCTTCACCTGTATGTATGTATGTATCTTGTAACGGAATCTTGCAGCTCAAATTTCGCTCACTTCCTGCGATCGGATTCTTTTGAAATTTAGCACGCTATCTCAGGCCCGATGACAATGCAATATTCTATAATCAAATTAATTAATTAACTCTTTTTTTAATTATTAGTTTCCTCCAATTTTAATCAATATTTTGGCATAAATCCAACAATGTGAAAAAGGAAATTTTTTTAAAAATACATTAAAAAATGCTCGCAAAAATTATTTAATAATATCTACAAAAACCTTTAATTTTTCTGCATCAGACAAAATTTGTTTCAATGTTCCAAGGTAGTAAGAACATGAAATATAATTGTTTTTAACTAATTTCATGCCAAAATTTAGGTGAGCCTTCAATTGGAAATTCATTGCTGATCAGACCATTGTTGAACAAAACTTTTATTCTAATGCATCTCAAATTTTCAAAGTAATATAAATATGATTTTCACAAACGTACATCAATGACTCACAGAAGCTTCCCATCGGAGTGCCCTTGTCTTAACTTTAAGATATTACCTTGCACTCGTTTTATAAATAATTTCATGAATTAAGTCCTAATCTGATTCAAATTTTCATATACCGCACAAAAAAAAAAAAAAAAACCTTTGCTTGATAATTCTCTAACAAGACTAAAAAACAGAAAAATAAAATAATGGTTTAACAAACTAAAAAAACATGCCTTCGTAGCAAAATGAGCTAAAAAGTGAAAAATAATCTTTGGATGATAGTTGACCAATCAATTAATTTTAATGTTATACAAAAAAGCGTGGGGGGCTTCTTATCAGTTGTCTTGAATTTCTTCCATTTGTTGTCTAAGCAAAAATGTAAATAGACAGCACCCTACACTTTTTTGTATTATTAAGTGATTGGTCAACTACTATCATCCAAAGATTATTTTTCACTTTTTAGCTCATTTTGCTACGAAAGCGTGTTTTTTTAGTTTGTTAAACTATTTTTTTTTTTTTCAGAATTACTATGATCCTAAGAAGCACAGGAATGTAAGTAAACTGAAAGTTTTTGAATCAGAAAAACGATTTAAAAAAAAAATGAGTTCAAATCATATAGAGTTTAACTTGATAATTTTTCTAAATCATGTTCACTAACAGGTCTTGTCAGAGCTGCCACCAGTGATGACGACTCGGGGAGGGTGGGCACTACCCCTTTATTTTTTCCTTTTAAAAGATTGTCTAAAGATTTCAATTTCAAAAGCAATAGAAAAAAAAATATCTATTAATATCACCCAGTCCTAACGTCTCCTAAGAAAGCTTAAAATTTCAATATTTAAATAATTTCTAGGAGAATCCCCCCAGCCACCAAAAAAACATTTTTTAGTTCCTCAAACTTCAAAGATGACCTAAATTTGGGTTATTAAGACTCCAGTTTCAGAATTTTTTTTAGGCAGCTAACTTCTCTTACCCTGATAGGAACGATAGGGTAAAATTCTCCTTTCAAGGTTCCAATTTAGAAAGAAATGACTTGAAGTCTAAAATTGAGTTTTTAGGACTTCAATATTTCTAAAAAACTGCAGGTAGAAATCCTGAACCCCTTCTTTCCTCCTTAATTCATTTAAAGATAGCCTGAAATAATGTTTCTATAGCTTCAACTTCGCAAAAGTTTTCGAGAGATAATCCCGGCACCAGTTGTAGCAAGTTGGCAATAGATGGTCTAAATTTACGTTTTTAGGACTCCAGTCTCGAATATTTTGGGAAGAGCCCCCTTTATCCTTACATCACAAAAGATGGCACAAGCGTTTCTTGGCTTCATTTTCAAAGAATTTCCGAGGGAAAGAGCCCTCGAATTTGTCCCCATTCCCCAAACATTGACAAAACTATATTAAAACTTCGTTTTTAAGACTACAATGCCAAAACATTTACAGGGGAGAAGTTTGAAACCTCTCTCCCTGAAATCGCCCAAAGATAACCTGAAATAAAGTCTTCAGCTTCTAAAAAATTTTGCTTCTGCATTTTAAACCGCAGTCGCTGCCACTATCATCTCATTGCCGCAAAACAGACTGTTCTTTGTGTTGTCATTATTGCTCTGGTTATCTCAGAATTTTCCTTTTTAGCACCAACAAACATTTTACCTCTTAGTGCCTCATTTCCATGAATCAATCTATTTTTATGCAGAATTTTAATTACACCCAAACCTGTTTTTGTGCGGTGGATAGGGACCGCATAGAAAAAATAATTCGTTTTGAGGGTAATTTCGTCCATTTTCAAGATAATTTTGTTCACTTTCTAAATAATTTTGTCAGTTGAGTCCCGATCTGATTGAAAATTTCATATACCGCACAAAAAAAAAAAATGCACGAAAACAGGTTTGGGTACAAATTATCTCCCTCTAACGAAATATACCCTCTGTGTCAGGGTTTGATAAAACTTGGTTTTTTTTTTCTTTTTTTTTTAAGCCTACTTTTAGTTCCTATTTTTGACCACATACCCAGGTTTTTTTGCTTTATTTATGAAAACCTGGATTTTTCAAGAATCATTTTAATTTCGATCTCCATTTAAAAACTCTACCAAACGACTGCTTTTACTTTTCATCGAGCATCATTGGTAAATGTAGCTTCAAAAATAATTTAATGAATTATCGAAGATGGGATCCTTAGAAATCTTCAGGATCTTCAGATATTATTTTAAGATCATTCGTGTTTGTTTCATATTACAGTGGTTAATGAAGGTATGAAGCAATAAAGTTGTATTTTTGTATGGTAAAGACTGGAACTTCTAAATTTTGGAACAAATATAGAACTTTAATTTTCAAGTCTTAAGAAATATTAGAATTTTTAAATCCTGCATCGGACTCATGAATTTCTTCTCTCCCAGTAATCAGTTTTAGCTTATTAAAACTGGCAGCTATATAAAGTAGAATCTCAATTTTGAGAGAGTCCGGTCCAATAACTTTGGTTAATCGATGTTCTATTGCATCGCGTTTGTTTATTTTATTTTGCCAAATAGATTATTCTTTTGTCACTGTAATGCGTATATATGAATCAAATTTTTTGTTTTTGGTTTCTTTTTAATGTATTTCAGTAGTTTTGAATTGTATGTCATTGCTATTATTTTTTGAAAACATTTTGTAATTTTTTTTTGCTCATTAGAATTAAAATTACTCATGATGCCTAAAATTTTTACTACACTAAAATTGCATTATGAAATGTAATTTTAATAAATAAATATATTTTTATCATATGTCTAGTTCTTTTTTTTTTCTCTGCATGAAAACAAAGAAGAATGCTCAATCTGATATTTTAAAAAAGTGGTTGTACTTAAATTGTAATTACAAACATAGGTAGGATAAAGAGAAAATAAATGCAATATTTTATACATCTTTTGATCTCTGGAACAGGAAAAATTCCTGTTTCCTAATCATTTTGTGCACTGCGTGTGCACAATTCTATGCAATTTCGTTTAGCAATTCTTGAGTGCATAAATTTTTTTTTATAACAAGCAAACAAAAAATCTTGCCAGTTCTGGATTTTTTTACCGGTCCAGAGGTCACAAAAAGGTTGAGAAAGGTTGACTAGAATTAGGAAACATGTAATTTTCATGATTTTTACAAGTAGAAAAAAAATATATATATGTGTTACAGTGAAGCACTGTTTATACGCTTCGCTTTTATACGTTTTTAAATTGGTCACAGCAGAGTCCAATACTTAATAACCTAAACCTATTTTATGTTTTTTCCTTTATAGACTTTTTTCACAAAGTTCCTTCAAAAACGTATAAAGGGTGTTTCACGCTTCACTGTATTTGTTTGACTCGAGTTAAAACTAGTTTAATTAGTGTTCATTGAAATATGACTAATAATAATCATGGGTGCATTATATGCTTACCTTACTATAGAGACCTGATAGTAACTTTCCCCTACCCAATAATTTTTTTGTCTTAAGTTAAAAATAATCTGTTTATACTTTCTTCTATATCTGATATGCAGAAGAAAGTAATGGATTTGTGATTCAAATTTCGTGTGTGTCTGTAGGTATGTGAACGTTTCTTTCTTTTTCATTTTTTTTTTTTTTTTTTTTTTTTTTTGACCGCTGTAGAGCAAAAACTACTGCATGAAATCGAACAAAATCAGATGCACATCAGTTTTTGGTGCAAGTTCCAAGAGGGGTTGAGCAATTGAATGTTTACTCTGTTATGCATGCCTGCTATATCTCGGGAAGCAACTGGCGGAATCAAGAAAAATTTGGTCAATATGTTGACTTGGAGAGTTCAGGTGCTGATTTAATTTTAATGCCAATAGCTCAAACGGGGGATTGAGCCATCGAAAGTTATTTCCTTGTCTGATATACATCCAGAAGCATTGAACGGAATCAAACAATTTATTGACAAGTAGACCTTAAGCAGGGCTGCAGAGAGCCAAAGCAGGCCCCTTGTCAGATATGTCGTCGGGCTCCCCCCCCCCCAATAAAAGGAAAAGGAGGGGGAACAAAAAAAAATCAAAACTGCTTACTAGAAAACAACTAACTATATTTTAAGTCTCACAACACTAAATACCAAAAGAGTAAATTTTACTTAATCTTTTTTTTTTTTTTTTACGTCAGTGTTGCCGGGTCCTTTCAAGCCCGTGTCCCTCGTTTCCGACTGGGCTGACATGGCCTCTTGTCGAGCCTGACCTTAAGCAAGCCCGGATTTATAAATTTTGGGCCTCCCTACCCAAATTCAGCAGGGTCTTTAACTATTCTCTGGGTTTCTATGGGACTAAAGGCTGTAAACCGCTTAGTTCCCATGCCCCCTCCCCCAGGCAAGTACGTAGATCCGGTCCTGCCTTAGAGATTACAAGAGCCTGGTTCGAGTTTGACGCCAATAGTTGAAAAGGGGATGGTACAATTCGCAACTCCAGAGCTCGAATACGCTACCTTGCGGTGATTAACAATTAAAGAAAAAAGTAAAACATTCCATTCCACGTGTTTTCTTTGAGGTGAATCACAGGCTTCAGACAGTTTATGATGTAATGTAATTTCAGAAGAAAAGAAAAGAAAGCTTCCCACAAACACAATGAAAAATTACTGTCGTTCACTAAGCGTCAAAGCAAGTTATAAGTTAGGGCATGTGTTTGTTTTACCTTTTTCATCCGTCATTAGACTGGCTGCAGAGTCCCCTATAGTTTATTGGAGTTGCGAATCATCAAGTTATCATGCCATGGCACGAGTTTCATTGTTGAAACTCCCGGTTAACTCGATGATTGGCTATTATATATATGAGGATAAAGATGTTTTAGTAATGTCGTTTCACCTACATTATCATTAATTTTTCATTAGTAATCTTCTCTATACTAAGAACTTTTAGAGGACATAGACTTCTAAATATTTTTAAAAATAATTACGAATTTACTTGTTTTTATGGATGGGGGAATGTACCAATGTGGGAACTCTTTTTTGGGGGATAGGCTAATAATTTGAAAAAGTAATAATGCATAAACAAAATGCGGTGAATACATGAAACCTGATAGGAAAAGAATATCCCACATAGAACTTTTATTTCTTGTTAAGCGCTACTACTATGCTAGAGAAAAAGAATGCAAGGTTTACATAACAAATTAAGTTAACATAGTTTGAAGGTTGCTTTTTGCAATCGATCTTTTTTATAGTCGACCGAACTACACTATATTTCAAGAAAAATAAAAATGTAAGGTTTCTTGTAGAAATCAGTACACAAAATGTTCTATGAGAGTAAGTTTTAGCGTCCATCGTTTGATAATAAAGCGCTGTTTATTTTCATTAAGCCTGACGGCTGTCATTCAATCTCTTCAGGGGATACGCATAAATGTATAGAGTCGAGCGTTTAGGTCATGATCCCTACTCTTAAGCGACTAAATATAGCCCAAAACTGCATTTAAGTATCTAAACATCAAAAAAAAAAAAATAAATATATTGCCTCAGAACCCCTATTTGTACTCGAAAATAACTGATCCCTTGTGCCAAGTAGAGTCCCTATATAGGGACTTCAGCGCCAAGTGACTACATATTCCCTGTTGAGAGCATTTCTGAGATTTAAAAAAAAGAGGAAAAACTGCCTAAGTAAATAAAACGAGGAGTTTATTGATAGTTGATATTGGAAAGTATTTTCCTAAAAGGTTTCCTAGAGTTAAAAATGTTTATTCACAAGAACGAAGAACCCAAAACTAGTAGCTCTCATCATGATGTTATCGCAGTATGTTCTAATGTAACATAATGTAATTTGTAACTTGTAACTCTTCATGAAGTATTGGCAACACAACATTAAATTTTTAGGCAAAGCGCTACGTACGCAACGTTCGGTTAAAGACCGAAAGATTCTGAAAGCGTCAGGGTGAAATAGTGCAATATCTTCGCTTTTCTGTACGATTTTTCTTATCGTTCATGCTGCCATCTAGTGGATAAATGTATGAGTATCGATCAATAATTATTATAAAAATAAGGTTGCAAAGCCTTATTAATGGAGGTTCTCCTTCTTTCTTTTTTTAGTATTCATTTATTGTTTATAATTAGAAAAAATATAAATATTCGAATAATTAAAAAGGCTAATAATTTTTTTACGGTGGAAAAAATGAAAAAATACTTTTTCATTTACATGCATGATTATTTACATTAGATAGTGCAATCTTATAAAGGAAAGAGAAGAAGAATGCATTATTTTTGGCTACTCTTGGTATAAATGGGTAAATAAATAAATTTTCAAATTCAGTAATATTTTAACATGATAAAATTTAAATCGCCTGCAATTGATAGTAATAGTAAAATTATTCAAATAGACAAGAATAAGGTAGGGCATTATTAAAGGTTTTTTTTTCATTTGCATTATTCTGAATAAGTATACTGCGCATTCACATGAAATAGACTTAATTTATGTAATAGCTACGATTCATGAAAACAGTAATTTAAAATTGGACGAAAAAATTGCAAACATTGAACGTTCTTGGGAATTATGGTATTTGTTACATTTGGAAGATGTAAAATTAATCCTCGCTGAACAAAAAAGTTCATGTAACCTCAACTGATGAAAGTATTCAGTCAACTTCGCTAAAAAGTATTTTAGAAATGAAAAAAAAAAGCATTAATAGAATTTTTTTTTCTTCTATTCATTTACTCTTTACAATTAGCATTCATATGAATTAATGCCAGGTGAAAAATAACTTCGTACAATAGAATAAAAGTTATTAAACTAGTTTTTTTGATAATCATATCTTTAAAAAGTGAAAAGGGTGCTGAAAAAATGTCAGTTAATTCAAAGTGAGCAACAAAAATTTTTAATTGGAAAAAAAATTCAAATTCGTTTACAACAAATTTAATAATGAACATATCAGTTAAAAATATGAGTTTCAGTTTTACATCAACTACAGACAAAAGCACTCAAATATTTTACTGTGCAAGACTCTCTATGTGAAACACATTTTCTATGTTAAAATTCTATATGCAAATAGTTTGTGATAATGATAAAGGTTAGAAATGACTACTTAACATCAGGAATTGTGTTTTTTATAATTTTTTTAAATCGAAAAATTCGGATTTTTTTAATTTAGATTTTTTGTTTTAGTCTTGAAACATTAGTAGATATCAATTATCATTATTGATCTTTTAGTGCAAGTCCAGAGGCATAGTTCATAGTAAATTTTTATCATAAAATGTTTGTACATTGTGCATCGCAATCTAGAATTTTTTCTAAGTCCCTTCTCTCCCCTTTTTCACGCAGTTTTCAAACAGAATTTTCTCTTTTTATAAAAAGAAAAATGTCACACATGATAATAGAAGTTTTACAATGACAAATAGAAATCCTTGTGTACAAATTTCGTTACTACTAGGTTTCAACTCTAGCTGGTCTGCCCCCCCCCCCTTCCCCATCTACTATCACCAATCATTCATTTATACTTCTAGGAAACATTGGTGCTACTAAATTTCCTAGAATTATAATTTTTATACCTTTTTCAAGATATATTCTTAAAAGTTGACAATTTTGTATGCTTATCAGCTCAGAGTCGACTAAAGTTCTGAAATAAATCCAATTGGGGTGAATAAGGCAATTGTTAATTAATTAATGAATTAATACTTAAAATGATTGAATAAGTAAACGAATTGAACTATGTCACTTTGCCCAGCATGCACTTGACTAATTTAAGAAAACGTTTAAAAAAAGTTCTTGACTGACAACAAAATATTAAAATATGAGCACCATTTTTTTAATCGTAATTGTTATCATTTTTTAATGCTCAATGTGTTCATAATTTGGAACCGTACAACGCTTTCGATTTTGTTAATACTTATTATTATTAACTGCTTGACAATCTTACTTAATGTTAAGCAGTGTTCGTTGATTTAAATCAGCTTGATTTAAGTTATGATTAAAATCATGAATTAAAATAAGTAATTAAAAAAAAAAAAAAACCCCGTTGATTTGAATCAAGAAATTGTTTTAACAAAATCATTGATTAAAATCAGTTGATTTTATTTTTATTAATTAAATTTGAATTTTTAGAATGTATTGCTCTAAATTTAACTGCACTGCATTATACAATCTTAACTTCAACTGGCTAAACTACATAGATTATTCTTGCAATATTGCTTTTATTCCAAAATTACAATTCGGAAAAAAGTATGTATAAAAAAAAATGCATTTTTTCTTATACACCATGACTTTAAATAAAGTAATTAAGTAAACTTATTAAGTAAAGTAATTGTTTAACACATTATTTTACTCTAAAAATATACATGATGATGGAAACCTTATCATTAAGCCAGGGGTGCCCACCAAAGGGGGGGGGAGGGAAGGGTCATGCCGCAGACTGATCCATTGAAATTTTTATGGGGGTTGTTTTTAGGAGTATTTTTCTCAATTTTGGGGAGCTCTTGATAAGGGCGGGGGGGGGGACACTTCGTGACTTTTAGGGGGGTGTGCTCTTTCCCTTTAGGATGAGGGGCACCCCTGATTAAGCAAAGCGTTAAACAAAATCGCAACTTATCTAAACGTTATAACCTATTTCTGAATCTTAAGAATTTATTGAATATTTAGAGAACTAATGCTAATTTTAAGAGTAAGCTAAAAGGTTCATCAGTTCTGGCTGGTTTATAATCAAGTTTTAACTGTTGCCTTATTCACCCCAATTAAATCTATTTCAGAACTTTTGTCGACTCTAAGCTCATAAACATAGAAAACTGTCAAATTTTAAGATTTTTTCTTCTAAAAAATATGAAACATATGATAATAGGAAATAGGGGTACCACTGTTTCCTAGAAGTATATAGTTAAAGGATTGGTGGTTGTAGCTGGGGGAAGGGGGGGTGGCAGAGCAGCTAGATTTGAAACCTAGTGGTTGATAGTCAAAATTTGTTCTGAAGGATGATTTCTAATTGTCATTGTAAAAGTTCTATCATAATGTGTGACAGTTTTCAGTTTATAAAAAGAGAAAATTATACTTGAAAACTGCTTGAAAAAAGGGGGAGAAGAGACTGGGGGAAAAATTTCAGATTACTATGCTCAATGTACATGTACAGACATTTTATGATAAAAATTTATTATGGACTATGCCTCTAGACTTGCACCAAAAGATCAAAATAAAAATTCTATGAACCTTTTTTTAAATTTTAAACGCTAAATTTATTTTGAATCATACATTATTTGTGTTAAAACTGGTCTACTTATACCTATTATTCAAATATAGCTGCCATGAAACGAAAATAGCTAAAAAGTTGCTGTTTCACCTATTGTGTGGGAAATGTATTGTTTTTAAATGTAAAGTAGGGTTGGTTGGGGTAAGTGGGACCCCTTTTGAGAATAGTTCGTTTTGGAAACCTTATGCATAAGTTTTGAAGCAAAAAATTTTAAACTTATTGTCTTATTTTATCTTATATATTATTAATAAACAAAAGGTTCTTCGAGTAATAATAATCATAATATAAAATAATAATATGGATTTTGCATATCAAGCTGTGGTACACACTTTAAGTTGTCTTTTTCATTAATAAAGTAGTGCATCTTATATCACTGAAACGGATGTTAATATTTTCAAAAGACTTTTAAACCACGCAATTTGCCGCCTCTAAAACTAAATTGAATTTTTAGTTATATTCCGAACTATGCTTTGCATGTCCAAGCACTGATACACACTCTAAATTATTTGTACTTTTACCCTTGAAGCCGTGAATCTTATGGCGCTGGAACAGATTTTCATACTTCGAAATTTGCCGCCCCTAAAATCTGCCACCCTAGGCGGCCGCCTACCCCAGGAGCCGGGCGTGAGTAAGGGGTAAGTGGGTTACCCCCTTTATTTTAAATTTAAATAAAGCATATCTAAAAATGCGGTGCGGTACATTTTTAGTGGGAATTATTTTTTTGACATTTGTAAGATATTTACTGTTTTTTAAATCTGTATCACGGAAAATATTAAAACGAAAAACAAAGCAATTTTATTTGTGAAATTTATTGAAAGTCTATAGGGACATATATTTTACTTTTACATATAAAGGTGTGTTTAATTAACGTAATACAGTTGATTAAGATCAATTTGAGTAAATTTGCCAAAATCATAAATTAAAATAAATAATCGGAAACACTAAATGACTGCGTCTTTGTAAAAAAGAACCATTATCGTTTCATCCTCAGTAATTTTCCCAACATCTTCTGCACAATGCCAATAAAAAGTGTCACTATTTCTATTCGTTCTTGAAAATTCAACACTATTTTTAATTTGTAACATCAACTTCCAACATTAGACCTACTTAAATCAAACGTTTCACAAATACATAATACCAGCTTTAACAGTTTTTAGCTCAGCTATCAATTCCTATACTAAGTCGTCATAGTCGTCTAGTATTTCGCCAATACAAATACTTAATCAGAGTTGCTCTTTATTTTGAAATTCCCATTATTATAGGGGGACCCTACCCCATAGTGAGGGGGTAGGTATAATACACACTTACTTAGTAGATGGGTATAATACCCACTTACCACGTATAGCAAAAATGTACGGGGTAAGTGGGACCCCTCCTCTTAAACACTTTTATTAATAATATTTTGTTCAAAAATTCTTGTTGCTGTATGAACTTTAAGTTATACTATAGGTGAAAAATTAATTATCATAAAAATAATAAAAACTTACCTGGAAACACTTCTTTGAAAAATGTTAATTAAACTCGCAAAAAAAGTTTTTTCAGAATTTTTTTTTTTTTTTTTGACTAAGTGCTATGACTTAGAAAAATTTCACGAATCCCAAATTTGTGCTAAACCAATTACTGTGATGAAATTTAACATGATCTCTGCAAAGGAGTTTGAAATTGTTGAAGAGAGTTTGAAGAGTTGTTTATCCCTATTTCAGTTTTAGAAGGGTGTGACCCACTTACCGCAGTGACCCACGTCCCCCAACCAACCCTAATATACAAATGTTTCAAGATTTAAAAAAATCTGAATGAAAAAATCCGAGTTTTTTAATTTAAAAAGAAAATTAAAAAATCACAAACCCAGATGTTAAGTAGTCATTTCTAATAACCTTTATCATTATTACAATAAAACTACTTTCATATAGAATTTTAACATAGAAAATGTTTCACATATGAGCGTCTTGCAGACTAAAATGTTTGAGGTTTTTTTTTTTTTTTTTTTTTGAGCAATCACGATTGCTTATTGTCCTCACTTGACCGTTCTTAGCGTCTGGTTCCTTTTTCAGCTTGGACCAGGAGCCTCTGCAGCACCACCGCTCACCGTCCTCTGCAGGCGCGGCTGCTCCGGTCCTGAGCTATCTGCTTCTCTTGGTCAGAGGCGTCCATGTCCTACGCACACACACACACACACACACTTACACATACACACACACGTACAAACACACACACACATCACACACACAACACACAACGATGCACACGTAACCACCCTGGAGGAGGGGGGGACAGGAGCCATTTCTAGAAACAATAACCCCAATGAGTAAGGTCCTGTCGCAGTTCGTGATTGCGAAAAACATAATTTGAATTAAAAATTTCAGAATTCAAATTAGTTTTTTTTATTTTTTTGTATTTGATATAAAACTGAAACTCATATTTTAAACTGATATGTTCATCATTAAATTTGTTGTAAACGAATTTGATTTTTTTTTTCCAATTAAAAATTTTCGTTGCTCACTTTTAATTAACTGACATTTTTTCAGCATCCTTTTCACTTTTTAAAGATATGATTATCAAAAAATTAGTTTAATAACTTTTATTCTATTGTACATAGTTATTTTTCACCTGGCATTAATTAATAATGAATACTAAGTGCAAAAAGTAAATGAATAGGAAGAAAATAATTCAATCAATACTTTTTTTATTCATTTCTAAAATATTTTTTTACCGAAGTTTATTGAGTACTTTCATCAGTTGAGGTTACATATTTTTTTTTTTTCAGAGACTTAATTTTACATCCTCCAAATGTAACAAATACCAATTCCCAAGAACGTCCAATGTTTGTCGTCCAATTTTAAATTACTCTTTTTCTGACTCGTAGCTCTTCCATATCCTAAGTCTATTTCATGCAAATGCACAATGTATTTATTCAGAATAACCCAAATGAAAAACCGTTTGATAATACTACTTTATTCCTGTCCCTTTGAATAATTTTATTATTACTAACAATTATAGGCAATTTGAATTTTATCGTGCTTATATATTAATAAATTTGAAAATTTATTTATTCATCCATTTACAGCAAGTGTAACCAAAAATAATACATTCTTCTTCTCTTTTCTTAATAAGATTGCACTAAAGTAAATAATTATGTATGTAAATGAAAAAGTCAATTTTTCATTTTTTTCCATCATAAATGCTAAATGTAATCTTTTTAATTCTCCAAATATTTATATTTTGGCTAATTATAAAGAATAAATGAATACGGAACAAAAAAGAAGACAACTTTAAGGGCTTTGCAACCTTATTTTATAATTAATCTTTGATTGATACTCATACATCTGTTCACTAGATGGCAGCATGAACGATAAGAAAATTAAGTAGAAAAGCGAAGATATTGCACTATTTCACCCTGACGCTTTCAGAATCTTTCGGTCCCTAACCGAACGTCAAAAAACATGCGCTCCTCCAAACAAAACGCAAAACCTCATAACAGAAGAACGGGATTTGATTGGTCAACATTTTTGCTGCCATTTAAAGAGAAACTCAACGTTCAAAATTAGTTTCCTTTACTTCAATTTTTTGTTTTCAAAAAAAATTAAATCCCATTTCTTGTTACACAAAATTGAATTTCACATTTTTTATGCTTTTAAACTATGAAAACACAAATTGTCTAAAATTTATTTTCCAAATCCACAAACAGCTCAACTTAACAAATTATATTGTTTTGGTTTATGGAGCTGTTTTGGTTTTCTCCGATTCTTATTTGTGTCACAGTTTAACGTGAAAAATGAACTATATTTACTCTTTTTCTGCGATTTTCATTCTATTTGCACTATTTTCTGTCTGTGATGTATGTACTGTTAGTTCTGACTTTCCATTTTAATTCAAAATGCCTTATCCTAATATGCAATATGCAATGAAGTAAATGCGTCTCTAATTTAGAAATACGATTGAACAGATAACAAATACTTTAAAATTTAAAAATTGGAAGAAAAAACATGAATTGTTCTTCAAATATTACTTTGTTGATTGCCTTACTTGGCAGATATAAATTAACGATTATCCGTTTACAGAACCGTAGTTTCGATTTGTTTTTCAATGGGTTAGTAATGGAAAATATCGTCGCCTCAGAGCGACAGTAAGATATCAAATCCCAGAAATAACACTAAGATGTCTTTTTTTTGCTCTTAGACGATGTTATACAATGTCGTATTTGCGCATGGGCTTACTGGGCTATAGCTCAAGCCTGCATGATTTTGAAGGCGGCACTTTTTCCCATTTCAAAGAAAATAAAACCCTTTTTTTTAATTAGTCATGTGGCCGTAGGAGCGGCCTTTAATGGATTCTTTCGTGGGATGATTTATTAATAGAAGGAAGGATCCGCACTTCTCTGGCGTCAATACTCAAATACAAGAGGTGTTATTTAAGATCTCATTAAAACCTACTGATCTCTCATATGCCATGCTGTATTTACATTATAAGGAACCATAACAATGTTCGTAAGCAGTTTTGTAACCATTTCTGCCTGCAGGATAGTTTTTTTTTTTAAAGACGCATGGCTCCCATGAGTCGTTGAAGCAATTTTTTAGCAGAACAATGCCGGGTTACACACATCATGGGTGTCAGGGAACCTCCTCTTTCACATTATCACCTTTTCGGGCATGCTTGATGGACTGATCTGTCACTCACATATCGCATGTATCCACAGTTACTGTGATACAGTTGCAGATCGCCACAGTTTGTTCAGTGTTCAATCAAAGACAAAATATTCAACCGTAAAAGTAATAACAACAAAAGAAAAAATAAATGAGCAAATGAATTAGCAAATTAGATACAAAAGCATCGATGTTTCGAAACATCAACCTTTTACGTGTACATTCGTACCTAATAAACTCCAAAAAGTGTTTTAATGCTAGAGTTAAATTCAATGTAATCACTTTATTAATTGAAATGATTTTTGAACTGCCAAAGATAAACCAACAAGAAAAAATTGATAATTAATTATTAACATTCCAAATTGAGTACTTATATACTCACATATAAATCGGATCTCGCGTATAAGTCAACCCCCCTACTTTAGAAGAAAAATCGGGGGAAAATTGAAAACCCGCTTAACAAGTCGCGTCCCTACTTTTGGAAAAAACAGGAGTGTTTTGATGCTAATTTTGAATTTAAACATTATAAAAAGGAGGAGAATGAAATGTAAGGATCGTTTTTATGTTAAAAATGTCTGATTTTTATTCTTTTGCACCAAAAGGGTTCACTTTTGCAATTGTGATTTATGTAAAGGATTTGATTTCGGCGTTATGATCTTGTTATACTTGTTGCTTTTATTTTGATTTTATATCAATAAAATTTTATGCTGTAGCCATATTATGTTATTTTTTAAAAATGAGCAATAATTTGCAGCTCTTGGGAAAATTTGCAAATATGGCGATCCCTGCACTTTTCGCGTAGTCCGCCGTTTATGTAATTATTTATTCTTTATTTCACAGTCAGAATATGTAAAATAATAGCAGAATGTTTAAGTATTTACATCTTTAGCTTCTGCTTGAAAGGGATGGACTAAAATTGGGGAAATGTTCACGTTTTTGAGTGTTATTTTCTAAGAAAAAAATCAGGGAAAAGTTTCGGAAATTCTGCCTCGCGTATAAGCTGACCCCCTAACTTTGAACCTCATTTTTTGTAATAAATTTCTCGACTTATATGCCAGTATATATGATAATGCAAAGGGATGAAAACCTTATAAATTTAAAGCACTGTGAAACATCAATACAAATTAACTGGAATAATTACATAACATCCTTCAAATTTCCAGAAGAATAATACTAACACAATGTAAATTACTTTAACACTACTCAACACCAAAAATGCATCCGGCTCAAAAATAGCTTTTCCCGAAGTATTTTACTTTGCTAAACATGAAAATCACCATAAAAAGTTGAGATTGTCTCTAGTTTTCATGTTTTAAAGGCCATTGTGCAAATTTTTTTTGAAATGAATTATCCTCTTAGTTTTATAAACTATCTTGAAAATAATGTTTTCAAGTTTCTCCAACACCAAAATCTTCCATTTTTTGTGATAAGTTTTGCATTTCTAATTTTTGTAGTTAACTCGTCTATTTTAATGCATAAGAAACACTTACTGTATATAGGTTTATGTGTGTACATGTATTTTTTATTCTTGCAGTGACATTTGTATTAGCTATGTAATGCTAGTTTTTGAGTTTAATTATGCTTAGAGTAACGTGTCTTGATGTTTCTAACTTACATAATAGGCTCAGTATGAAGATGTGCGATGTAAATGTATATGTCCCAGTCCTGAAGTTGTTAAAGGAAATAAAACCGAAAGAAAGCTTTATATCGCCAATGTTAAACCATCTCAATGGTAAGGAAAAGTCTTTTTTTTCTTTCTGTCTCTTAAGAAAGTATTTTATTTAATGTGTTATAAAATGAAACCGATAATAATTGCTATACATGTATTTTGGTGTTTCAAAGAATCCCTTATAAATGCAGGAAGATGAGGCTGTTCCATAAGCCTACATCTTTTGCATTGAAAAAATATGTTTATTCTAATCTCAAAACACATAACTGTAATATTTATTGCTGTCTTGATGATGGTTTTTTTTAAAATTATTTATTTATTTATTTATTTTTTGTTATTTTTTTTAGAATCTGTTTATAGTATCTGGCTTAATTTATATTTTTTGTCTTGAATATATGTTGTGAAGTTTAAACAAGCAGTTATAAGTTTAGCAAAAAAAACTAACATCAACCTGCATCACAACATCGCTATGTAAGTTTGGCGATGCATTAAGATGTAAAATTCCTACATCGGCCAGCCTTACAACACATTTGGTTTTGTGAAATCCCCTAAATTTTTGCTTCCCCCCATATCTTTCCAATCTTTAGTCATTCTAATCAGTCTAAAGTAGACCAAGCAATTTTCATTGAAGAGTCAAATTAGTTTTTGTATGTAACGGTAGGTGGGACTCGTTCAGCCAGTCTCATTAAATTCAATACTATTAATATTTTGTATTTTTATTTAAGATCAACAAATAGCCCCCATAGTCCGACAAATCTTGTGACAAAACCACGTGGTAATATTGAAAAAATTTCATTTCAGAAACAAATTTTATTGCTATATTTTCAGTGCTGAGTAATTTTCATAGGTCTGCAACTTAATTTTTTAAATGGTTTTAATGAAGAATGGAGTAATAAATTGAAGTCCTCTCCTAAAGTAAGTTCTTTTAGTACGTAATTATTTGTAGTTTTTTACTTTTTGCTATAAGGAAAATTATGCCAGACCAAGAACACGTTGGTCCTTTTTAGTTACTATATTGGATGTTGTCATTGTTGTCCTATGCCAGCTAGGCTGGCAAATTGGGGTGTATTGCTTCACTTTTCCAACTATACCGTAATACTGTATTGGATAATATTTATCGTTATAGAAGTGGTTTTCACTATGCAGACCAACATATCCCATGCTCGGGGTCCACTTCTCAGAGTTTAGTTAAAAAATTATTGTAAAAAAAGTCAATGAATTGAATATTTTCAAAAAATCTCAGATGATGAGGAATATTTAATGAAACTCATGGTAGAGAAAATCAAATTTTTTTTTAATTTTTTTTGATGAGATAAAAATGAAAACCGGGAAAGCGAATCAATGTGCCCTTTCTCTCCTTACATGTTTTTTTCCATCTTTCAGTTGAACTCTATGTACTGTGACATACATTTACATTTAAAAATTAAGAAAAAAAATTTTTTTTTTTTGTAGATAATTTCTGAATGAAATCAAATGGTAATAGCCCTTCCTGATTTAATGTTTTTAATATCCTTTTCAGTAAATGTGAAGGTGTTGTAATGCCACAAGCTGATGACTATGTGAGAGTTAAAGAAAAAGAGTTTTGTCCTAGATGTGAATGTCGTTATGAAAGAAGAAACACCATGACTATAAAAGTAATATCCTTTTCTTTCATGTTTGAATTTCTTTATTTATTCTGAATTAGTAGTTCTTATGTTAAATGTAAACTGTGCAATTAGTGGTTCAAAGTTCTGTAAACTTTCGACTAAATTTTTTTAAATCTATTTTTTTTAATTGTCCAATAAAAAATAAAGACAATTTTGAATTTCTATGTTCATTTTTTTTTTTTGTTGAGTCGTTTTTGAATGATCCAGTTTTAACGCATACCTATTCATTTTTATAAATAGTGGTTCTGCTTGTACCATAAAATATGTCAAGCTTGCAGGACCGTAGACAGGGTGGGAACAAACCCTCCCCCAAAATTCTTGGATGTATACTTTTTAGATATTGAATTCCAATAATGCTGCCATTTAATTACTCAGTACAACCTTTTTTGCTTAAGTTTATTTTCCATATGTTTTTATCGTATATGTTTTATTCTGTCTATACGTTTTTATCCTCATTTGACCATTTTTATCTATTCAAATATTCTCTTACTCAACCTGAAAATTTAAATTTTTAATCAGGCGACTGGTGCATCAAAAAGTAGATGATCAAAGCAACTATTTTAAGTCTTTTTAAAAAGTCAAAAATATCCGACCTAAATAAAAGATATCCTACTCTGATTTAAATTTTTTTTAATCAATTTTGAAATTTTTTTCATAGAAGTTCTATTATTTTACACTTTAATCCATCCCAGAATACTAATGATTCTTATTACGAATAACATTTCTAAGAGATGGAAATAGAAGACATGTTCAAAACATCATATTTTTAAAACTTCAAAACTATCATTTTTAATCCCACCATACTTTTTATTAAATGTTTGATTTTGCTAGATTTTAATAAATTAAATGCATAAGGATTTATGTATTTTGGTGCAAAAAATTTTGTCAATTAGTTAATGCATTAGCAGGGTGGCGACAGATCAGGGAAAAGTCAGAGAACTTTATTAATCAGGGAAAAGTCAGGGAAATATCAGGGAATTTTGAAAAAATAACAAAAAATCAGGGAAAATTGATTTTTTGAAGAAAACAAATTTATTTTGCTTTACAAAATTAAGTACTCTTAATTCCCTACGCATTTTTTTGCCAATTATCTGTTCAAAAAAAAAAAAGTAAAATTAATGAGGTGCAATTATACACTGCCGCATATTTGTGCATCTTTTTTCCTCAACGTCGAAGTATTGAATCTTACTTATTAACCACAGGATGAACTTCCTAAGATTGCTTTTGTGTCTGTTAGGTTGTTTATTTTACCTAGCTTGAAATTTCCTTTTACACCTTCAATGCTAAGTAAAATAAACAACCTTACAGGCAAAGAGGAAGCCTTCAATTATGCCTTAGCTCCTTTGCCTTTATTCCATTGTCTCGAAGTAATTAGCGTACTGTAATCACAATTTCAAGAAAAAATCTTTGGTTTTTGAATTAATACTATAAAAGCTTAAAAGTTATTACTTCTTCGCGTTTTTAATTTAATTGCTAAAATTGAACTTCAATTACAAAAACTTTTGTTTTTTGCCGTTATACTATTTGTTGTCACCACAGATTATAAAGATTTTCTTTTCAGACTTTAGTGATTCTTTACTTTTATAACTAAGTTGTATTCTTCTTTTATATGTTTTGAAATTAACTAATTGCTTTTTTTTTCTTTTTTTCCCTTGTATTTCAAAGTTGTTTGTTACAAAAGCAATCTAAGATTTTTTTTTCGTTACATACTGAAATCATTTGAAATAAAGTTAACTTGTGTACTAAAGTAAATATCTTATTTTTTTATCGTTAAAATGCCGTATTCATTCATTAAAACCTATAATCTTGATTAGAGAAAAACTTCCTATGAATGCATGTCAAATGGTTTCATCTGTTTTGCATAAATATGTCAATTAGTTATATAAGAATAACTACATTACTTCTATTCTTTCACTATTACTTGTTATTCTTGCAACAATTATTATTTACTGTTTGAAAACTTAGTTCAAAATAATTTCAATTACTTTTTAGTTCTATCATAAATACACATGTTTTTAAAAGTAATTTTAATAGTTTCTTAAAATTCTTATGCTAAGTAGTTTCTGGAAGTAAAGTATTTTTTTTTTAATTTTCTATAATCTTTCCATGTATAAAAATTTAATATACGGTTTTGTAGGTTTTTCTCCCCCCCCCAAAAAAAAAAATTGTCCTTTTTTTTACCATTTTATTAAAAAAGTAGCATCTTTTTAAAATATATCTTTAGTTCAACAACTTTACATAACTTAAAACGTTTAAAATACTGTATTTTATACAAACATACAATGGATTTCAAGTAAAGCAAAGAAAGAAAACCATAATCATTGGTAACGTAAATAAGGGAAATTTGGTGAACTTAATCAGGGAAAAGTCAGGGAACTTTTTTCACAGTTCCTGTCGCCACCCTGATTAGCCTTTAAGAATATTAATTTACTTTTTGAGGTGGCGATTGTAGATTACTTTTTAATTGTGACTATTTTCATTGATTAGCCTGAAAGTTAATCTCAAAGCCCCTGTCACATGCATTTGTAATTGTAAACCTGTAATAAACACTGTATGATATATTATAGACCATATAAGTGTACGCAATCCTATTATTTTGTTGAGCTGGATAGTCATCGGATACTGATAGTGATAGAGAACTTATATTTTAAAAATATCATTTTTCCCTGATGAATAATTCTGGTGTGATGTAAATTAATTACCAAATACTAATGTTAGTTAATTAAAATAATTATTTGATGCTAATTTTTTCAATTACATTTTAGTTTAATTTTTGCTAACAACCTAATAAACATAATTTTGAACCGCTGTTTCCCCCCTGGATTACATGTCTGGAACCACATTTGTTTCTAACCATGTCCCTCCGCAAAAAAATATCCTGGCTATGACCTTGCTAAATTGCCTTTTCTTTGAAAATTGCTACTTAAAAGCAGCCGTTATTTCCTATTGTTTAAATTTACTGAAGTAAAATGTGATTGTTGCATTTTTATCTCTTAAAATTAAATATTTGCATTCTGTAACTTTCACGTGGGTGATTGCTTAAGGAGGAGAGAACTTAGTAATTGTAACGTCAATTTTCAGACGAAAAAGCTTCCACCTTTTTAAATTTTTCCAGTACTACAGTTTAAAATGAGCATAAATAAGTAATTTTTAACCTTGGTTTAAAAATCTCTCTCTCTCTCTCTCTTTTGAAAAAATATTAAAAGCTAAAGACTATACATCCCCAGTCGGCACCATACCAACCCGATCGAGCCATGCACCACTGTAATCTGGCTCGGCAGTGTGTAGGCGTTAGTGGCGCGATTTTTTTTTTGTTTTGTTATAGAGTGTATATTGCCGGATTGGGGAGACCATGGAAACACATATGAGATGGAGAAACCGGTTTTTGTGCCATTTTGGTAGATTTCCGTTGAACCAAAGAGAATTTTTAGAACTCTTGCCTGCCCCCCCCCCTCCCTCCCTGTAATTCTGAAATTAAACTCTAGTTGCACATCTGAGTTGTTTAAAACTAACACCATTTATAAAATTGGAGATTTTCTTTTTCAAACTTAATCTATTGTTTAGGAAGAATTTAGAGCATTAATGTAAGAAATTGATTAAAGACGCTTTGAATGGTGACATAATTGCGGAAATCAAAGGGACTTTTGATTTTTTTTCTTCAGAAGTGCTAAAGTCGACTCAGAAACTCTTCCGAGGCGTTGGTGGTAGTGGTTTTGTACTAAACAAATGAGGACGAAGTTGTGAACGAAGTTTAACGTTGTGAGTTACTCCAAAATCAGGGGGTGACCCCCCTCCCCCGCCCCTCCCTCGTCGTTTCAAGCATTTTTTAAATATTTAGCGATTATTTATTTTGCTCAAGAAATGTCATTTTGCGTATTTCTCATTCTTATTTTATCTTTATTTCGTAATGCGCCATCTTTTTTGCATCATTTATAGCGATCGATTTTTTTTCTATTGTAAGTAACTATTTTCATGTATTTTTATAACATCAATGAACGAGTTATTTTCGTTTACATCATATTTATAATAATATTTTACATAAAAGTTTCAAGGATTTTCTATTAAGCAATTTTTTAAATTTCAGAAAATTATTGTTAAATTGAAAATTTTAATTTGAACTTGTTTGTAGTGCTTTATAAAAGATTTTAAACAATCAACTTGTTCAATATTGTGTGCGCAAACATCAGATCAAGTAGTACAGTTAAACCTGTAAAGTTGACTACCCTTGTAAGTTGACCACCTGTCTATGTTGACCGCTTTTGTCAGGAACAGAATTAGTCCTATCTCATATAAGGAAGGAAAACCTCTGTAACTTGACCACCTCTCTATCTTGACCACCTGTCTATCTTGACCACTAATGTTCGCCAAATTTGGTTAGGAGTATTGTAAAAAACCCTTTGTAAGTTGACCACTTGGTTTATTTTCTTTTTCAACTTCCTTCAGCAAATTATTTTATTTTATTATTTATTTATTTATTTATTATTATTATTATTTTTCATAGCTTTCTAAGAATGTTTTTAATGCTTTGATGACGGAACAGCATTTTACTAACTTAACAGCAGCATAAAGCTTAACGCTGCTCTTTATTCTCCAAACTTGTTTTTCATTTGTTGTACTCTGTTCAATGAAAATAGGTGTCAGTAGTAAAGTTCAAAGTCTTTTCTTTCAGTTGCAATTGTTGTGACAACACAGGAACTGTGCTAAAAAGAGAAGCCCCGGATTTATACATTTTGATTCCCCTGCAACAAAATATGTAGGGCCCATACCTACAGGCCAGCAGTGTCTCTTAGTAAAGTGAAGAAGTCTTAGTACCAGTTTTTTTTTTTTCTATTTTTTCTTCAATTTCTAGGGCCGTCAGCCCCTTTAAGGACGCGGGTCTCTCGCACTGCGGGTACGCAGATCTGGGCTTGCTAACGAGTAAAGTTACATGTTTCTGGTGCAAGGGATTAAGAGATAGGACATTTAGATTTTGCCTTTATGAACTGGGATAGTCGAACTTGTTGCTCTTTGTGCTATAAGTTTTACATAAAAAGGCTTCAAAAAGAAAATTAGCCGAACTTGAGATTAATAAAAAGTATGAAATATTAAAATTAACCGAAAATGGAATTAGCCAGAGAATATTAGCTAGCATATAAGGAATTTCTAAAACTAAAGTGTCTAATATAGTTAAAAACAAGGAAAAACTAACAAAATTATTTGAATAGTGTTTTTAATTATTGTTTCACATTCAAGAATATAAAACAATGAAAATGAGTTAAACAGAAAGAGTAAGGGTGAATTCCTCGAAAAATGAATACATAGTGCAAGAAATGACAAAAAATAAAAAAACTGTATTACCGCCCTTTATAAGTTGACCACCTGTCTAAGTTGACCGCCAAAGTACTGCACCGCGAGTGGTCAACTTACACAGGTTTCACTGTATATGTATTCCGTTATTATTTACTTGGAGTAAATATCGATTTTTTTTTTATTGTAGCTAAGTTTTAAGAAGCTTGCTCTTTTCATGGCTATTTCTTTTTTCAGAAAAATTTGTCACTCTTATAGCTTTTATGAAAAATGCAAATTTTTCTATTCATAAATTTTGAATAAATATTAAAATATTCCTATTTTGATTTAATATTGTAATTTATCTGTTACCTTTTTTGTTTAATTTCATGACTAACACATTTCTACGTGCAATCTTTCCAATTAATTGCATAATTTGTTGACGGTTTCATATTTTTATTCTTAATTTTTTTTTTTGAATGATTAAACAACATAATGTAACGTTTTTTAACTATGTATAGCGTACATAATCCATACATTATTACAACATTGCTGAAATCTTAGTTATATGTTCAATTAAAAGAAAAAAAATCAGTTGGATACTAAACAGTGTCTTTGTTTTTCTTCCTTTTGTTTTTTTTCTTTCTCTTTTTTCGGCTGTAGTTCTTTCTCTATCATCTTACAACAGTCAAAAAAGAGAAGCATAACTACATCCTATATAGATTGTACGTAGTACGATCCAAAATTTTGGGGACGAAGTGTATAAAATGTATTGCTCACATTATCGAAGCACATCCACCTTCAAAGGGTCACCTTGAGGGACTATGTACTTCTGCCAGTGTTCATATAACTTTTGGAAACACTCCTGGAAGCCTTTTTCGCAACCTACTATGATGCAGCTTTATCTTTTCCTGACGGAAGAAAGCGGCGTCCATGCAAATGTTTGTTTGCTGGGAACAGGTAAGAGTCACACGGAGCTGAGTCCGACGAAACGGTACGGTATTTGTTTGTCATATCAGACCATTGATTAATCAAACCGTGAATCCTCAACGTGAAAGTCGCCTTCTACCCCAGGATGAAGTTAAAGAAGCAGTGCAAGATGCCTTATAGGAGGTCGCGAAAAATGGCTGCCAGGAGTACTTCTAAAAGCTATACGAACATTGGCAGAAGTGCATAGTCGTTCAAGGTGACAATTTTGCAGATAGATGATAGATGTGCTTCGGTAATGTGAGCTATTCAAGGTAATACTGCTTGTCCTCAAACTTTTAGATCATACTACGTACGTATGAGTTTTCAATTTACTATTTCATAACGTTTCTGAGTGACGCAAGTATACATCCCAAGAGAACTTGCGATAATTAACTGAGAAGGTGTTCAAAATGGATATTTTGGTCATCTATATGTTCTTTGGTACATATGCGTGTACAGATGTGCCGAAAAAACTTGTGAAGTTTAAATTGGGTGATCGTAAAATACAAATTAGGTCGAAATTTGATTTTTTTTTTTTGATTACAAGTCCTTATTCGTTAGAAAGGAAGTAAAGTGAAATGAAAAAATGATCCTTTAAATCCCTGACAATCATATCAATTTATTTCCGTTAGATTTTTTTTTTTGCCATCGGCCATCGGCAATCGGCCATTTGGAGGAAAACAATCGGCAATCGGCCATCGGCCATCTTTGAACAATCGGCATCGGCCCATCGGCCAAAAAATGCCATCGGTCGAGCCCTAGTAGTTAATTTATGTATTCATATTTAAGTGAAGAGAGACTTTTGCATGGCTTTAAGGGTTACACAAAATGTAAGTTAGGTATAAAAAAAAAGCAAACATTAGTTACTAAAATGCCAGATTTCTTAAACAGGGTTGCCTCGCATCTGGAAAATAGAGAAAACCTGGCATTGTCAGGAAAAATGAAAATAGCCTTAAATGGTCAGGGGAAATCATAAATCATAAAAATTTCTAGAAACGTCAGGGAATTTCTGTTCATTCCTTTCATATGAGAGGTGTAGCTGCTGCCCCAGTTCTGCTTTAAAGCTATTGTCCTCAAATTTATGTGCAAAACTACGAACACATATTGTTTTTACCACCCTATTTCCTTAGATATGTCTTTTGAAAACTGTTGATTGACTCATTTTGCCATATTACTGTACTTTGTTTTGCCTATTTTTGCCACGTTTCTTCAGTTTTCAGTATAGTAGAGTCTCGGAAATCCGAGGTAATCGGGGCTCAGGCCACCTTGAAATACTAAAAACTTGGATATCCGTAAAATTCTTCCAGATTAAAATTATAGTTTTCAATAGACGTAAGGAGGATTACCTTTTACTTCCTTGTACAATGAAAAGGAAGTATTCTCTACACAAAAAATTCATCACTGAAATATAAGCATAAATTTCGCTTTTAATAACCTCTAAATGAATTGTGACAATTCATGTTTTTTCATTACCTCTGTGCCAATTTGTAAGCAACCAAACATGGATTTTGACAGTGCCCAAATCCATTTCGATAAATTTTATCATAGCCTCTGTATCTACCATATTTTCCTGCTTTTTATTCGCGGGTGGCCTATAATCCGTAGGTCCTAAAATCGGCCTGAAGAAAAAAAAGCTTTGTATAATCCGCGGATGTAAAAAGATAAAGTTTGAATTTACCATACCACTTGAGCAACTAAACTAAAAACGTGAAAAAGTAATTACTTTGAAGGCATAATCAAAATTAATCTGAAATATAATCTAAAATATAATGATTTGTTCTTGAAATCTTGATTATAGTACGCTATACTTGAAAAACAGAGAGTCAAGAGGAAGGAGCAAATGGTCTAATCTTGTGTAAATGGCTACCTATTTCATTGTAATCTTGCTTATTTTACATGACCTGAATCGCCAAGAGGAACATTCAAGCAACGTAAAATAACCAACATACAGGCAGGCAGCGAGGAAGAACATGCATGCTTTGTAAAATAAACAACATTCAGTCGGTGTACGGTCTGTAAAAATATTGAGGTTCAATGTGATGGCGTTAAGGGGGGGGGGAAAATCACAGATAATCCGTGGCTGCGTATAATCCGCACCTCATAAACTTTGCCTTTTTTAGCAGATAATCTGCGGATTATACACAGGAAAATACCGTATATTCGAGTGTATGAATGCATCTTTCATAAAACACAAAAACGGTTCAAAGGTTTAAATTTCGTACGATTTGTGCGGCGGCATGAGCTTCCTTTTTATCGGAAATCAGGTATGCCAAAGACATGATTTCACGTTTTTTGTCTCAAGTCAATGTTAGTTTTACGTATCAAGCTTTTATTTAGAACACATCTCTTAATCAATATGTTTCGAAGTTGGAGAATATTTCGTGCCACTTATGGGGAGTATTGTTGACACCACCCTCTCAGTGCATTTTTTATTATTTACTGTATGTAGTTAAATAAGTTTAGTAGTAGCAAAACATTTTTTTTTTTCAGTTTTTATTGAAAATCATTTTTTGGAGACCAAAAAATGTAACTGAGGATATAAAATAAGCACCTTGAATTTTCAAAACTCGGATTTTGGAGACACAACTGTATTTAAAATCAGGGTGAAGAGTGGACCTTCAAAAATGTGTATGGACCAGTGACTTATATTCTAAATTTCTATCACTGAAAAAAATGTGAACATAAAACATTTAAGTTTCTGTGATAGAAGTTTTTTTTTCACATGAAATTTATTATGTAAAATTGTTTTTATAGGTTGTTGTCATCATTATTATTTGGGTAATTTCATTGTTGACTGTATATATGTTGTTTTTGATGTGCTTGGATCCCCTACTAAACAAAAGAAGAACAGCTTATCATGAGCATACCAATGAAGAAGTCACTCTGGTAACATTCTTTCAATAATCTTTAAAAAAAGTTGGTGATTCGTTTTTTAATTTTAAACCTTGCAGTTCATAACTCCTACAAGCATTATCTCTCTTAGGTTTATCGGTGAATGTTTTGTGATTTAATTGCAGATTAGTTGGCCTGAACAATAAAACTGATTCCCTTGGTTGGTTTTTTTGCCGCAAGAGCTTTTTTAGTCTATTGGTGAAATAGACATTGAAAAATGCAATATTTGATCTAAATTTCCAGCAAAAGTTGCCTGCAATATGTCTAAGATTGGCGAGGTGCCTCACTCTTTCTCTTGTTCAAGAATTTAAGGCTTTAAAAATAATTAAATGACCAAAATAAATAAATAAAATGAACTATCTAAAAAAGTTAAAATTGGCAATTCAAACAAAAAGACCCAAATGCAGAGTGAAACTTTGTTAATTTTATTTGAAGTGAACTTAATTAAATATTGAAATGAATGATCAAAAATTTAGACTACAATCGGAAAAAAAGGGAAAAAAAGAAAAAAAAAAAAAACAACTGAGAAACAATTAAAAATAAATAAATAAAAGGAAAAAAGCTTTCATCTTTGACAAGGTGCTTTCAGGCCTGCTACAGTTCCATGTTTGCATTTATTCCTAATTTAATTAGTTGTCTGTGTTTGTTCATTAATACTAAAAATTTATATTGGTAAAAAATAAATGTTCTCAAAAATTATAAATGAACTATATGTACGAATTAGATATTGAGCTGCACATTCAGGGTAATCTTGCCCTGCTCACCTGCCTTCGTGCTCTGTGAAAAAAAAATCAGTTTCAGCCCAAACTAGATTTGCCTTTAATTGTAGAGAAATATTTATTTATTAATTTTTTTTCAATTACAGGATGTACCTATGCCAACTATTCCAAGACCTAGAGCAGGAAGCAGTAATGTTTTAAATAGAGTTGGTCTACAGCAAGACAGGTGGAAAAGACAAGTTCAGGAGCAGAGGCGAAATATTTATGATCGTCATACCATGCTGAATTAAATAACCTTTTTGACTCTAGTTGACACACTATGTATAAATATAATGTATATTCATATAGATATATTTGTGTGTGTATGTGTTACTGAAACTTTTATAATTAATGAAGTGTAAGATCCTTTAGGATTTATTAGTTTTATTTTTCCCATATTCACCATATTGTGTGAAACAATTTGTTATTGATGCTAACATTTATCAAACTGGATTTTATTTAATATTATTGTACTTATGAGTTTCTATTATATTGTAAATATGATCTAAAAGAAGTTTTTTGTGCATTATGAATTATTTTATTTTAAAGGAAAAAGGAGTATAGTTTGTCAATTATCATGTACATAAAATATTTGCAATTTTTAGCAACGATAACGTTTCTGGAATTTTTATCAAGACAATTCTTACAAAGCTATTTAATTCTGTGCATGATTCAAATAATTTTTTAATGAATCATTTATTCAGTAGCAAGTGTTAAACTCAGTCTCACAACATCTTTTACACAGAAAACGCATTTTTTGAAGAAGAAAATAAAGTATATTCTAAAGAATTTCGCTAAGCTGGAAATTTAAGCCTTTTTTATATTTTTTGTTTCATAAGCTGAGAGCTCTCACGATATCTTGATCCTTGTCTTTTTTTGAAAAAAAAAAAAAAAAACTTCTATAAAAATTTAATACATATTTACCAATATTAAAACTATGTTTTCATTTTTTTTTAAAATTATTTATTGGATTTAGAATGTTGTTGAATTGCAGTTTGAGTACAGCAAAGAACAAAGTGAAGTAACATTTCTTGAGTACTGACATTTTTTTAAATATCTTCTAGTAAATTCTGCAAAATATGCATTTTAAAAAGGAAACGCTGCTTTTTTTTTTTTTTAAAGAGCTCATGCGTGATATTTTTTTTCTTCTCAATTAATTATTATTATTATTATTTTTTTTTTTTTGCAACTTATTAAACAGACATTAATATTTTTGAAGGTCATATAACTAACACTTTTTTGCTTCTAACTTGATTGCGTGCCTTCATTTTACTTTTTGTAACTTCCAAAAGTTATTTAATTTTAATTTAGATTGTTATGTTGAGGAGGGGGGAATGGTTTGAGTATGTTATGCTTTAGATGAATAAACCGACTTCGGTTTAACAAAACAGTTTCAGATAATTGGGGGATTACCGTAGTTGTCCATCTTTTCTCCATTTCACCCCACCTTTTAGTGTGAAGCCCGGGGTTGTACCACGTGGCGGAGGGGGGGGGGAGTTATCCATCTGTATGAGAATTGTTTTTTTCATACCTATAAAATCAGAGTCAGGTTAAAACAGACATTGCATTGCTATACATAATATAATTTTTGCCTATTGTAATGTCATTAAAATTATCACTTTTGCACTTACAGTAAAACCTGTCTACAACGATACTGTTGGGACCTAAAAAAAAATATTGTAATTGACAGATTATGGTTGTAGAAGTATCGTTATACACAGGTTTCACTGTACTATGTATTTTAGGGTAGAAATCACTTTTTATTTTTCCAGATCTGTTACTTTATATAAAATGTATTTATTCAAAAAATATTTAGCTATTTTCATGTTAACGGTATATTGGGTCGGTAGTCCTTTCTGTTGGTAGTTCATTTCATCCTTGCTAGTCAAAAAGTACCAAGAGTTACCTTATTTTTCCAATGAAGATACTTTCAAGAATGACATTTAAGAAATTTTCTGTAGAAACATAAACAAAGAATTATTTTTAAATGATGGATAAAGTATTAGGTTATTTTTAATCAGCTCCTTTCAGAAACCTGCAAAATCTAGGTCATTGTATTCTGTCTCTTCGAAATTTCTTTTCTTCCTCTCCTTCCTCATTTTGATCAAATGATCTTATCTTGTATAAAATGTATTACCAATTATTTTCAAGAAAAAATTAACCTTCTTTCATTCACTTGCTTTGATCTTAGTCTTTTGACCGAGTCAGACATTATAAATGATTTTGAAAAGAGGATTATATGTATATTTTCAATTTCCCAAAATTTGATCTACTTCTGTGGTTTCCAAACGTTTATACCTGCGCCACCTTCTTTCATGAAAAATTGTTCTGCCTCTCTTCAATTTTTGTAGTCAAATTTCATAAATGCTTTTTTGGAGTACTTTATTAATTATATGGGTTAGAAAACAACACCATATTTTAAATATAGTACTTTTTATGCATCAATACATATTTTGTTATTATTAAATTGCTTTGACGTTTTTGATAGATTCACTAGTTACTACATTTGATGAAAACATGCAAAATTACAGCAAAATAGATGTTTAAAACACATTAGTGAAATAGTAATGCTATGGGACTTGTGGACTTGTTTTCGGGCCCAAATGTTCTCAAATCCTGTTTTCAATAAAAACAACATACCATTGTTTTTAGTGTGAGCGTTCAAACCAGAACGCCATAGCGATGACATTTTGCTTATTCTTATTTTTCAACACCAATTTGCCGTTCTTTTTTTTTTTTTTCCTTTTTCTTCTGCTCAAAAATTTTATGAACAGTTGCATGCACCCTTACAATAATTCATACTTTTCTTGGGTGGTGGCCCCACAGATTGGAAACCACTGATTTACCACATTTTAATATTAAAGTTTACAGGCCGAAGTTTGCAGGCGTATTATTTAGCATTGGAAAATTGGGTACTTCTGGTTTCTTTTAGAAACATGTTCTACCAAAGACTGAGTTAGCTTTTTTTTTTAATCATTGTTATTAACATGAGCCTTTATTTATTAAGCTTTCTTGTATATATCACCTTTTTTCTCTATGAACTTTCTAGTTTGAGAAACTGATGGGATTTGGGCATTTTACTGTAAATATCAGATGTTTTTCTGTATTTGTATCCTTTATTGTTCGTGGAAAAAACACCTATGTAATTAACTTATCTTAACCAGGATATTTCTAATTTATATTGAGTCATTTTTGTAAACCAGAAAATAAAATTGTTTGTTTCAAACTCATGATTTCAGATTAATTAACACCATATTTATGAATGTTTTTTGATAAATCAATACAAGTGCAATATCCCTTTCAAGATTCTTATACCATATTTACCGCTAATGTTTGCTAGAAAAGTTCTTCTGGTGGTTGTAATCCAAAATATTAAAAAACAGCTCTATGTTTTCACACTGGTAATAGCACGTTCATCAAAAAGCACAAATGTATGTAAACTGGAGTTTCCTGAAGTTTAGCAAAATAATGCACAAATATGAGCACATAATAGGTAATATGTTAAGTTAAATTACAAGTTATTTTCAAATGCAGATTTCAGTATGAAAATTTTGCTTACGCAATACAAAATAAATAATTTAAAATGTTCTCATTTTTATGCATACAATTGTGATATCGATATATATTAGTTTCAAATTACTGTTTATTATTGTAACTAGAACTTTTAATTTAAAATAATCAAAATATTTCTTAAATTTTTGCATTTTTTTTAAATTTCATTAGCATATTGCAGGGCCATAAATACATACTGTAAAACCGTACAACTTTAGACCACTTTATGTGTATTTTTCTTCATATTTTCATTATTCTTTTCCAAAAAAGGTTGAGAATTTAACCATACACTACCATACATCTTAGCTGTAGAGTGACACTTTGAACAAAATTCTAAATTACACACAAAGGGAGGGGAATTTGTTGTATAGTGGTATAAAGTTTGCACATGGGGTGACAACTTTAGACCACCTAAAGTTACAATGCATAGATCGTTCTGTTCCAATCCCGTACAATGAAAAAACTAAAAAAATATTCGTACTTACTTTTTCCGATTTATAAATTTTTTTAATACTTTTTGAGTTAATTTGCGGTTTTCTTAGATAAAATCAATTGTGAAAAATACAATATTTTATTCAGATGTGGATGCCTCAGTTGCCAAATCGATTAACTCCACTTAAAAAAAAATCCTTATTTCTGCTTTAATAGTGCTTAATCAATGCTTAGAATGTGAATTTATATTAAACTTTTGGTTCAGTACATTTCTGATCCTGCGATGGCAGAAAATGTAACACGAGGGCCCATTCACTCCTAGGGATAACACTATCTTCTTCGTCACTTTTCTCGACTTTTTGTTTTATGGAGTTAATCGATTTGGCAAGTGAAGCATCCAAATATTTCTTTTTTTAAAAATTCTAATTGCCTTTGGTGATCAGCAGATTTGTCAATTATTTAGTTACGACTGGTTTATGGCAATTTGGATAACATCTTATGAACAAAAAATTTTCAGACTCAAAATGGATTGTGCCTACAATTGTTTTGGACAGAGACTCTTGACTTTCTTAAGAGGTTTTCCACCTCCAGCTCAGTCACTCCTATGCCGGGCTGATGAGTGCTAAGAAGCACGAAACTGCAGTCCTTGGCTGGAATTGACTGAGTTGGCGGTGTATTTCATGTATTTCTGCCTTAGCCCTGGCTATAGGGCGGTAACTTACTGAACATTTCTCTCATCTTGTTTGCCTAATTTTAACTTTTATTTTTAAATAATTTTTATTTTTTAAAACTACTATTTGAACTTATTCATGTATATTTTATTTTCTGTTCTTAATAATAGTTTTTAAACCTTTCCTTTTTCATGTTTCTGTTCAGTTTTGTCTTTTTCTTTCTTTGTTTTATTAGCTTTTTTTTTTCTTCTGGAAATAGTCTGAAAATTGTTTCATCACATTTCTTTTAATTATTATTATTATTATTATTATTATTATTTTTTGGCATAAAAACACTATTTTTCATGCAAAACAATTTTAAGCAATGTATGTACAAGAAGAAAATTTTTCAGTTGGGGGATGTATTTAATAATTACGTACACGGGCAGGATGCCTCTAAAAAGAATTTTTTCTACCAATTCTTCCGACTTCAAGATAATCGAACATGAAATCTTGAAGACGTTAGAAAAATGAATTATGTTTTTCTCATTCAGTGAAAAACTATTCTTGATTCGCAACTTTTTCTGTCGATCGTTAAAAGCTTTACAGAGCACAATTTGACAAATACTACTACATAACAGCCTAACATCAATAGAGGTCAAGGAGATTCTGCATAGATTATGCAATTATGCAAACTATTTTCAAAATCTGTTCCCCTTTGCAGAAGAGAGAATTGTTAAAAGTCCTATTGCATAACTACTATCATCATCCTCTAATAAGAAGTAGATTTGTTAACAAAAGAATCAAGTTACATCAATCAGACTGGTTATGATATAGGTCAAAAATTTTCTAAGATACTAGCTGACCCGGCAAACTTTGTCCTGCTACATAAATTATTTCTAGTGAATATTTGGGTTGTTAATTAAAAAAATATCGAATGTATTTCAAGTGAGTGGGGATGAAATCTGTTATGGAAAGAGGAATGGAAGCACTGTAGAAGACAATGATCGCCTATAAAGACAAAAAACAACCAACCATTCATTTTCTCAATTACAATCAGGGGCGGCATTTCAACATTTCATTTGGGGGGGTCGAGTTTTTTAAACATGAATTTTCACAATATGGAATAAAATACCAGTACATTTTCTTTTAAGTAAGGTCATTAAAGAAATTCAAATTTTAATTTCCACGCTTTTAATTTATTTTATAGTAAACTGTAATAGAAAAGATCTTGATACTGCCGTTTCTAAAGTAAATTTTTAATGTTCGATTTTTGGAATCCAGAAAAAAGGAAATCTTGGTACTATATTCCGTCAATGTCCAGTGGCATGCTCTTGGCAGTATAGCTAAAGATGAAAGTCTTATTTGTCCCATCATGCACCAAAAGAAAAAAAATCTCTAACCTTCTGAGACACGAAAATGATCTTTCACAGTTAGCTGAGTTGATTGGAATAGGTGAAAAATAATTGAAGCTGCAAAGTTATGTTAGAAAATGCATCTTTAAAAATTTTCTCTTTAAAAAAAACACGCAAGTTTAAAATTTGTGCTCTAGTCTTCATTTTTCATCATTGAAGTACACTGGCTCTTCACAAAACAATTCTTTATACTTCGTTCAACAACTTTTACATGTAACTGAAATATTTTATTTATCTTGTTCAATAACCTGCAGATATAATATTGAACTTAGATTTATCACTAAATCTTGTGTTAATTTCATTAGAAACTGAATGAATCTATTATTTGATACAAAATATTGAGACAAACATAGGACTTTGCATCATCATGTGAATTTGTGTCACTTTTTTAAATATTTTTTTAAATGGGTCTAATAATTCCAAATTAACAAGAAACTCATATAATAGGAGCTCAATCAAGAGTTCTAGCTTTAACTTTTGAATACCATTTTGTACCTCTCAGTTAAAGAAATACAAAAGTAAACCCAACAAAAGTATTTGTTGATGCACGAATTTTTTTCAAAAATAGCGTGTCTTTTGTAAGAAGTTCACATGAAAATATACAATGTATTGAATTGCTCAAATATGCCTCTTAACAGGACAGGGTTGGCTTTTTGCCGGCAGAAACTGGTTTTTGCCCTGCCGGTGGCAGAAACTGGTTATAACCGGTAAAAACCGGCAGAAACTGGCAAAAACTAGAAAAAGTTTTTAATAGCTCTAGTAATTACTTAATGACAGGCAATTAAGTAAAATAAAATATATAACTCATTTTGTCATTGCAAAAACTTAATATAATAGTTATTTAATAATTAGTGTAAAAATATGTTAAATAACAAGACGGACATTTCTAAAGCAAAGTAAAATTTATTGTAGTTGAAATTGCTATGTGTTAGAAATTTTAGCCTTGTGATGTTGTAAGTAACAAATTTTTCAGTTTGTTTATAATTATTTTGTTTGCATTTAATATAAAGTGTGATATATCAAATATTTAAATAAATACAGATTTTTTTTTTATTTCATTAAATTCTAAAATTCAGAAACTTGTCATTTTACACTTAATATAACTGAATAAAGCTATTCTCAAAGAACAAAGAGCTCTCTCTCTCCCCCCTCCCAATTTTGATTTCTATGGAAAGCTAATAATCCAATTATATAAGTACTAACACAGTCTTCAACTTTGCTGTATGTAAGAAACAATATAATTGGTTAGATTCACTGACTCATAAATGTAAAGAGTTTCATTGGTTGAAACTAGGGGTGCAACATGGATGTCGATATTTTGGAAACATCGATTTTTTTGTTAAAACATCGATGTTTTACTTTCAATGTTTTTGGACTATCGATGTTTTGGTTTCGATGTTTTTCCGATGCTGATGTTTTTGCATTTTAATTGAAAATTATCATAAAATTTTGCTCCAATCTTCTCGCTAAGTAATTAAGTTTACTAATGGAGTTGCCAAAAAAAAAATCATTTTTTGCACCCGTTTTATAAGAATAATTTTTCTGCGTAGAGGATGATTTTTTTGAAGATGACTACAAGATAGTAAAAGATTAACTAGAGAGTAAAAAAGAGATCAAAGCTATTGGAAGAACCTGACACTGGTAGTCTGGTGCCAGAACTTGCAATCTATTTCAAGGCTCCAGTTCTTAAACTAAAGGAAAATCCTATACGCATTTGATAGTGATGGAAACTTCTGTTCCATCGAAAGAGATGTTTCTCAGACTGGTGGGATAGTCTGCGAAAAGAGAAATGCCCTTCTGGGGGGACAAAGTCAGGAAATTTCTTTTTCTCCAAACTGTCAACACCAATATTCGGGCTTACTTATCAATTTCCTCCAACAAGTCGTCCGTCTATTACCTTAAATTTGTGTTTAATTATTAACTAACAGTACAACACATATTTCTTACTCTTAAAAATTATTGTTAGAGTTAATTTTGTATTTTTAAAATAATTTAGCACAACTTTTTCTCATCATTCAACTGACGGTAAGTGCATGATGCATTTTTTCTTAGATTCTTTTTTGATGTAAATTTACTTTTAGTTTAATTCAGTTTGAAAATATTTCCTTATTACTATAACTAGATTGTATTAACCGGTGCTTGTCTTATTATCAATTTTTGCCCAACTATAATACCAAGCTGTTGCGAAATTATTCTTATTAAATTATATTTATGATTTGAGGTTCAGTATTTTCAATATATTCGTCGGATACATATTCTTTTGTATTGCTTAAATTAGTGTAGTATATTCAAAAATGTATGTTATACATTGATAAAAAGATCAATGTTTTAATTTCTAACATCGATGTTTTGATGGGATTGAAAGAATCTTCTCAAATTTCTCCTTTGTGCACAACAAATTAAGAAATTGTTTAGGTTTAGAAACAGCGTCAAAACTTGTATTTTGTTACATGCTGCTGCAGTGTGAAAACAATGTAAAATTTGATTTTGAATGGTGATAGTGTTGTAAATAAATTGTATTTGGGTTAATATTTAATTATTTTTCTTATACATTTTCTATTGTATGTCAGGAATTGCATTTATGTCATTTTTTGAGTTTCTGCCAGTTTCTGCCATAAATGTGGCAGAAAGGGGTTTTTGCCATGCCGGTTTTAACCGGTTTCTACCAGTGGTTTTTACCGCCTTGGCAGAAACCTGCCAACCCTGTAACAGGAGGAATCAATGTTCACTCACTAACTGAACGTACATTTAAAATATAAGCGCAACAATGAACTCAAAATACCAAGGAACTTCTCGTAAAAATCGGGCCAGTCACACCTGTGCACTGCCCTTTCACATTAGAAGCAGAAGCATCATCTTAACTCAGAATTTAAAAGTATGAGGCATTTAACCCATATGAGGAAATTTCTTCTTCAGTTGAAACAAACTTCTTCTCCATCTGTTTTTTATTCTGGAAGTTCTGAAAATGATTCATGAATTTCTAAGTTATTACCCTAATAGCGAAAAACAGTTGCTCGTGTCTGGACAGGTCTCGAATTTCATCAACTTTTACTGAAGATCGTCTGCAGATTTTTTTTTTTTTTTTAATTATTGCATATGATCACTGATTCGCGCGTTATGTGAATTGAATTTCCCGATTTCTTAATATTTTGCGCAAAATATTTGGGGGTGCAACCGCCCCCTCTTGCTCCCCCTATTTGCCGCCCCTGATTACAATGTATGTCATAACGTAACGAACAAATTCATTGTTTGATCTCTGAAAAAAGTAATATATTTTTTATCCTAAGCAGCGGTTCCCAACCGGTGGTTTGTGAACCCCTGGGACTTCGCGAGGGGTTCTCAGGGGGTTCGCGAAAAAAATATTGTAATGGGGGCGTTTTAACATTCCTGTCTCTGATAATGTCTCATGTTATAGCAAATATTGCTTATTTTTTGTTCATTTGTCCCTCGTTCATTTGATGCTTACAGCATGAAAATATTTGCATACTTTCTGTAATTTAGTCTGTCATTGCAAAGCGCCGGTTTTAGCACTTTCATTGAGAATGATTACCCTGAAGTCATGACTTATGAATACAATGTCCTCAGATGAAAGAATTTGAAAGCGTTTGTTTCCTCAGAAGCTTTAGATTGGAATGATTCATTAAACTTGATGAAAACATTACATAAGAGCATATGCGAGCGTCTCAAATATTTTGACGTTTAGTTTCTGTACCTTTTGGGTTCGACGAATACCTGTCACTCCTCTCTTGTATTGAGTCATAAATGCATAGAAGTGAGATCAGGCTGTTGTTTGTTGCTATAATTTTCACACTACATAGACTTCAATTTACTTCGAGCTTCATTGTTGAAAAAGAGAAAGAATGGTGACCCAAAAATACCACAGGAAGTATGAAAAATTAATTACTTTAAAAAAAATTTGTGGGTAAAGTTATGCAGTGTGAGGTTCATGCACTAAAAAAAAAAAGAAAATTAACCATGCAACTTAATTTATGCTATATGTAAGTAGTTTGTGAAGAAAACTTCTCGTGTGTGTGTAGTATATGAGTTTAGAAATATTTGTTTTCTTAAAAATTACCTTTTGTGTAAAAATAAGAGTAAATGCATACATTACTCCGCACTTAAGCATAATTAGCACAGTAATCAAACTTCTTAGTTATAAACAGCTAGGTTCATAGTCCTTTTCATGAAGACTTAAACCTAGAGATCTTTCTCATTTTACTGGAAAAAAAAAGTTTATTTAGTTAATCTGAGACAGTTCCTTGAAAGGTATTTTAAAGACAATTCTTTAATTGACTTCTGATATAGTGATTAGTATGTGCCATCAATGTACTCTTGAGTCAGAAAAATTTCAGCCAAACTTTTTTTTTTAGCCTTTTTGTTCCACAAATATCCCATTTTTAAATTTTTTTCAAGGTTGATAAAAGCTCAACACAGAATAATCACTGTGTTTATTTTTTGGTGAATTTGTTTTGCATTTATTTTTTAGCGATCATTTTAGTTCGTAGCAATATTTGTGTTCCTGTATTTTGCATTTATGTTTTCGTTCTTGTTATAAACTGGAGCAGCCTCAAACAAAAAAAAAAACCTCCCACATTTTATTGTCTGTGTGTGTGCGCAGCAATATTTGTGTTTCTCAAAAAGGTTGGCAACCGCTGTCCTAAAGTATAACAATGAAATAAATAAAATCAATATTCATTTCGAGGTGAAACTGAGTGAACGATCCATCAAGGGGCAATTCAACACTACGGCCGTCCGTCCCGTCCATCACGTTTGTTTCCATCTGGTGGGTGATTTCAACCACTTAATTAATGAGTAGTGAGAACTGCCCAGTTCACTTCTCGGCCATCCGTCCCATCCATCCCGTTTTTTGACGTGACGGACTGCCGACGAAAACAGAGTAGCATTCACATACGGTCGCCGCACATCAATCACGTGGCTGAACTCACCCACCAGAGAAAAGAGCACGCTGCTTGGCGGGAACCAATGAAATGCTGTCCTGCTTTTGACGGCCGTCATATATCAAGGTTCTTCTGATCGAAACCGGTTCCGTCCAAGATGGCTTGCTGCCATGTCAACCAGCAAAGAAAACCTGTTTCGAGAGGAAAAAAACGTGATGAACGGAACGGACTGCCGATATGTGAACAGGGCAGTTCACACTACGGCCGTCCGTCTCATCCATCCCGTTTTCTGACGCAAAAAAAAAAAAAAAGAAAAAGGAAGAAAGGAAAAAGAAAGAAAGAAAAAGGGGTTGAAAAAACTCCGAATAAGAGAAAGCGTAAAGCTTAAGTGAAATTTACCCTTTTGATATTTACTCTTATGGCACTTAAAATAGAGTTAATTGTTTTCTAATAAGCAGTTTTGATTTTTTTCTTCCCTCTCCCCCCACTTTGTTTCCTTCTTTTTTCCCTTTTCTTTTCTATTTTCCCCCTTTGTTTCTGCTTTTAACCCTTTTCTTTTCTTTCTCCTTTTTTGGGGGGCTGAAGATGCCCTCTGATATAACTGACAAGGGGCCCGCCTTGGCCCTCTGCGGCTCTGGTAATCTTAAGCCTGTTATCAAAACTCAAACTACTCGTCAAAATTGCTGACGAGGTAACACAAGAGTTGTCCGGAAAGTAAGTTTTCTTGGGTGCATGAAAAAAAGCAAAATACAGTTACCAGCGGAAGGATTTATTACAAAAGAGGCAGGGATATTATTGTTACAATGTTCGTGATCCTTATGTTGAGAAGTAGCTGAACTATTGCCATATCTTTTACAATAAATGTTTTTCGGTAATAATGTTTTTAAGGAAAAAAAAAAAAGACCGTGGAAAAGTTACTTTCCCGATGCAGATGGCCTGATAACAGCACAGAAAATTTCTTAATCGCACCCACATCTGTCATAACAATGTTTAAATCAACCCATTATTGTAATACAGGCGTCCCTCATATAACACAATACTTGTACAACACGGTTTCAATATTACACGGCACCAAATTTGCGATTTTTATAACACGGTTTCGATATTACACGGTACGAAACTTAATTTAATTCTTCATGGTTTTGATATAACACGAAAGTTATGTTTAAAAATGATTGAATTTCATTTTCGTTTTTTCATTCTGTTAATGTTTGATAATAACTCTAATAAGTTTTTACTTTGTTTTTATGAAACTTAGTTTCGATATAACACGGTACACATCCCTTGATTCACATTTATTTCTAAGTCTCGTATAGCACGAAACATTGTTTCGACACAGCACGATACAATATTGACAAAATTTTTACTATGTCCATGATTAATTACTGTAAAAAATGTAAAAAAGTTATTTTTAAAAAAGTCTTGTATCGTACGGTTTTGATACGGTACGTACGTGCCGTACGTATTAACCGTGTTGTACGAGGGACGCCTGTACTTAAGTTTAACCTGAATTTAACTCCATTGCACATTCTGAAGATTGATGTAGAATTTCCATCTTGTTTGCGGAATATTATGTGAAATCGAATAAAAATACAGCTCAGATAATGATAATCATTTTATTTCAATTTTACTGTACATGTTCATAACACATACATAATTATGGCAAAAATCTTATTCAGCTAACATGCCAATGACATTAATTACATGGTCCCACAGTTTGGGCTTTTTGGACGTCAACAGATAAATATTGAAATGGAATAATTTACATTCTCATGCATTTATATTAGTTATTGTAAAATGAAAAAAGAAAAAAAAAAAAGGCGGCACTCAAATTGTGAACATTTGAAAGCTGAGAGCAAAAGGAACTTTTCTGTGATCAATCAACACGGGTATTCTATTTCGTTCCCCAATCCCCCTTTTCCCTTTATTGCCCCCGAAAATTTTCCCTTTTCACAGAAAATTTCAAAAATGGTTTTTTATGATTTCATCTGAAAGAAAGGTGTTAAACAATACAAAGAGAAAAATGTTTCGCATTTTACAACTTTTATCTATTTATGAGAAAAAAGATGAAAACTCCTTCGTTACTGAATGGAGGCAAACTACAACTGCAAATAGGGGAGGAATACGGCGTTACAATTCATGACTAAGCAATCGGTATGAAACCTAAGTATTGCAAGTTACTTAGTTTAATTTCTCTAGAAATTCCTCATGAATCGTTAACTCAGACTGCATTCGAAAACTCAGTTAAAAATTTTGCTCCTCTTCTCACAGTATAGTCAGTGCCGGATCTTCGAATTTTTCGAATGGCACCCGGCAATTTTTAAAACTACCGCCCCCCCACGCATTTTCTTTCAAGCCTCTTATTGAGTTTCAACGAAAAAAACAACTTAGAAATATGAAGAAATAACAGCATCACTAGATGAGTTCGAACATCGAACTCATCCACTGATGATGTCAGCCGCAGAGCTTGACGAAACGTCTGGATTTTTTTTTTCCATTTTAACCACAGCCAATAAGCTCGGAAATGTTATTTCTTCATATTGACGCCGGTAGCGAAAGCCCTAAGCAACATAGAAATAATTTGAATTTGCCGCCCCTCAGAAGTCGCCGGACTGATCAGCGTTACCACAATTTACACAGGCCAAATCAGGACACCATTATATTGAAAAAAAAAGTGGGGCGGGAAGAGATACTTGAGGAACTTGCATATTCAGATTGACATTTGAGATGAAAATCTATCAACGTCTCTCTCAGTCACAATATCATTCCTTCCGTTAACTTAAAATCAAATTTTAGACCAATGTTACTCTCAGCCTTTCAACAATTCTGAGCTTGAAGACGGCCATTAAGCTTGATTAAAGTGATATTATACAATGAGCAAAGGCATTTGCTACGGAAATAGTAATGAAAATCGATGAAGTATACAAATGGCGTGGATGTTCAAATGGAAACGTACAACTCAGTATAAATTCTTCAAAGTAATTTTAAATGATGCAAGCATATTGGAAGCAATTCTGCATATTTTTATTATATTTTCAAAAATTAAAGCTCGAACTTTAAAATTATTTGTATTTTAGCTTTATTTGTTTTTTTAATCGGTAATGTTTACGACATTGTTAACTTTTTATCATCTATGCGTGTTCTCTTCAAACTAATGGAGCAAAAGGAAAATTTTGAGGCCTCTGATAGGAGATGCCTATGAAGAAAATTATTCTCAAGTCTGGGTTTGAATGATCTTTTTGGTGACCCAAAACTTTTTTCATATTAAAAAGTGAAAATCATTTCGCCCATTTCAAATTGTTTATTTTACTATCTAAGCAAATTCGTCTTCACATGACTGCCTAATTAACACTAGAATTGGACTCTGATTGTTTTTACTACAGTTTACGACCCAATATCAGATATTGCTGTTTTTATCCTGGACATGTGTCCTGAGGTTGATTACTTCGATGAGACTATAGTGCACAGCACAAAGGAGTAATTCTCAAAATAGTTCTGGTTTAGCGTTTATGGAGGAAAATGTTCTAAGTAATTAACACGTATCATCGGAGGAAAAAAGGGCAAGATTGGTGGTCGAAACATACAATGTAGTTTTGGTTTAGTTTTCATAATCTTGAATTTTATTATACTCGTTATGAAGACAAACTTTTCATATAATTTCAACTTTCTCGGTCATCAATATGATCCAATTTCAAAACTACTAAAATATTTCTTAATAACAAAAGCGTTGACAAAAATTCTCAAGCCATTTTGCATCGAGCTTATATTCTTATATTGGCACAGAGTGTAAAGTTTTTCATGCTAACAAGCTAACATGAACATTGGTCAATCTGCCTGTGTTTTTCATTGTTTCGAAATAATGTGACGTGTGTAAAACTACAGATGCATTTGGAAATAAGTTTTTATCTCAGTCATTGGTTTATTTTGAGCATCTATAAACATTCCTTATGTCCCAAATTAGTTGCTACGTTGAGATCGAAAAATTTGTCCCAGATTAGTTGATTGAAACTGATTTTATGCTTTTATTCAAACGTTTTCCCCATAGATTCCAGGATCCTATGCCATTAATTATCCACATTTACATACGAAGTATCTCTTTAAATAAGTACTAAATTAATTTCAAAAATCCAAGGTTCGCACGCTCTTAAGCCACGCCCATTTTGTAAGGATCTTTCGCCAGTAATCGCACAAAGCTATCTCTTTGCTATTGAATCTTGTATTCATTAGAAAAAAAGTTTGTCTTTCTAGTAAACTAGTGGTTGAGTCCTTACAAAATGGGGTGTCGCTGAAGAGTAAGCGAACTCTGGATTTTTTAAAGAAATGTGGTACATACTTATTTAAAGAGAAGATGTTTCGTATGTAAATGTGGGTAATTAACGGCATATAGCACCCTGAAATCTCTAAATGTTTGAAGAAAATCATTGAATCATCAGTATCAATAATCAGTGCAAAAATATTCAAAAATAGTAACTAATTTGAGACGGAGGAGTTGAATTTTTATTCAGTCAGTGTTGGACACAGATTTGTTTCAAGAAATAGTTTTTCATTTTGCTGCAATTTAAAAGCGTTTCTACTGATTATAGCTATGGACTAAATTTCTGTTTTGTTTTGTTTGTTTCCCAATTGTAGTACATCTGAGATGAATCGAAACGAATGGCAGGTATTGTAAGCTCTCGAGTTTGCATATTTTGATTTTATTGCGCGTACTATTTTGATTTCTCATACTGCTGTTAAAAATTCCCTTATAGATGTTTTCTATCAAGTTTTAAAAATAACAGCAGTAACATGACAGGCATTCTGTCGAAAAAGCTTTGGCAACCTTTGCTGCTACTATGCAAACGTTTACGAATCTAGAGGTGGAAAGAAATAATTAGTCGTTAAATTAACAAATAATTTAAGAAAGTATGAAACTAACCCTAAAGCCTAAAGCACTAAATGAATGTTGGTGGACTGGTCAGTTAGATCTTCTGGTGGACAAAAAATTATGCAGAACTAATGAGCAAACTCTCATATCTATTTATAAAAATTAAAAGTTGAATATAAAATCAGTTTGGCTCTTATGCTGGTTTCACTTCGATTGCGACAGAGACGGAATTTTTGTCGTTGACTTTCTTTATACGTTATTGGTTCTGCAGAAGTTAACTAACCCTCCTTCGTGCTTACTCATTGGCTGTCATTTATTCAATCATTAAAAATTACTTTCTACCAGAGAATCATGATTTGCTGATAGCGCTATGTAGTAAAACGAGCTGTCGACGTTGATGTGGAAGTTACCGACACCAGCTGTTAACAAAGTTGTCGATACTTATGTAAAGTCATCGACACCATCGACTAAGTGTGAAACTCTTGACACTGACGGTGAAGCCATAAGAAATATGAATGATAACAATGTATTTTGTGTTTATCACGATCGATATGAAATCAGCATTGAACTAAGAGTCGCTTTTTATTTACATAAAAGTGGCAATATAATTTAGGCAAAACTTTTTGAATAAAATTCGGAATCTTTACACATCTTTATCAAATCTTGCTTCAGCCTAACCTTTATATCACGGCCACAGTATGAAGAATTAGTAGTCATCTCAAAAAAGTTTTACAGTATTCATAGAACTGCTATATTTTAAATTGAAGTTGTATAATCACCATCGAGCACAACCTAAGCAATTTGGCACGGACCATTTTCTAATTATGGAGTCAACTTCTTTAGAGAAATTCACCGAAACTGTCACATCAGCTGTTTACAAAGAAGCGTCTACGATTCAGTTAAAATCAGATTTTCTTCTTCCAAATCGTTCCTAAAAATAAAAACAAAAAGTGAGGATGCAGGAGACTTTATTGTAAAAAATCACAAAAGTACTATCACACAACATACTATCATAGTTATTATATGGATAACGTTAGTTATAAAAGCTGAAATCGAAAATGCATTTATGTATAACGATTTTAGCAGATTGAGATGCATTCTGAAGTACTGCTGAAAAAACAATTAGGCTCTTTTTTTCCAACTTTCTTTGGGTTTTTTTAAAATTTTTGTCTTTTATATGAGTATGAGTGAAAGGAATCATTGAACTGGCAAATGAGTGATTTTCCTAACGTCATCAAAGAGCTATCTTCCAGAATGACTTCTAAAGTAAATTGCGTAGAACTAGGAGAAATTGCCCCATTATAGTTCATTTATCGTTTTCTTTTCTTTCCTTTTCTTGTTAACTACGACTAAAGCGAGGATTCGAAATGATTTCAATAGGATTATCAAGAACGCGCAAGCAGCAAAGATTTTACTGCTCCCGAGTTCTCGCTGATCCTATCAACTGCATAATGAAGTGTTTTGTTTCCTCTTCCAGTTCATCCACCATCTCTCTGAGTCGCAACTATACTATTAAAAATCACACAACTTTTCGAAGGATTTTTCAGAAGGAGTCATCTGAGAAAACTGTAACAAATAGTTTCCCTCAAATTGTCCTTCAAGCAAACTATTTTGCCTTATAACATACACTATTTTTTTAAAACTTTTATGATCAATCCGTCAAATTGTTCAACAGAAAATCAGATTTTTATGTCTCAAATTCAAAATTTCAGTTGTCAGATACGAGCCCTTTTAGAAATTTGCAATTCAATTCCATAAAAAAAAAGTTTTTATCTTACTTGTGCCACTTGAAGGAAAGTTGGCCTCTGTTGGGAAGATGTCGGTGACTCGGAGGGGGCCTGTAGATTGGGCGTAGACACCACGAAGGAATGATGAGATATAGTGGGCGTGGCGAGAGGACGCGTAGTCGATGCCAATGCCAACATGGTATTGAGACTCGCTCGCCGGCCAGAAGACGAAAGTGTCAGTCGTCGAGGGCGCCTCAACTCTCCATCCATGTCTTCATCCTTTAAAGAGTCAAAAAGATAGGGATCCTACCTGAGGTTAGTCAGAAACTGCTCCTCGACATCCTTTTTGCTGGATAAGGTATGAGCAAAGTAATACAGCATGCAACATTTAGCATTCGACCCTGGCATTAATTTGAGTTTTGACATCCTGAATTCAAACTTTGTTTTTTTGCAATCATGAATCGCGATAGGAAACTACTTGTTACGTTTCTTGTTCCTGCAAATGGCTTCCATTGCAATCATAATTGCGAGAAACATAATTTGAATTCAAGATGTCTGAAGAGGGTTGTGCAAAGCCGACAGAGTCCATAAGGGACCATAAAGGGCTCATTACCATAAAGGAAGCCAATTCCGGATACATGGACGCCATCACCCAGGTGAAGGGACATGGACGCCACCGCCTAGGAGGAGGTCCGCTCGTGGAGGTCGGTGGACAATGTTGTTGGCGGTGTCAGCTCTCATTGAAGCAAAAATATGACTCACAAAATTTTAATTCTGTGTCAACAATAGGTCTTTCCCCCCCCCCCCCCAACACAATCAAACGCTTTAATTCCATTAAATCTGTTTCATGTTATACGTCATTATTCCCCAAGTAATAATTAAATGGTTAAATATCAAGTACATTAACATCTTTAGCAATATGAATGTAATTACACATTACAGGGTGTTTTCCACAATGGGTCTAATAATGTGACTTAGTTTTTAGTAGTTTCAGAAGATGATCACCTGCAGATCCGTCATTTAGTTGGGTCAGGTTTTGAAAAAAATAATGTATTTACGAGGGGAGACCCAAAAGTAATGGTGCGATGCCAATCCTAGATGTAGTAGAGCGTTCTCCAGCTAGATTACTCAAGTAGAGACCTTCACAAACCAGCTGTGTGTAAGTAGCGTCAGTTTAGTTGATAATGTCTGATCGTAGTGTTGGTTTTCTCAGGTGTTGTTGCTTTTCGCTTGCGAACTCATTATGGCATATTTAAAAGAACAAACTGTAAGTTCGAAATTTTACTTCCTGCTTGAAAAGTCGGCAACGGAATAGCTTACCAAATGCTTCAACAAGCTTTCAAGAACGATGCTGTGAGCCCGTACACAAGTTTTCGAATGGTTTGGGCGCTTTAAATGTGGTAGCATGAATGTTGAACATCATGCTCGCTCTGAGCGCCCTCCAACGTCTCAAAATGATGAAAACGTTGAAAAAATCCGCCAAAAAATAAACGAGAGTCGTCGTTTTACGATTGACGAAACTCCAGAAGAATTGAGTCACAACTGACTACAACTGTATTTATGTCGAGGACTGCATACTAAGTGCCTTGCCTCCATTATTTTTTATACCGATAGATGGCAGCACCATCACCGGATCGAACAGTTAATGAGAATTTTGAACTAGACCAGGAGTTAATAGCTACCTCATGCCAGCACCCCCAGAGGTATCGTTTCACTTGGAGGACATTGAGACCACGAGCATATTTAACGTCGCCCAGTCCCCTTTAATGACGACGGTGGATCTTCGACCATCGAGGTTCGAACTCAGGACCCTCCGGCCCCGAATCCGACACTCTACCGATCGGGCTACCACGCCCCAAACTTCAGAAGAAACAGGAGTGAGTTGGAGCTCGCGCGGGCAATCGGAAGAATGATTCCTTCACCATGATAACGCTCCCGTACACACTGCCTTCACTATTAACTGTTACTTGGGCTTACAGTGGTGGCTAGTCGTACCTCGATCGCCGTATTCTCCAAGCTACCTAGCCCCCTGTGATCTTTTTCTGTTCCCGAGAATGAAAAAAATTCTGAAAGTGAAGCGTTTTGATGATGTAAAAACTGCTTCGCAACGTGCACTGGACATGGTCAAAGTTCAAGAGTTCCAGGGGAGCTTCTAACAGAGGAAAAAAAGAATTAACAAGTGTATTTCATCTAAGGGTGAACACTTTGAAGGAGACTAAAAACATTTTGCGAATAAACTAATACATAAATATTTTAGAACAAAAATCCGGTTCTTTTTGGGTCCCCCCTCGTACGTACAAATGGGTTTGGTTTTGTTATTTTTTGATAAAATTAACACCCTTTGCCTCCCCCCCCCTGAAAAAATTCATAACGACAGGCCTGATTACCTGCTCTTGATTTACTTATAACTTATTACATCTTCTTCAGAAATTTGACAGATGAAGTGGAAAAAGCAGTTTTAGAAGTAAATCGTGGGATTTTTTTTCAAAAAAAAAAAAAAAAAAAAAAAGCAGCCAATCGAATTATCTACGATGAGATACCTGCAACTAATTAGCAACTAATGAAATCTACAGGGATGCCCATCCCTCCAAAAACAAGCGCGCACTCCTTCTGAATTCTACAAAGACCCACTACAAAAAGTAAAAAAAAAATACCCCTCAAACCCCCCTAAAAATTTCAATAGAGCTGGCTGCGCCATGACTAGTGATGTCCCGGATATCCGAGGGAAAATGAGGATCTGTATCCGTATCCGTTACTTTTCTGGCGGATCTTAAACGGATCGTTTCTATCCTAAAAATTCTTAAATATCTGAATAAAATACGCTTAAATTCCGTTAAATTAGGTTTTGTTCCCTATCTAAATTATAAGTTATCATTTCCGAAAGCAATTTGTACCCCCCGTCGCGAAAAGGAAGTGGTAATAAATTTTAAAATTGTGTATCTGTGTGCCTGTTTGCGACATCGTAGCTCCTAAACAGATGAACCGATTTTGATAGTTCTTTCTTTCGTTCAAAAGGTGACTTGATCGAAAGTGTTCTTAGCTTGGCCTCGTTTTTGTAGAACTTTAGCTACCGGAGATATTAATTAAAAACCGACTTAACGTTTTTCACAATTATGGTAGTAAAAACTACCCGTACGTAAAAATACTGGCCCTAATTGAAAGAACGAAGTTTTCTGCGCTTGATATTTGTTTGGAACTTCCAAGTTATATACAGTAGGAGCTATTATCTTGTTAAGTAAGTTTTAAATGCTATTCTAAGCCTTTATATGCGTGATTGGTAGCGATTTCATAGTCGGAAAATAAGGAGAAAAAGCTCAGTGATTTAAAATTTCTGTCTGATGTCAGTTCATATTTGTTAACTATGTGTATTCTGACCCGCGAAATTCATTTTAATATGAGGTCGGCTCTCTGGGATATGTTTTTCTTCTTTTTTTTAAATTTTGAATTTAATATTGGATTTTGTTATTGATTTGGTGTTTGTGTTATTTTCCCTTTTGGTTTTACTCGGCATCCTTCAAAGAAAGTGAGACTAAATTCTCTATTTACTGTTTGTAAAGGTGTTCCCGGCTCTGTTATTTCGTCGGTCGGAGTAAGTTGGGTGGAATGGGTCAGCGCTGCATTTATGCTGAAATAAAATGCGAAATTATTTCTAGCTTGTCCAGAAGCAGCTTTACTCTTGCTCCTGTATCCTACATCTACCGAGCATTCTAGAAATAATTTTTCACGTTCTATCTAAGCATTAATGTAGCGCTGACCCATTCCTTCCAACTCCCCCTCAACTTTAACGGAGATTTCTTTAAAGAGTAAATCATAGTCTTAATTATATTTTCGCAGTAGATGACTTTTTTTTAAAGAAACAGTGTTATTACCCTAACAGGAATACTTCCGCAGCAAATTTTACACATGGGTAGTTGATTTGGGACTGATAAGAAGCCCCCCACGCTTTTTTGTATTACATTAAACTTAAGCGTTTGGTCAATCACTTTATATACTTATCATCCAAAGATTATTTTTTACTTCTTAGTTCATTTTGCTATAAAAGCGTGTTTTTTTTTTTTAGTTTTTTAAACTGTTATTTTCTTTTTCTGTGTAGTTTAACTGTTATTCATTTCAACATAATTCAAAATCTTTTAGATTTATGAAATTGTCCCCTTCCCCCTCGTCCCCAAAAAAAGCGCGATTAAAGGTCTCGGGTGGCATTCGAAACGGGGTTCTCGAACAACAAAAAGAATAATAATACTCCTTAAAGTGTACAACAGCCGAGCTCTAAAAACATTCAACTGCGCCGATAAATTGCCTGTCCAGTAAATGTCTAATCCAGCTAATCCATCTCAGTCATTGATGTATGTGTGCAGAAATCATATTTACATTACTTTGAAAATTTGAGATACATTTTAATAAAAGTCTTGTTCAACAATGACCTGATCAACAATGAATTCCCGATTGAAGGCTCACCTAAACTTTGGCATGCAATTAGTTTAAAAAAATTATAACTCACGTTCTACTTACCTTGGAACATTGGAGCAAATTTTGTCGGATGCAGAAAAATCAAAGGTTTTTATAGGTATTTTTAAATAATTTTTGCGAGAATTTTTAAAAATAGTTAAAAAAATTTCTTTTATTTTTCACATTGTTGGATTTATGCCAAAATATTTATTAAAATTGGAATAAATTAACAATTAATAGGTAATTAATTAATTTGACTTTAGAATATTGCATTGTCATTGGGTTTGAGGTCGCGTGCCAAATTTCAAAACAATCCAATCGCAGGAAGTGGGCGAAATTTGAGTTGCAAGATTCCGTTACTAGTAGTGATGTGCCGGATCGTTAAAAAAGTAGATCCGCGGATACAGATACGGATACGGATCATTAGTGACAAGATCCGCGGATATGGATACGGATCCCAAATTTTTTTTTAAACCCAATTCAACTATCCAAGTGTAAAATTTGTTACGGAAGGTATTCCCTTCAGAATAATGGCAGTTTCTTCAAAAAATGTCAACAGCGGCAAAAATATAATCAAGGCTATGATTTACTCTTTAAAGAAATCTCCGTTAAAATTGAGGGATAGTTGGAAGGAATGGGTCAGCACTGCATTAATGCTTAGATGGAATGTGAAAAATTATTTCTAGCTTACTCGGTAGATGTAGGATACAGTAGCAAGAGTGTAAAGCTGCTACTGGACAGGCTAAAAATAATTTTTCCCATTTTATTTCAGCATAAATGCAGCGCTGACCCATTCCACTGAACTTCTTCGACCGACGAAATACAAAGCCGGGGACACCTTTACAAACATTAAATAGAGAATTTAGTCTCACTTTTTTTAAAGGATGCCGAGAAAAACAAATATGAAGAATAACAGAAACCCCAAATCTATAACAAAAACTAATATTAAATTAAAATTAAAAAAGCAAAACATGTCCCAGAGAGTCGACTCATATTAAGATGAATATCGCGGGTCAGAACACACATTTGTTAACAAATATGAACTGACAGAAGGTAAAAATTTTAAATAATTGAGCTTTTTCTCCTTATCATCCAACTCTGAAATCGCTACCAATCACGCTAATCGCTAATAATCTATCAATCTTTTTATTTAGAACTGCATTTAAAATTTACTTAACAAGATTATAGCTCTTTCTGTAGATAAGTTGGAAGTTTTAAATAAATATCAAACGCAGAAAACTTCGTTCTTTCAATTAGGCCAACATTTTTAACGTACGTGTAAATTTTTACTACCATAATTGTGAAAAACGTTAAATCGGTTTTTAATTAATATCTCCGGTAGTTAAAGTTCTACAAAAACGAGGCCAAGCTAAGAACACTTTCGATCAAGGCACCTTTTGAACGAAAAATGAACTGTCAAAATCGGTTCAACTGTTCAGGAGCTACGGTGCCACAAAAAGACACTGATACCACTTTTAAAACTTATATTTCCCCTTCCTTTTTGCAACGGGGTGGGGGGGGGGGGGTGCAAATTGCCTTCTGAAATGATACCTTATAATTTAAATAGGGAGTAAAACCTAATTTAAATGGAATTTAAGAGTCTTTTATTCAAATATTTAAAATTTTTTAGAATAGAAATGATCCGTTTAAGATCCGTTAAAAAAGTAACGGATACGGACACAGATCTTTATTTTCCCCCTGATATCCACGGATACGGATATCCGGAACATCACTAGTTACTAGATACATACATGCAGGTGAAGCTAATAAAAGCGTGTTATAGATAGAATTTCGTACAACGTATAAACATGTAGTATATAATGACAACAACAATTTTTGGCTCGTAATTTTCTTTCCTTTTTTCGTGTTTTTCCATGTTATCTAAAACACACTAAAATATATTTAAATTTTATCTGTGTTCTGGCTGGCGAGATTCCTTTACATATGACGTGCGGATAATAAAAAGTTGAACACCACTGTTCTAAAGTAATGCTGCACCGATCTGGCTCTTTCTTGAATGGATATATCTTCTGTCAGCTGAGTGAGATTGTTTATTGAATTGCTTGGGATGTCGTCATTGAATGTTTTACTTACAGCGATTGTTTAAATGGAGCATTTGTTCGCTTTTCTGTCAGCGTAAGAGCACATATGGGTTCTCCAATTATGCTAGAAGCTAATAAAGGAATGGACTTCACTACCTTTTATGTATTCCCAAAAGGAAAAGTTCCTTTTATTCTCTGTGCTTACGTGAGATAATAAAAGCATTTAAGCCAATAAGATGCAGAAGGGCAATGTTCACGTGATTGATTCCAACCATTGAGAATGTTACTGAGAATAATTGAAGGTACGTTAGGAAATAAGCTCATTTATATTCAAGGCATCCAGCATAGCATTGACGAATCTATATAACTGTCATTATTAGTACTGACTAAATGAAGCATTTAATTAACCAAAGAAGACGCTAAGGTCTTTATATATATATATATATATATATATATATATATATATATATATATATATATATAATTAATATAATCTAATAATATTTTTAAAAAAAAGAATATTTTTATTTTGCTTAGTAGAACGTCATACGTGATATTCAATTTCTTTTGCTATTTGTCTATGCCACGAATGGGGAGAACAAGTGCAGTGGACAGAAAGATTTTGGAGGAAGACTTTATTTTAGGCTATTTTGGGTGGCTAAAGGGGTAAAGGTTAGCAGGCTCTCCCCCAAAAATGTTTTGGAATTATATAGTTTTAGAATTGTTTCGTCGACGCTTGAGGTACGACGAGGTGGTTTGAGGTCTCTCCCCCGGAAATTATTGGAAGCTCAGGTCTCTCTTCGGTGATGTAAAAGTAAGGGTGGCTCTTCCCGAAAAAAATTCCCGAACTAGTGCCTTGAACGCAATTTTAGGCCATCTTTAGCAAGGTTTGAGAAAAGAATTCGAGAGTTCTCTCTCGAAAAGTTTGCGAAGTTGAAGCTTTAGAATCGTTATTTCAAGCTATGATTGGGTGACTTATTGACCAAGAAAGAGGTTTGGAGGTTCTTCCCCGTAAATTTTTTTGAACTGATGAAATCCTAAAACTCAATTTTAGACTTTCTTAGATGAATTTAAAGGGAGATTCAGGAGACCATCCCGGATTTTTTTCCAAATGGGGGCATATATATATATATATGTGTGTGTGCGTGTGTGTGTGTGTGGTGGTGTGTGTGCGTGTGTGTGTGTGTGGTGGTGTGTGTGCGTGTGTGTGTGTGTGTGCATACGCATACATACATGTATATACTAGTTTTGAATTGTGTATCGAGGCAGCCATAGGAGGCGCCTAGTATCAGGATTTAAAACTGAAGTTTAAAAGCGTGGCAATAAAGTGCAAATATATGAGCTAAAATGTCGCACCCGTGAAAAATGGCTTTAGGAATACGCAGAAAAAAGGATACTTTCGTAATGGTAGATACTATTTTCTTCTTTTAATTCGTTGAATCTTGTTCCAAACGTACCTGGCTGTTGAGGACAATGCCATCTGCAAGAGATTTTCGTCTTCTAAGCTCCCGGATCAGTTCAGAAAATTCTTCTTTGAGTTCGTCTAGTTTCTGTATCAGTTTTGATTCTGTTGATGTTCGGCACGGCTTGATGACCACCACATTATCGCCCGCTTGTGTTGTTACCGCTCCACTTGTGAGTGCATTCAACTCTTGGCTTACTGCATGAATCTCTTCTTGAACTGAGTACAATTTTTGCTGCAACTGAAATCAGAGGAATAAAATAATAAGAAATTTAATGAAATGTGAAGAATAGTATAGTCGATAAAATACTTTAGTGAAATTTGCGGACTTCATTGCGCTATTATGCGTCTAAATTGGCAAACGCGATTTCAATTTTTGTAAAAAAATAGATCAGTTTTTTCTGGAGGTATTTTTAAAAGATAAATTTTTAAGCTTCTGTACTGGGCCATTCCACGGAAAACGGCCATTTTGTCTCGCATGTTACTCCTCGTTACATATTTCATTAAAAAATACTTTAAAATATTAATTAACACATTTTTTCAGCTTAACAAATTACAAAGTTATGTGTGATTTCTTAAGCATAACATTTCGTCATTACCCTTTAAAATTATTACTTTTTAATGCAATATATGATCAGTCACGTGCGGGACTAAGGGTTGAATTTTTCGTGGAATGACTACTGCGTTCACGAAAAGGACAGACCGAAAGTAAACAGGCAGGTTGTCAGAAGGTTTGCTATTACATCCCCTTTTAAGCATCCTCTCTGAAATAAAAATGTTAACCAATAATGTTTGCATTCGCCGTCTACTTGGCAATGATTTGTTCTTGTTGAAGCCAAACACGTGATTGAGGTAACCAATTGTCACATTGTTTACATATATATATATATATATATATATATATATATATATATATATATATATATATATATATATATATTTTTTTTTTTTTTTTTTTAATGGGACAAAGCTAACTTGGCAGCAATGTGAAGCTATGCAGAATACTACATGCCCATTCACAGCATTATTGCGCTGTCAAGTTAGGTTTGCTTCAATTACAGTCTATCTTTCACTTGAACGCAGTATAGTTTGAGATTTTTATAAATTTGGGCTTCTGTTTTTGGGATCTTTTTCCAATGCCTGTTCTAGTACTACAAGTTCAGCATTAGTGTAAATGTCAATTAAAACATATACGTAGTTTCGTACGGTTACAGCTACATACGGTGTTGAACTCTGGTAATGAAAGGCGCTGCTTTCTGTTTAACAAAACGTTTAAACACCTCACGTGACGTTTATTTTCCGTTGTGACGATACAGCGATAACTGATATATTAATTGCACTTTTTCTTCTTTTCCCCTTTTTCGTTTCTTTTTACGATGTCATAATTAATTCTTAAACCTGTGAAATATTATGGCGCAAACCTAATATTCACACGACAATTTATCGCTTTTCCATGAAATTTTAGAATGTGTCAAAGACTTTTCGAACACCTTGTATGACTGCATTATTCTTCATCAAGATCGTGCAATAAAACAAAGATAATGGAGTCTTTTTAGTTTATTTTGCACAACAATTAATACCTCTGTGTTACCGAAACACTGCCCTAATGTGATGCCAGTACAGTCTGACCACCGATGAGATGGAAGGGCAAACATCCGGTTTACAGGCGGAAATAGATGCATCTATTAATTTTTCAGGGATGCCAGCTTTTATAAACGTGTGCAAGCCTCTAAATTAAGCAGAGTTATATTCAAATTAGCGGAATGCGCGCATCAAATTTTTACTTTTCCCCCTCATTCAGATAGAATCGTCTTAATTGGACGTTTGCCAATTCCATACAATCCGTAGGCAGACAGTAAGTTGCTTTCTGATTTAGTTTCTTGAATGAATAAGAACTGGGAGGTCATTCCAAGCTCGTCAGCTTGCGAGATCGAGATTTTCGCTCACGTGATCGGTTGTGACGTAGAAATGTCACAAAGTAGCATTTTAATAAACTCGAACTTAGCTTGCGGCTAGGTTCGAGTAGATTAGAAAACTGTTTTGCGACATTTCTACGTCACAACCAATCACGTGAGCGAGAATCTCGATCTCGCAAGCTGACGAGCTTGGAATGACCGCCCTGCACTTTATTTTAATAAGGAAATGCGTACCATTCTTAAGCTGTTGCTTCCATACAGTATTTCTCTAGATTAAAAAAAGAAAACAAAAGAAAAACTACGCTGAACAGTGAAAACAAAAAAACGAGGATTTTTATTTAATAATACCCATATTTTTATTACATGAATGTTATTCAGCTTGCATGTCATTCAGAATCGAGATATTCAGCTGTTTAGCGAGCGATTCAATGCTAATGATGCCCCTTTTCTGAGAACATTCCTAACAGATTTAAAAATGAAAAGCCCCAGGTCATTCGCAACGACTTAGTAACGGTTCCTGAAATAAATTGCTACGTTCTTCGAACTTTTTCTCCTCAAAAGATAGTCTTTTATGAAACATAAAGGACCAGAGCTATTAGAATCACGAAAGAAAAGCATAAGTAATTCATTAACTTTTAATAAGAGGTTACGGTAGCTAAATTAGCTGGGCTCATTAAAAGAATTTATTGTTATTTACTGAAGGCATGTTTAAGATTCATTTGTTACATATTCAGGAACTTTATTTTCATTTTTGAATATTTCCTCCCAATTAACTGTTCAGTAATGATTTTGTGGCATCGCTTTGATTTATTTTAATGCTAAAGGTTTTAAGCATTTTATTCGCAGAGAAATTGAAAGCATCTGTGTTGCTGAATTTTTCAAGTGTATTTATTATTCAGTTGTGCTAAGTGTTTCTTTCTTGGCATCTATTTGCTACATCTTGTCCATCGATCAGATTGCTTGACAGGGGGGATGCTTCTGATTAATATATCGGAACACGAAACATTGCTTACAGAAAACTTGCAATGGATATTTTCCATAATAACATGCCACTTTGAAGAAAAGTAATTAAAAAAGTTAAAAATAAAAAAAAAATTTAATTTTAAATTGTTTATTGAACTTGATTGTGCTATAAGTATTTAGATTAAAATGCGACACACTGTAAAGAATCACTTCATGTATTACTTGGTTGCAATGTGGTTTTTATTGTTTTACTAGAAAATCGCCCGCGAAGATATGACGGGTGAAAATTGCTTCTAAATTTGAGCGAACAACTGCTTGTTTGATGATATTTTCATAGTTGAAATTGTAACCCTAACTCCAGTGGATGAACCCTAAACTCCAGTTGATAACGTTCATTGTTGACCCCTTTTTCGTTTCTTCATTCCCCTGAAATGACAATCTTAGCAGTAAAACAGTTAAGTTACCGGATCCAGTTCAGCCTTGTCACAATAAAGCCTTCCCCTGCATGTTAAGGGGTTACTAGAGCCGCTATATAGACAGGCCGACGCATGAGCTTAAGTTTAGCCATTTTGGATCGGATTTTTCATTGTTGCACTGCTTGGGTTACCACAGCAAAGTTTCGGATATCGCCAAATTAGCAGAAAATAATATTTTATTTTATAAATAATTCACGTGCCGCTAATAATTGCGTACAATGAACAATCACCAACGCGATAACTTGCCAGAAAAGACAACCACTCAAACACGCGCTCCGATCCAAAAAGGCTAATCTTAAGCTGATGCGTCGGCTCGTATATATAGGGGCCTTAGGGGTTACAGTACCTCAAAAATGATGAAACGATCAAAAAAAATTTTATTGCTTATTTCAAAACTAAAAACTATTCTGAACACAGGGGAAAAGCTTCAGTGTTTAGTTCAAATATTTAAAAAGTTATGAGTGGTTTTAGGCCATGCTCGCTACGTGTTCTTATGCAAAAGAAAAACTTTAAATTGCATTTTTCTCGATGATGGTTTTTTTGTATTTTCATGTCATTAGAATCCCTAAGGATTTTTTTCTATTAAAGATACAGCTTTAAAGTAATACCTTTTGCAATTGGGATAACATATTTGACAAAACTGTGCATTGGATAAGCATTTTATAAATTACTGAAATGTTTAGAGCATGTTAAACCTTTAAAAACCAAATAATAAAAAAAAAAAAACTTTGATTTTTTACATAATTAATTACAGAAAATTTTCTAATAAACTCATAAGCAAATGAATGCACAGATTTTTAGAGATGGTTATAGTGATCGTTTAGCAAAAAACTTTTTTTAAATTAGTGCAAAAATAAAAAAGCCTTAGAGATTTTAAAAAATTGAAATTTTCCTCAATTTTTTGAAATTTTTAAAAAAATAGGCAATTTTTTTAAATTTTGAAAATAAATTATAGACTACGAAATAAGTATGCATGTTATGGTTTCAAAGAAATATAAAATTTCTTTAAATTAAAAAAAAATGTTTGAAAGGTACTGTGACTACTAAAACATATTATCAAATTGTCATGCCGTGGCGAGAGTTTCATTGTTGATGATGTCGGGAACGTTATTCGATCATTGGCTATAATATATATGAGGATTTTAATGACTCAGCACTACCCTAGTGTAGGCACTTTATCCACTGAATATTTAAGAACTACAGCCCTTTGAGACCCAGTTCTGTAATCTGATTTGGCGCCCGGTCTTTCTTGTGCCGCCATTAAGGCGAAAATGCGAATGATACTGGAGAATTTAATCCAGCTTTTCACCAGATGGAAGTATCTGCGTTCTCACGATGCAAAACTGCACTAATTCAATTTAGCCGAAAATACCCGACACAAATACTGTGTAATGTAATGAGAAAGTTAACAACCCGATACGCACTGGATTCAAGTACAGTGAAACCTGTGTTTTACAATACTGTCTTTAACAATAAACCCGTCTATAACGATATTTTCCTTGGTCCCTGGAAAATGTCAGCATAAATAATCAAACTGCCTATAACGATAACCTGTCTATAACAATATTTTTTTAGGTCCCAATAGTATCGTTGTAGACAGGTTTTACTGTAAATGGAATTGCGTATGGTATATCACATTGTGTCGGTACGCACGTGTAATAACTATGAATTTGAACTAGGAGTTAAAAAAACAACAACCCAGAATCGTCTTTTAAAACCAGTCATAATACGGTAATAATCATACATTTTAAAACTATTAGGAGGTGTCCAATGATGACACACTTTTTTCAACATTTTTGACCCTCCCCCCCCGTTTGTGACAAAATGTCACACTTCACATACCCCCCCCCCCTTTATCACATGTCATGCTATTCCTATAAAAACCACAACCCCCTCCTCCTTCACTCTTTAAAGCGTAACATCATTTGTGAACACCTTATAACTCAAACCCCAGGAGAAAACTCTTGCTGTTTCAACCCACTGACTTGAAAACTGAAAATCCAGTGATTGGGAACATTATGAAGAGAAATAAAAAACCATAGAGAGTAAAGAAATTTACATAGAGAGGCCCCGTCTATGGTAAAAAGGAGATGAAATTGAAGCCGGAATCATGGGATACAGTGGTGCAATGATAAGCGGGGTTATGATAACATGATCGCTTCGCGAGAATAGTTGTCACCAATCTCGCAAAGAGACCGAATCAAGTAGCTGGCAGATTGGTTTGCATTTTAATTCATGTTTTAATGCAATTTCAAAAACGTGTTTCATAAACTTACGACTGTATCTAAGTTTAAATCAACTACCAATTGAGATTCAATAATAGAATGTTTTGAATCAAAATGTATCTGAAGATATTTAGCAAAGCTAAGGATCTTGGGATACGGCGGTGCAACTTCTGGTTTCAATTTATTAGTATAACGGGGTTTCTTTATGTAATTTCTTTACTCTATGTAAAAAAAAACGGACAGTTCTCCATTTCATAAGTAAACATGGGAACTACTTTGATATACCCCCCCAAATCGGAAATTTGGCGACTTTTTTTGTTTTTATTGACACAAAACTTTGTTGCCACAAAAATTTTTGCCACAAAACTTTTAAAAAAACTCAAAAAATGGTACAAAATACATGAAAATACTAAATTTGGCAACAGCAAAAACCTAAAAGCTGAAAAAACCCAAATTGGCAACACCAAAATAAGGAACAGCAACCCTAAAAAGTCCGTAGGGAATGCCAGATTTGGCGCGTAATTTTTGGGGGTGTATATCAAAGTTATACCTAAACATGAAATAAAAGATAAAAACATTCTTGGTTTAGCACTTCTTTAAATATCTTACAGTTTACGGTATTGGAACAGCTAAACTTTCACCAAATCGCTTGGTCTCAAAGAATCCAAATGAATGTGAGGCTCACCTCTTCGTCCGGAGGATTAATAATTTCTACGAGTCTTCTCTCTTCGGTGAAATGGCTCCGCCTCCTGTGCTCTCCGGGAATTCTGCGCCTTGCCAGGAGATGTGACAGTCGGCTGATCTGAAATATGCAACAGATGAAAGTGGTTATGTTTGTGGAAGAGCCATACATGGGAAGGAAAATGTTTCTGAAGTTGACAGCTGCAAACAGAAAGAGAGCTGCTGTTTTGGAAATTGTAGTCGGAGCGAGAATGAGAGTGGTGTAAGGGCAAATAACATACTTACTGGTCAAAAGTATTGCAAGTTTGAGAAATCTAATATTTTGGAAGATAAGGCCATAACCAGTGGCGTTTCTTGCATGGGTGTACCCCAGGGCAGTAATTTGTGGGGCCATTCCCCGCCCGTCAAAAAAAAAAAAAAAAAAAAAAAAAAAAAAAAAAAGAAAAAAAAAAAAAAACTTTAACGTAAACATGAAATTCGTACAAACTTCAGAAACATTTTTTTCTTGTGATGTAACGAAAGTTTACATTACAAATATAAGTTATGAGCACATTTTATGGAACATTTCCCTTAGATGCATATTTAACCGACCCTCCCCGCAAGATTTTGCTCAATTTTTATTGAAATTTGATAGTTTAAACATAATGTAAATGCATTTTTGAACGCTTTTAAGATTTGAAGTATTTGTATTTTTCATGAACTTCTAAATACACTTTGGGTGTCAACCCCCCCCCAGAAGGGTGTCACCAGGGACAGATCGTCCCCTCCGCCTTTCGGTAGTGACGTTACTGCCATAACAATAGTACTTGTTCAATTGAACTAAACTACTTAAAGTGTAAATGTAATATTAGAGACATTTAAAGAAACAATAATTTAAAATTGTTATCATGAACTGCCGAAAGAAGCGTTGCAAAACCTCGGGGATTACATGTTTAAAAGGAAGGCTGTAGTTATTTAAGTCAGAGGTCGCACAAAATCATTTTTAATGCTTTTCTGTTTGTTCAATTGCCGCCATTTTTGTTCTTTCTTTTGAGAAGAACTCGAATTTGCTTCTTTGTTTCAGTTTGTTCCGAGATAACGAAAATGGATTCCCGTTTCTGATATCCTGAATTTTTTGTGCGTTATTTTTCCAGCAATTAAATAATTACTTCGTTTAATTACCTAATTACGTCTTGTCTTGAGCAAACTTAATACTTTAAAATTAGAAAATATCAGTAGATTTGATATAAATATTAATATTCTCCCCCCTTTGTTTTGTTCCTGAAAAACTCCTACATTTCTCAAACTTGCCATATTTTTGGACACTAGTATAATTTCGAGTTTAAGTGAAAAATCATCAAATAAGCTTTGAGCTAAAATATGATTGGAATGAAAAGACGATATAAATAAAGCATGAATGGTCAAGAAAATACAGTATTACACACAAATATACATTTTCTTAATGATTTGTGCTTTATTTATGTTGGTTTTTCATTTTAATCATAGTTTCGAGTCTTTGAAGGATTTGTAATGCAAGCTGCAAAAACATCAGGACGGAGTATATTTTCATTTTGAGAGAAGGATTTCAAGTATTTTTTATTACAGTGAAATTTCGTTACAACAAATACCAGTGCATGAAAAAAAAAAAAAAAAAAAAAAATCCATTTCTGCGAAATAAATATAAGGTCTCGATTTACTTGACATTACAGTGCTTGAATTCCATTGCAATAAAAATCCCAATACAGCGAATTAAATGTGCCACTTGATGTTCGTTGTATGTGTATTAATGTGTCGACTTTGGTGAAAAGTTACAGTTGGGCCATAAGAACTCGGCACTCGATAGCCCGAAAACTCGATCCTGAAAACTCGGTCGCATTCAGGCAGGACGAAAAAAAATCTCTCGAGGAAAAACCTGTCGCGCATTCCCAATAACCCGGCATTTTCAACAACTCAACTGCTTTTCAGAACTCTACAGTAATTGTAACTTGCTTTAAAATAGTTAAAGATGACTTATATCACTGGCATTAAAAAATTTAATGGGTTTACATAAGGAAAGTCGAATACATGCAAGGACTGTTATGAGTGACTGATACTCCTTCTAAGAGAAAATTATAGCTGTCGGTTCAATGAGCGGCTCTGAAATTAACTTATACTACAGTTATTCTCATCTGAACAGCAGTTTCGATTAGTCGACAATTTTCGTGCACTCCTAGTGCACTTCCATTTTAGTGTTTTTTTCTATTTTTTGCACAATTGAAACATTAAAAGAAAAACTAAAAAGGTACTCAAATCCATGCTAACCCAAATTTGAAATTTTGACGTAAACCACTGTCATTCTAACTCGTCCAATCATTCGCCAAAGCTGATTCCGTTGCGTTTGAAGTAGCGTTTCATTTTTCTTGTTTCTCGTATATAGTGCATAGCAGGAATGCATGAATTTGGTATTGGAAAGTTAGAAAAATATTATTATGAATGCAGTTAATGTAACTACAAAAAGTGGTAGCTATTGATACATATGAATGAAGGCTTGATTAAGGCATCAAACACAGTTGGAGTTTATTTCGTAAAGGATCATATTTTTCCCAATCACTTGTATTTAATGATTTTCATGTAATCGTTTTTCATAAAATTCAAGTGCTTAAACTATTATCGATGAATGAAAGTGCACTAACTTCACTATATTATTTCACAAGAATGTGCCAAAATTATGCAATTTAAAGAAAATTCATTGCTGTCTGCGTATGAACTTGTAATTTTCTCTTTACTTATTTTTATTTACATATTTATTTTAAAAAAATTTTTGCTCTTAAAATGGTTTTAAACTATCTTTCAGGAAATAATATTAGGTTTAGGTTTTTTTTTAAAATTATATCTGAAAAAAAGCTTTTTCGATGAATACATTATTTATTAAAACAGCGATAAATAATACAAAATGAAATATTTGCTTCTTACTTTTTCAACTTTCTCTAATCTTTATTAAAAAAATCTTTGATTTTATATTTTTATAACTATAAAAGTTCACTAATTTACTATTTATTTTTTCACAAGAATGCATCAAATATCAATCTTATGCAATGGAAAAAAAATCATTGCTACTTGTTTGTGAATTCTTTTTTACACACTTTTCTTTACTTATTTATGCTAAAAATTTTGTTCCTAGAAAAAAAGTTTTAAAACCTTCGATTAGGAATTAAAATTCAGTTCATATAAAAAGCTTAATTAGTTTTGGGAAATGTTTTCACTGTTATCTTTTTCTTCTTTTTTCTTATAAAAATTTCCAAGAGGGGCTCACTGCAGACTGAGAGTTTATTTGAGGCAGTGAGAAGCAAAGGGATGCAAGTGGATATTTTCAAGTTTTGAGTAAACCGCGTTTAAAGATTAGCTCCTAGGTAGGCTTTCATAGAAATTTTTTTCTAAATCATGCTCTATGGCAGCAACTACCAGGGCTACTAGTACCATCTCTTGCCCCAAGACAGAGGAGGGGTTCACCTACCATGTGTACTGGTTATCTCCAAATTTTTAATTTTGCCACTTACATTCCTTTGCTTCTCACTGCCTCATTTGTACAAAAGTAAACTTCACAAAAATAATTATTTTCTGAGAAATTTGCATCCATTTTCAAGGATTTTGTAAAATTCTGAATTTTTTAAATGGTTGAATGCTAGAGTTTTTTGTTTACGTCTCATTGATTGCATCTCGGTTTTGGAGAAACGAAAAATGGAGAGCTATAAATATGCTTTGCTTTAGAAACTCTAACATTTCGAAATTTATATATTTTCTTTTACCGTTACTCTTATAAAAACTGTCCACAGTGACTTTATTTAAGACCTACTACGTCAGTTGGAAAGCAGCCTGCCTTTCCTGTACAGACTGTTTTTCCAGGATTTGAGGACAACATTTTAAGGATTCTTTGAATTTTCATTTCCTCTATCATGGGAGAGAAAAATCTTCTTTGGCTTCTAGCACTGTAATTTTGGGATAGAGGATGAAAGAAAAAGAATCTAAAGTAACGAAGAAAGAGAACACTAAATTCTTTTACAAATATGTTCGGTTTTTCTTATCTTTCTTCTATAGCTCTTACAAAAAGTTATTGAAGAAAATTTAACTCCAGAACTTGTATTGCTGTACGAATGCAATTTTTTTTAGTAAGAACAATACAACACATTTTGAACAATTGAGCAAAATTTGTAGGATTTCAAACTGCTTTAGTGTTAGTTGTGGTGACAAAATACTTTTGTGTGTTGTAGTAATTTATCCAAATTGTTTCGTGACAAAACCACTATCAATAGGTATCGAAAAGTAATTGAACTCTTTGAAAATCGTTAATTCGGTTAAAGATCGTACTTATTGAGATCTAGACCTAATATGTATGTTTGATTGAATAATTAAAATTATTGTTTACGAATTTGTTAACTTACGTATCGTTGTTTTATGCGCAAAACACAACACATATATATTTTTTAAATTGAAAACTAATATTCCTTGTTTGAATGCACAGTTTAAGCTGAATATTGATATCATTTAAGTAAATGGAAAAACAAAAGTTTCCTTCACAAAAGAGTTTTGCTCCTTTATGCACTAAACACAAATGTTCTTATAAAATACTCGTGTTTTAAACGTACAGCTTCTTGATATCAATTTGCGTATCAGGAGGGGGGAGGGGAAGCCAACTTAAAAAAAAAATCAAAATGAAATGTTGTTTTCTGTGCAAAACACACTATTTTATCATTGAAAATTAACATTTATGTTTTAAATGCATAGTTTACGTAAAATATTTGTACCATTTAAGTGGAGGAAAAAAAAAGAAATTAACTTAAAAAAATAGTTCTTCACTTGCGTATTCATTTATTTCCTACGTCATCTTTCACTATCAATACATGTTTTTAAAAAATTCATTTAACCTTATTTCTATTTGATAACGATATCTCAAAACATATTGATTTATTTTTAAAGAAACACTTTTTTTCCCAACACTCCTCTAACCATTGAAAAACATCTGCTTCATTTAAATAATCGCTCAACATATTAACTTGGGAAAACATGCTGATATCTTTTCAGAGAAATCAACGGCGGAACAAGATGCACAATATTAATGTTAAAAAGATTTCAGTCTTTCCGGAGCTCCAGCTTGAGACAGATGTTTCCGACACGCAAAGTTTAGAGGATTTGAATCTTTTCATCGGAACAAAAGCCAAAGCGACGCCAAGAAAAGAAGTTTAGTAGAAGAATGAACCAGAAAAGAGGTAAACTAAGTTTTTTAAAAGTAAGTTGTACCCAATATGGTGAAATTGTGAGTGAACCCTTCTCATATCTTTTAAAACCGGAACTCAGCAAGGATTGGCGATATTAGTTCCTTAACTTCTATTCTTGCGGAAGAGATATGAAAGAATGGGAGGTGAAAAAATCCTGGGTAAATATGATTTAAGACCTTAGCAGGGGATGGCATCGTGTGGTTAAAAGTATTCCTTAGACTCAAATCATCGTAGAATTATGTACATAGAATAAGGTAAATCCTTTTACCATGTAATATAAAGCAAGATTAATTATCTTAATTGAATTATGAACCATGAAATAGGCACAGTTTTTAGCTGTTTCGAGGCTACTTAGAGATACTTCCACAGTGTGTGCCGGCGTAGTGGTTAGGCGTTGGCTTTTTTTATGCCCAAAGACGCGGGTTTAAAGCCGGCTCTAGTCAGTGGAAAAATACAGATAATCGTCGACGTTTATCTTGTATGAATATGTGGCATGTGAAGGATTCGTTGAGTATTCGTTTGGCTTTCAATGCTCTAGGAGGAGTAATTAAATTCTTAGAACAATTTCGCATCGAAGAGAGCCCAGGGGCCCCCATCTAATGGGGAAACTGGGTGTCCAAATTATGTGATAATGGCTATCTGTATATAGAGGTGCCGCATGAAATAATTGATGCTAACTCCTGGGGGAAGCACTAGATTCTTAAGTCTAAAAATTGTGAGAAATCAGTGCGTAGTCCTGTTATTAAAAAGAAAGAAAGAAAAAAAAAATAATTTGAATTTTGACATCTTGAATTCAAATTATGTTTTTCGCAATCACGAGTGTGCGTATGTAGGCATGCGTGTTTGTGTGTGGGGGGTATGTGTATGTGTGTGTAGGCATGTGTGTCTGTGTCTGTGTGCAGGCATGAATGTGTGGGTAGTTGTTTGTATGTGTGCGCGTATGTGTTTGTGTGTGTGTGCAAGCATGTGTATCTGTGTATGTGTCTGTGTGCAGGCATGAATGTGTGGGTAGTTGTTTGTATGTGTGTGGGTAGTTGTTTGTATATGTGTGTGTATGTGTTTGTGTGTGTGTGCATGTGTATGTGTCTATGTATTTGTGTGTGTATGTGTTTGGGTGTCTGCATGTGTAGGTGTCTATGTATTTGTGTGTGTATGTGTTTGTGTGTGTGCATGTGTAGGTGTCTATGTATTTGTGTGTGTATGTGTTTGTGTGTGTGTGCATGTTTAGGTGTCTATGTATGTGTGTGCGTATGTGTATGTGTGTAGGTGTATGTGTGTGTATGTGTTTGTGTGTATATGTGTGTGCGTGCGTGTGTAGGTGTATGTGTGTATGTGTTTGTGTGTATATGTGTGTGCGTGCGTGTGTAGGTATGTGTGTACGTGTTTGTGTGTATATGTGTGTGCGTGCGTGTGTGTGTGTGTAGTTGTGTATGTATGCGCGTGTGTGTAGTACATGGATGCAACCTGGAGACTGCTTTCGCTATAGGAGCAGCATCGTGAGGAGCCGGTCTACGGTGATGCTGCAGAGGGTGGCGGTGGAAAATAAAATCAAAGGACATCAAAACAGTCAAGTGAGAACAATAAGCAATCGTGACTGCTCAAAAAAAAAAAAAAAAAAAACAATGTCGAAATTCCCAAGCAAATGTAAAACAAACGCTATAAGTAAAAACAAGTTTATGCCATATGAACGGATTAAGGACTGTCCATAAAGAATGCACACTTTTTTTCAACATTTTCCAACCTTCACCCCTTTTCCAAACTAAGTGTTACATTTCACCTTGCCCCTCGGTCCCATTTGTCTCATGTCATACTGTTTTTTAAATATATTCTTATGAAAAAAATGCGGAGTGTCACAGTTCTGGTCAGCCTCTTCCTCCCTCTTGTACAAACGGTCACAATTTCACGAACCCCATCCCTCTCAATGATTGACATCAATTGTGGACAGCCCCTTAGGCTATCGGTCATATTACATCGATTAAATGCAGCACAAAGCAGCTGCTACCACAAAAATTCCTTCACCGTATTTTTTTTTTTTTTTTACAGAAACAGTAAAACAAACATAAATTAAGCACAAAGCACACAAAAAGAAAAGTTTGTCGTGTATTTAAATCAATAATCAATATTAAGCTATGCAACTATGACTGAACTCAAAGGTTAAAATTCACCTTTCTCAATTATCTTGCATAAATTATCCTAATTAAAATAATAATGAAATTGACTTTGTGGTTACAGAACTCGATGCAAAAAGTCCACACCCATGTCATATGACTATGCGGCATGCAAAAGATCCCTAGGGCATTTCGTTTGGCTTTGAAACATCCTCTGCAAAGTTATATCCCAAGTGCAGTTTCGCATCGATAAGAGCCCAGGTGCCTCCATCTAGTGGGGATACTGGGCATCAAATTCTTATGAAGATGACATTCCGCTGGTAAAGGTGCCACGTTAAAGAATGGAAGCCATATCGGGGTATCGCACAGGGCTGTGAATATTTGGATTCATTAATGCCCCATTGGTTACAAGGGGGTAACCATTGGTTGGCAATTGGTTGCTGCCCCATTGGTTACAGAACTTGTAATATGATGTATATTCACTTGACACTAATTATTAATTTTTAAGCCAAATGCCTTTGACAGTTTTTTGAGGATAGAAATATTCAATTAAAGTTTCTTTCTTCTTCTTTTTTTTTAAATAAATGAACTATACAGATAGAACTATTTGACATGATCTTTGTCCAAAGAAAAATATAATCTGTGTTAAAACTATCTGTAAATACAATCTATCAGTTTTGAACTTATTTATGGGTATTGAAAATGTGCTTTCAAGGTACATAGAGTATTATTTTACGGATATGTTCATTTCATAAATGTAGTATAACCCACTACTCTTAGTACTGTTGTTTATCACGTGCTTTATTGCGAATGTTTAAAACTTTTTAGTCATTCCTATCAACATGTTTTGGTCACGACAAAGCATAATCAGTGATATTTATCGATAAAATGATGGATATCGATCGAGAAAATTATTTCTACTTCTTTCGAAACTGCTTTTTAAGTAAGCGAACTCTTATATTATGCGCTTCTTTTTTTTAATTGTGTAAATGATATTCGAAGAATCCTCTCCCCCTCCCACTAATTCAAAAAAAAAAAAAAAAAAACCCAAATCGTATGTAGGTGAAAGTGAGCATCTTTCCGAGTTTTATTCATATAGTTATTCAGTATATATAGTATTTACAGCAACAGCAATTAAGATTTGAAATTATATGATGAAATGTAATTTGACTTAAAAATATTTAAACGATTTTTGCAAGTATATTAATGTAGTTTACCCGATAGGTGGGGTCAGTTCACGAAAACTGCTTTTTGTTTTTTAAGGACTTTTTTTTCATACTTTGAAAGGAAAGAACCCGAGTTTCAATGTTTTTGCTAAAGTCAATAATTTTGAAAAGTCGTGGATTTAAATTTTAATATTTAAATTCACATCCTGAAGCTAGAACTAGTTTTTTAAGCATAAGTTCCTCATCTTACCCCACCTTCCCCTAACAGTAATTTTTGCGGTTTAAATGAGTTTTTTTTTTTTTTTTTTTTGAATCATCAGTTTTATTAATAGAAATTTAAAAAATTTGAAATGAATGGACTAGAATTTAAAAAAAATCCACTTGGTTTTAGAAGTATTTCATATGAACAAAGTATTTCATATTTTCAGATTCAAAGATAATGAATTAAAAGTCACCTGAACTAACAGAAAGATCGGTTACTGAAGTGACTTTTTTCCCATCTCCAAAACATCACATTTCGTCCACAGACCGCAATAGTGAAGCGAAATTAAATTTCAGTTTTCTTATGCATGCTGTAATGTAATTAAGCTGAAATCTAGAGCTCCATTTACGGCGGTACATTATCATGTAAGTGGTAGTAAATTTTCGTCTGCTTTTTCGCATTTAAGTTTTCGTGTTTTGTCGACTGAGCTATGTATTTAATTGGAACGCTGTCTACCGTTGAACATACATTAGATTATGCGGTACGACGGAACGAAAAAAAAAGGGAATTTCCCCCCAAAATTACGGAATTTCCATAAGGACATTGCTTTTCGTTTATAGGCCTTAATGGTAAAACGAGGTTAACTTTTAATTTTCTTTCGCTGTAACTTAATGGTGCTCCAATCACCAGGTTGTTCAAGTTATTAAACGCAGGACAGCAAGTTACAGTTTATTAAGTGAGACATTTTGTGACGATTATATTAAAGACTTTGGGTCTTACGAAATTCTCGTTCAGAGTTAGCTATTTCAACTACAGAGTGTTCCAAAAAAAAAAAAAGATTCATCTCCATGATCGGCATGTTTAATGAAGAAAACAAAGACATGCTTGGATCGTAAGAATTTAATAAAGTTCAACGTGCCAACCCCACATGTTAACGCAAAGATCAGTCCCAGATCTACAAATTTGGGCCCCTCTCGCAACAAAATCTGTGGGACCTCTCCCCAGAGGCCAGTTGTGTATATTTGCAACGTTAATGAGTCTTAGTGATAGTTTTTTCTAATTTCTTGGACCTTTGGGCCCCTTAAAGGATGTGCCACCCCCCTCCCAGCTCTCACACTGCGGCGTAGATCCTTAACACATAGATACGGCAAGTTGGTGTAGTTGTTGACGCAGGAATCTTCCTGGGAGAAAGTGAGGAGAGACCACGTGACTCTCCTTCCACGGAAGAGCGCTTCGAAAAGCTGCACAAAATCTCGTAGGGATTTGAATAGTCTTCGATTTTAATTTTTTACCTCCAGCCTGAAATGCTTCGACAAATTTGTTTTCTGTCCCCCGAAAGCGCATAGTGTACTGATTCATGGTTAAGTATCTTTTTTTTTTTTTTTTCAATTTCTACAGTACGTTGTTGAGTTATAATGATTTAATAAGGAAATAGAAAAAATCGCAGAAAACCAAAGGACCGAACCACGTGGTAGACGAGGGCGAAATTATTTGATGCAAAACACATTAAGCTTTTCTACTAATACTTAGTAACTTGCCTGAAATTATCCTGGAATCTTTCTGAAGAATTCAGAATATAATAGATTTACCAAGAAAGCTTCCAAAAGCATTATTGCAACTGGTAAATATCAAGAATGTGACTCGCCTGCAATTCTTGCAAAGCTAAGGAATCCAGAGCCTTATTCGTTTCCACTGGGATCGTAGCCAATCTGGACGGACCGTTATCGAACTGAAGCATAGACTTAATAAATACCCAAAGTTAATCTTTAAACTGGTAGCTAAAAACGTTTTTCCCAGCAGTGAGAAGTCTCCATTCGTGCAACATGTAGCATTTTGACAAAGATATACTTAATATTCAGGCAGAAAATGGCTGAAAAGCTGTGAAATCTCGAAACATTCCACGGATAATTAATAACGTCTCGGATTTTTTTTTACATTGTACGTTCACCCAATGGAACAGAGCTCCTTTTTCAGTTGATCATCTGTTGACTGCTTTCCAATTGTTGCACGCAGGTGATGCATATGATAACGTAAAAGTCTGAAGTCTGGATAATGTCGACATTAGTCGGAGAACGGAGAATATCAACAATCACATATCAACGACATCGGTGAAATACCGAATATTTCCCGTGAATCACCGGTGAAAACCGACATTTTCCAACTTCAGTCCTTCACGGCAACACACATAATGTATGCTATACAAGGTGTATCTTCGGCTTACGCAGCGACAAAAACTTACCAGCATTTTTGCTGTATTAAAAATAATAAACGTGTTTTCTCCTCTTATTCGTGTCTTGTCTTTCTTGTGCTTTGTGTCGTCACTATCGCGTCAGGAAAGCGTTTCCGACCATGCATTCCTATGTGATTTATCTATCATTTATATAAATCATTATCTATTTTTTCTATCTGCCCTGAAAGTCTAGTAAACGCTGTACTGATACACCCTGTGAATATCTACAGGCTGTAGATATTCACTCCTACAATATATTTAAAGAGAGATAGGAGGATAGGGCTGAGGAAGATAGGGTCTGGTGGGGGAAAGTGGTCAATGGGGTAAAGTGGTCATACGTCAAATAAATGACTATAGATTGGAAATAAATGTTCGAATGAATGTGAAAATTTTATTTTAGGTTCGGGGAGTTAGAAACTACATTTTGAATACAAAATTTCCAAAACTGGCAAAATTTTATGTGGTAAAAAAAATAATTTGTGTAAATATGAAAAATTTAAAAATCTAAACACCTTTTTTAACTTCTTTGGGAAATTTTGTTTGTTAGAGTTATGAACAGATTGACGGCACAGAAAGTTTCCTACATATCTTAAGATCGCTTACTCATTAGCAGTTAGTTGAATATATTTTAGATCAGTTTTTAGAACAATTTCAGTAAGATGGGGTAAAGTGGTCATAATATTAGGCTTAACGAATATTGTTCTTCTAATGTCACTTAATAGTTATGTATAAAGCAGATATAAATTAAATATTAATTTCACTTAATATGTATTGTTTTTACCGTAAATGGGGTTAAATATACGAGTATATACGTATGCATACGCATATACTCATGTTGGCGCGTATATAAACGTATTCACATAAATGCACCAATAAATACGCATATGGGTATCTGCGACATGGGTATTTTTTATCTATGCAGATATACATTCGACTATACAAGTATATACTTGCTTTTACTCGTATGTATACGAACACTTATATACTCAGGTAGATACGTGTATACACGTACGTACTCGAGTAGACACTTACATACAAGCATATGACATACAAGTACACAGGGTTAGTTTAAACTCTTGGGAAAATTTTTAACAGATGTTAGAGGGGAGGATAAGAAGCAAGAATCACAAGGAACATACGGTCACAAACACAATGCTGACGCGCTACATGCACGCAAAGCCAAAGACTGATGGATGCAAAACAGGTCACAAACTTGTTACACAAAGACAATTTTGCACAACGCTTTAGGTCGTAAGAAAGTTTTAAAGCGATTGAAGAAATTTGCGGCCTGCAGCTGTAATACATGCGTCGCAATCACAAAGCACTCTCTGTTGTAATAACGAGACTTTTGAAAATCTTTCATCCGTCGCTGCGCCTTTGTTGCGATGCGTGTATTAGAACTACTACGGGCCGTAACTTTTAACAAGTGCTCTAAATATTTCTTAAAAACTAAAATTTTGAGTAAAATCATCTTTGTTTAAAAAATTTGTGACTTGTTTTGCATCCATGAGTTTCTGGCTTTTTGTGCCTGTAGCGCGTCAACGACCATAAGCTGCTTATTATTCTTTGCTTTTTATCCTCACCTCTCACACCCCTTAGATTTTTGCTCAAGAGCTTGGATTCACTTTGTAGGCATACATGTATGTAAGCGTATATACTCGTGAATACATATATGTACTGGTGTATACACGTAAATGTACGTGTATACACCAGTACATATATGCATTTAATTGTGTTTTCAGGTATATAATTGTGTTTATACGTATACATACGTATATACCCGTGCTTCCATATATACATGTATATACAAGAGTAGACCCGTACAAACACGCACTAAATGCATCCACGAATTTACTCGTGTATACCCGTATATACATTTATGTACAGTTATGTATATACCCACATGTACACTTGTACATATATGCATATATACGTCTACTATACATGTATATACTCAGGTATGCACGGTATCTACTCAAATATGAACGTGATTACTCATGTTGACACGACACGTATGTACTCGTGAATACACGCATATATTAGTGCATATACTTGTAACCATAAAAATAACCGAACTATACAAGTATTATGATTATTTAATACGGATTTGCATTTAGTTTTAACTATGACCACTTTACCCCATGCTATGACCACTTTTCCCCATCCCATGGGGTAAAGTGGTCATAAATATAAAGGGAAAAGAAAGTGTTATAAAACTAATTAAATCAATATTTTTTTTTTCTAAACTTCAATGTACTGTGCTCTTTAATAATGCAATGTAAAATAACAACAAAAAAAGTTGAAGTGTTTAAATAATTTGTTGTATTTATTATCCACCAAAGTTGAAAACCTACGATTTTATGACCACTTTACCCCACCAGACCCTACGTAATATCCACATCATTTCTTGGTTAAAGTAATAAAAATTTCTAGAAATTCGATTTCGTTCAATTCGTATGAATCAAAAACAATTTTACAAATGCCTTCTCTAGTATTCTTGAATAAGAAAGAAAATACGTTTTTAGAACTTTTTTGGGAATGCTTCCAGTCTTTACCTGTAACATAAAATCGTTTTTTCTAAAGCGAAATGGAACATTATATGTCATATTCCTTTCTGCAGGCAGGAAAAAGAACAATGTCAAAGTGACGGAGAAATTCCTCAGAAAAGATGAAAAGAACGTATGCCTGCGTGACCTAAAAGTAGAAAGGGAAGAGAATGTCTCTAAAAAGAAGTCTAAGAAGATCACTTGAATAAGATATATGGTTGAATTTATGAGGACTACGGATCGATAGTTGAGGCTACGGAAAGTTTTCCATGGAGAGAAAGCATTCTCATCCCCCATTCAGAAATGCATTGAATCAATGAAGACAGACATTGAAACAAATGTACTTTAACTGCTTGAAAGGGGTAGGTTACCTGAAATTTTTCAATTACAAGAATTCTGATCATACCACCTACTCATTAACCAATTTAACATTCGTTTAATTTTTTGTAAACATTATTATTTACCCTTTTGCGTAAAAGCTATAGTAAAAGAAAAGAACTTGTCTAGTGGTCAGAGAAGTATGACTGCGACAGAAAGGTCTGGGTTCGAATCCCGGCTCGGGCATGGACGTACTTTCTCTCTCATGTCCTCGCCCTTTTTTGTGTGAATGTGTTGTTATGCTGTGAATGGTTGCCTACACTGTAAAAACGATTCAGAAACGTTCTTGAAAAATAATAGGCAGCTCATGTGACCAATTTCAACCAGTAACATACCTTACGAAAACCAGGAGCGTTTTCCGATAAAAGTCAGTAACCTTTCTGAAATACTGCGAAATCTCCCCCCTGTTAAAGCCAGTCGCGAACCTTCTAGAAAAATTGAATGGGTTTAATGTATTTGATCAGAACCTTCCTGGTTTACCAAGAAAGTTCCAGAAGCATTAGTGCAACCATGGCCAAAGCTACGCGAATAATTGCAAGCGAGAATCAAACATATTCCTTGCCTGCAATTCCTGCCTCGCAAAGCTGCAGCTATCCAGTGATTTATTTGCTCCTATTGGGAGCTTAGTCAATCCAGACGAGCCGTAATTAAACTTAAGCCGATACACATAATAAACACGTTCAGTCAATCTTCAAACTGGTAGAAAAAAACATTTTTCACACCAGTGAAAAGTCTGCATTCGTGCGCCTTTTAGCAATTCAGGAAACTTTTTTGCGAATATACTTGATTTTGCGAGGAAATAGGTGAAAAACCTCTGAAATCCCGAAACGTTCCACGAAAATAACCAGTAACGTTTCGGAATTTTTTTACAATTTACCCTAGAAACGGGTTCTTATGACATGTGTACTGTAGAAGTCGGACTTCACACCTTATTACCGTACAGTTGTAAAAGTAAAGCAGCGCACTTCAAATTGCCAGCATAGCTGGCAAACAACAACAAAAAGAAAAGAAAAAGTTTAAAAACATAATTCCTAACAAATTAAAAATTTCGACATTAAGGATTTCTGCTAGGTTTTGAATGTTTCTTATTTTGTTGAAACGTTCTTTTTTTTTCTTCGAATAACTATGCTTTATAGTTGATTAATCCGTGCTGATAAAAGTTACAGCTTTGCATAAATTTTATTCTTCAGGATTTTTAAAAAAAATCTCAGGTGATATAATTCACTTGATATATATTGGCGAACTCTGATTTCTGACTTCAAAAAAGTTGGAGTTATTTTGAATTGGATCTCTGATTGGTCAAACTTTTAAACATAAAGTTTGAGATAAGACATATAATATATACTTTGGGATAAGACATAATATAAATCAGAAAAGAAAAATTAGAAATAAAACGGTGGCTACTAGCTCTAATCCTCTGGATTTTTCTTCTTCTTCAAATAGCTAATAACTCTATACATTTATTGCAAGCATTCTTGATATAAACTTTAAGTAGATATGCCTACAAATATGTGTACAGTAATTATGACTATCTATTACTAAAACAAAACGCAAAACGTTGAATGCAAAAATTGCGAAATGTAAAATTAGAAAGGTGCGATTAAGAAAACTTTTTTGCTCATGACTAACATTTCCCCATGGCCATAACGACATTGCTACGATGCTGGCCAGTTCTTTATAATTGCTGAAATGCGTGAGACCAAATGTAATGCTCATTTAACTATTTATGATTCAGATATTCCACATCATAAGATAATGGCCGCCTAATCACCTCAGTTAATGGAATTGTCGACCATTTTGAAAATAATTGATATTTTTCTCTGGAGCTGTGAACACGAAACACGTAATTTCATTAACCGTTTTGGAAATATTTGCTTTCGATTAGTCTCGAGTCCAAAAATGATGGGATTTTTTTTTTAAATTCTAAAATAATGAAGTTCAGTGTGATGCTTATTATTTAGAACTTTCGTTTACCTTTTATTCACTTTAAAAAGAAAAAAAAACTTTTGTTTTCCTATAGTTTATCAGGGATCTCCATTCCATGCTAAAAGTATGGAGACTAGTTCCTGAATTTCAAAATTCAGGTCACTACAAAATTTTAAAACAATTTTCTTTAGCCATAGTATACTATTTTATTAGCCTACTTTTCCGTAAAAATGAAAGAAAGAAAAAGAAAACATGAAAAAAGGCTTAAAAATATTGTTAAAAATATTGTTAAAAATAAAATAAATAAAATAATTAAATAAATATTGAAAAATAAAAAAAATAGAAACTAGGGTTTTGAGATGAGGAAAATGTGTGTCTATCGGTCTGTCCCCCCCCTCCACAATACATATTGCTTCAAAGAATCTTTATTGGAAAGAGCCCTTGATGGATGGATCTTTTACTCCCTTTTACAAAAAAGGAAGTATTGTATTCGCGAAAAAAAATTTCACTCAAAAATCGGCCTTAATTTCCATTTTTCTCACCCCCGAATGAATGTTAAGTTCTTTTTTTTTTTTCGACCCGACCACATGTGGATATATGCCTAGGAACTTACAGACACCCAAAATATCCATTTTGACGACCCCCGAGATAATTACAACGAGTTTTCTCGTGACGTCTGCATGCACGTATGTGCGTATGTGTGTATGTATGTCGCATAACTCAAGAACAGAATGTCCTAGAAAGTTGAAATTTGGTACTTAGACTCCTAGTGGGGTCTAGTTGTGCACCTTCCTTTTTGATTGCATTCGGATGCTCCAAAGGGGGTCTTTTGCCTCTTTTTGGGGGGAAATCATTGTTAATTTCGATGTAAACTCAAGTGGTGTTATAATTGGCGAACACTTGGCGATACATCGCCAGTCTTTTGTTCGCCAAGTTTTGTCGCCAACTTGGCGACAAATTTGGCAATTTTTTTTAAAATTTTATTATTATTATTTTTTTTAATCTGGTTCCAATTTGACCTCTGTTGGTGATATTTAGAGAGTAAACTATTGTATCACATTAAAACTGCCAATAATGAGAAAATGACATTAAATTGGAGTAAAAGAAAGTCATGTGATGCACACATCAGTTCGTTTTATTTAGCTATTTCATGGCAATTTTTTGAACTGTTTAAAAATTTTGAATATTACCGCCTCCCCTACTGGAGAATTCAAACAATTTAATTTAAAACCAAAAAAAAAAAAAAAAACCACCAAAATCTTTTTTGATTCCAAAAATTAAAAAAAAAAATCCGCAGATTCTGAATATTATCTCAATTTTCGGTTTCACGAAATAAGAAAAAAGTAATAAATAAAAATTGAAATAGCATATATCGTAGACTTAACGTTCAGAAGGGGGGGGGTAAAGTTCGTGAAAATATGACAGTTTTTAACGAGGGAGGGAGGGGTTAACAATAACTGGGACACCCCACATTTTTTTATAAGATTAAGTTTATGAAAAGTAGCGTCACATGTGATGGTGAAATATGACACTTTGTAACAAAGGGGGAGGGAGAGGGTAACATGAAGTGTCACATCACACATTTTTTATAAGATTATGTCTTTGAAAAGTAGTGTGACATGTAATGGTGAAGTGCGACACTTTGTGACAAGAGAGAGGGGGATAAAAATGTTGAGAAAAAGTGTGGCATCATTTATATGGATACCCGTAACTATGGTCATCCTACTAAAACTTGTATTCATTCATGTAAATGTTTTGCTAATTTAAAATGGATACAGTTCCATGCGAGAAAAAAAGAGCTCAATATATTTTGTTCTTGAATCATATTGATTCTTTAAAAAATTCTATTCTGGGTGTTAAAGAAAACTTTTAAAAAAAGTATAAGGGTAAAAAAACCTATTTTATCGGCTTTAAAGCGCTTTTTTATCTAAGCCAAGCTGAATAGAAATATGCTTTTTCTCATGCCACTTTCGTCAAATGTTTATTTTAAGCTGAAAGAAAATACTATTTTTCAGTGACATATTGATATATCAACTATTTGTTTGCACATCCTATCAAAAATTATCGGGAATGTTTGCTCAAAGTTTTACTGTTTCAACAAGTATGGAGTGGGCTGAGATATCAAATGCATAGGTTAGAAAATATTCATTGGGATTGCTGAATGATTTATTAGAAAAAACTGAGAATTAAATACGCTCTTTAACCGTGATTTTATTACAAAACTTATCTTTAGATTAAACTTTACTAAAATTATTATTAAATTGAATGCTAAATATAGATTAATTAATTTGAAGATTTTAACAAATAGGTATTTTCAGTCAATTTTTCCATAAAATCAAAAAGACGATTAAGGTAAAAAAAAAATCATGAAAACAAATACTGTACTTAAAAAATGTACTTTTAAGTACATTTTTCATATTGTAAAAATATTGGAAGAAAGAAGAAAAAGAAAAAAAAAAGCAATTTTTCTTAATCGTATTAAAATTAAAGGAAAAGGAATTTTGAAAGTAAGCTTTTTTAGAAGCAAGAAAAATTATGTTGAGCGATCTGTCTGCCTTTCTGTCTGTCCCTCCCTCCCCCCATGCAATATTTTAAGGAAATCTGATTCGAGTAAAACTTTTTATTCCAGACAGATTTCAAGGTCATGTTTTATTTATTAATTTTTTTTTTAATTCCGTAACTTTTTCTCAATTCTGAATAATTTTTATAAAATTCGAAAAAAAAAAAAAAAAATTGAAATTCACTATTTTGTGAACCAAAGTTAAAGGAAATCTTTCGTGAATAAAATTTCTGATCTGTAATATAAATTTTAAAAGAGAGTTTTATTTCAATATTATTAGATAATTTTTTGAACAGTCCAAAAATATTTAACATCTGCTGATGTTAAATATTTTTTGCTTAATAAATTTTGCTTAAAGATTGGACACTATCTACAGATGGCATCAAAAAGCTTTAAACGAGTGTCTTTCAACTCTTTTGGTAATGCAACTTCGTGAGATTAGTGAAAAAATAGAAATGGATTCTCCCCCCCCCCCTACCTGAAACTTTCCAGAAAAAGTAATGGAAGAAATTTTTGGAAGTGAAAGTAGTGGCTATCATTTCTCCAACTTCTCGCGTTCTAAAAATTTACTTTGTTGAGGCAAACCTAACCTGGCAGCATCGTAATGGTGCGGTTAGGATCTGCGTAGCCTTCACAGTGCTGCCAGGTTAGGTTTGCCCCAACTCTAATTTATCTTCCAATTATTTATACACGTCCTCTAAAATTCATTCAAGATTGGCATGTCAATCATGATCTACCTTTTGGCCACTTCCGTGATATACTGTTACAAAACCCTTTTGCGATGTACCTTTTGTTCATAGTTGTTCGAACCTTCTTTGTCTGCATTTGCTGGAATGTTAACCATTTTCATATATAATTATGTACTGATACCTTTCAAGCAAATTTGAAGTTGCTACTTACATGGTGTTGTAATTTTACTGGAATCATTGTATTTTTCTATCTATGATATTAATCTTAATTGGTATATTAGTGGGGAAATGTACATATAACAGTTTCAAAAAAAAAAAAAAAAAAAAAACTCAGACACAGGTTGATTTTTTAAAAAAAATCGTTTCTCCAGAACATGCTTAGAATGTTTTTTGATCGACCATTTCAAAATAATGTTACACGAACAAATACTGTGTCATTTTCAAAAATGATGTTTTACGGAAATTACATACAAGGCCGTACCAGAAGGCAGTGTTGAAAATGTTTTAGGTTTTTTTTTTCGCAAACCTAATGCAATTCTCCAATATAGTATCCTGTCTTTTATTTGCCACCATTAAGGCGCAGATGTCAATGGCGTAAGGGTTTTTGATGCCCGATTTCTCACCAGATAGAAGCACCCGGATTACCTTCGATGCGAAACTGCACTAGCAATTTAATTTTGCTGAGGGTACTCCGAGCCAAATGAATACCCCCCTCCCCAAGGGATCTTTGATATGCTGCATAATCATGCGGGCGCTGACGAGTTTCTACCTTTCAAAAATGTATCAACTGGCCTTTTTTGAACACACGTCAGATCCCGGGACCAAAGACGTATGATGCCAAAATTTTACCCAACATTTTGCTACGTAGTTCGGAAAAATTAATAGATATGAGGTAATACGAATTTTAATTACTAAGAAAGGCTCATAAATTTAAGGAAATAGTCAAAGTATTTCAGATTTCAAATTTATTAGTTAAATTCTGGGCAATTTCATTTTAAAACTGTAATATCTCGAGTGAAATATTGAGTAAAAATTTAATCAAAATATGGTGAGTTCTTCAGAAAACCTTAACGCTTCAAGATAATTCAATAACTGATTTTTATTTTCTAATACTTTAAAGATGTACTTATAATAAATAGGGATTTATTATTATTATTATTATTATTATTTAAATAAATCGCTGTATTTTTGTCGCCAAATACACTTTAGGAATATATGAAACACAGCAACGAAGTTTAAACTTTTAATGCACTGCACACAGCTGAAAATGTCACATTTCTTTAATTTAAACGCATTTGCCTGACATTAAATTTAATCTTACTCGCCGCTGAATCAACTTACTAAATATTTGCGTTGGAAATATGCAATGAAGTTTGATAAAACTTTAACTTTTGTCTTTTGTTTTAATATTTCTTTTTAATGAAATAAAGCTTAAAAAAATCTTCTCCCAGTTAGAAAGAAAAAACGGAAACGTGTTCATTTCCTAATAAATTCTGGGCAATTTCATTTTAAAACTGCAATATCTCGAGTGTAATATTGAGAAAAAAATTAATCAAGATTGGGTAAGACTCTTCAGAAAACCTTAACGCTTCAAGATCATTCAATAACTGATTTTTATTTTCTAATACTTTAAAGATGTACTTATAATAAATAGGGATTTATTATTATTATTATTATTATTATTATTTAAATAAATCGCTGTATTTTTGTCGCCAAATACACTTTAGGAATATATGAAACACAGCAACGAAGTTTAAACTTTTAATGCACTGCACACAGCTGAAAATGTCACATTTCTTTAATTTAAACGCATTTGCCTGACATTAAATTTAATCTTACTCGCCGCTGAATCAACTTACTAAATATTTGCGTTGGAAATATGCAATGAAGTTTGATAAAACTTTAACTTTTGTCTTTTGTTTTAATATTTCTTTTTAATGAAATAAAGCTTAAAAAAATCTTCTCCCAGTTAGAAAGAAAAAACGGAAACGTGTTCATTTCCTAATAAATTCTGGGCAATTTCATTTTAAAACTGCAATATCTCGAGTGTAATATTGAGAAAAAAATTAATCAAGATTGGGTAAGACTCTTCAGAAAACCTTAACGCTTCAAGATCATTTAATAACTGATTTTTATTTTCTAATACTTTAAAGATGTACTTATAATAAATAGGGATTTCGTTTATTATTATTATTATTATTATTATTATTTAAATAAATCGCTGTATTTTTGTTGCTGAACACATTTTAGGAACATATGAAACACAGCAACGAAGTTTAAACTTTTAATGCACTGCACACCGCTGAAAATGTCACATTTCTTTAATTTAAACGCATTTGCGTGACATTAAATTTAATCTTACTCGCCGCTGAATCAACTTACTAAATATTTGCGTTGGAAATATGCAATGAAGTTTGACAAAACTTTAACGGTTGTCTTTTGTTTTAATATTTCTTTTTAATGAAATAAAGCTTAAAAAATCTTCTCCCAGTTAGAAAGAAAAAACGGAAACGCGTGTTCATTTCCTAATAGAGAAGCAAACTTCCAGAGCCGAGACAATTTAATCTAATTTTCTTTGGCCAGCTGTGTCAATCCAATTCGATATTATGAAACAAAAATATTTGAATCATGTTTGACAGAGTAAACTTAATAAAAACTACCCTATGCTTCCGTATAAGCTATGCTGTGCACATATCTTCCTTTGTCGTAAAACAGCGGTTGCTGCTGTTCAACGGATATTTTAAAAATATTCGAAATCTGTGGAAAAAGTAGACTTGTTGGAAAGTTTTTAGTAACATTTAAGTTCATTTTTTTTCAGTCTGACTGGTGACGGAAAAAAAAATAAAAAAAACAGATTCATTCGACATTTCATTGATTTTTGTTTAATTTTGATATGATGAATGCGTCTGCAAAAGATTACTTTTGGGCCTGAAGTTTTTGTAACCCCTATAGTTAAACTAATTGTTGCTTTTGGCTTAGTTGTAAGTGTGACATTACCTTATAGCTTTAACTAACAACATCTGTTTTTGTAATCTAAAGATTAAAATAACCAAGATTATAAATACACACACACACACACACATGCAATACTTTTTCAATTAAAAAATTTTTATAGCCCTAGAACAAGCGTATCAAATAATCTTTACAGTCTGCGCTGTGTAACATTGTTTTTCTAATACCTAACTATGTTTTTCTCATGGTTATAACTGTTTAGTTTCTGTCCTGCTGTGAGCATAAAGCAGCACATAATTATTGTATTGAACGTTATGGCGTGCAAGAGTAATAATACCAATTAAAGTTAACTGAGAGTTGATGCAAAAGTATGACATTTTTTTAGTTAGTTGTAAAATCATTTAATTTAAAAAATAGGCATTCTATTTCTAAGAAAATAGAAGGTTTCGTTAATCGAGAAAAAACATTCAGAAGTTATGATTTAATTATATTTGCTAATTGTATACTATTATTATTCTATAATTATCTAACACATTTTTCCTAAATATCATCTTTGAAAAAAAATAAGGGTTCAAGTGATCACTGTTCCAAAAAAAATTCTTAAATTGAAAAGTTTATTAATTTAATTATTATTATTTTTGTTTTGATATAAAATGCTAGACATCATTCTCCATATTCTTATTTGCATATTTATGCACGAAATTTTTGAGAATTTTAAATGAAAACTATTCTTTGAAGTTAATGTACAGAATAAATATGACATATTATTTATTTATACATCCTTTCAGGATGTTTCTGTTATGAATTTTAAATTTCAGCTGGGAATTATGAATGTCAAAAAAGAGTTTGAAATCCAAGCGTTGAGATTTTCATGAACTAAAACGTAACGGAAGACATTTTCTATTAGTAACTCTGTTTAAGACCTAATTAATTTGTGTCAGATTACATTTAATTAACAAAATTAAAAAATTTCCTGCTGAAAAGACATGATGAATTCTATAGAGGAATTAAGAGATTACTTCAGTTGAAATTATGTTAATGCCTTTTCTTTAAGATTTCAACTTACTTAAAGTACCATGATGGAACATAAAAAGAGTAATTGAATGACGTATTCTCCCGAAAGGATTATAGAAGGTATTTGATATATGTAATTTAATATTTATTTTTAACAGATGATGTAAAATATTTTAAACCTTTGATAGTCAGGACCTGACTCTAATGAACATTTGACTAGGGCCTAAACCTCTATTCAACCCACCCCCTCTTAATCCGGCATCTTGACTTAAGGTTAATTCGCTAAATTGATTTTTATCTAAAACATTTTGCTGATGATGGTTAAAGTTAGTAAATAAGAAGCATTTTGATACACGTATAACATTACTTTCGAGTTTTTGTTTAAAAAAAAGAGAAATAATTCAAACGTTTTAATATATTTACAGGTAGCGATTTTTGGGCCCCTTCACTTTTAGAGACACCGTTAGCCCATGCAGTAGTCAAGTCCTGTTGATATCTATGTCGTCTAGGGCTGTCCTGTAATAATAACATCAGTGAGTCATCTAAGTAAACCGTAGGTAGATTGTGTATTGTTTAAAAAGTTGTTTAAACCATCGTGATCCTTGCCACTACAAAAATCATACTTTTACAGGCTAATTCAAAACTATTATTTGGCTAAATGGTTGATGAATAATCTTTTCATCCCAAAATGAAAAAATTGCATTCTTTTTAAGCTAAACGTTTTCCAAAGCACGTACGTCTGTTGACTAAGTAATTAAAGAGCAAATAGTACGTGCCAAATCACCAAAATTTACAACATGAGGAAATTTGAAAGGTTCAGTAAAAATCGATTTTAGTGTATGAATTTAAAACAAGGACTATTAATGATAAATAGAAGGAACGGGACGTATATAAATGTATCATTAAAGAAAGTCATAGATCGTAATCTCAGTCTTTTTTTTTTCGGATTACTTTAAGTTTTTATAACTATTTTTAATATATAGTACGAGTAAAAAAGTATTGCATTATCATAATTGGAAAAAATGAATTGAGTAAAAAAATAATTTTAAAAAAGTAACTTCAAAAATTAAAATATTTCAACAGTTTATAACTTAGTTTCTGACCGAACTCAGTATGTTTTATTTGAACCCAAATGATTTTTATTTGAAACATGTTTTGAAAGGGGAACTTTTTTTTCTTCTAGTGGGAGTTGCGTCAGCTCCTCGCTTTTTGCAGAGCTAGTGCTTTCCTCGGGATGGGTACCGATACTTTCATTTGGTACCACTATCGTCGAATTGCCATTACCATTTGAGAATGTTTCCGCTCAGTTTACCACCAGATGGATGGACTGAGAAATAATTTTTTTTAATTTAGTGCTCAATCCACTGTTTCGGGTGTGACATTCTTATGCAGGGATCGTCTGTAAATTATGTCACGCGTCGAGGGTTAGGGGGGTTCGTGAAAGGGTGGCAGCCTGTGACAACAAGGAGGTGTTTCCAAGAAGGGTGACATCACACATTTTGGTTAAAATAACCCCAGAAAAATCTTTATTTAGTATAGTGTGACACGCGAGAAGGAGGTAAGGTGAAGTGTCAAACTTTCTGACAGGTGGAGAGGAGATCAGATATGATGGAGACAAATGTTTCATCATTTATGGACAGCCCCATGTACAGGGTGTTCCGTTTTAACCTGCAAAAAACCTCTATTTTCGCAACCGTTAGTCCTAGATGCATACTTCCAATTGCAAAAATATTCAAAATCAGATGCAAGGTTAAAATATTGAAAGTTTGAAGCGAAAATGAAAATGATTCAAAAAATACAAAATTTAACTTTTTATACGGGCCCTAGGTCCCCTTACTTACATTCAGGGAAATAATCTCCATTGAAAAATAATTCCAACACAGAAAGTTTGACATTAGTACGACCAAACTTCACCGAGATGTAAAACGCAGCGTTTTATGACTTACACCACTTTACACTCACCGTCAATAACACCTTTTGGGGGAAAATATAGTAGTTAACAAGGGTTTAAAATTATATGTGTGCATAAAGTGGGTTTTCAGATTGAGGTTTTGTATTGCGTTTTTTGCGTACCATGGCATAACATTTGCATTTATTTTTGAATAGCAATTAAAAAATAAGTACTTTGTTTTTTACTTCGACAACCTGTTATTGTTTTGAAAGGGCGATAAGTTCCAGTCTCATCTTCTACATCCCTTAAAATTTTGAATTCGAATATCTCCCTGAGTTTTTGTCGCACAAGTGTGAAATTTTTTGTGTTAGTAATATCTTTCAATCGAGATTGTTTCCCAAAACTTAAGTTGGGGGACCTGGGGCACGTATAAAAAGTTAAATTTTGTATTTTTGACTCATTTTTATTTCCGCTTCAAACTTTCAATATCTTAACTCTGCATCTGATTTTGAACATTTTTGCAATTTGAAGTATACATCTAGGACTAACGGATGCGAAAAAAAAAGGTATTGCAGGTTAAAACGGAACACCCTTTGCATTTATATTTGCCCTGTATTATTTATTTATTTTGATACATTTGAATATAAGAAATCATTACGCATCTTAATATAATGGATCAGTTTTTTTTTTGTGTACTGAAAAAATAAAGATGTGTACGTGTTGTGGGCGTGAGCTTCATGTCAAATAAGATAGTGACATAAAAGTCACAAATGGATTGAGAATTTGTGACTTTTATAACCCTACGTTTCTGTCACTATCTGTCAATTTTCTTTCTTACCTCCAAGATGAATTCCTTGACCAATGCTTGCGGCTGGGGGACCACGCTTTTGTCAGCAGAAACGGCCAACTGGATGCTGCCAGCGTAGGAGATGACGGAAAAGACGACGGGGATCTCTGGACGAGGGGACATCCAGTAGGTGATCTTCTTCAGCTTCTTCGCTCCGAGCATCAGCATCTCTTCTGGACCCGGCACGTTGGCGAGAACTACACTAGCCTGGAAGAAATTCAGACACAGAGCTGTTAAAAAAGCTGAATATTTCAAACATTATTACGGAAGTAATGCAATAATGCAAAAAAGACAAAAAGTACAAACGTAAGGCCCGTTTAAGCTACACTGTAAAAACGAGTCAGAAACGCGTCTGGAAAATAATGGGCAGCTGATGTGCCCAATTTTTGCCAGTAACATATCTTGAAAAAACCAATACTGTTTTCCGCTAAAATTCAGTAACCTTCCTGAAATTATCATGGAAGCCTCCTGAACAATTCATAAATCTTTGCGTTAAAAGCCAGTCGCGTGTCTGGAAAATTAGAGTAAACTTAGGAATGTATAATATAATAGCTCCACATCTTCCTGATTTATCAAGGAAGTTCCAAGAGCTTTATTGCAAACATGGCCAAAGCTAAGCCAAAATTGCAAGTAAACGACGAGAATTTTACCCGCCTGCAATTCTTGCAAAACAAAGTAGTCCACACTTTTTCGCTCCCTTTGGGAGCTTAATTAGCATGGACGAGCCGTAATTGAACTGAAGCCGATGCACTTTATAAATACGTTCAGTTAATCTTTAAACTGGGAGCTAAAAATATTTTTCACAACAGTGAAAAGTCTGCATTCGTGCGACTTGTAGCAATTCAGGAAACATTTTGACAAGGATACTTGATTTTTCCAGGAAGTGGATAAAAACCATTAAAATCCCGAAACGTAACACGGAAATACCCAGTAATGTTTCGGAATTTTTTTACAGTGTACAAATAAGATAAATAAATACCTTTGTGCAGAACAGAAAAGTAAGAAATAACAACTTCAGAAAAGCACAAATTCGCAGATTACTGCTTTTCTGACGTTGTTATTTCTTACTTGACTGTTCTGCACAAAGGTATTTATTTACATTATTACGAAAGTTTCTCTGTTGCTAGCCTCTTTCCTCCTTTCCTCTTTCGGCGTCGGAGGAAAGTTTGAAAGAGGGAGGAATTCTGTGTTAATTACATTTTATTATCTTCATTACTCTCCTCCTTTTGCGCTGTTTTACCTATTTGCAAAGTTGAGTTAGGAATGAATTGCTCATTGTTTTAGGCATTTTTCACACAAAGTAACATAGTTGAATCAACTTTCGAACGAGGTTATTAGGAAGTGTAACCAGGTTGAAAAAAGAAGGAATCACCTGTCATCCTTTACACAACAGTCTGCTGTGCCTGCAGTAGCGTAAATAGGGGTTGGCAGGAGTGGCTCTCGCCAGGGGCGCATCAACCAAAAGGGCGGTATTTCGACTGATTTAAAAAAGAAAAAGAAATTTAAGAGGAATTTTTTTTGATCATAGAATTTGAAAAAACGCTTTAATTAAAAAAAAAAAAAAAAAAAAAACTCGCAAGAAAAAGAGCTAGAAAAGGTATATATATATATATATATATATATATATATATATATATATATTCACATACATAACATCTACTGGGAAGGAACATTGGGCAGCGTTGAAAACAATTCTAAAAAAAAAATAAGAAAAAAAATACAGCGCTGCCTCCTATTTGGCAAATCAATTAATCAAGATGCTCCGGTGACTTCCCATGTGGGCGACCCTGGGGGGAAGGGGCGCAATTTCTTTAGTTCGCCAGGGGCGCTAGATCCCATAGTTACGCTACTATGTGCCATGCAACATCCTTCACACAACAGCCACATGTGCCACTACTATTTTCATCCCGATGTGTGTAATAAACTTTGAAGTTGATTACACTCATCGGGAAAGAGCCAAGCATTTGCTCTGCACCCTAACAAACAAGTCACCCTAGTAAACCGAGTCAACTCGGTTCAGTTTTAACAGCGTTGTGGTTCAGCTGCTCGAGTAAGTTCGACTTAAGAAGTGTTCATTCAACTAAGTTGCTACGTGTGACGACAACAGAAAACATTATTCAATTTTCAGCTGCTCGAGTAAGTTCGACTTAAGAAGTGTTCATTCAACTAAGTTGCTACGTGTGACGACAACAGAAAACATTATTCAATTAGCTGACAGGAAACATTTTCAAAAAAGTGATTCCACTAACCACCTCGTGTTTGGGAGGCCTTAATGTGTGAAAAGTTCATGAAACTCGATCTTAAACAGCGATACAAACTGCTTCTGTTCAATTTCAGCTGATTGAATGAATATTCATTTGTATTGTAGTCTCATTTGAAATCCATGATTACGTTTATTTCATATTCTGAATTTCAGTTTTTTATTTCTTTTTACAAAGTAAAGAAAGCAAAGTAATATCACCAGCTACTATAGTAGTACTACCCAGTACTATAGTAGTTGACTCTTATAAGGAAAAAAAAATGACAAAAAGCCTAATAGGATTGTGTAAAAATTACAAAATTATAAAATAGTTTTAAATTAGCATTTTATTCTTAGCTGATCTTTTGGTGCCTGTGTTTCTCTAGTTAGTTTTTTTTTATTTATACTAAATATGTAATTCAATATCAGTTTATTTTTTATCTATATTATCTCTTGATTAAACTTATTACTTTTAACGATAGATTTTTGAACTCAGCTGGTGACAAATACCACTCATTGTAAACTCTTTAACACAAAGTAATATTTCTTTGAAAAATATTACTTTTTGTTGATTTTTATTTAATACTAGCTGTACCCGACGCGCGTTGCTACGCCAACAAAAAAAATACATCATTATACTGATTTTCATGACAATCGGTTGAACGGGGCAGAAGTTGCTACTCTGCAGTACATATATATATAACAATTTTCATAATAATCGGTCCAGGTATCAAGTGAAGCCGTGACTATACTCAAATTTTGTACTCACGCAGTTTGCAAGATCAATCAATCGCTAAAAATATCAAATAGAAAAAGTTTCAAATCCCCCCGTTGTATGAAAAGTCATAAAACAATAAAGAAAGAATTTATTTGTTCAAACTCAAGAAAAATAGTAACAGCTAACTTCTTATCAATGAGATCTTTCACGCGAATTAATTTCTGCAGCCGATAATTTTATTCGTATTTATCCAATGGATTGTAACTTAAATTGGAATAAAAAAGAAACTATCGATCGGATTTTTTTCGAACTGGTCTATAAACATTCCCAGTACCAAAAATAACAAACGGTGAAAGTTTCAGCCAAATCTGCCGGGTAGTTTTTGAGTTCATGGATGACATACAGACAAACATTCATTTATATATATATAGATTTTGCAATGTATTTACTGAACAAGAAAAGTTAGAAACTCATCATGAATAATTACCAGTTAAAGTTCGCCATTTTTTAGCATCAAGAAAGTAATGAATTAGATAAATTTAAGTAACATATCATTTTCCCCTTTTTTCACGCTATTTTTTAAACCAATTTCCTTTCTTCAAGTATCAATGCTCATCTCATTACAGAAGTATAAACGCGAAACACCCAATAAAAATACTTTTAAATATAGATAGCTTTAATCGTTATTTTTCGTTAGCTCAATTTAGAGAGAGGAACAACTTCATTATATATTCATAACACAAACAACCTAGTAACTAACATTTCTTGTTTGAAAATTGAAAATTCTGTTATTTAGATCAAAAATCGCATTAAGGATTACTGAAAAGAAGTTTCCACAAAAAGAAAGCGAATGTAACTAGCATTATGGTAACCTACTGTAGCGCAGATTTTCCATTAGCGCCCTGCCACTTCCATCTGTTAATCTCATTAGAAACGTCTTCTGCATATGCGTTGACTTAGCTAAGCTTTCGCTTAAGGCCATTTCTAATTCCCGTCTTGAAATCTCGTTAAGAGGGACAAAGATAATTCCTAATATGTTTATGAAGCAAATAGATAAATAAGGAATCAAAATGGTTTGTTGATTTCAAACATAAACTTAACATCAAAATACAAAATATTAAAGAAAAGAGTTCAAGGAAATTTTAGTCTTCGCATTTTAAGCGGGAACATACATCTGATAATTAAAATTGATATTTAGAGTCACTTTATACACTAACAAAAACCGTAAACGAGGTTTTAGAAAATAATATAAACACTGTAACTAATAAACGTGACGTGTTAGACACCCGTATAAGATTAGGCAATTCTGGTTATCATTCAGTAAATTATTCAATACACGCAACGTTATTAATGTTAGAAACATAGTGTCGCACAATGTAAACATTATGATCTAACGAATAGGTAAAGATTATTATTATTTTTAACGTTCGCCGCATAAAAGCTCTACACTGGTCGCGCTTAATCTGCGTCCCACGGGCTATGTAAGGCCCGTGAAACTGATCAATGTGAATCGTTATTATGTTGGTTCGAAAACTATCCTCTGTAACTCTCCAAAACAACCGATTCTCTTAATTCGGTAATTTCAGTTCCAGGGTCAAATAGTCAGAGATTAGTTTCTCAAAAGCAGGTGGAAACTGTGTTAATAAACTGGAGTGGTAACAACAATTTTTGGTTTGAAATTTTCTCTGCATTTTCTCGTTTTCCCATGTTATAAAGCAAAAATAAGTATATTTAAATTTTATACGTGTTCTGGCCCATGAGATTCATTTTAATATGAGACGCGGCCCTCGGCCCTATGGGTCTAAAAAGTTGCCAGGGTCTGATTACTGAATAGGCCGAATAGGCCGTGGCCCAAGGCTCTCGTTATTTAGGGCCCCAAAAGGAAAAAAAATGTTTTAGCTAATGTCTAAAATTGTTCTATCCAATGACTAAAGTTGTAAAATTTTAATACAGGGGGCTCCAAAAAATTATTTGGCTTTGAGCCTCTTATATCTTGATCGAGTCCTGTACACCACTGTCTAGTTGTACCAATCTAAATAAGAAATGTTGGTGAGCAGAGGCGGCGAGTAGGGCTTATAAGTGCGGGGGCAAAAAAATTTTAAGGAAGTTGAAGACAATTTTAGGCTATCTTGAGTGATTGGGGGAAGGGGGGGGGGGGGCTTCTGATGTTTCACGCGTAAATGTTTTGAAATTGTAGTTTTAAAAACGCCATTTAGTAGTGTTTTGTCAACGTTTGAGGAACGGAAAGGAATTTAAAGGGTTATCCCCATAATATTTTTTAAAAATTAAGTCTAATTACTAATAATAAAATCGAAGAAGTTTGGACTGTCTTTGGTAATGTAAGGGTAAGAAAGGCTCTTCCCGGAAAAAAATCTTGAAATGACGTGTTAAAGACGCAAATTAAAATTATCTTTAGCAAACTTAGAGCAAGGGTTTTAGGGTTCGCTCCCAGAAATTTTGCAACGTTTAAAACGTCTTTTTAAACGTTCTTTCAGACTTCTATTTTATTGATTGAAGGAGGAACGAAAGAGTTTTCGGAGGGTCTCCTAGTTTTTTTTTTTTTTTGAACTGATGAAATCGTAAAAACTCAGTTTTGAACTTCCTTTGGGGCTTCAGAAAAATATCTCCGGATTTTTTTTTTCTTTCTAAATTGGAGTTTTTTAAAACGCTGTTTTACGCTACCTAGGGGGATTCTTTTCTTGATTTTCCCCCCTCAAACTGGAGTCTTTATAATGTAAATTTAGGTCATCCTTGAATTTAAAGGAAGGAGGAAGTGCTCTCGGAGATTTTCTACCGGAAAATTTTCAAAATTTAAGCTTTAAAACTGAAATTTTAAACTATATTTGGTGACGTTCGGGTAATTTCACCCAGAATGTGTTGAAATTCAAATCTTAACGTTGAGGCAATGGTTGATGACGAAAAAAGTGCGGGGCGGCCCCCCTTGTCTACCACCCCCTTCTCCGAATTGCCGCCACTCATGGTAACCGATTTTACTCGACAAAAGAAAAAAAAAACAACCTTTCTAAAGACAGTGTTGAGTATCCATTGAGCCACGACTTCTGGCAGGATTGGAAGCAAGCAGTAAATAGCTCCATACATGACGACCGTGTCAGGAGAAGTCTTCAGTTCCTCCATTCGACGTCTCACATCCCAAAGTCTGGGGATGGCTCCTTCCGTGTTGGATGGGAGTCTCACCTGGACTTGTGAGAACCTGCAGCCCATGATTGGAACGATGGACGCGTTGCAAGGTTCTTGCCGCAGATCCACTGGGATGCTCAACTGGAGATGAGAAAAAAAAAGAGTAATGAGTAAAAGGTGTTAATAAATGCAGGGTCCCGTCATTTGGGAGATATTTCAGAAACATAAGTACTTTTGTACTTAGCATGTGTTTTGATGTTTTCCCCTGTAAAACATACTGTATTGAGGACGCACCCTTGCGCCCCGCCCTCCCGGGAAAATTTTGAAATGACGGGCCTGAATAAAAGCTTTATTATACAAATTGGCAGTTTACGTCGGATCTTTGTCGAATTTGGCCCAGAGGTCCATTGATGCTCAGGAATTCACATAAAAGGGTTTTCGCCTGAAAATACGAGAAATTATATGTTTGCGTCTATTAATAACAATGTGACTGATTTTTTGGAATTTTAAAAAATCCTAAGAGGTCTAAGTTCAAATTTTGAGTCATAAAAGTGCTCTTCTCTTCACGTTGACGGGTAACTTAGACTATTTATTTTTCGTTTATTTAAGCTTGATTGTTGAACATACGTCATTTGACAAGACTTTTGTTTTCATGGTAGACCGTGGAACGACGAGCGCGGTTGCCAAACATCCCGGCTTTTCAAGAACTGCCATTCATTTGGAAAAACTGAGTGTGCAGTTTTTATGCAAATTTTAAAAAAATGATTGTAAATTTAAAACCCAAACATACTGAATACACTTTATGAGCACTAATAATACACATATAAAGAAATAGCGAGTAAAGTCTATCAAATTTGTTACTCATTAATCGTTGAAAATGTTTTTTGATGTAGATCCTGGAAGAATGTTCCAGGATCTGTATATCAGACGGCGAAAGAAAACTGTTTTATCAATCGGCGTGAATATTTTGTGCCGAGTTTTAGAACTTTTATAAATAAATAAATAAACAGGCATGCGAATAAATTAATAAAAAGATACGTGCTTTAAAAATAACTATTTATGCAGAAAAACTATTATGCACGAAGAATGTTAAAGATTAAAAGTCGCTTGTCTTGATAGCTTTTTATTTTCAGCTTATAAGACTTTGTTCAAGCTGACAAATCTTTCCAGAACGCCTAATGCAACGAAGAAAACATTGCTTCTGGATATGATTTCTGTGTAAAACTTAGCTCATGTCTTCTGTTTGAACTTCTTAAGTTTTTAACATTACTAGACAACACTGAAAATGACTAACTTCAGGGTCTCAAAGCTCTAATTTGCATGAAGCACTTTTGTCCCTTTTCTGAAATTATTTTAGTGAAAACAGTGCTGCATGTTAAAAGAATTGACTGTCATTATATTAGGGATAAAAAGGGTAGTATGAACACTTCAGAGCAGCATCTAGGCAACCCTTAGAGTTAAGAGGCCATTTTTATTTTCCCAGATGTCGTAAATTATTTTTTTCAAATAGCCAAATTAGTATATCCATCATTTCTAACTAATATTAGATCATCATGATTATCATCTCGACAATTATGATAATAATCCTAAAACTCTACTCGATTTTTAAAGACAGCATTTTACGACATGTTCGTAGAATTTCCCAGAACACGCGGCAGTCAAATGTGGAACATGCTGTCTTACGATTCTGGAAGGTAGCTGAAAATGACAGACGTCATGTTGAACATGATTTGTTAAAATTATTATAAATATATGGTAAATGTGTGATTCATTAAAAGACGCCCTCTGGCAGCGAAGTTTTGAAGTATATAATTTATAATTTGCTTAAACAAATTCCATCCCTTCATTATGTTGTACACAAAGTTTCATAAATTTCTGAGTAAATTGTTTCTTTGCTTGACAGCTCTAAAGTAGGGTCGCTTGATTATAGCTATCCTGTATACTTTAGAAAGTGATCTTGTGTTCATGGGTTGTCAGCAACTTCATAATATAAGGGAGACTAGGGACACTTGATCCCTGGGCATACATGATCCCTCAGCCAAAAATGTACCAAAATCATTAGGTAGAGTTTTGAAACCTGACAACAATGTTAAAGTTATACTTGTACATAAAAACTGGCAACACTTTGTCTTTTTCAACCATTTTGTTTTAGCTCAAGAAATGATTGTCTGAATGTGTCAAGGGAAACTTTTTTTAAGAAAAGCATTTGAAGTTTACATTATCTATTATATACAACGTTAAAAAAATTGAAAAGTGTAATTTTAAAGTACATGCAGTCGTTAATAATTAAGACATATTTTTAGTAATCTGTCGCTAATTGTTAATAATAGAACAAGTATGTTCGTAAAAATCTCATATTAGGGATACTTGATCCCTTTGGTTTCAGGGATACATGATCCCAGGGATCAAGTATCCTTATAAGAATATAAACACAATGAAAACAATATAGCTGCAGTTTACTAAGTTGACTTGAATCATATGAGAAAAAAATTAGAAATATGGTTATTTTTTAGAAGCATTATGTAGAAAACTAAAATTCATAGGTAAATTGCTGATCTCATGTAAAGTCTACGTATTTTCTCAGTGGGATCAAGTATCCCTTGATATGGGGATACATGATCCCTTTTTGAAAATACTGAAAAAAAATTATTTTACCAAAACTATCTGCTTAGTTTCAACTGAAAAAAATACTGCCAGATAGAGGAAACAATTACGATTGTTCATGTTTTTTTTTGTTTTGTTTTTAACTGATAATTTACAAAAGAGAAAAAAAAAATTGAAAACTAAAGTGGGGATCAAGTATCCCCAGTCTCCCCTATTTCTCTAAATATAGCAAAATTCGAATTACTTGTTAGTGTTTTCAGTAGAAAAGGACGAGAATTCAATATTTACCACTGCAGATAAAAAATACATTTTCCCTACTAAAATTTCAGCTGTTTCAGATTGAATTATAAAAGTATGCGGCACAATAACTTCGTTTGAAATTATTTTACATATCTGCGTTAATTTCTCTATTATGAGAGGAAAATCGATACGCAGCGCAAGAATATTTTTATACATCTCTCTTCAAAATTGTCTTCGTAAAAAGAAAATAATTAGGTACTCTTCAAAGAGTTAAGATTATTATCATCAACTTAATTGCACAAAGAACACTAAAAACTTAATTAAGGCCCTTATAAAAAGTTTTGAAAATCTTGCATAGCTCTTCAACAGTTTGTAACTAACTTACCGTAGTTTTTTTAAGAAGTTTTTTTTTGTGCTTATTAAAAAAGATTTTAGTTTGAAAATTACTCTTGAAACGTCCATTGTTACTTAGATTCTTTGGAAGAAATCTGGGGCATTATAACCTAAACTGCTATATATAAATATGCTAGATGAATGTGAACAGTGATGACAATAAAAATACAACAAATACAGCAAAAAGACATTTTAACTAGGAGGTATTTACATATGTGGGTAATGTTACTGTTAAAAATACAATAAATAAAGCAAAGACATTTTAACTTAAAGGCAAGTAAGATATGTGGGTAATGTTGCTGGCAAAAAGACAACAGATATAGCAACAAACACATTTTAATTTAAAGGTATGTATGATATGTAGGTAATGTTAGTAATAAAAATACATTAAACATAGACATTTCCACTTTAGCATATGCAAGACAAATGCGAGCAATTATGTTAAGGAAAATGCTGTAAATATAGCATTAAAGTTTTTTTTTTTTTTTTAACTTAAAGGTATGTATGATGTGTGGGTAATGTTCCTGATAGAAACACAATAAATATAACAACAAATACATTTTCACCTAAGCATGTACAAGACATATGTGAGCGATGATGTTAACGAAAATGCTGTAAATATAGCAGTGAAGCTTTTTAACTTAAAGGTATGTAAGATATGTGGGTAATGTTGACTGATAAAAAGACAATAAATATAGCAACGCACATTTTAACGTAAAGGTATGTATGAAATGGGGGTAATGTTCCTGATAAAAGTACAATAATTATAATAACAAGTGCAGCAACAAGAACAACGAAGACATTTTAACTTGAATATATGAACACATTTGCGAGCAGTGATGTTAATAAATATCAATAAATGTAGCAACGTAGACATTTCATTCCAGACAAAATGTTTAATTATAGTCAATATTTGTATTTTAAGCATAAGTTCTTCTTTTGTGCAGCGTTTTATGAGTAATTAAAACCTTTAAAAGGTCCCTCCTGAAACAGTTTTGATATATGAAGCAATACATTAGTTCTTACTGATAGAGTCTCCATTACATGTCATTTTGTTTAAAAATTAAAAGTCAAAGATGCATATGGCTTTTTAAATAATTCCTTGCTGCTTATTATTCTTTTAGGAATAATAGTTCTATGTTGGCAACGGGAAAATTATGGTATTTATTTGTATTCATTAAAAAGCCTTATTTAAAACCAAGCATTCTCTCCTGTCAGGAGTTGTGGCACTGATTTGCAGTAATCGTTCTCAGTGAATTCTTTGGCAACTGCAACTGAATGCCCGTGCTTTCCATGACAGCATACGTTGAAATTTTAGTCCGAAAAGAGTTGAAAAGCAATATTTAAACGATGGAAATTCTTTTACTTTGACAGTAATATTTTATCAAGGAATAGAAATTATAAAATCCATGGCAATTGCGAGGTAACTCGGTGAAAGTTGGAAGAAGAAACAATTTCGAAGTGAACTGAGGAGCAAATGCTATTTTACGTTGTTGAAGCTATGAAAAGTATAGTCGTGCCTCGGAGTGGGGCACAAATACAACAGATTGGAAAAACTAAGTCTCGTCTTGCGACACACTGTTATAAAAGTTTGCAGCAACATTATTCTAAACAGACTGAATTTACATACAATATGCCGACAGCCCGGTTATCATATCCAGAGACTGCAGTTTCGTCCTTGTTTCGGACTCATCAGTCTGCAATGTGAATAACTGAGCTGGAGGCAGATGTCATCTCATTGAAGCTGAGAGTGCCAGCAAACTAATAGCCACAGTAAATTTAGCTCACCAGCGAGTGCCCGCAGCATGGTGCGGTTCGATTCGTGGATTGAAGACAATGCTTGGGTATTTATCAGTACGTTACCGCCCCTGAGCCAAGGCTAAGGAAGAACTACATGCAAAATATCAGACAGCCCGGTTATCCCATCCAGACACTGCAGTTCCTTTTTCATTAGACCTCAATAGTCTGGAATAGTGAATAACCCAGCTGGAGGCAGATGTCATCTCATTGAAGCTGAGAGTGGTAACAAACAGGTAGATAAAGCAAATTTGTCTCACCAGCGAGTGCCCGCAGTATGGTGCGGTTCAACTCGTAAATTGAAGACAATCTTGGGTCCCAAGCAGTAAGATACCGCCCTTAAACCAGGACTAAGACAGAACAGCATGCAAGTCTGGAATGTCAATCAGACTAATGAGCCCATAACAAGGACGGAATTGCAGTCTCTGGATGTGATAACCGGGCTGTTAGTATATTGCATGTAGTTCTGCCTTAGCCCTGACTTAAGTGCAGTAACCAACTGCTTAAATTGAATTTGTTTCCAACAAATTAAAATTTTAGCAACGAAGAATTTAATAAAACGTTGCATTTTTGTCTTTTTTTAAAAGCTTTTTGAAATCGTAATTCTATGTTATATTACTCTGTGCTTCTAAAAGTTATGGTTTAGTCTACATTTTAGACTATCTTTTAGATTATTACATAAAACAACAAACAAACGAAGCTCTCATAAATTCGAATATTTCAAAATTTATATCATAATGCAGAAGGGGCATTCCACGGTATTTTTGACATTTATGTAGAGTCCGTAACGTGACCTTTTTTGCCATAACTTTTTAGTTTACTGTTTGATTAGCATATTATTTTATTTTGATCTTTTCCTACCAACACACCAGCTCAAATTAAAATAATTTGCAAATCAAACAGTAAATTAAAAAGTTATGACAAAAAAAGGTCACGTTACGGACTCTACATAATGTCAAAAATACCGTGGAATGCCCCATAAAGAGAACTATCGAAAAATAAATTTTATCAGTGCAGTAGAAAATAAGCGCAATTTTAATATCGAAAAAATGAAAGATACTGTTAAATGATATCCATGATTTCAGTAATTAAAATATCGGACGTGTCTGCAAAAGGTCAAACGTCAAAAGTATCCTTGGTCTACTCAACACTAAAGATTCATCAAATTTTCGAAATTATTTTATGCAAATATGTAAGAACAGTGCTTTAGGAAAGAATCTACACGTACAGCTTTTGCTAGCAAAGTTGATTTGAAGTGCCACAGTTGCGGGAAAAAAGTAAGAAAAGGGGAAAAAAATTTCCATTGTAAATAAGTAAATGACATCTAGGATTTTCTGTGACATCACCGCTGGTAGAGCTTAAATATGGTGTTTTATGATACTTTACACTTGATATTTATTTTTATTGGACAGCCAGTAGATTTTACTTCATAATTTATGAATTAACCCACGCCTCATGAATGAGCTTTCATTACCTTCTCCTACTAACCTACCTCTCTATTTTATCCCACTTTGTTTGCTCAGCTTAAACATCCATTCTGTCCATCAGCTTCCCCCCCCCCCTGCATCTAGGTAAAAAGAGGTATAACCTTTGAAAGCGACACTGAGAAAAAGCGGTGAAAAAAAAAAGAAAAAAAAAAAGACATAAGCAAAATCATATTAAGGAGTTGGCAGAAAAGCTTTATGAAAGCATAACATTGATGAAATGCTTACTTAAAAGAAAATCAAAGCTTAAAAATTTGCATGAAATTCGCTTAACAGAACTGTTTATAAAATATCGAATTCGCAACTCCAATAAACTATATACAGGTGGCACTGCAGCCACCGTCTCTGATCACGGATAAAAAAAAAGTAAAACAAACGCATGCCGTAGCGTATAAAATGCTAATAAGTCTAGTTATTTTTGATAGTAGTAAGATTTTTTTGTTTTAGTGTTTTGAAATTAATTTTTTAAGTCTTGTGGATATTCTGGCCCACGTAGAAAGAAATGAGAAATCAAGAAGCATTACTAAACGTCAGAAATTAATGTAAATCACGTTGTTCGTAGTTCTCAATCAGCTATTTCCACTATCTTGAATTCAATACTTATCAATTCTTGATGGAACTACATTTTCAGTGTGGCCATAAGACTGACAGGAATAACATTTAACACTTGATAATTTAATTATACGACAATACGATTGGTTGTCAGAAGATAAAGATGATATTTCTTGGTTTTGTTTGCCTAGTGATCCTCTTCCTCCCCCTCGGGACCCTTACGTAATTAATGAATGACCCCTTAGCTCGCAAAATACTGAAACTGTAACACTAAACAAATTTTTGGCGAACTCTTCAACCGATAATGTATGCAATAAAGTAAAGTTGGCGCACTATTTTGGCGATAAAAATTCTCAGCTTTTGTTTTTGCTAATTCATATTCTAAACGTTCTTTCTAGGGCTAAACATTTTTCATTTCGTCCTACGATAAATATTTTCAAGAAAATATTTTGCATACTGTCCATTTCAACTAAATACAGCAGTAAAACAAGGTTAGTTAAATTAATTATTTTTAAACTAGGCAGAGATGAAAGCCCTAATTCTTCAGCTAACATTATCAAATCCTCTTTTTCAGCTTAAGATTAAAAATTTTTTCCATATTCTTACAAATTCACACGAAACAATAAAAAATTTTACCTGGTAAAACATGATCCTTTTCCGAAAAAAAAAATAAATAAATAAAAAAAAATCGTTGTTAATTTCATGCCAATGTGAAGTTTGTTAATCCAGAGCATTCTTCTGTTTACACTTTCGCCATTTACGACAACCAACTCACTTTTTAGAGGAAAATAATAGAAACTGACATTATTTTAAGAAACTCGATAATACCATGTAAGGACAAAACAATTTCGGTTACTGAAAGCAATCTAAGACACATCGAATACGTTAATAAATACTCATAACAAACTGCCTATGTTTATCTCAACAAACACACGTGGAACGCAGTATTTAACCTTTTTCTGTAATTTTGTATATCACCGCAAGATAGCGTATTCGAGCACTGGAGTTGCAAATAAACAGTTTCCATATGTAAAAGTTCTAAAACTTTAATCATATTATTGGAAAGGAAAATAACGAAAGATGGTTCTGAATATCAATGTTAGGAATAAGCGGAATGTATATCCGAAAATATTTTCCCTCGAACATTAAGGCGTAAAGAGGTTTCAATGAACGTTGATAGAGTCTAAGATAATCCAACAAGATTATTTCAAAGACGGTAAATAAAAATTCAGGGAATAAAAGAAAAGATTTTCATTTAATATTCCATGTAAACATTACAAATTTGTATCCCCTTTTGCACATTATGGTTCTAGCTTGAAAAAGTAATAGTGTCTTACATGCTTATAAAAGTTTAATACGCGTACAACTTTTGAGGGAAAAAACACGTAAACTATTTTTTCTTCAGTACAAATTTTAAAAACTAAACAAAAGCCTAATAGGTGTATGAATTTTCATTAAAATATAGTGTGTAAAATAAATCAATTAATTCGAAAAAAGTTGAAAAAAGTAGCAATTACCAGGCAGAAAGCAGGACACTAAATTGCGATAGAAAATGTGCGTCTATGGGTCTGTGTTCTCCATCCAAAATCTTTTTGGGGAAAAAAAAAATAAATAAAATTCATTTTGAATTTACGATTTCTTAATTTAACTTTATATTGTTGATTTGAATATGTTTTTTAAAGATTTAGCTATAGAAGTCACTTAACGAGCTAATTAGTCTTATGTAACTCCTTACCAATCTGAAAAACTTGAAATAGCGAAAACAAAAAAACAAATTTTTAGCGATTTTAAACTGCTAACAATTTGATTTTGGCACAAACGACAACTGCGATGAGAATCTGATATTAATAATCTTAAAATTCCGTCTATTCATTTATTTTGTTTTTGTTTGTTTGATAGCAAATAAAACCAAAATTATGTAATATGAAACACACGAATGCAATTTCAAAATCTAGTACACTAATTTTAAATTGCGTGCTGGTGAAAAGTATGGTATAAAAATCGTTCTTACTTTAGATAGTTATTAAATTAGTTTTACCTATTTAAATCAGAGATTTTGTGCTAGGGGTATTTTTGCTATTGTTTAGTTCCCTGCTCTAGTTTTCACACAGTTCTGCACTAGCATATTCAAACACTTATAGAATTGAACAAAATAAGTTATTCTGCTAAAAAAAAACCTTGTTATTTGGAATAAACTAAATCAACGCCTAAAAGTTTGAAATAATGAACTTGAACGTTTTCAACTATTAACAATTTTCTATTTGCAAAAAAGACATAATTGTTTTGTTTTGAAAAAAGTGTTTTAAAAGGCGCAATATAATTTGTCATAATTTTAAAGCCGCAGCGTAATGACAACCAATTCATCATCATCCTGTATCATTAAAAATCGATATTTCTCTACAGAAAAGTAAGCTCAATTAATTATACTTTAAAACGTCTTGTTTTTATTAAAGAAATGGTTTGTTTTTCGTGTAGAAATGTTTATGTGATAGATTTTTTCTCTTTATATTCTTTATCTTTATTTATTAATACAATACTTATTGTTTTATCATTATTAATATTGTATTTAACATTTTAAAAATTATTATTCACATTATTATTAACATTGTATTTAATTGTGATGCAAATTATGTGTTGCAGAAATTTGATATTGAATAATTTAGAGTAAAACGCAATGTTTTTGTTTTTGTCTTGAAACAACTAATTTAATCAGTGGAAATGAACGCATAAATTAATATAAAAATAAAGATTGTTTGAGTTTATGAACAAAATTAACTTGTTTATTTTCTCCGATAACTCTTATTTAAATATCTCATTAGACTGTCGAAGTAAACTACTCTGTAAGGCATGGAGTTTTGTATTTTCTACACTTAAGCAAATATTTCTGAGTTCTAAAAAAAATGTATTATCCTTGCATCTTTTCACAGGAAAAAGTTTCAACAACAGTAGGAACAAACAGAAGAAAGCATGAAAATAAGAAGCACTGGAATAATATTCTTAGCATTTGATTTGAAAAGAAATTTCCTGGCAAAATAACATTTTTTCAAGCAAACAAGAAAGCAACTATGATATGGAAAAGCTTTCAAAATAAAGGTTCTCATTTTCAGAGCAAATTGAACCATTTTTCACATGTAATGTTCCGTTATCACTTACTTTTTTTCTTTCTAGCCTTCTGCTGTGCATTTTCTACCTTAATAGTGTTTGGAGATTATTTCATGCTACAGTTTTTGAATCGAAATCTAGCAAGTTCAAAACATTCTCAGGCAATTTTCAAGCAGCTATTTTAGTCATCCTTTTTTTAAGTATTACTTTGCACTATTCATTGTCTTGCTCAAACAATCTCCCGAATTCTACGAATGTTAGTTAAAGGTATCGGATTTCCTTAGTCTACTAATTAAAACGACTTTAATAATGTCATCACCTACAATAACTTTCACATCCGTTTCAAAAAAGACGGCAGTTTTAAAACGTGAGAAAACTTTATGAAGCAACTCAAAAACCATTAAAATAACCATTTCTGTGTGTGTTTTGCCAAATGCTTTGTATAAAAATATTCTTGAACCGTGCTTGATAGCTTATTTTATAACATAGTAACACTAATGAGAAGAAGTAGTGAAAAAAGTTTAACTGTGTCAAAAATTGGCCGAAATGTTTTTGCTTGTTAAATAAGTTTAAAATTATCTTTTGTTGCAGAAAAACCATTCCATTCCTTTATGTAAACAAGTTCTGTTGTAGAATTTGGTTCTTAGATTGGTATAGTTTGAATAATAGATATTTGATGCATAGTGTATTGCGGTTGGCAGAATAAGTTTCATATCAAACGGCAGGGTTTTTCCCTTTAAATGAGGTAATTAGAGAACGGTAAAAGACTGATTTGAAATTAGTTTTAGTTTTGTTTGGATATTATTCATAAGTTAAAGAGTTTGTAAATACTGCCTTATAATAAGACACGAAACTTATTATATCAGCTTATGCAGTGATGTTCCTATCAATTTTTCTGAGGGTATACACCCAGTAATCCATTACGCACAATTTGTGTATGTGATCATATACATAGTATGTTATAATATGAAAATTTATGAAGCTTGAGGGTACGCTATATGTCTAAAAAATGTTTGAGAGTACGGGTATATGGAGTATACGCCATTTTGATGTTCTATAGTTGCCAGTTGCTTGTGTATGTTACTGTTTAGATTTTTTTTTTTTTACAAATGAGGCAGTGAGAAGCAAAGGAATGTAAGTGCTAAAACTAAAATTTGAGATATAATCAATACAAATAATAGGGGAACCTCTCCTCTGTTTCGGGCTATTAGCTCTTGCTGCGTAAGTGCTGCTATACAGCATGATTTAGCAAAAACAAAGAAAGAAAAAGAAAATAACACACACGCTTATTGGGAAGTGTTCCTATTTTTATAGTAGAAAAGTTCTAAGCATGCCGCCGAATTCGTTAAGTATTGTATTTTTTTATTAGGAATTTCACACTCAAATCTTCTATTATTTTAGTGTCCACTCCTCGAAGATATAATATTTTTCTCAAAAATAAATAAAAATCAAGAATTTTTTTTAAAAAAAATTCCTGTATTTTTCTATGCGTTTTGAGCCAGTTAAAACAGAGACTTAGTTTTGTTATTCATTGTTGGTATTCGGAGGGGGGGGGGGAATAATTCTAGGATCATTATCACCATATTTTTTTAGACTAAATTTGCGTTTTAACTTCTAAACACATTTCACATACAAAAAGAAAATAAAAAACAAACGGATAAATATTTTTAAAAACACATTTTAATAGATAAAAGAAAAATGCATCATAGTCATGAAGGATGTGTGAAAAAGCAATAAATCTTCCATATTTAAACCGTCATCAAAATTTTCATATGAATCTCCCCCCCCTCCCCCGCATTTTTTTACTGTAATTAAGTTCTGCACTCTTCATGCAGAAGACTCAATTATGTAATGCATTATCTGCAATTAAATCAAGTCATTCGGAAAAATATTTCTTTTAAAATCCCGAAGACGAGAGAAAATTCTTTTGTCAAGTTTATTCACAACATTCAGAACCAGTGAAGCAGCAGTACTTAATGATGAATCAAGAAAATATGAATTAAAAAAAGTATAGCTTAAAATAATTTCTGAAAGATTTATTTTGCTTTAATGATCGCAAATAATCTGCTCTTTCCATAATAATGAACTTAAAAGTTGTCTCTAGTTCTTTTGTTGAGAGAAATAATGCGATTATCATCGGAGCAAAATATAATGAATGGACTAAATAATCTTTTTTCCCCCCTAGGTATCTGCAAAATGCTAATTTTTCAAAATATTTCAATCTGAGAAAGGTTTAAGCTCCTCAATTTTAAGGAAAAACAAAAACAAAACGCATGTTAATGCATAAATTTTAGCTTTATATTTACACTAGTGGCACCCGCACGGCTTTGCCCGTAGTAAAAAATTAAAAGGTCTTTTGGTTCGCCTGTATATTTACAAATAATGTATGATGAATTTCTCGCCAATTGGCTTGCCCATGTTACGGTTCCACGTTATGATAACTTGGTAATTTACTCATCCATCTTATGATAATTTTGCTCGGGAAAATTTTCTTAAAATTGAAATAAAAAAAAGAACAAAATCGAATTTTCGAAAAATCGCTTCGAGGTGCACATCCCCATGCTATAAACTGATTCTGTGTCAAATTTCATGAAAATAGGCCGAAAGGTCTAGGCGCTATGCGCGTCACAGAGATCCTGACAGACAGAGAGAGATCCAGACAGAGAGACTTTCAGCTTTATTATTAGTAAAGACAAAGATCACAGGTACAGAAGATTGGTCGGTTGCTTTGTATTTTATGAGGACTAATTAGGCTATATTGTAGCAATTATATCAACAAAAAAACTTCAAAATAGGCGTCCCATTTTGATACTTTCATAATGTGATAGTAGAAAAGATTTGATTAGTAATTTAATTTACGGGAGTTCTGGGACAGCATCCCTTTTTTGGAGAAATAAATATTACTTCAATGTCTTCATTTCTTCCTTTCACACGCACACACACACAAACACAAGGGTGAATTTGTAAATTTTCTGGCACCGGAAGGCCAATAAAAAATCGCTGAACCTTGAGTCGTGACAATTTGATGTGAAAGGGTGTGCTTTTCTAAAAAAAGCCGGTTAAGGACAGTATCTGCAAAATGTTTTATTTTTCTTTTTTTTTTTTGTGCATTTTTATCATTTATTGTGCTGTAGCTTCAATGCACAAGCTTACTTATTTCCGCTGGGAGAGAAAAAAAAAAAAAAAAAAAAACCCTCGGGAAAAGCGTCCTATTTTAACATTTTCCTATTATTAGTCATTGAAACCAAAACGTGCTTAACACGACATTTAATGTCTTGTCGTTTTATACAAATTAACAACTGTCAACTAATAATGAGATAAAAATTTTCATATTTGTCATTGGCAAAAGTTAACGTGTTGAGAAAACCACCCATTTATTTAAATACTATTGGCAATAGAAGCTCAATTTTTCCGAATCTCACGATCAACATAATTGTGTATTCAGTCTCCTAAAGAATCTGAAATCAAGGCAAAAATAATGACCACTCATCAGAAAAGTCATTCTTAATGCCTTCCATCCGCAACAGGAAAAATGCTCCCATTTTTATTGCCACGGGCGAAAGTTTTTCAAGTCTGTACAGAGACAATGTGTTTGATGAAGCAGTTTTGTAGACGGTTATCATAATTGTGAAGGCGCTCACGTCTTGTTAAGACCGCAAACTTCCGAATTCGTCTGTTAAGATCTTTGTCACGCTCTCTTCCTTTTTGCCACTAAATGGCTTCATCAAAGAAAGATAGATACGAACTGTATAACTGACATGCATTGTCGATGAAAAACAAATAGCGTATCAATTTCTCGGTTTGATTTTGATCTTGCAGGAAACAGGATTTAAGAGTTGTTCTCAACGGGGGAAATGAATTTTCAATATTTAAGCCACCGTCAAAATTTCATGGTTCTTTCGTTCTCAAATTAAGCGGTCAGTTTTATTTTATTGATGAAAATTTGATTTTGACAGCTGAAAATTTTGACTCAATTACGATCAAAGCAAGACCTTCAGTCACATAAAAAATAATAGAAATACTTTTGCTTAGGAAAGTAAAAGAAATAATAATAATGTCCAAACGCACAATTTTGCAAAGAACTGCATACACATGTTTCGGGTTTTAATCTTCGGTGATCTTGTTTTCATCGCATATCTTTACATCCAAAAGCTCACATTTTGCATTGAAATAGGAGTTCCTTGCTGGAAATTTCAAAAAATTACTATATATTTTTTTTTTGTATTAAACTGCTCATTATACTAAGTTTTTTTTTTTTTTTTTTTAAGAAACGTGCTACACTACAAACTATGGAAAAATGTAGCGACTACAGTAGTATCGCTTTCTGTAGCGCACTACTTCCTACCTTAGAGCAGGAATTAGTAACTGGAGAGAGAAAGTATAATCATTGGCTTAGGGAGTGCTGAGACAAAGATCTCAAGTCACATGGTTCAACATCGATGAGTGAGAGACACGTTTTACGTGAAACGAGTGGAAAAAACCTGATTTCTTCCGATATCTTTACTTTCAAATGCAACACGTTACTTTGGATCCTTGCTTCAAGAATTAAAGACTTCACTCTCTCCGCCTTTTATTCCTTCTCAATGCTATCGACCACTGCTTTTCCTATTCTTCTGTTCCTGAGAATATTGTGTGGCAATTGTTTTGAAAGCTCATTTACTAGTTAAATCAAGATGATTAACGCGAAGGCCACATTTTGGACGAGGCGACGCATCAGCTTAAGATCAGAAATTTTGGATCGGAGTGCATGTTTGAGTGGTTGTCTTTTCTGGCGAGATATCACATTTGGTGATTTTTCACTTATTCGCGACACGTGAATTGTACATTAAATAAAATGTTATTTTTGCCCCCATTTTTTGCAAAACCCGAAAGTTTGCTGCGGTAACCCTAGCTGTACAACAATGAAAAATCCGAGCCAAAATGGCTAGCTGATGTGTCGGCCTATTTATATAGCGGCTCTAGGTAGCGCAACGAAGAAATCTTTCAAACCTTAATCAAAAGCAAGATCACCTTCTACTTTAAAAACACTGTACTCTAGGACAGACACTAATATGAAAGGGAAATAAAAAATTCCGCAGTTAAGCCCACATGTAACGTATCCCAGTGGAAGCCGGCATCTCCTCTTGATCTTACTTCATTAGGAAACCTGAGCACTTCCTAACGTACTCCACAATAAAACTTGATTAAACAGAAAAGCTATCTTAATTAAGTTCTGAGACTCACGCTTCAAATTTGCTGCCAGCTGATTTTTACTGAAGCGAAATTATCTTTTGTTGATTTAATTCTCTTAAATTTCAAGTTAAAGCATTCAAAATGAACGTAACATTTTGTTAAAAATGATGTGTTGGGATAGCTCGTATTGACTCTTATTACCGCATCACTGCACACAATTTCGTGAACTTAGTTTCTTCTATTTTGCACTAATTAAAATATCGTCTGTATGTAAATTTAATTTGACTTTCGTTTAAAAATATTTTTAATTACTTTTATTTAAACACGATTTAATTCGCAACTCCAACAATCTATAGGGGGCGCTGCGGTCACTGTCTAATGGCGGATGAAAAAACTAAAACAAACGCACGCTGTAACGTATAAATTGCTTCTAAACTTTGGAAATGACAGATATTTTTGTTCGCATGTATGATTTTTTGTTCTTTATTCTTTTGAAAAGATTTTTCAAAGTCTTTTGGTTATTCTGACCCATGTAGAAAGAGATTAGAAATCAAAAAGTATTACGAAAGTAAAAAATTAATGCAGAACACACAGTAAGTTGTTCTGAAGCAGCCATTTTCACGATGTTAAATTCGGAATTCGTAAATTTTTGGTTCGTTTCGAACGGCATTTTCATTTTGTACCGTTTTTTCTATACATTAGTACATATTAAGTTCAGTTTCGGGACATTTCCGGCATTTGTTGACATTTTTGTCACATAGTGCACATACGTGACAGACTGTCAAGAGTAACGTTCAACACTAGATAATTTATTTCTATGACTATATGATTGGATATCAAGAGAAATCATCATGCATTTAATTCATTCGTCATGGAAATGATTTAACTGATATGCGAAATCTTGTCAAGATACATTCTTCTTTCACGCAATTTTAAAACCATAACCCTATAAACAGATTTTTGGCGAAACTCTTCCACCGATAATGACAGCTTTTGCAGAGCAATAACGTAAAGCTGGCGCGATATTTTAGCGATAAAAATTCCAAACTTTTATTTTTTATTGTTCAAATTCTTAACGTTCTTTCTGGATTTTTCAATCTGTTCTGCGATAAATATTTTCAAGAAAATTTATTTGCATACTGTCTATTTCAGTAGGATACTGTAGTAACAAAAGTTATTTAAATCATTTATGTGGAATTAGGTTAAGGAAAAGTGCCCAGTCAATGTTGTTAAGTCCGCTTTTTTTTCATCGAATTGAAAAACTGATATTTATTCAAATTCACTCAGAACAAGATAAATAAAATGTGTACTCACAGTTTATATCAGATATTTTTGATGTTACGCTGTTGCGAATGACGATTCCAAATGATGAATTACGCAAATACAAAAAATACACATAACAAACTGTTTGTTTTGCCCAAAATGAACACATGGAACGCAATGTTTTAGTTTTTTCGGCAGTTTTGTAAATCTCCGCAAGGTAGCGTATTCGATCTCTGGAGTTGCGAATATGACTGGCAATATTTTGAAAGTTAGGTTGTAATTGATTAAAAAAACTTTTTTAATCAAAAATATTATTAGTAAAGAGCAACTATAGACCAGGTGCTCATCTCTCAGGTCATTTTGGAGCATAGCCGCTCTAGCGCCAATATTAACAGCAATATGAGCTAAAATATCTTTGGTCAATATGCGTCGAGTGCTGCTTAATATCAATTAATTGTTAGAGTTTCAAAAAGTTGAATTTTTAACCGATTATCAAGGTCACTAGTTACAGTGCAAAAAGGCAAAATAGTTGAGTATTTTTTTTAGCGTTTATATAAAAAATACAATGTAGTGGAAAAAACTGCAGACACATTGTTAAGAAGAAATTATAATAACGAAAGCATAGAAAGAGATAAGTAAAATATCCGAAAAGCTAAAAATCAGACTGGAAAAAGCCTATTGGATGCAAAAATCCCCTAGGAATTTAAATTTTTCCAAGCGTATTCATGGTTAAATGAACAGCCAAGGAATCTTTAACATGCCGCATAATCACACAGAATGGAAGCTGTCAATTTCCTGCATCTTGAAAATCTGGAGCTGGGTTTGAACCCGTACCTTTGGGCATAAGGGGTCAACGCCTAACCATTACGCCACTTTGCCAGCATCAAAATATTATAACTACATCTCTGAACTTGAGTAAAATTTTTAATTATATTTTAAGCACTAAAGGTGACGAATTTTTTCAAACTAATTCTGAAACTTCTTAAGCATCTTTTTACTAATTTTGAAGAAATGTCTGAAGCATGCACCTGTATTTTTTGTAAAGGAAAAAATTATCAAATTCTATTTTTTTCAAAAAAATCATTTTACGCAATTAAAAAAAAAAAAAAAAGGAAGAACGAAAAAGAAACGAATGTATAAATTTTACATTTCATGCATAGTTCTAGATGACATATGTATTGATTTTTCTTTTAAATTCAGAAAATTGTTCGACGTTTAAAGATTTTACAAAATTTACAAATAAAATCTTATGTAAATGTTAAAAAAAAAAAAAAAAACCGAGAACGCCAAGTTTTACTGCTAAAAAAAAGTAACTGAAGGGGAAAAAAAATCCACTTCAAAACTGAAGAACAAAAACAAATTTGTCTTTCGTTTCGAGGATATTTTGTTTTCCCCTTTTCGTTCTATCTTCCATAACACCAGAAAAGCTCGTTTGGAACATAATGAAACAAGTTACAAAAGCTCGAAACACTTTTCGTTGAGGTAAAAACTATCGTTAATGTATTTCATAACAAAAGCGTGCATGCAAGTATGTGATGAACATATGTCTTACTCTTAAACAGGAACATAGTTGCGAAATAAATGTCTTTGATGAAAATGCTGTTTAGAAAATGAAAATTTTAGTTAAAGGTATTAGTCTTATGCTTAGTTCAGTAGTATAACGTTTCCAAAGAAGTAGTAATGAGAGGACGACTAATTGAAAAGAATTTGCAAATATATTCTGAAATAACATCCATCTTTAGTTAAAATAGCGGTTTAATAAATTAGTAAAAGTAAAGACATTTAATATCCGAGTGATATATATAGTATCTACACATTTTCGGTAAAAGTTCTGGAACTAAGTGAGCCAATATTTCCGTCCGTTAACTCCTATTTCCAAACTTTAAGCCGTATCTCCCGATTATTGTCTTAAGCTCTAAATGATTTTAAATGCACTTTTGTAACATTTAAAACAATTTTCTCAAAAACGTCTTCTGTGAAAGGAAATGTGATGGTGAAATTTTGTGATAAAACTATAAAAACAACTTCAAATTCATTGTCTCAAACAGGTAGGCATAATGTTTCAGCAAAAGTCAACTATCATTTGTGATTCCCTTTTTTTTCATTTTTGAAACAGGAAATTCAAAAATTCGAGCACCTTTTTATTTAATCAAGCGAAAAAAAGTTGGAGGGAAAAAAAAACAGAAAGAAAAAGAAAAAGAAAAAACGAACTAGAAGCAATAAGAAATTTACTCCTGTAGGAATGTTAACAAAAGTTAAGGAAATCTTCATTAATAATAAAGCTGAATGTACGGATGTCTGAATGTCTGTGACGTGCATAGCGCCTTGACCGTTCGGCCGATTTTCATGAAAATTGGTTTACAATTAGTTTGTAGCACGGGGGGGGGGGGGGGTGAACACCTCGAAGCGATTTCCCGAAAATTCGATTTTGTTCTTTTTCTATTCTAAACTTAAGAACCTTTTACCGAGCAAATTATCATAACATGGATGAGTAAATAACACAACGTGGACGAGAAAATTACCATAACAAGGGCAAGCAAATTGGCGTGAAAATCATCATCCGTCATTTGTAAATATACAGGCGAACCAAATGACATTTTAATTTTCTGCTAAAGGCAAAGCTGTGCGGTTACCGCTAGTAACGAAATAAAGTAAGAACAATTATTATACATATGCAGTTATTTTAACAAAGGAGCGTTAATTTAAAAATATTTCATCAAAATAAAATTATTTTTCCGGAAGATTTATTATTTACTTTTACCGTTTCCAATAAGAGAATAAATAAATATAAATAAAAAGAAAAAAATTATGAATTAATGCTACTAATATTAATAGCAGCAGCAGCAGCAGTAGTATTAGCAGTAGCGGTAGTAGTAGTATATAATAATAATAATAATGACAGTAATAATAACAGTAATAACAGAAGCAATAATAACAATAGAAGTAATAATAATAATAGAAGTAATAATATTAATAACAGAAGCAATAATAATAATAACAATAGAATTAATAATAATGATAGAAGTAATGATAATAATAACAATAGAAGTAATAATAATAATAATAGAAGTAATAATATTAATAACAGAAGCAATAATAATAATAACAATAGAATTAATAATAATGATAGAAGTAATGATAATAATAACAATAGAAGTAATAGTAATAATAACAGAAGTAATAATAATAATAGCAGTAATAATAATAGTAATAATAATAATAATAATAATAACAATAATAGTTATAGCAATAATAATGAGAGAAAAAAATCGGAGTCAGAAGCTGTAAAATTCCTGAATTCAGTTGGTCATTTTTTCTGCGACTCCGTAGCGCTAGAAAGTGGAAACAACTTTTGTGAGTTTGAAGTCTCTTGGAAGTGCGTTTTCTGTCGGTGTTTTCGCCGATGCAGAAAAGACAGTTTTACAGATCGTTGCCTCAGAGCAACAGCAGAGGATATCATGCTATCATTCTTAGGATTAGATGGTCTTACTGCCTTCTCTGAGGCAACGAGGTACACTCATAATAGCGCTTTCTGCAATTTTTTTCACATTATACGAAATTTAACGCTGGAGGCTATGCGCATGGCAATCACTGTGGGTACCTAATTGCAAGGGTGCCCACCTAAGGGGAAGGGGTCATGACGCAGATTGCGCCATTGAAATTTTTAGGGGGTGTTTTGAGAGGCATTTTTCTCTATTTTAGGGGGGAGGTTCTTGCGTTTGAAGTTCTTGCGTTTTCGCAAATTTTTTTTTTTTTTTTTTTTTTTTTTGGGGGGGGGGGGGTTGCGCCCTTGCTCGAAGAGGGGTGTCACCCTCCTAATTGTGTTTCCTGATCGCACCGTGCAATGCATGAAGCTATGTTTACTGGGTTAACTGAAGCATTTGATAGGCTGGATTTAATGTTCCAGCTTGTAGGCGCAAAATTTTTGGTTTCTGGCTCATTTAGATTTTCTTTGTCTTTTTTCAGGTATCATACCTTTTGTTCATGTTTGATTTTAATCTCGTTTGAACTTGCTTAGCTTTTTTGGAGTTTGGTTAAGGATTAATTCTATTTCACTAATTACAATTTATCTTTTTCTTTACTCTTTTGCTTACTAACATCATTTGTAATTTGCTTCATTTTTGAAATGTTAGTGTTGGGATTTTTTAGTTGTAACTCTTAATTAAAGCTTTTGAACTTTTTCTAGGAAAGTTTTCTTTTTCAAATGTTTTTTATTCTTCCTTTTTAAAATCTGATTTTAGTAATTTTACTTATTTTCTTTTGTTTTGTTCATTTTTTGCTTTCGTATGTTTTTTGTTTCTACTGTCCCGATTATTTAATTTATTTTTAATAAGTTTTTTTAATAAGTCCCTTGTTTGTTTTCTGTTCAATCACGGTCGCCTATTGGTGGTTTTCATTTCCTCTTCCAATACTCTGATTTGTTTTTGGCTCTTTAGCTTTTGCTGTTCTACATGTATATCGATCTAATATCATTGCTCTTGTCAGAGGATCTTTCATTCATCAAATTCTGATGAATGAAAGAAAAATCTGAATTGATAAAAGGATTTTTGTAACTTCGAAATGCGTGTGGGAAATCATGTTTCAGTTTTGTGCTGTATTAAAGTTATTTCCTTTATTTATTTACGAGCTGTGTCGTCCGACTTTGCACGATCTACCTCGAAAATAAAAAAGACATCAAGTAGCAAGTGTCCAACAATCATACTTGAAAAAAAAATGCAAAATTTCCCATCAGAACAATGATCACAGTCCCGAAAAATCCCCAATAAAATTTGGACATCAGTCCCTTAAAATTCCCATCCAATAAAGAAAATATATAAAGTTAGCACTACCATAAAAATTATAATGAATACGGAGATATATATCTAATAGGGTCATTAGGATAAAAGCAAGAGTCCCAAAATAGTGTCAACAGACCCAATAAATCTGCATTAGAATTAGGAACAACAGTCTCTTAAAATATCCAGATCAAAGCTCGATATGAATCCCTAAAAAACCTTTAGTTGAGTGAGTACAACAGTGCTTAAAAATCCCCATCAGAGTAAGGACAACAGTCCCCGAAAAATTATCATGTTTCTCATACTGCAAACTATAAGTGTTCATTTCATTTAAGTAAACTAATCAGGGAAGTTTCTTAAGGTTTCTAACACTGATTTTTACGCAATGAACAAGAAAATGTATACACATAACTCCTATTCTTTAAAATACCGATTCGCGTATTATTTCTGAGAGTTCTGTAGGAGCAGCCTGTTTTTCTTTCCTCGAGCAGTTTAAAATTAGATTCTAAGCGTTATTCTTGTATACTTTTACTCCTCTCAGGTACATCTTTTTAAATTTTGGCAGAGAGGTGTGATGGTAAGGGGCACAACAAAAAAGGAAGAAGAGTCTGACCCTCTAAAGCCCATTGTTTTAACGTAGTATGCCAAGTATGCCAAACCTAATACGGTAGTTTATATACATGTAAAGATTATTATGACTAATACGCCCCCAGAAGACAATTTCTGTCTGATCTAGTATTTTCCAAAGGGTGGGGGAGTGACAATTTCCTCAATTGATCCTCCCCCTAAATAAAAGTCCCGATTCCTTTCGAACATAATCGTAGACATCCTCGAACTTAAATTTGAGAGGCGTGAAATTTTCAATATGCCGTATAAAACTCCGAATTTTCCGACTGATAAATTATGATCATACACTTATCGATACCTGCATCCAATGAGAATAAATGTAAAACATCGATATAATTTTTTTTCAAGAAGTTGTGTTTTTGTAATGTTGTATCTAACTTTACTGAATCGTCAAACAACTTTTTCAAGTAATGATATAGTTTGGGAAGTTACAGTGACCTACCGAAACGGGTCACGGGAGGTCACCGTCGGGGTGTCCCATGTCGTATATTAAATTTTTACAGTAAACTCATTTTTATGTCTTAATATCCATTTTCCACATTCAAAACGAAATACAGCCTTGAAAATTGCATTGTGAATTCTTTAGTATTTGTATGAAAGCAAAAACTAAAATGGAACTGAATATTAAAAAAAAGAAAAAAAAAAGTGAAATCAATCATAACTAAGAACACTTTTGATTAAATCAAGACAAAAAAAAAAAAAAGAAAAAAATAATCATAATCGGTTCATTCGCGATACCACAGAGATACATACCGACCACGCGCTAAGCTTTAAAACCTCTCCCTCTTCTTTTGCATCGACGCACAGTGGCCGATTTGCCCGATTTAGGTGGACAAAATTGAAGTTCTAACTTCATTTTTTTTGTATTGGATCTTGTTCTGACATGTCTGGAAGAAACGAAAATGACAATAAAAAGTTTCGGAGTTCGTTCGTTACTCGTGGAGGAACGCGTGAATGAGAGTTTTCGACGATTTTAAAGGCGATTTCGACAAAAATTTTATATTCATAAAAGCTCATCTCCTGGCAGACCATGGTTTAATGTAGATTTGTGGTGAATTTTCTTGGGTTATGTAGACTCTGAAGAAGCTATTCTAATTTTTTATTAATTTTTTTAACCATCTACTTGAAATCGGCGCATTTTTTCAGTCAAGTTTTTAGTGAAAAATGTTCACATCTGCGACTTCAATTGCCTCGAATCGACGAAAACCAGAAAAAACCAGAATGATTTTGCCACCAAAATTACCACCGAAACCTCCTCTTTCCAGCCATACTAAACTTTTTTTGCGCATTTTTGCGCTAGGTATTTTATTTCTGAAATTAAGTGTCTATTGTTTTACGAAATTATGTTTAATTGTATTCAAGAAATTATGTTTTTATTTATACAAAACAACTAAGGTATACCTTAGTTATTCTGGAAAGAGAGAGAGAGAGAGACAATCCATATTATGTTTTGAAATTTGTGAACAGTTACCATTCTATGTTCTTCCTACTTGTTATTAAAAGAAATTTCTTCATCTAAATTTTTAATTCTTTATTCAATTTTCCTTATTTTAAATAGATTTGTGAGAACTGTTTATTTTTACTACATCAAATAACTCAGAGAAAATGTTGCAATAAAAAAAAAAAAAACTGTCAGTCACGCAGCATAACTAAATATGCGAATTTTCACCATTTTCCTTGTCCATCAAGTAAGTCATCATGTGGGCATCATGTTACAAGTATTTTTCTACGCTGAATCGATTAAGACTATCTCCGTCTTCGTAGTTTGCTTCTGGACCGAGATAAAGCCAAAAACGTACGAAAAACAAAGTTTTTCGACCTGTAGCGTGCTCTAGCTCCACCGCTATTAGACCTAGAGGGCCCATCTTCAAACTTAGCCTGTTCAATTACCTAAAGAATACGTGTAATTTTTTCGGATTTTTAAATGCAAAATTGCGACCTGTAGAGCGCAAAGCTGTACATACATATATACATACATACATACATATATACATATATACATATATAGAGGTTTTGACAGAGAAAATTAACAAAATGGATCGACTTACAAAAAATTGGATATTTCGGTTTAACCGTGCGTCTTCAGCAAAGTGACGTCATACATATATACATATATATATACGTGTATGCATACACACATATATATATATATATATATATATATATATATATATATATATATATATATATATATATATATATATATATATATATATATATATATATATATATATATATATAATATATATATATATATATATATATATATATATATATATATATATATATATATATATATATATATATATATACATACGACAAAATCGTCAAAATTCACCATTCGATTCTTTGAGGTGTGAAACACATTTTGAGTGGGTCCGCTGACCAGGTGCACCCCTTTTTGCAAACTCTATCAAACGCAATAAGTGAATTTCCTGTGAAAATTCGCTAAAAAAAAAAAAACCATAGTTTTAGTATTTTTTTGGCGAAAAACAATGGAAGGCAGCATTTTAAACCTATGAACTAGGGTATATTCGTGATCAGCGTAAAATTTCCTGTAAGGCAGGCTCATTACATAATTTTGTAAACCTGAATGGGGCCAAATTAGTCTGTTTTTGTCTAAAAAAAAAAAACACGATTTTTAGTGGTTTTTTGGCGAAAAACAAGGGAAGGAAGCATTTTAAACCTATGAACGAGGGTATATTCGTGATCAGCGTAAAATTTCCTGTAAGGCAGGCTCATTAAATAATTTTGTCCACCTAAATCGGGCAAATCGGCCACTGTGCGACGGTTGAAAAGGACTAACAGATAAAATGGGCTTAAATTTTCTCTGGGATACTTTAAAGGAAAGCAAAATAAATAAAGTTTACATTGATGTCACTAATAATCTAAATTTACTAAGTGCTTCGGAAACACTTGGGAAATCACTGATCGTCAGTTGAAATTTCAAAATAGCTGTAAATTAAATGGCACAAGTTTTTCTTTGTTTACAGTAGCATAAAGTTTTATCGTTTCATAATCTCAGTCCTTTTTTAAGATTTCCTCGTTTGAAAATTTATCGATAAATATTGAATGGATATTGTAATCTTTTCATTCTTTGACGAGTGGGAAAAAAATAGCAGTGCGTTTAAACCCTTTAAAACTGGAAAGCAATTTGAAGACATCGAAAATGGGAAATCCGTATTGGTGAAACAGAAGAGATTATTTTTAAGAAGGTAAATGTAATTTTTGTTTGCTTTCGGAGGCATGGTATAAATCGAAGAGCTTCTTTCCCGCTCTTTACCTGTTGCAAAAACAACGTGGTTTTTTTTAAAAAGAGCGAAGTGAATTCGTTGCATTTTCGAAATGAAGCGATAGAACAGCTTTCCTCAACCTTTTTTGATCCGCGGACCGCAAGTGCGTTTGAAAAAAAAAATCGCGGAACGGTAATGCGCTCCCCCCCTCTTTTCTTTCTTTTTTCCTCTTTTTCATTTGTTGTTAAAAAAAAAACATCTTGCATTTGTGAACTGTTGAAATATTTTTTTATACGTACAGGTTTTTTCCCCTTTTACTTTGCTTTTTCATCGCAGAAAGGGGAGGGGGGACTTTGGACTCTGCGTCCGCCAAACATTTTGCGAACGGCTGAGACCCCCCCCCCCCTTTTTTTTTGCAAAATAGTAATTATCAACAATGAATTAACAAATGCATAAATAAAACTTTACTTAGTGTTAAATAACTGTGACAAAAAATACTTAAATGTTTAAAATAAGAAGAGTTATTATTAAAATAAATAGAAAGTCGTCCGTCAAGGTATGACGAGCAAAAATTGCTTCTACTCTTCTTCATTTGAACGAAGCAATTGCCTGTTTGGTGATATTTTCATAGTTGAAATTTTAACCCTAACTCCAGTGGATGAACCCTAAACTCCTCCAGTTGATAACGTTAATTGTTTTCGTTTCTTCATTCCCCTGAAATGACAGTCTTACCAGTACAATTGTTAAGTTACCGAATCGAGTTCAGCCTTGTCACAATAAAGCCTTTCCCTGCATGTTAAACATTACCGAAATACATTATCAAAATATCATGCCTTGGCGCGAGTTTTATTGTTGAAACACGCGGGTTACTCGATCATCGGTTGTTATTTAAATGAAGATTTTACATTTACTGCTCTATTCCCCTACAAATCAAAAGAATGGCAATGAAGTTCTCGAAAACTGAAAATATATATATAAATAAATAAATAAATAGATGACTCATTTTCAAAAAGTGATATGGGTGATGTTGAAAAACGGTGGTCATACTATTTGGCATCAGGAAGTCCTTTTACATAACAAGTAGGAATAATGTCGAGAATTTTTCATGCTTCTCAATGAAATTAATATTTTCTTATCTTTAACTTAAAAAAATCCTTATTCTTCTTATTATTATGCGGCTGAGACTTATGCGGGAGACCTAAATAATTACATAAGATCAGAATTTTTTTTTTTTTTAAACAATGATGTTCTACTTTATCGTTTACATTAGTCATCTTGAAGATTTTTTTTAAAAAACATTCCTTAATTTAAAAAAAAGAAAGAAAAAAAGATTTTTTTTGTAGAAAATTTTAAACTTTGGGCCTCGTGCGGGATACCTAAATGTTTTTCGATTTGAATTTTGTGGTATATGTAGACTGGTGGGAACAACTTTTTATCAAAAACTTTTTAATTTTCAACAAAAAATGTTTTCGATACACCCTACTACATATAAGTGAAGTCGGAGGGACAATGACCGACTCCGACTTCGGGAATTTTTTAGAGCATTCAACTAGCAACTCAAACTCCGACTCCTTCACTTTAAAATCAATCCTAATCCAACTCCGCAGCTCTGCATATAAGAGTCGACTACGAAAACGGGGAGAGAATTTACAAGAGTAATTGTCTCTGCAAAAATTACAAAGGGGTGGATGACTTCGCCAAGAAGCCCTAGGAAAATTAATGAAAAATGATAATTTAGAAATGAATTGTGAAAAACTAAAGACTATTGGTACTATTAGATGGAAAGATTTGCTGACTGAAGGAAAATGGAGAGAATAGTTATGTGATTAAAATAATAGGTTAGAGCGGAGGCCTTGAACCTGGGATTTTGTGGAATCCTAGGGCTACCTGGAACTTTGGATGGGTTTCCTCAAGTGACCACTATTTGTTTCGCCAAAGCCTCAAAATGTTATGTAAATGTTTCATTTAAATAAAAGATGGAACTCTTAAAGGCGAGTTGCTTCTAAAAACAAAAATAAATGAACATTTTATTTGTTGCTTTCTTTAAATTACTCATACAGTATATTTTAGAAAACGAACAAAGAATCCCAAAAGGCAAAAAACCCAACGGACAAAAAAAAACCCTATCTTACCATTCATTACATTATTAAAATATTTGTATTTTGATAAAATGATAAAATAAAGATGTAAAAATAATTTTATAAATTTGAGTAGAATAAAGTTAGTTATCCTTTTTTTTTTTTTTTTTTTTTTTGGCTCTTTGATAAAGAGGTTTCTTCAAGAAAACGGTAAGCTTAAGGGCTCTCTGAAGCGTAAAAGCTTGAATACCACTGTGTTAAGCTTATGAGACGTTCTTTTTTGCCCGGCCAAGAGCGGTTTTCAACGTTTTTTATTTTAAATTATTTCAGGAAAACATACTATATTCATTATAACTTTAACATAAATATTCATTCTTTAGGTACAATTCTCAGGCTAAAAATTTTAAGAATCGTAATTTAACTCTCGAACGCTGGAAACGTCACAATTAGTGCTGGAAACGGAAGGCTAATGAAATTCTTTGCCAAAGAATTATGGGAACTTGTCTCTCGATGTCAAAATTGCTAAAAACGGCATGGTGAAATTTTTCTAAAATCACTTTAAGTTCAATTTTTGAGCGATTTTAAATTCATCACTGCATAGTTGTTAGTATTGAATAGTACTAGAAAAATTAACCATGCCTTTGCAATTACACTAAAACTCAGGATATATTCGATCTTGAAGTTAGAACCATTTCTCCTGCTAGTAGATAAATTTTCTGCTACATACTCAATTAGACATATCAAAACATTTTCTCACTAGCTCACCAGTGCAGCCAGAATTTACCTCCTGGGTGGGGGGGGGGGGGGAGTCATAACAGAACTTACATGTATATAAACGACCGTATTAGGATTGGTCGTAATGGCCATATACAGGGGAGGATGGCCTAAGCGGGTAGGTTTTCGAAGAACGCTCGAAAATTGTAGTTTTTAGATTTTTATCGCAACAATTTCGGTTTTAATTCCTAGCAGGGTTCTTGAACTTCAAAATAAAAAGTGATTTTTGTATTATTTCAAACCTAATATTTATTTATTATCAAACATTACAAACACTTGAAAAACCCACTTTATTCTATACCAAGGCGCCCAAAGCAGGTAAGCTTAACTAATTGTGATTTGTTACATTCGCCAATGAAATAAAGTTATAAATGTTTAAATAGTTGACTTACTACCTGCCATTATTAAAACGTGCTGACGTGTGCATCACACGACTTCCTTTTGCACCAATTTAAAGTTATTTCCCCATTATTGGCAATTTTAATGTGATTCAATAGTTAACTCTCTAAATATCACCAAAAATGGCCAAATTGAAACCAGATTGAAAAAAAAAAAAAAATGGCGACCAAAAACTTGGCGATATATATCCAAGTGTTTGCATAAATTATAACACCACTTGAGTTTGCATTGAAATCCCCCCAAAAAGGTGTAAAAGACCCCATTTGGAACATCCGAATACAACCAAAAAGGGAGGTGCATAACTAGACCCCACTAGGAGTCTATGTACCAAATTTCAACTTTCTAGGACATACCGTTCTTGAGTTATCCGACATACATACGCACATACGCACATACATACATGCGTACATACGGACGTCACGAGAAAAGTCGTTGCAATTAACTCGGGGAATGTCAAAATGGATATTTCGGGTGTCCATACGTTCTTAGGCACTTATCCGCGTATGGTCGGGTTGAAAAAAAAAAAAAAAAACTCAACATTAATTTGGGGGGTGAGTAAAATGGAAATTAAGGCCGAATTTTGAGTGAAATTTTTTTCGCGAATACAATATTTCCTTTTTTTTGTAAAAGGAAGTAAAAATATATAAAACAGTTGTACTTATCCAATTTAAAGTCAGCACATTTGTTTATAAAACATAAAGTAAAAACTGATTAAATTAATAGACTAGTTATGGCCATCCTAAAAAATAACTTTTCAAAGTTATACTGATCCTATTGAAATAGAAAATCTAAGTAAGCACACAAGTCAAGAAATTATCAATAAACATATGATTAAATCCTATCAATAATTATACCCTTAAATTTAAAAAAAGAAACAAACAAAACGACTCTCGTAGTTTGCAGGTGGATGGTGTCAGATTGACGTAATATTATTGACAATCAAAAAAATAAGCTGGTCTTCAACTAATCACAAGTTACAAAACTTAACTTTTTTTTTTAGAAATGTATCATTTTTTTATTTTAAGCCTGGTTGCGCCATGCCGCTTCACTGCTGCTTCGTTGGGACTGATTAAAACTCGGGGGTGTTCATGTAAACACGACACACGTATGCATCGCCGCTTACACACCATGGGGGTGGGGGGGGAGTATACGAAGACCTACCCGCTTTGAGCCCACCCTATTATAAGCTGTCGTATTATGATGGGTAAACTCAAAACTGGGGGGGAGGGGGGTGACACTCTCCCTACTACGCCACTGCACATTCTACATCTACGTCAGACATTGAACAACTATTTTCTCACTACCGAACCCAAAACAGAAACAAGATTTTATGCAGTGAAACACCATTAATGTTGTTCCACAATATCTATTTATCACTAGCATTAAAGATGTGTTTCAAGTTTAATCAGGGACAAATCATTACATTTCGGCTATTTATTACCTCTAACAGATGTCAGAGATTATCTGACTTTAGGCATAAAGATATGTTTCACTATGGTATTGGATAGAATTTAATTTAACTGAGCATGTTGAAGCAACTGGATGGAAATGCTTGGCGTAATCTTCGGAATACTACGTAGTGGAATTACATTTGTGAAAGGATTTCCGGGGACACATTTGATTGTCACTGAACATATTAAAGCCAAGTATTGTGCACTGAAATTATAATGTCTCTAATTAACAAGAGGACATAATAATGAATTTAACATTACCTGGGTTCCTCGTGCAATGAACCTTGTAATACAGTCGACGTTCACAACCCCTGTCGTCCAAATAAAGTCGGTCGCTATAACGAGAGGGCGTTATAACGCAAATGTACGAGATATTGCATGTTTTTTTAAAGCTTATTTGAAAAATACTGGAATAGCGTTGACAAGTTTTGCTTCGTTTTAAAAGAGAACCAAAAAACCAGGGCCGGATTTGGAAGTGTGGAGGCCCCTAATTAGGGTTCGAAAAGATCATCATATTTTCGAAAATATCCGATACTTTGATATATATCCGAATATTTTGATATATATGCAGATATCCGATATTTTCGATCAGCACTTTCCTATTCCTATTCCTATTCAGAGTCACAACTGACTGACTACAACTGTATTTATGTCGAGGACTGCATACTAAGTGCCTTGCCTCCATTATTTTATATACCGATAGATTGCAGCACCATCACCAGATCGAACAGTTAATGAGAATTTAGAACTAGTCCAGGAGCTAATAGCTACCTGGTGCTAGCACCCCCAGAGGTATCGTTTCACTTGGAGGACATTGAGACCACGAGCATATTTAACATCGCCCAGATCAGCACTTTAATAGTAAATACATCATGAAGTTACTACTATTTATTTTTTTTATTTAGGATATTTTGTAAAAATTTTACTGTGGGGGCCCCTTTGTTGTGAAGGCCCCGGGGCAGTAGCCCCGCCTGCCTTCCCCTAAATCCGGCCCTGCAAAAAACTAACAAAATAATGAATAATTGTAGGTATAAAATAATAACTTCCACCCATAAATTGAAAGTAACTTTAAAAAAATACATTTAATGACATCTAGACAGTCTAGAATTTCAAATAAGTTGTAACTTAATTTTAGACGTTATATTGGAATGAGCGTTTTAGTTTGGACGTTCTAACGGGAGATAAATTAACATTGCACCTATAGAATGCAAACGGGATTTGCTGCGTCTGTCGGAAGGGTCACAGTAATGGGAGGTCGTTCTAAAGAGCGTTGATTGTATAGGTAAAGACACACTGACCAGTATTTCATTCATCATATTACATTTTTCAGTTTTATAGTTCATGTGTAACATTCAGTTCAGGAACCGGATATTTATGAAAACTGTATCATTTGAAGAGGAAACTTTGTAACAAAGTAACCAGAGATTCTTCTGTCCACACCATTCACCATTTAAGGATCTTTGGGACACATGTGCTTCTAAGTTCAAAATTGATTTTATGAATTATAAACATAAATAATTTATAAACTGTGTTTTGTTTTCCTTTTTTCAGGATATTTAAGACTTCAGAATCTTAATATTAGGAAAAAAAAAGGGTTTGTTTAAAAATAATTTTTTTTTTCAACGCCGTATATTTAATCGTATCACTCTATTTCTCTCCATATCTTTTTATTGAGTGGCAGACGCGCCAAACTAAGTGTATCGGTGCAGGAGAAATGTATTTTGAAGATTATTAAGTAGTTGTAATGATGTACAAATGGGGTTGTTTCCTCCAGTCAAAAGTTACTACTTTTAGTCCTTAAAGTTGATAGAATAAGCAATAAAATAAAATAAGTAAATAAATAAACAAATAAAATAAAATAAATAATAAAAAAAAACAAATAAAATAAAAAAATAAATAAAAAAAAAACAAATAAAATAAAATAAATAAATAAAAATAACATGGACCCAGAAAATACTTTCATTTTCCCAACATTTAACTTTTAATTGATTTTTTAAAATGTCCGATTTTTCAAACAAGGCATGGTCTTTATGACGTCACAAGTGATGCGCTTTGGCATGCATTCCACTGGCGCGCTGAATGCTTACGCTTGCTGTCCACCGCGTTTCCAGGTTATGATAGTTCAGAAGCGAATATTGCGCTCTACGCTTGCTGTCAAACTTATCGTTGCCATTACATATGAGTAAAGAAGCTAATTTAATATTGTACTCTGCGCTAATGGCATCAGTGAATGGATTTCATCACTTATGATCTTATATGCAGAATCGTAAAAAAATGAATCTGCTCACCGATTAAAATAATTGCTAAAAAAAACCAAACTTCGTCAAATTATTTAAAAAATGGTCAAATCCTATGTTTTAAAGCATGTTCTTTTGAAAAAAATACTTTCAAAATTTCGGAAACGACCCCATTAGTCACGAATTAAACTATCTTTGCTCGCAAATGCAGTATATGAAACTCACGAATTCACACACAGTTAAATAAAAAAATAAGACCTGTGTAAAGTTGCAATGCGATCGAAAAGTTTTCTTAAGATTCTTTGCTAACGACTTTATAAGGAAAAAAAGGATAAGGCAAAAATTTTCTCCATTTTCCTTAACGACCGAAGTTATCACGTACCTGCAAGACTATTGGGAATTTGTTCCCATCGTTAGCTATAGAATCTTGTGGTGCTTAGAAAATAAATAGCGCAAGAGCTTTACGCGCGCAGGGGAAAAGATTTGGACCGTTTACCACAACGTAGTTTTTTTTTTTTTTTTTTTTTCAAATTTTCTTATTTGAGTTTTTAATATCATATATTAAATGCCGTTTCAATTTAATAGCTGGAAACATTTAATAAAGGAAAAAAAGCTCGACGGATTTAAATCCCTTTAAAGCAGAAATGCAATTTAAGTTACAAATTCCGAAGCGAAATGAAACAAAAGGGATTAATTATAGGAAGTAAACACGATTTTTTGAGCTCTTGGGAGCTAAGTAGAAATTAAAGAGCTTGTTTTTCGTTCGTTTTGACTTAATAATATAAACTACTATCTTAAAAGAAGAATGGAGAATCCGTTGTACGTGATGCAAACTAATACAGTAGTCAAAGATCCATTGCATTTCATTTTTTTTCGTTAGAAATGTTTTTCATTTTGACTATCCCTACGGACTTTGAACATTTTTGTTAAAATGAATATTGTTCGATTTTTGAGGTAATTGAAAAATGTTGCTCGACTTTTAAGATTTCAAATCTTTCTCAATGATTAATCCTTATGAATAAACTATAAGAAACATAAATACTTCAGTAAATCCTCATAATTTCGAGTTAATATGCTCTAACAATGCTTCTTTTCAGCTTTAAAATAAAGTAAAGCTTGAAAAACAAAAGGTGACATTTTGCATGATGTATTTTTAAAAATTTGTAAAAATGGTTTCAAATATGATTAAATAAAGGAAACATTTTAATTTTGTATCGTTGAAACTATTATACCTAATATTTGTTTTTGCAATGATTGTTGATTTTATTAACTTTTTTTTTTTGAATTTCTCAAACGTTGTTGAGTTATATAGAATCCAAAGAAGCAAATTTTGTACGCTTAAATTTATTACAATTAATTTTTTAATTTAAATTTCAACCATCAAAATATCACCAAACAGTCATTGGCTTCGTTCAAATGTAGAAGCATTTTCACCCGTCAATCATTTTGCGTTGTGAGGAACAAAATTTTAATTAAAAAGTAATGTTTCAAAACCCGTCTGTAATCCTTGGTTTTGGAAACAGTAATTTGTTAGAAGCAAATTAAGTTTTTTTAATTACATATTTTTTTAATGATGTATCACAAGATAACGTTTTTTTTAGTTATTTTTACTTCCAATAATTTACTGATCACTTACTTCAATTTGAAAAGCAGTATTGAAATTCACCTGATTGCGGACCAGGACATTCATGAGAATTGAATAAATTCTTAACTTAAAGTCAAGAATAAGCTTAAAGTAAACTTTATCTTTAACTTAATCAAGCACAAAGATTTAAATAGAGGATAAAATATTTGTGCTTGAAAAGGTAAAGACTATAAAACAACGCATAAAGGCACAAATTAGCAGCAAAACACTAATTAGTACTTTTACACGCTCTTTTATATTCCTTTGCAGGAGAACTGAATACTAGAATAATTTATTATTTATATTTCAGTAATATGTTTTACACATCATTTTAAAATTTCAATGCTGCAGGGCAATTGAAGCAGCGAGAAGCAAAGGGATGTAGGTGAACATTTTCAAGTTTTAAGTAAAATGCGTTTAAAGATAAGGTCCTAGATATGCTTTCATTGAATGGTTTTTCTAAATCATGCTGTATGGCAGCACCTACCAGGGCCACTAGTACTCTCTTGCCCCAAGATAAAGGAGAGGTTCACCTACCATGTGTACGGGTTATCTCCAATTTTTTAATTTTGCCACTTGCATCCCTTTGCTTCTCACTGCCTCAAATGATGTTTTCTAGTCTACAGTGCTGGTAAAAAAATTGCATCACCCACGCTTTTTCACAACAATGGGATTATGCGAAGTTTTGGTCGACCGATTAACGATGTGTGTATGTGAAATTCTGCAAAACTTCTGAAATAAAGATTTAACAGCAGGAATCCGATAATTGTTTACGAAGATCGGGGCTGTTTCCGGGTCAAGGCAAACTGCTGACCCCATGCTCATTTTTCCACTTCTGAACCTGCGTGTGAGTTTAGAGAAAAAAAATTAACCCCGTGTCAATTTAAGTCTAATGGCAGGATAAAGGTTTTTAAATTAATACTAATCAGTTTTGCCCTATGGCACGGAGCAGAATCATCCTAGAAAATGACGTTTGGAACTGAAGTAAAGTGATCCCGGATAGTTGGAAGCGATTTCTCCTCCAAAATGCCAATATACACCTAAGCGTTTAATTGTTCCTTAGACGAAGTGAAGCCCACCAACTCCTTGATTAGAAATACATCCCCAAATCATCTGGGATACGGGATGTTTGACTGTGTGTTGAATGCAGTCGGGATGATATGCCTCTCCTTTGCGGCGCGGGTGATGCAATTTTTTTTACCACCTCTGTACTTTTCCTAAAACATTCACACCACTTAAAACCAGAAGCTGAGAGGTTGAGGACAAATAAATGCTTAGGTAAGAAACGCAATTTTCAAAACCATGTTTTCTTTAGAATGAAATATTTCATAACGAGCATTAAATGGTATTTTGCGAATGGTATTCGTATTTAAAAAAAGAAATATTTTTGAAGGAAATTCCGTTATTTTACAAAAATGTTTTAAATTTTTATACAAGTGAGTTTCAAAACTACAAATAATGTTTACTTGCTCGTTTCCAATCGTTTTGAATAAGTTTGTTTCTAGTTTAAATCGAGAAAAATTTCTTAAAATAGGAAACACTTTTGTTTGTTCTGCAAATTAAGAACCTTTTTCGTTCAGTTGCTGCAGACAAAATTGTGACAGTTGAAAAGACGGGAAACGTCTGGAAAGAATAATAATTTGATTCGAATAGTTTTACTGTATGCGAAGTTTATTTTTAACAACCGGAACAAAATATTTCCATTCTGAACATTTCATCGAGAGTGAAAATATTTTTCCGAAACTAAATTAGATTAGCCATTGATTAGAAAGTGAACATTTTTATAAAGGAAAGTTTCTCAGGATCATTAAAAATATCTATTAAATACATTAGACTGATGTTCATCAGTCTAATTTAATTAAATAGATAACTAAATATATTTTTATTGATTGGTGCGCAGTGTCATTGCGTAAATGTTTAAAAACTGCTAATAATTAGATTGAATTGAGAAATGGAACATATTTAAAGCGTTTTCACTACTATGAAAATAAAGTAGTATTAAACCATTTTATTTACAGCGTAAATGGTTATTGAACATGTCTTTTCATTTTCTTTCAGTTTTAGTGCTTTTTTTAGTGCCTACTTCTTTTTCTTTCAAATTTTAATTTATATTGTATTCGCTGCTTTAGAATTACCTTAAAAGTAAAGAAATTAAGATCTACTGCAAATTTTGAGTGTTTTAATCAAGAAATCAGATGCTTATTCTATTTCATATTTTTTAGTGGGAGCCAAGCTTATAGAAATAATTTTTTTAATTAAAAAACAATTTATGTATTTTTTTTTCTTTTTCCCTTTGGCAACGATTGAAAAATAAAGCAATTTTTTCATTTTTAAAATACTTGAAGAGTTGGAGTTTTGAGAGTTGTGTATTTATCTGAGAAAAAATAGTGCATAAAAAATTTATTTATTTTGTTCCCTCTGAGGTTTGAAATAGTACATTGCTTCAACTTTTTCTATTATTTGTTCATTTATTCATTTTTTATTCATTGATTTAGTTTTTAAAAATGTTTGTTGGCTTACGTACTCAAATACCCTGCTCGAACAGTCAACTGAAGAAAATATCACAGTGTCTTGTAGAAGCTAAGTGAAATTACAAGCGAGATTCTAATAACTCATGATAACAATTCAAATTTTTTAAGCCTGTAAGCAAGGGAGACGGAACTTATGTGATGTTTCGAGAGGTCACTATGATTTCCCTTATTTGGCAAAATTTTCCTGACGAAACCAGGTCATTATTTGGGGTACCGGGGGGTAAATTGAGGTGATTATTGCCATTTTTTAAAATGATGACTTATATTTCTTATTAGATGTAGGTTTGTATGCATGCTCGTATTTTATAATTTGCTAAAATTCGAGATTTTATTTGATAAATTAAGAATTCCTCCCCTCTTCCCAAAAGCTAGTTCGGGGGGCACTCCTGATCGTAAGTTTAATCAATAAAACTTTGTGTTTGACTGTGCGTGTGTGTATGTATGTATGTGTAAAGGGGGGGGGTAAAAAAAGATTTCTGAAGGTAAGAAATTAATGTAAGAAAGCTTGTATAGACCCAAAACCATACTTTTTAACGCCAGTCCCACAGCTCTTTGCTATTTTTTCTTCAAAAGATTAAAAAAAAAAAGCTAAAAAATAATTTTTTGTTTTGTTGCCTAACATAAGCTTTCATACCGAGACAAATTCTTAATTTAATTCAAAATTTATTTGCGTTGAGCACAAAATATGACGTTGACTTTCGTAAAGATTCAAAAAGACGAGAAACATATATTTATCTACTTTCAACTGTGTGGAAACGTATTTGCGTGTACACAAACCATAAAGTATCTTCGAAGAAGACATTCTTATTCATAAATAAGAGAATCTGAAATAGCGAGGGACCTGCTTGAAATATGCTGCAAAAGCATCAATGCTCCCTTGGCAATGCAAAAAGAAATAAAAATATTGAAATATAATTTGAAAAATAAAACATTTTCGACTTGAGGGAAATACTGGTTTCCATACTTCAGCTTTAAAATTCTGTAACTAAAACGTTTTTATAGCGACTCTTCGCTGGATGGCGGTACAACTTAAAACCGATCACAATTACAGCACAATTTGTCCTCTGTATCAGGTCTTAATGTTTTTTTTAAACAACTTTTGCTGCCTTCTACTGGAAGGCCCAGTAAAATAAAACTAAATAAATAATAACCTTATATAAAACGCAATAAACGAATAACTAAATAAATAATTCATTAATTATAATAAAATTAAAATCTACGGCATTTGAGTAAAAGTTTAAATAGATTAAAAGTTTTAATACTAAAAAATTTAATAAATCTTTTACGGCAATTAAGTTGATTTTTCGTATTTTTTATCTACTTGATGATGATATTTTTTAGAAAAGAAAACTATGTTTCGCCAGGTAACCAACACCCTTAGAGCTAAATAATACATGGCGGAATCTTACACATAGAAATGCAGTGTCCGTAAGTTTGCTACCGCAAAACTCGAAAATGTGTCAACTGTGTGAAAATCGAGTCAATTGTGTACTCGCGATCTTGTTTATCTGCCAGCAGCGGCTATGGGTCACTTTTATTCTTAAAATTTAAATTTTTTGTAAATAGTTAATGAATAGATTTTTTTTTCATTTCAAACTTTTCAAGATATCTCACTTCTTTTCGAGGTGTTCGAAGCCAGAACTAATGGGGTCGTTTGCAAAATTTAAAAGTATTTTTTTCTGAAATAGCATGCTTAAAAACATAGGATCTGACCATTTTTTAAATAATTTATTTAAGTATAATATTTTTAAAAAATTACTTAAATCTCTGCGCTTTCATAGTTTACACTTCTGCCGTGTGGCATCACAAATGATGAAATGCCATTCAATGTTGCCATTCACGGTCCAAAATATTTAATTCGCATCTTTACTAACGTGTATTGGCAACCATATGGTTGATAGCAAGCGTAGAGCGCAATTTTAATTCGCTGCTTGATCATCATAACGTGGAACCGCGGTAGAAAGATGAGCCAAAATGTATCATTTGTGACGTCATAAAGACCACGCCTTGTTTGAAAAATCGGACATTTAAAAAAATTAATTTAAAAAAACTGTTGGGAAAATGAAAGGATTTTCTGGGTCCATGTATTTTTTTTTTTTTTTTTTTTTTTTGCTCATTCTATCCATTTCAATGACTAAAAGTAGTACTTTTGACTGAAGGAAACCACCCCATTCTCAACAGCGTTAAACAAATCAGTTAGTTAATGAGCACAAACTGTAAAAGCATGCGACTTTTATAGCCTAATTTCCCAGTAAAAGTCAGAGAAAGAAGAAAAAGGCATGAAAGAAGGCTTAATGCATCTTGAAAATATTGCGCAAAAAACAAAAACAAGTAAAAAAAAAAATTTGAATTTTGACATCTGGAAGTCAAATTATGTTTTTCGCAATCATGAGTGTGTGAGTGTGAATGTAGGCGTGTGTGTTTGTGTCTGTGTGCAGGCATGAGTGTGTGGGTGTGTGTGTGTGTTTATATTTGTGAATAGGGGCGTGTATGTGTGTAGGGGTGTGTGTAATTGTGTATGTATGCGCGTGTGTGTAGGATGTGGGCGCGACCTTTAGACTTTTTGCTAGAGGAGCAGCATCGGGAGAGGCCAGTTGACGGTGGTGCTGCAGAGGGAGGCGGGGGAAAATAAAATCGTAGGACATCAAAACAGTCAAATGAGAACAATTAGCAATGTGATTGCTCATTAAAAAAAATTAAATAAATATCGAAAAATAAAAATTAGAAAGTAGGGCATTGAGAGGGGGGAAATGAGTGTCGGTCGGTCTGTCTGTCTGTCGCCCTTAATAACTTTTGAGTGAATAGTTCGATTCGAACAAAATTTTTGTTATTAGAAAGATCACGGCGAAGACACATCATTCCTATATTTCGCTTTTTGAATTGAACTATTTTTCGTTCAGTTTTGAACAGTTCAAAAAAACTTAACATTAGCGCCTACGGGGAAATTCAAGGCAACTGCGAACTTAGAGGCGAATTTGTTTCAAACAAACTTCGTAGGAAAAAACTTTTGATAAAAATCCATGTATGTAAAATATCTTTTTAATTTGAACTATTCTCCGTTCAATTTTGAACAGTTCCTTAACATGCCCCTTATTATGGCTCCTAACATTAGCGCCTACGGGGAAACTGAAAGTCAATGTAGATTCCGCACTTGAATGTGGATTTACTTCAAACAATTTTTGTTGGAAATAACTCTTGACGAGAAACTTCCGACTCCGATAATTTTAGGGCACCTGACTCCGACTCCGACTCCTGTGCCCGACTATTTGTCGGACTCACCGACCACTTCGATTCTGACTTCGTAGCTTTGGCAAAAATGTATACACGAAGGAAAAATGACTGACTCCGATTCTTAGATATTCGACTCCGACTCCGACTCCTTTATCCCAAAATAAGTCCGACTCCGACTCCGCAAACATTGGCAGAGTTGCGGACTCTAAGGGAATTTACCGATTCTAAATCCGAGTCTTTGAATTAAATACCCTCGGCTCCGAATCTGACTCTTTTATCCCAAAATGAGATTGACTCCGATCTGACTCCACAGTCATGGTTGTAAATGTGAACTAATTATTGTCAATATGACTTGTTTATATTTTCACTCTAAAGTTTTAATTTATGTATTCAGTTTTCGGTGGATTAACTCGAAGTCCTTTATAGTCCAAGAGCCCAGGGCCGCCAGACCTAACTTATTTTCTAAGTAACAAAATGCGTAGGACAGAATAGAGTTAGCATGTACTTTGAACGTACGCGTAATTATTAATTTGGACCGAGGGCCAATTTGCAGGTACTGGGTACTGAATGTACGAAAAAACAGTGCTAACCTAACTTATTTTCTAAGTCTCAATTTTTATATTATGATACTCAAAGAGCTATTCCAACACATTTTGTAAGCTGCCAGACCAGTAGCATGGGCCAAAAATCCCGCCAGACACAGTTAAAACAACCTACCAAACTGCCAGACAAGTCCCGTGGGCACTAATGGCTGCCAGTAGCACAACCTTACTTATTTTCTAAGTCTCAATTTTTATATTATGATACTCAGAGAACTGTTCCAAAACATTTTGTAAGCAGCCAGACCAATCGTATGGGCCAAACATCCCGCCAGACACAGTTAAAACGTCGCTCTGAGTACGAGCGCGACGTTATTATTCTTGTGCTTAGGCACTGAAAAATATCGTCTGCTTTGAAAAAGCAATATTGTTAAAGCAGAAAACCTAGTACAAAAAATATGAAATAGGATTTCAGTGAAACCCCGATTTTACGTCCCCCGAATCTTCGTTTTCTCCACATTTAACGTTTTTTCATCAGGGTCGACAGTTATGCCTGCTAACAACTTAGACCGAGGGCTAAATTTCAGGTACTGGGTACTGAATGTTCGCAAAAACAGTGAAAACTTTACTTATTTTCTGAGTGCTGATTTTTCACGCGCTCGTACTCACAGCGACGTTTTAACTGTGTGCGCCACTGGCAGCCGTTAGTGCCCACGGGACGTGTCTGGAAGTTTGGTAGGTTGTTTTAACTGTGTCTGGCGGGAGGTTTGGCCCATGCGATTGGACTGGTTGCTTACAAAATGCATTGGAATAGTTCCCTGAGTATCATAATATAAAAATTGAGACTTGGAAAATAAGTTAGGTTAGCACTGTTTTTGCGTACATTCAGTTGTGTCTGGCGGGATGTTTGGCCCATACGATTGGTCTGGCTGCTTACAAAATGTTTTGGAACAGTTCCCTGAGTATCATAATATAAAAATTGAGACTTAGAAAATAAGTAAGGTTGTGTTACTGGCAGCCATTAGTGCCCACGGGACTTGTCTGGCAGTTTGGTAGGTTGTTTTAACTGTGTCTGGCGGGATGTTTGGCCCATGCTACTGGTCTGGCAGCTTACAAAATGTGTTGGAATAGCTCTTTGAGTATCATAATATAAAAATTGAGACTTAGAAAATAAGTTAGGTTAGCACTGTTTTTTCGTACATTCAGTACCCAGTACCTGCAAATTGGCCCTCGGTCCAAGTTAATAATTACGCGTACGTTCAAAGTACATGCTAACTCTATTCTGTCCTACACCTTTTGTTACTTAGAAAATAAGTTAGGTCTGGCGGCCCTGGGCTCTCCGTCTGTTTCCACATAAAAATATGTGCAGACGATTTTTTTTTTTTTTTACAATGAAAATTATTTTTTTAAGTTGACATTTTACTGTTTTTATTTATTTTGGAAAGTACATTAATTCATTTAAAAAAATCATTTTTTTTTGGCAATAGGGAAAAACAAACTTTTTGTTTGGTATGATGTTTTTATTTTAATGGGGAGCTTATTAATTTTTTTTTTCTTTTTGAAAGCGGTTGAAGAATCTTTTTTTATGGAAAAAGTGTATTAGCTGCTTTGTTTAAAAGGTGCTGCTGTTTTATTTGTTTTTTTTATTTATTTTTTTACGCGTCTTAATTTTTTGTTGAGTGAGGCATATTTTATTCCTAGAAATCAGCTTAAAATATTTAAAAACAAATGTTAGAAACAATTTACGATTTTAGCTATCCTTGAGAATATTGATCAGATACCAGAAAGTAGATACGGGTATACGGGAAAGTAGGCGCGCTTAGTTCTAGACAAACTTCTTATTTTTTAAGCACATGCAGTTGCCTAAAACTGTGGAATGTTCCGTTTTGGAGAAAACTATAAATGGTCACCTTAATTACGTTTTTTCTCCTCATGGAGACAAAACTGATTCTTCTAAAATGTCGCTGTGAATTTGCGATGAGTGTGACAACGAATAAATCACGGGTCAGTTTTCATATACGAAGCAATATTTATTAAGGAACTCGACGCTGACGTGAATGAATTTATGCTCTGCTATGCACTTTTTCTTACTGCGTAAGTAAGTGTTGAATGAAATAAAAAATATCTTTCTTTTCAAAAATAATTTTCTATTAGGTTATCGTTACAGATAAAACATATGATTAATTACACCGTGTTAATATTATGACGCTAATTATGTATTTAAAAGAAAGGAATATGTTTGACAATGATAAAACTAAACATTCATGTTAAAGTTGTGGGAAAAAATGGAGATTAATATGACGTGATGGCTAAACATTTAAATGAGAAAAGTAAAAAAATAAATGTTATTTGAACCAAGCGGTAGTTTATCGCAGATTTTTGATACTTCATTCCACGCGAACGCATCACAAAGGAACCCTTGCAACAAAATGTTTATAAAATAATAACAAAGACTAAAATGTGTTTGTTCAAATTTTTATTTCATACCAATAATTGTAAATTATTTCAATCAATGAGAATATTGTATAGCGATTTTCTGGTTTTTTTCTTGAATTATTAAATACGTCTAGGCGTCCTACCTACTTGAACATTTGTATATATAATGTAATCAATGCACACTTTAAAGCTTATACAAAAATATTTCACTAATATCCTTTAGTTAAAATGTTGATTTTTTTTACTTTCTTCCACATCTAATATATAGAAGAAAATATTGGATTCGTGCAAATTTTCGAATTTCGACGGATTCGAACGTTTTGAGGTGTGCCGAGTCCATTTCGACCATTTTTACTTTCTTCTATATCTAATATATAGAAGAAAGTATTGGATTCGTGCAAATTTTCGAATTTCGAATTTTGACGGATTCGAACGTTTTGAGGTGTGCTGACTCCATTTCGACCATTTTTGGAAAATGTCTTGTCTGTCTCTTTGTGTGTGTGTGTGTGTATGTGTGTGTGTATGTGTGTGTGTATGTGTGTGTGTGTATGTGTGTGTATGTGTGTGTGTATGTGTGTGTGTGTGTGTGTATGTGTGTCACGTCTGTGTGTGACCAGTTTTTTGTGGCCGCTCTACAACAAAAACTACCGCATGAAATCGAACGAAATTTAGTACACATATGTGCCCCTATGTGAACTTGTGCCCATTAGTTTTTGGCGCGAATTCCTCCAAGGGGGGTGGAGCAATGGGACGTTTTTCGAGTTACGCGTGCTTGCTATTCCTCAGGAAGTAACTGGCAGAGTCAAACAAAATTTGGTCCATATGTTGGTATTAACAGGAACAGGTGCTGATTCCATTTTGGTGTCAATAACTCAAACGGGGGTTGAGCTATAGAACGTTTTTTGTCGTCAATTGTGACTGCTGTATCTCAAAAAATAATGAACGGAATGAAAGAAAAATTTATCGGCAAGTAGCCCTCAGTGGGTATAAGAACTGATTTTATTTTTGTGTCAACAGCTAAAAAGGGGGTAGCGCAATCACCCGTTCTTTTTTTCCATTTTGAGTGCCCTATCTCAAGAAGTAATGCTACGTTCTGGTTGAAATTTGGAATATATGTGAATCCATATGTAAACAGGCTTTGGTTCAATTTTGACGCCGATCGCTCCAAGAGGTGTTGATTTTTTTTTTTTTTTTTTTTTTTGCGAATAAAAATATTTTTATTAATGCAACAATAAGAAAGATAAATCGTAATAGATTGTCGTCTGCGTATTTCTCGTGATTTTAATTGTATGGAAATGATAGGAAATATTATCTCAATGATTTAAAATTTTTAACTCTTGCCATCTTATGTTTGTTAACAAATAAAATATTTGTAATTCATTCAAGCAAGGCTTTTAAAATAACTTTCAATTTTCGCTCTTTGCTTTGCTTTTGCAATAATTCAGACATTGGGATAGTCATCAAGTTTTTGCATGTGTCATTTTGTTTTTGTTGGGAATATTGCTTCCTCGTCAAGCATGGGGAGGGATCAGAAAAAAAAAAAAGAAAAATATAGAAGAAAGTTTCGTGATGGCCACAACATACTAGTTAGAAAATGTCTGTCTGTCTCAGTGTGTGTGTGTGTGTCACGTATGTGTGTGACCAGTTTTTTGTGGCCGCTCTACAGCAAAAACTACCGCAGGAAATCGAACGAAGTTTGGAACACATATGTGCCCCTATGTGAACTTGTGCCCACTGGTTTTTGGCGCGAATTTCTCCAAGGGGAGTGGAGCAATGGGACGTTTTTTGAGTTTTGCGTGACTGCTATTCCCCAGGAAGTAACTGGCGGAATCAAACAAAATTTGGTCCATATGTTGCCCATAACAGGTACAGGTCCTGATTAAAATTTGGTGTCAGTAGCTCAAACGGGGGTTGAGCTACAGAACGTTCTTTTCGTCAATTGTGACAGCTGTATCTCAAGAAATAATGAACGTAATCAAACAAAAATTTATCGACAAGTAGCCCTTAGAGGGTATAAGAAATGATTCTGTTTTAGCGTCAGCAGCTGAAAAGGGGGTGGCGCAATCGAACGTTCTTTTTTTTTTCCATTGTAAGTGCCATATCTCAGGAAGTAATGCTACGTTTCGGATGAAATTTGGAATAAATATGAATCCATATGTAAACAGGCGTTGGTTCAATTTTGGCGCCAATCGCTCCATGGGGGGCTGATTTTTTTGTTATTTGCGTGAATAAAAATAGCTTTCCAATTGCAACAATAAGAAAGATAAATCGTAAGAGATTGTCGTCTGCGTAAATCTCGTGATTTTAATTGTATGGAAATGATCGGAAATATTATCTCAATGATTTAAAATTTTTAACTGTTGCCATCTTGTGTTTGTTAACAAATAAATGTATGTAATTATTTTAAGTAAGGCTTTTGAAATAATTTTCAATTTTCATTCTTTGCTTTGGAGATAAATCAGGAATTGAGATGGTCGTCAAGTTTTGACATGTGTAATTTTGTTTGTTGGGAATATTGCTTCCTCGTTAAGCATGAGGAGGGATCAGAATTATAAAAAAGATATAGAAGAAAGTTTCGTGATGGCCACAACATACTAGTTGTAATTTGATTTTTAACCGACTTCAAAAAGGAGGCGGTTATCAATTCATACCGTATGTATGTTTTTTTTTTTGTTTGTCCACTCATAGCGTCTCACCTAGTGAACCGATTTTGATGATTCTTTCTTTAATGGATAGGGGATGGCTCAACTTAGGTCCCATTACTTTGTTTGACCATATTTGTTCTTTAGAAAAAAAGTTATGAGCAAAAAACAGTAAATTTTATGCAATTTCCCTATTAAATGATTTTGTAGCGAAGTTCGCACTTTTCATCCGTGGATAACGGTGGCTCAGTGGTAGAATTCTCGCCTCCCACACGAGCGACCCCAGTTCAAATCCTGACTAGGACAAAGTGAATTTTACTAAAATTTCGTTTCTACTGTTTCCCGTATTTTCTCGAATCTTCTATTAATTTCTGTATCTTTCCAAGTCCGGAAAGTTCCAGCACTTTCTCAAGTTGTATATAAGTAGATGTAACGTTCATTCGTGGTTCTGAATAAAGATCTCGAGTTGAGACTAACGAGCATTCGCTTCATTTGGCTTTCACATTGTCTTCGCTATCTTCATCTACGCGACAATATGAAACTCATTGTTATAAAACTTTGGTGCCCTATAACAGTAACATTAATAGTAATTGTAATGATAGTTTTTAATGAAGGCTTCTCTGAAGCAAGCATCAAATTTCTTCAAGGGATATTTCGATAATGGGGAATCTGGCGCTGTCGTCTCATTTTTGGCGTAAATAATTTTATTTTAGTAACCCTGCTGATTTATAGTAACCCTATGTGAATTATCAAAATCTTCCTTTCTTCAGTGCTATTGCTCCATAGTAGGGGTAAACCTAACCTGGAAGCGAGGTGATGCAGTGATTAGGATCTGCTTAGCCTTCACAATGCTACCATTAGGTTTGACTCAACTACTCTGTAGTATTTTTATCGTTATCATCTATGCCGATAACAGATGATCGGGGCTAAGTAAGAAAATACAGGATTGCATCATGAGCAACTTAGATGCTGTGGAATGTAAATTAGTTAGGAAAAACGTAATACTTAAATGGTTATAATTAAATTAACTACGCATGATTTCCAGAGAGCAACAAATATAAGTTTTTAGTGCCAATCGCTTAAAATTTAACGCGTGTCAATATTTTTTTTTTTAGTATTTAGCATTTTTAAGAAAAAAATGTGAAGTTTCGTGATGGTAACTTCTTATTATTTCTGAAATACTTACATTTACACTAAAAAGAATGAAATAAAAAAAATTTGAAAAAAAAAAATAGAACCGACTTCAAAATTGCTCTAAAAAGTGAAAAATAATTTTATTCTTTAAACACCATCGATAATGCTTTTAAACATAATTTTTGAAGTTGGCGCAAAAACGATAGATAAAATCATTCACAGTCATAACTCAAATACAACTATAAATTTAACCAGGACCAGTTTCTTCACTATCACATACATTATGCATTGATGACAGCATATTTGAATAGCGATATAAATGTTTCTTCGTAACTTAGGATGCTTTTTCTGAAAAAAAAAATATGAACGAAGCATGGTTACACTGGATTTTAAGTTTTGTTTTTGCGCCAACTTCTAAAATTATGTTTAAAAGCATTATCGATGGTGTTTAAAGAATAAAATTATTTTTCACTTTTTAGAGCAATTTTGAAGTCGGTTCTATTTTTTTTTTTTTCAAAATTTTTTTATAAAACTCCTTTTTACCTGATATTGAAACGAGGTCTATTGTTGTATAAGATGCTTTGTTGTAATATAGGTTTATTTAGGAGTGGGAGGTTTAAAATACCCTCTTTTTTTCAGTAAAACAGTCCTGAACTTTTGTTTCACAATTAATTTACATAAATTTTCATACGAAAAGAATCTCTGAAGATACTCCACACATTTTAATATTTCATTGGAGTAATAGAGATTTAATCATATTTTCAGATTTTACTTGCAACATTTCAATTCAAATTGCTACGAGTAAAACCAGTATAAAGTTGATTACCCGAGTACAAGATAGCTAACATTAAAAAAAAAAAGTAAAAGAAAGGGGGGAGGGGACAATTTGAAAAAAAAAAAATGTTCCAGTTGCTAACTCCAAAGTTAACTCATTTAACAATTCTTCCAGAGCACAGCCTCCGTGGCGCAGTCGACTATCCCGTTCTCCTGTTAACTGACTGGTCAGAGTGATATGTTCTTTTCTTTTAAAAAAAAGACAGGTGGGGACTGGCCGACAGAAGCTATGTTTTGATTGAATAACATAAGCTTATAATGTTGTAGGTGTGTCAAAACAAAATGTCCGCGAATGCTTTAAAAAAAAAACTTTTTAATTTAATATTAGTTGTTGTTTCCAGTTTTATTCAAATACTCGTATAAAGACCTTTATTGCAGCAATTCCTTAAAACAGAAAACTTATCGTAACGTATAAGACCTAATAATTGTCAAAAAAAAGTCCTTTCCTCTACAGTTTTGAGATCGCATATAAATCCGCGAGTGAAAATCAATACCAATTTCGGAGAAATATATGATGCCGAAGCATTTTCTGAAGTGATGCGCTCTTAAACTCGGAGAATTTCGAAAATATTCCTCTGAAGCCTTTTAACGTAAATAACGGCTTTCTATTCAAATGATAATGAATAGAGATATATGACGTATTTCTGAGGCGCGGAAATGCTAATCCCATGAAAGATTAATATCGAGATGGCTGCGACGATATCATGCTCATAATCAGTACTTTCATTTCCAGCAAATCAATAATTCAAAATGTCGAGTTCATTTCGAGAAAGTTTCTAAAGCGCTTTAACTTGGATACCAGGCATGGGTGTTTTTGTATGAGGGGGAGGGAGACGAGGAAAGCAAAAAAAAAAAAAAAAAAAAAAGATTTTGAAATTCATATTTAACAACAGAAACCCAGCTTTTATTCGGGTTTGCCCTTAGCGTCAAACATTTAATAAAAGTGTCTCTTTTACTAGGGTGGTACTAACATTGCAATCGTAAAAAACTAGAATTTTAACACAACCACTGCACATTAAAGTAGCCCAATTGAAAAATGTACATACACAATGTGTGTACATCTGTGCAACCTGTGTATAACGTGTCTCTTCAAAACATTTTTTAAGCATTTTAAGTTACGTCAAGAAGTTATTGACAACTGCTCTTCTGTGTTGTTCTACGGCTTTTAGATAGTTCAAGTTTTAGACAAAGGAACATTTAACTTGACTGTCAACATTTCACAATTTAGATTTGATTAATATAGAATATTAGTAATAGGGGAAAAAACTTACCGTGACGTTCGGTGGGTTCATTATTCCATTTTTGGCAAAATAAGCTCTAACGGCTCCGGATACTGCAGACACAAAAACGTCATTCAAACTGCAACGCATGACCTGTTTTATCCTCAGCACCTTTGAGAAACGTATGTTGTGAGACCATGCCACAACTCTACTCTGAGGTTTGTGACGACGGTTGAAGAAATTGTAGTCCCTGCGTTTTAAGACTAGCCAACCGATAAAAGTCAAAGGAGCCACAAAAAGTGCACGAAAAAGATTAAGAAAATACGTCGCCGATCCAAAACGCGTCTTTAACTTAATAAAGTGCTGGTTATCTGAAAGACAGTTCCCAAGAATGTAGATTAAAGTTATAGCATCGGTAACTGCTTGATGGATCCTGATGACTAGGACAGTATCTTTACACCGGCTAAAGTCTTTAATGAGTCTGATCTCCCATAATGGCTTCGACAAAGGGAGAGGCTGGCTCATTAGGGTGCTGACATGTTCCTCCAGCTCTTCCGAAGTTGCGATATCACACTGTTCCTCATAGATGTGATTATCCAGCGTGAAGTCCTCATCATCCACCCAACAGTATCCACTGCACACTGGAACCACTTTCTGAACGAACCTGGGAAAAGCTCGTTCACCATTCCTGGTGATCTTGCAGAGCACCCGATTCCTGACTATGTCCTGGAGCTTCTCCGCGCTAAGTCCTGGCTCCAGGAAGAAGAGGCAATGCGCAATGTGCAGATTGAAGCTCGAATCGTGCAGCCACAATGCTTCAGGTGGCTTGATGAAATTTTCCGGACGTAAACAAGATGAACGTCTATTTTGGTCCTGCTGCGCCTCGACATCGCCGATTCTTCCATTTCTCTTGTAACCACAACATCCTGCAAGAAATATCCTTAAACCTAAAGCTATGCCTAAAATCCACAATAGTATGATGACAGTAGGAAAACCTGTCAAAACTGATATCGCTGCAAAAATGACCGATACCAGGAAGCTCCAAGCAATGTTTTTGTCTACTGGATGTGTAAGCAACTTGATGGAAGCATTTCGGAGGTATTTGGGGGTCTTCGACTTGCTTGCTGTCACTGAGTTTTTCAGAGTGGGTGTGTTGGGCACAGGTTGATAAGTAGCACTACACGAAATTGTGGATTGTGAGTCTAAGCTAACGTTGTATTCTTCATCGCTTTTGTTCTCCATCGTATTACAACAAGTCAAAGTTTAAACTATTTTCACTTAAAATTGCAATGCGTTAACGAGAACTAATCTAAAGAACGAAAACCGCATACTTGAAAGAAGATTATAGGAGGATAATATTTGTACATTGTGGTTGTTCACAAAACCATTTTTTTTTCTAATTATTTCTTAGTGGATACACTAATCAAACTACAGTACAAAAGGTGAATTCCTTTACAAACTATTTATCCATACTTCAGCACAAAAAGTCTAAATTGGATAATATAAATAATGTATTATACTAACATAAGTATCATTGTAAATTTTTATTTTATCGTAATTATTTTTCTTTAACGGACTCATTTTCCAACATTTTACTGAAATAAAAACTTCTGCATTTTGTTCCATAAAATATTCAAAAACTCAAAACTCCAGTTTTTGTTCGCGGATTAAATTTTGATCTAAAGTAGCAACCAGCTACATTTTCTTAGGAACTTTTGTTTGTTGCCCTATAAAATGTGGCTTCCATCTCTAAGCATACTTAAAGTGCTTCAAGTTGTAAAATCCGAGAAATCATGAATGACTTTTTAATGCATTCTAAAAATAAAACAGTGAAGTAGCAATAGTAGCAAAAGCAACGTGCATTTCTGAACCCAATCCGAGAAAAGATGCTCTGCGCTTTCTGTCTGTTACTTCTCTAAAGCCTTCAATTGATGTCAAAATTTCATTCGCTTGGGCGTTGAAAGAATTTTTACTTGTGATGTTAAATTTTTGATGACTGGTATTAAAGAAAGCCTCGTTGTCATGGCAACAGAGAGTTTCAGCATCCTTCGCCATCTTCATTCTAGAAAGAATAAACGAAAAGGAATTCAAGAAACTATCGAAGCTTGAAAGATTGCAACGATAAAATAAAAACAAGATAATATGCATACATTCTGCATTTGGCTTATAAAGCATCATCTAGTTTTTTTTTTTTTTTTTTTTTTTTTTTTTTTTACATGAGACACAATTTGCTTAACTTGCATAAAAATTTTCATTTCACTATTCACTCTTTTCAATAAGTTACGATTTCGCTCTATGGATTAAAAAAGTTTTATTCTTTTTGAGAAAAATTATAACGTTCTCAACTTTTACGTGCGTATTTTTTAAAGTTAAAAAAATATCTTTGTGCTTGAAAAGTGAAATAAGCAATAACAAAGTATTATAGCACAAAATTGCAGTTGTGCTATTATACGTCGTTATTTCTTTTTTTATATGTATGTTACTCTTTTGAGACGAAGAATGGTTTTTTACATTTGATAAATATTATTTTTTAAGAAAAATATTTGATGAGTGTACGGAAGAAAGGCAAAATATCATTCCTTTTGTTCGAGTCGAGTTCAATGTGGACAGTGAGTGTTAGTAGTCGAATTTATTGCTCTTTTTACCGTAAGGATCAAGGCGAAAAAACACCCAAAAGTTTATTGCACAATGAAGAAGGGCTGGGGTTTTGAAATTTCAAACGTGATTTGTTCAAGCACTGGAAATATTGACAACTCGCCCTTCTTCCCTCAGCTCTTTATAATAAGCTATTATGTTACTTTCTTACCCCGGAAACTGAAATCAAACTCATTTGAGGCAGTGAGAAGCAAAGGGATGTAAGTGGACATCTTCAGGTTTTGAGTAAAACGCGTTTAAATATAACATCCTAGGTAGACTTTAATTCATTTTTTTTTCTAGATCATGCTGTATAGCAGCAATTTTCAGGGCTACTAGTACCATCTCTTGCCCGAAGACAGGGGAGAGGTTCATCTACCATGTGTACTGGTTATCTCAATTTTTTTAATTTTGCCACTTGCATCCCTTTGCTTCTCACTGCCTCATTTGTTAATAATAGAGGGCAAAATTTGTGATCGACGCTGGCCACAGAGTGACAGAATGAAAAAAATGACGATTATCATATGCCAATCACTAACCGATTGCCACCTCAAAAAGAAAAAAACATTTTTTTTTTATTTTTTGAGGTAATAATAATAATTTATTTTTGAGGTATTGATTGTTTTAAATTGTGTAAAACGCATCAAGTAATTGATCAAATTTTTTCCCATAAAATCAAGATGCCTATTTTACGAAATAATTAATTTAAAACATACTACTTACACTGATTGATGCGTTAAGGATTATTAACCTTAAAAAAAAAAAAAAAAAAAAAAAAAAAAGTTGCCACTATTTTTCTAGTGACTTAAGAATTTCCCTTGTTTTGCCCTTTATTAAAATAATTTGTAATAAAGAAAGAAACAAACGATGTCAAGACATTTTGAATTGTGGAACTACATTACGGAAAGTTGTATTAAGTTTCTTTACGTCTGGGATTAGTACTGACCGTCCTGGGTTTTTAGTTTTTACTGCTGCAATGGGGGTAATAATGGGAGCTTGTCCTGGGTAGTAGGGGAATAATGAGAGTTCTGCGCCAGGAGGCGGTGTTGCGGTGTTAACACCGCCTCCCCCTCCCACTCTTCCTCCCACCGCCTCCTCCACTTCCTCCCCACCCCCTCCCGACCTTGGGGTTGACCCTCCCCACGACCGGGGCCGCCGCGAGAACCCGTAGAAGGTGACGAGGGTTTTTCCCGCGTTTTAGATATTTTTCCCGCGTTTTCGGACTTAGAATATTTTGAACTTGTTGTCATGGCATCCACAAAGTTTTTACTTTTTGGATGGCAACACTTGTTTGAGTTTCGGTTTTGGAATGGCAACACTTGTTGTCATGACAACCAGAGTTTTTAGTTTTCGGTTGGCAACACTTGTTGCTATGTTTTAACTTATGCTATGTTTAACGTCGGTGGCGCCATCTATTGAGATATTTCCGGACTTTGAATAATTTCGACGAATGGTTGTCAAGACAACCAAAGTTTCGCGAATTTAATTATTTTTATTTTTACAGAGTGTTGAAGTTGGGAATCGAACACCCAAACTTTGAGTTAGCAAAAACGTATGCTAACCACTATGCTATATTTTTCATTACTCTTTCAGTCTTAATGTGAATCTGTACCATGACAACGAATATTACAATTAAATTAATTTTAAAACCATCAGTTAATTTACTCTTTAGTACTAATCATGGCATATCATTAACTGAATTTCAGCTCATAATTGAAACTATCATCATTATTATTATTTTTCATAATAACAAAGTTTTCACTTAAGTAAAGATTTATTTAAATACAACCCATTCGAGATTTTAGATTTGGTTCAATGCTTTGTGGACTTGAAATATATTTTAAACTTTGATTTTCTTTTTCATGCATTTCAAACTTTATCCTTTTTCTAACTTGTTAAATTTTCTTAACTAATTTCTTTTTTCTTTGTCAAATTTACAAATAATTTTTCTAACTTGTAAAAATTTCGAAGAAATAATTTTCTTAACTAATTTTTTTTTTTTTTTTTTGACTTTCATACAACAAAATATTTTTTCTTATTTGTTAAATTTTCTAAGAAATAATTAACTTAAATATTCTTTCATACATTTTGAACTTTAACGTTTTTTCCTGTCATTTAGCACTTTGATTTTTTTCACTATTTTAGCGTTTTTCAATTATTTTCAGTCTTTAACTATTTTCTTAGCTTTTTAGTCTTTAACTAATTTCAAGCATTTCAGACTTAGATTATTTTTTCGTGATTTCGATTTTTTTAGTATATTTTAGAGTTTGATCATTTTCTCGCTTGTTTTTACTTTATCGTTTTTTTTTTCCCGATATTTTTAAACTTAGAAATTTTTCACAAGTAGTGACTGGAATCGAACCTTCAAATTTTTCGAAACATTATCATGTCTACAATTTTTGCAATCATGTCAAACTTGCAATCAATTTACTCTTAGTAGTAATTAACACTTATCATTAACAAATTTTTACGGATTTTAAAAAATCAACTTAATTAATTTTTTCCAGTAAGCAAATTTCGCACTCAAGTTACATTTCATCACTGCATATACGTTTCAAGAGTTTCATTGAATTTATCACATTCCATTTAATTAACTCTAATAATTACTTTTTCATTAATACTTAACTTAACCATTTTATCATACATTTATTCCAGTTACAAAATTATGCTTAAAAGTTATTTATTTTTCTTAGCACAAGAGATTTTAACATGTTCCTACTAAAATGCTTATCACTCTAGTTTGAGTTTACTAAAATAGCAACTCATTTACGATTTAGATTCATTTAATCGTCTTTGATTCTTTTTCATTATTATTATTATTTTACATTATCACATACGTTATTATTTTTATACATTTATCCATTTAATTTTCCAAAATCTACAATCAATTTACTCTTCGTATTAATTAACACTTATCACTATCAAATATTTTCATGAATTTTAAAAATTATCTTCTTAAATAATTTTTTACTGTAACCAAATTTCCCACTCAAGTTATATTTTATCACTACATATGCTTTTCATGAGTTTCATTTAATTTATCGCATTTCATTTAATTAACTCTAATAATTATTTTTTATCATCGATATTTAAGTTAATCATATTTTCCTTTATTTATTTTTCATGCAAACACTCTTGATGGAATAAAACAAAATTTTCAACTTTCATGAATTAAATCCCCTCTGACTATTTTATTTTACTTTACCATACTTTACTATTTTACTTACTGCGTTTTACTATTTATCATTCATTACAGCTTTTCCAAAATATTACTTTACAACCAACTAATTTCATTAACAGAATTTTCATTACAATTTATAAATTTCACTTTTATTTAATTATTTTTACCTACGCTAAAATAAAACACATCACATAAAAAAGTTAAACATCAATGAAGAACCCGAGAAATGTTAAAATTATAAGTCAAGTATCAAAACTTCATGTCAGCAAATTTTAAAAATAGACTTACCGAAAAATAACTTCTACTGAAATTCATTTCAAAACTTGGAATCAATTTACTCTTAGCATTAATAAACACTTATCATTAAGAAATTTTCATGGATTTTAAAAATCAACTTATTTAATTTTTTCCAGTAAGCAAATTTCGCACTCAAGTTACATTTCATCACTACATATGCTTTTCAAGAGTTTCATTTAATTTATCACATTTTATTTAATCAACTCTAATAATTATTTTTTGATTAATATTTAACTTAGTCATTTTATCGTATTACTTTATTTATTTTTTCATACAAGCACTCTTGTTAGAATAAAACAAAATTTTCAACTTTCATGAATTTGAATCACTTTGACTATTTCATTTTCCCAATAATATTTTATTTTACTTTAACATATTCTCACGCGTTTTACTATTTATCATTCATTTACCAAAGTGATGAAAAATGTTCCCGCTATTATATTCAAAATACAACTCTTTCAATATAGTTATTTTCCAAGACGAAAGTTAACAAGTTTTTTCTAAATTATTACTTTACAGCCAACTAATTTCATTAACAGAGTTTTCAATACAATTTATGAATTTCAGTTTTATTTATTAATTTTTCATTCGCATGCAAATAAATTCAAAGTCGCATATTTCATTCAAGTCGGCTTCAATTTTGTATAACTGAAGAAGCTTCCAACAAAATACTCCCACATCACAACCAAGACTTACAAAAGATATTTTTACAAAATTTCATATCATTTCAAGAATATACACACTCATATAAAATCCCCAACAGAATAAAATAAAAAGTTTGCTTAACACAATTTTAGACCTATCACAAGTACTATATTTGCTCCTTTTTAAGAATTTTCATTAAACTTCGAATTAATTTAATACTAGTTCATGATCAACATAAACAGATAGGAACAGACACATACAATCTTCGTGAAAAAAAAAAAAAAAAAAAAAACCGGAATCAATAGTAAATTTATCATACGAAGAAAAAAATATTTTAAAGTCAAAAATCCAACCTTTGTAGGAAAAGACTCCTCCAATACTTATGCATTGATGCATTATTGAAGATAATGAATAATATTACAAAATATGCGTCGATTTTAAATTTAACAACGGCATAAAATGTAATATTATCCAAACTTCATTTCCATGCCTTCCTAGAATGTTCTGACTGCAACCAACACTCTCTTCGCTAAGCGTCCATCCACATCGAAAGCACAATGGATAATGAAAGATGAAACATAGGCTTATCTCAGATTTTATCTTATCATAGTGAGTCATGGAATTCACGTGGTAAGATTTCAACTCAATACTAACGGCTGTAAACACATGTGACCTCTTTTATCGCCCAAAAACTTAATTAAAGAAGATACATCGATTTAAATCTTTATTTGAAACTAATTTCCTAATTAATTTCAAAACCACTGTCGACGATTTATTTATTTTTTATTTTTTCCCGAACTTGAACTGTCTACAAAGTTATTCTATTCTATTCGTTTCTCATGCACACACACACACACACACACACACACACACACACACTTAAAGACTTAATTTTTTCTATTCGCAATCAGTCCACCATAACATTTCACATTTTGAAAAAGACCGTAGTTATTACTTTTTTAAATTGAGTTGTTTTCCAATGATTATTTCACTGTGGAGATTATTTTCAATGCGTTCTTATTCTTTTAATAGTTTTCATCAATTAAGCATTACAATTATTTATTCTTCCAAAAACATAGCGATTTTCACATTTCCAAAACATATTTCTAGTGATTTTATTTTTACAACAGTGAATTCAATTTCCTTAGAAATTTTCGAATGTATTTTGTCATATTAAAACGAATGCAATATTCAAGTTATACATATGTACATGGTGTAGCAATCAACCTTGAATGAATAATTGCAGGTCTTAACATATAAAAAAAATTTCAAGTTGTAAGAATATTTTTTTTTTTTGTTTCAAAACAATATTTTTTCAAACTTGTAATATTTTTCTACTTAGAAAATGAAATCAAATATTTTTTTTTTTCTTCAATTATATAAAATGTTTTTAAGAATTAATTTCTCAAACTTGTAATGTATTTCCACTAATTAAAAAAAATCAATTTTTTTTTTCAATCATATAAAAATAAATTTTTAATCTTACAAAAATAATTTTTTCCGCAAAAATATTTTTTTTCAAAACAAAAAATAATATTTTTATAACATATTATTTTTTTTCTTTTCAATCTTTTTTCACAAAACTATTTTTTTTTTTTTTCATTTTTTTTCAAACTTACAAAAATAAATTTAATCAACTGAATCTTCAAACAGAATGATTTAATTAATTTTAAAACTAGCAATCACTTTACTTTTTGTATTAATAACAACTATTGTTAATCCATTTACTCTTTGCACTCTCAGTATTAATTAGCACACATGCATTACAAATAATAGTAATGTTTAAGATACTTATAAATCATTTACTCAAGCTTTCAAATATCCAATTATCATGTTATTGTTCAATCATGTGAGGGAACTTGTAATGAAACTTTACTCATCAATCGAAATTATAAGCGAAAATATCACATTTTTAGCAATTAATATAATCATACAATTAACTTTGAATTTAAGAAAAATAAAAACTATTATACACTTAGTAACATATCTATCGATGTATATTATTTCATGACAAATCACAAATAGGTGAGGATCTTTTATCGATCATGTGACCAACTAAGTTAAGAAAGAGCGTTCTTATCTCATATGAGAATTTATAAGTCTTTAATATTTCTCTTTAATGTAAGTGTATTGATACGTACGAGTTTGTGTATGTGAATATAACTGTGTATTGTTTTCAAACCATTGTCATGTTTAAGCTTTACGGTTCTAATTTTGACTTTCCACTTAGCATTATTTGAAGTCCTTCGCATGCATTAAACTATAGAAATATTACAAAAATTACATTTTCATTCAGTCTTAATTACAAAACCATACAATAAGATGAAGACAACACCGATAGTATAAAGATTACTTACAATAAAGTGCATATAAAAAATATATGTAAGAGTGATTTCAAAGTATAATCCATCAACCATATTCAACAACTCAATCAAAACACAAGTCTCTTTTAAAATGATAAACACAATTTATTCACACACACAGTAAAAGACAATTAAAAAAACTTTCATCCTTAAGTAAAACTCTTCAAAACTTTCAAGCGTATTTTCAACATCGATTGCATCAAATAAATCAGACACATGACATTTTAAACATGGACTATCAACATTCAAAGTAACGAAGTCACGAGTCAAGTTTTCCCAATTAACATTAAAAAGAACCCGTTCGAAAAAAGTGTCGAACTTTCGACCCCTTGTTAATGATTCACATTCATGCACTCTCATGTAAAAAATGAATCCATTTTTACAATCCACACATTCTTTTTTAGAAAGGTAGTTTATGTTGCATATGAGCTCATCAAATAGTCACTTACGTAGAGAATCAGCCAGTTTACGAACTTCTTGTGATGTATATGTGCTGATTTTATCACATCGACAATCACAGGGATATTTTTTCTCAATTTCCGAAAGGATGTACTCTTTTAGAGTATAAGTCATAAGTTTGTCTTTGACACTACGTGAGATACAAGGGGACGCGTAGCACAATTTGTCAATCAGACTTTCCAAAAGTAGAACTCTATCAGGCATCAACTGGAACACTTCTCGTTTCAGTTTGAACAATCTTTGCACACTAACACAGATGTTACCATTCGCACTCGACTCTCCTTTTTTATAACAAAAACGAAATCACGGTCTTCGATTAATTTTCGATTTATATTTTTACGTAGGCTTGAAATAACTGATCTCCACACATCTGGTTCTAAGGAAATACCATCCATAGTTGGTCGAAAAATACCATCTTTCCCACACGTATATCTTCTAATATGCACGCGTGTACGTTTCCGAAAAGCATTCACCTAAAGTGAAAATACAATCACCCAAGTGTATCATATCATCAGGCTGTGGAGAAGCCTCAATGTTCATTTTCATGTTCGTTGCATCCCATCTGTTCATCTTCAGGCTTCAAAGTTTCAGAATGATTTTCACCAGCGTTAGTCATTCTTAACTCTCATAGGATTAGGAGTCACAATACTAAAACAACTTCCTGTGAACTTAAAAAATAAATCAAACTAGGTTTTAACACTAGCTGGTGAAGAAAAATCCTAAGTACATAGAATAAAATTTCACGATCTCTTTCAAAGCTCAGAATCACCCTGAAAATGATTCTCCAAACATCCACTATAAACCAATGAATATTCACTTTAACCAATGAGAAGTGTACATAAATCTCTTGCTACTGACGTCATAGAATATCACATGAACTTTTGAGCAGAATTGTGTTGTTTTACACAGTATTCAGATTTTTAGAAAATGCCAACACTTTGACTTCCAAATTCATCCTGACCTACTACGAGTAATTTTAAGATGGTAGCAGGTTTTCACATCACACCGAATGTCGATGACGGTTTCGCATCTCATGCAAATTGACATGATCAATTACACGTGATTGATCATGTCATGCGTGAGATGCGAAACCGTCATCGGCATTCGATGTGATGTGAAAACCTGCTACCATCTTAAAATTACTCGTAGTAGGTCAGGATGAATTTGGAAGTCAAAGTGTTGGCATTTTCTAAAAATCTGAATACTGTGTAAAACAACACAATTCTGCTCAAAAGTTCATGTGATATTCTATGACGTCAGTAGCAAGAGATTTATGTACACTTCTCATTGGTTAAAGTGAATATTCATTGGTTTATAGTGGATGTTTGGAGAATCATTTTCAGGGTGATTCTGAGCTTTGAAAGAGATCGTGAAATTTTATTCTATGTACTTAGGATTTTTCTTCACCAGCTAGTGTTAAAACCTAGTTTGATTTATTTTTTAAGTTCACTGGAAGTTGTTTTAGTATTGTGACTCCTAATCCTATGAGAGTTAAGAATGACTAACGCTGGTGAAAATCATTCTGAAACTTTGAAGCCTGAAGATGAACAGATGGGATGCAACGAACATGAAAATGAACATTGAGGCTTCTCCACAGCCTGATGATATGATACACTTGGGTGATTGTATTTTCACTTTAGGTGAATGCTTTTCGGAAACGTACACGCGTGCATATTAGAAGATATACGTGTGGGAAAGATGGTATTTTTCGACCAACTATGGATGGTATTTCCTTAGAACCAGATGTGTGGAGATCAGTTATTTCAAGCCTACGTAAAAATATAAATCGAAAATTAATCGAAGACCGTGATTTCGTTTTTGTTATAAAAAAGGAGAGTCGAGTGCGAATGGTAACATCTGTGTTAGTGTGCAAAGATTGTTCAAACTGAAACGAGAAGTGTTCCAGTTGATGCCTGATAGAGTTCTACTTTTGGAAAGTCTGATTGACAAATTGTGCTACGCGTCCCCTTGTATCTCACGTAGTGTCAAAGACAAACTTATGACTTATACTCTAAAAGAGTACATCCTTTCGGAAATTGAGAAAAAATATCCCTGTGATTGTCGATGTGATAAAATCAGCACATATACATCACAAGAAGTTCGTAAACTGGCTGATTCTCTACGTAAGTGACTATTTGATGAGCTCATATGCAACATAAACTACCTTTCTAAAAAAGAATGTGTGGATTGTAAAAATGGATTCATTTTTTACATGAGAGTGCATGAATGTGAATCATTAACAAGGGGTCGAAAGTTCGACACTTTTTTCGAACGGGTTCTTTTTAATGTTAATTGGGAAAACTTGACTCGTGACTTCGTTACTTTGAATGTTGATAGTCCATGTTTAAAATGTCATGTGTCTGATTTATTTGATGCAATCGATGTTGAAAATACGCTTGAAAGTTTTGAAGAGTTTTACTTAAGGATGAAAGTTTTTTTAATTGTCTTTTACTGTGTGTGTGAATAAATTGTGTTTATCATTTTAAAAGAGACTTGTGTTTTGATTGAGTTGTTGAATATGGTTGATGGATTATACTTTGAAATCACTCTTACATATATTTTTTATATGCACTTTATTGTAAGTAATCTTTATACTATCGGTGTTGTCTTCATCTTATTGTATGGTTTTGTAATTAAGACTGAATGAAAATGTAATTTTTGTAATATTTCTATAGTTTAATGCATGCGAAGGACTTCAAATAATGCTAAGTGGAAAGTCAAAATTAGAACCGTAAAGCTTAAACATGACAATGGTTTGAAAACAATACACAGTTATATTCACATACACAAACTCGTACGTATCAATACACTTACATTAAAGAGAAATATTAAAGACTTATAAATTCTCATATGAGATAAGAACGCTCTTTCTTAACTTAGTTGGTCACATGATCGATAAAAGATCCTCACCTATTTGTGATTTGTCATGAAATAATATACATCGATAGATATGTTACTAAGTGTATAATAGTTTTTATTTTTCTTAAATTCAAAGTTAATTGTATGATTATATTAATTGCTAAAAATGTGATATTTTCGCTTATAATTTCGATTGATGAGTAAAGTTTCATTACAAGTTCCCTCACATGATTGAACAATAACATGATAATTGGATATTTGAAAGCTTGAGTAAATGATTTATAAGTATCTTAAACATTACTATTATTTGTAATGCATGTGTGCTAATTAATACTGAGAGTGCAAAGAGTAAATGGATTAACAATAGTTGTTATTAATACAAAAAGTAAAGTGATTGCTAGTTTTAAAATTAATTAAATCATTCTGTTTGAAGATTCAGTTGATTAAATTTATTTTTGTAAGTTTGAAAAAAAATGAAAAAAAAAAAATAGTTTTGTGAAAAAAGATTGAAAAGAAAAAAAATAATATGTTATAAAAATATTATTTTTTGTTTTGAAAAAAAATATTTTTGCGGAAAAAATTATTTTTGTAAGATTAAAAATTTATTTTTATATGATTGAAAAAAAAAATTGATTTTTTTTAATTAGTGGAAATACATTACAAGTTTGAGAAATTAATTCTTAAAAACATTTTATATAATTGAAGAAAAAAAAAAATATTTGATTTCATTTTCTAAGTAGAAAAATATTACAAGTTTGAAAAAATATTGTTTTGAAACAAAAAAAAAAAATATTCTTACAACTTGAAATTTTTTTTATATGTTAAGACCTGCAATTATTCATTCAAGGTTGATTGCTACACCATGTACATATGTATAACTTGAATATTGCATTCGTTTTAATATGACAAAATACATTCGAAAATTTCTAAGGAAATTGAATTCACTGTTGTAAAAATAAAATCACTAGAAATATGTTTTGGAAATGTGAAAATCGCTATGTTTTTGGAAGAATAAATAATTGTAATGCTTAATTGATGAAAACTATTAAAAGAATAAGAACGCATTGAAAATAATCTCCACAGTGAAATAATCATTGGAAAACAACTCAATTTAAAAAAGTAATAACTACGGTCTTTTTCAAAATGTGAAATGTTATGGTGGACTGATTGCGAATAGAAAAAATTAAGTCTTTAAGTGTGTGTGTGTGTGTGTGTGTGTGTGTGTGTGTGCATGAGAAACGAATAGAATAGAATAACTTTGTAGACAGTTCAAGTTCGGGAAAAAATAAAAAATAAATAAATCGTCGACAGTGGTTTTGAAATTAATTAGGAAATTAGTTTCAAATAAAGATTTAAATCGATGTATCTTCTTTAATTAAGTTTTTGGGCGATAAAAGAGGTCACATGTGTTTACAGCCGTTAGTATTGAGTTGAAATCTTACCACGTGAATTCCATGACTCACTATGATAAGATAAAATCTGAGATAAGCCTATGTTTCATCTTTCATTATCCATTGTGCTTTCGATGTGGATGGACGCTTAGCGAAGAGAGTGTTGGTTGCAGTCAGAACATTCTAGGAAGGCATGGAAATGAAGTTTGGATAATATTACATTTTATGCCGTTGTTAAATTTAAAATCGACGCATATTTTGTAATATTATTCATTATCTTCAATAATGCATCAATGCATAAGTATTGGAGGAGTCTTTTCCTACAAAGGTTGGATTTTTGACTTTAAAATATTTTTTTCTTCGTATGATAAATTTACTATTGATTCCGGTTTTTTTTTTTTTTTTTTTTTTTCACGAAGATTGTATGTGTCTGTTCCTATCTGTTTATGTTGATCATGAACTAGTATTAAATTAATTCGAAGTTTAATGAAAATTCTTAAAAAGGAGCAAATATAGTACTTGTGATAGGTCTAAAATTGTGTTAAGCAAACTTTTTATTTTATTCTGTTGGGGATTTTATATGAGTGTGTATATTCTTGAAATGATATGAAATTTTGTAAAAATATCTTTTGTAAGTCTTGGTTGTGATGTGGGAGTATTTTGTTGGAAGCTTCTTCAGTTATACAAAATTGAAGCCGACTTGAATGAAATATGCGACTTTGAATTTATTTGCATGCGAATGAAAAATTAATAAATAAAACTGAAATTCATAAATTGTATTGAAAACTCTGTTAATGAAATTAGTTGGCTGTAAAGTAATAATTTAGAAAAAACTTGTTAACTTTCGTCTTGGAAAATAACTATATTGAAAGAGTTGTATTTTGAATATAATAGCGGGAACATTTTTCATCACTTTGGTAAATGAATGATAAATAGTAAAACGCGTGAGAATATGTTAAAGTAAAATAAAATATTATTGGGAAAATGAAATAGTCAAAGTGATTCAAATTCATGAAAGTTGAAAATTTTGTTTTATTCTAACAAGAGTGCTTGTATGAAAAAATAAATAAAGTAATACGATAAAATGACTAAGTTAAATATTAATCAAAAAATAATTATTAGAGTTGATTAAATAAAATGTGATAAATTAAATGAAACTCTTGAAAAGCATATGTAGTGATGAAATGTAACTTGAGTGCGAAATTTGCTTACTGGAAAAAATTAAATAAGTTGATTTTTAAAATCCATGAAAATTTCTTAATGATAAGTGTTTATTAATGCTAAGAGTAAATTGATTCCAAGTTTTGAAATGAATTTCAGTAGAAGTTATTTTTCGGTAAGTCTATTTTTAAAATTTGCTGACATGAAGTTTTGATACTTGACTTATAATTTTAACATTTCTCGGGTTCTTCATTGATGTTTAACTTTTTTATGTGATGTGTTTTATTTTAGCGTAGGTAAAAATAATTAAATAAAAGTGAAATTTATAAATTGTAATGAAAATTCTGTTAATGAAATTAGTTGGTTGTAAAGTAATATTTTGGAAAAGCTGTAATGAATGATAAATAGTAAAACGCAGTAAGTAAAATAGTAAAGTATGGTAAAGTAAAATAAAATAGTCAGAGGGGATTTAATTCATGAAAGTTGAAAATTTTGTTTTATTCCATCAAGAGTGTTTGCATGAAAAATAAATAAAGGAAAATATGATTAACTTAAATATCGATGATAAAAAATAATTATTAGAGTTAATTAAATGAAATGCGATAAATTAAATGAAACTCATGAAAAGCATATGTAGTGATAAAATATAACTTGAGTGGGAAATTTGGTTACAGTAAAAAATTATTTAAGAAGATAATTTTTAAAATTCATGAAAATATTTGATAGTGATAAGTGTTAATTAATACGAAGAGTAAATTGATTGTAGATTTTGGAAAATTAAATGGATAAATGTATAAAAATAATAACGTATGTGATAATGTAAAATAATAATAATGAAAAAGAATCAAAGACGATTAAATGAATCTAAATCGTAAATGAGTTGCTATTTTAGTAAACTCAAACTAGAGTGATAAGCATTTTAGTAGGAACATGTTAAAATCTCTTGTGCTAAGAAAAATAAATAACTTTTAAGCATAATTTTGTAACTGGAATAAATGTATGATAAAATGGTTAAGTTAAGTATTAATGAAAAAGTAATTATTAGAGTTAATTAAATGGAATGTGATAAATTCAATGAAACTCTTGAAACGTATATGCAGTGATGAAATGTAACTTGAGTGCGAAATTTGCTTACTGGAAAAAATTAATTAAGTTGATTTTTTAAAATCCGTAAAAATTTGTTAATGATAAGTGTTAATTACTACTAAGAGTAAATTGATTGCAAGTTTGACATGATTGCAAAAATTGTAGACATGATAATGTTTCGAAAAATTTGAAGGTTCGATTCCAGTCACTACTTGTGAAAAATTTCTAAGTTTAAAAATATCGGGAAAAAAAAAACGATAAAGTAAAAACAAGCGAGAAAATGATCAAACTCTAAAATATACTAAAAAAATCGAAATCACGAAAAAATAATCTAAGTCTGAAATGCTTGAAATTAGTTAAAGACTAAAAAGCTAAGAAAATAGTTAAAGACTGAAAATAATTGAAAAACGCTAAAATAGTGAAAAAAATCAAAGTGCTAAATGACAGGAAAAAACGTTAAAGTTCAAAATGTATGAAAGAATATTTAAGTTAATTATTTCTTAGAAAATTTAACAAATAAGAAAAAATATTTTGTTGTATGAAAGTCAAAAAAAAAAAAAAAAATAGTTAAGAAAATTATTTCTTCGAAATTTTTACAAGTTAGAAAAATTATTTGTAAATTTGACAAAGAAAAAAGAAATTAGTTAAGAAAATTTAACAAGTTAGAAAAAGGATAAAGTTTGAAATGCATGAAAAAGAAAATCAAAGTTTAAAATATATTTCAAGTCCACAAAGCATTGAACCAAATCTAAAATCTCGAATGGGTTGTATTTAAATAAATCTTTACTTAAGTGAAAACTTTGTTATTATGAAAAATAATAATAATGATGATAGTTTCAATTATGAGCTGAAATTCAGTTAATGATATGCCATGATTAGTACTAAAGAGTAAATTAACTGATGGTTTTAAAATTAATTTAATTGTAATATTCGTTGTCATGGTACAGATTCACATTAAGACTGAAAGAGTAATGAAAAATATAGCATAGTGGTTAGCATACGTTTTTGCTAACTCAAAGTTTGGGTGTTCGATTCCCAACTTCAACACTCTGTAAAAATAAAAATAATTAAATTCGCGAAACTTTGGTTGTCTTGACAACCATTCGTCGAAATTATTCAAAGTCCGGAAATATCTCAATAGATGGCGCCACCGACGTTAAACATAGCATAAGTTAAAACATAGCAACAAGTGTTGCCAACCGAAAACTAAAAACTCTGGTTGTCATGACAACAAGTGTTGCCATTCCAAAACCGAAACTCAAACAAGTGTTGCCATCCAAAAAGTAAAAACTTTGTGGATGCCATGACAACAAGTTCAAAATATTCTAAGTCCGAAAACGCGGGAAAAATATCTAAAACGCGGGAAAAACCCTCGTCACCTTCTACGGGTTCTCGCGGCGGCCCCGGTCGTGGGGAGGGTCAACCCCAAGGTCGGGAGGGGGTGGGGAGGAAGTGGAGGAGGCGGTGGGAGGAAGAGTGGGAGGGGGAGGCGGTGTTAACACCGCAACACCGCCTCCTGGCGCAGAACTCTCATTATTCCCCTACTCTGGGTTGCAATTATGTCCGTGGTTTTGAAAGTTTTAATACTCGAAGGGATTTTGTTTTCAACTTTGGGCTAATTGCATTTCCTCCTGCACCAATTCTTATTTCTAAAGTAGCTTTGCTTGCAATATCTTTGTCCAGAACAGCTGCTCCAGTTAAAATGTTTTTCAATTATGGTTAGTATATTCAGAACGCAGAAGGGGAAAATATTCAGTGCATCCTGTCAAAAATTTGTTTAATGTTTAATTAGTTCAGAGTTTTAATGTTGCGAATTAAAAAAAAGTCCAATATCTCAAAATGTTATATAGTGAAATTGCGTCTGGCTTTTAAAGTGTAATACTTCATTAAAATGAAGGCGTCAGAACTACAACTTACATAATACATTAAGATTGGAAATCTTGCTTGAAAACCTATGTTTCTGTCTGCGGAGGGGGGGGGGGTTACACCTGTACCTCCCTTATTGTGTCCCTAAATTGCAGGTTTATCATTCCAGTGTCAAAGTTCAATTTTTGACGGGAAAGAAATACGAGAGACAAGATTTATCATTACAAGTATATTATATACCTGAAATAGTATTACAAGACATTATACAAGAGCCTAAGCTTAATTTAACAGTTCTTTTGCAAGCTTAATTTAAGTTATTTTCCAAGCTTAACTAAACAGTTATTTTCCAACTTTTAAAAATCTTCTTATTTTTAAGGGAGAAAAAGCTGAAATTATACGTGAGAATTAATTTCCAGAACACACCGATGCCAAAATTTAATTTCTAAAGGGAAGGATAAAGAATTCTGTAAGAGTTGTAAACTTGTAATGCAGTCTGTGAAAAAGAAAAATGTAACTCTCTAACTTTTACGATACAAGTTCATTTCATAATCAAGACGAAAGCGAAGTCCAATCTATTAAAACCGATAATGCGTTGAAATATATTCAAAAACTTAGCATCCGATAAAAGTCCAAATTAAGTAACTACTAACCAGGTGGATTATACTCATGCATTAAACATGCTATAGCATTCACTTTATCTTTTATAGTTAACCTTTGTATGCGCTAAATTGAACTAATGAACACTCTTTTCAGCAGACTTTATTTAAGGTAATGTACACGTCATTATGTTACATCACGTGATGGAAATGGCGGTCAGGATAACTTAGAGTTATTAAGTTATGTAATTTGCAAAAGCAGTCATCATTAGGGTTAAAAGAGATTAAGAGCTTTTGGCTTCCTTAATTAGATTGCTTTTGAGAACAAGAATTCTTTATTATGCTTTCTGCACATGGGTGCTAGCGAATACATGCATGCTTATGTACATGCATGCGTATATGCAGAGATACAGCTAGTGTTTTCATCAAGGAGTGAAAATATTTGTTGACACTTTCTTAGGTGTAAAATACATTTTGAAGGAGTGGCAAGTACAGAAACAGGGAAAACCATTCATCATATGTGGTAAATTCCATTAAAGAAAGAAAAAACAGCCCTTGGTATTCATTTGAATTTTGACGTCTTGAATTCAAATTATGTTTTTTTACAATCATGAACTGCGATAGGATCCTAGTAGTTGAATTTCTTGTTTCTACAAATGGAATTCAAGGAAATGGCTCCCGTCATATTATGACTGGTGATTTCCAAAAATAGGACAAGGCATATCCGCAAAAAAAAAAAAAAAAAAAAAAAAAAAAAAGGTGATTAGGATGCGGTAATAAATATAAAGATTTTATGGCCGATATTCACCAGTACGCTTATCATAAAGATTCTTTACAGTGTATAAAGTTATGTATTTTTATTTTTAATCAATTTTAAACGATGAGAATTAGAAATCTGGAAATTTTGTAATTTTTTTTAGCTTTCTGTTTTACCTAAAAAAACGTGATCTTACACGGACACGCACACACACACACAAAGAAAAAAATAACCAATGTAAAATCTGCCTGAGTTAACCTTGAAAAAAAAAAAAAAAAAACACCTGAAAACTGCAAATGATTTGTAACCATTACGACAAAAATTATAAAGACGTATAAAAGACGTTTTACTGTATTCGAACATTCACAATTAAAAATCAAAGTTTCAAATATCAGGTAAAATAAAGTAAAAACGCCAGACCGCACACATGGATTCAGCAAACTTTATTTTTTTCTTTCACACGTTTCTCGATTAAGTAAAGAAAAATACGCGCTTATTTGCTCACATTATCAAAACAGCGATCCCGTCCACAGAAACACTTACATCACCTAAAAACGGAAAAGGATGGTCGTTTAGTCGAGGATAGGAAAGCTTGCAATTGTTTCTTTAATGTTGCATGCAGAAAAAAAAGATTAGTACTATTTTTATCGATGGGGAGTTTTCAAATCGCTTAGCACTTAAGAACATTAAACGAAAAGAGAGATTCTTAGGCTAATTCGAATTTTTGATTTAAAGAATTAAAAGGAATGCTTTTAGGGCTCTGATTCATCCTATTTACCCAAAGACTCTGTAAATAAGAGTCGGAAACAAAAAATATTTAGAAACGCTACCTAAGAAAAGTCAAGAAACAAATAAATTTTGGAAAACATTAGAGGAACTTGATTTCCCCTAATCATTATTACATCCTGTGTTTCTTTTAATTACTGTAAAAGCTCTTATTTTTGCTGGCTTTAATTCCTGCGGTTTTCGCGAGCCTGTACTAATCGCGAAAATTTTAGTCTCGCGAAATAGTTTTTTTCTTTTGATTTTATGTTCTGTTCACATAACATTCACAAACTTTTCTGCTCCGAGATTGCCGATATCTTCATTTTTGCAAAAATTAAAGCTCACGAAAATAAGTGCTTTTTCAGAAGTCATAAATTTCACTGATCTTTCAATCCTTCAAAAATAACCTTTATTTTGCAGTTAAATACAAAATTCTCTACTATATTATACTTTCTTACATTCTCTACTTGTACGAACAAATGCAGAATTTATTCTTAAAAAAGAGTTTTTTTTTCCTCAGGAAAGAATTTATTCAAATATTCTGATATTTGTTTCCTCTTGTGAAAAAAGGAAAGAGAAAGCCAACATCCAGAACACTCAACAACCAGTCGGACACACCATGGATGTTGTAACACGCAACATCCAGTATCTAGTCACATGCGCCCATATGCAAAATTTTAAGGGGGGGGGGGGGCCTCAGATATTTTCCCCATGGTTTACCAGGATATTTCCCCATAGAAATCGATTTCAGTACAGATTAGAGTTATTAAAGTTCGACATTTTTAATAACTTATTTATGAATGGCTGGAGAAGAAATGTTTTTACATTTTTGCAAAGAAAAAAGTACTAAAAGCAAGGAAGTTCCAATTTCGAAGGGGGGGGGGAGTTGAGCCCCCTCTTGCCGCCCCCCTATATGGGTGCCCTTGAAGTCCTATGAGTTCAAATTATGTTCTTCACAATCATATTTGAGATGTGACCCTAACTGGTAGGGTTTCTTGTTTCTGAAAATGGAATGGAATGGAAATAGAGAAAACCTTCACACCCGTCATATCTGTACCTCAGAGCCAGAGTGACGTGAGTCAAATTTTGCGATTTTCCGTTTATTAGTGCATTGTATGCCGAAGCCTATTCCGCATCTATCCATTTTACTGTAATGGGGTGGTTTCCTTCAGTCAAAAGTACAACTTTTAGTTATTGAAATGGATAGAATGAGCAAAAAAAAAAAAAAAAAATTTGAATTTTGTCATCTGGAGTTCAAATCATGTTTTTCGCAATCACGAGTGCGTGTGTATATGTAGGCGTGTGTGTTTGTGTGTGGGGGGTATGTGTGTTTGTGTGTAGGGGTATGTGTATGTATGTAGGCATGTGTGTTTGTGTGTAGGGTTATGTGTATGTATGTAGGCATGTGTGTTTGTGTCTGTGTGCAGGCATGAGTGTGAGGGTAGTTGTGTAGGTGTGTGTGTGTGTGGGGGGGGGTGTATGTATATGTGTGTGCAGGCATATGTGTTTGTGTCTGTGTGCAAGCATGAGTGTGTGGGTAGTTGTGTGTATGTGAGTGTGTAGGTGTGTATGTGTTTGTGTATGTGTGTAGGTGTATGTATGTGTGTAGGTGATTGTATGTGTGTGTAGGTTTATGTATGTACATGTGTGTAGGTGCGTGTATGCATGCGTGTAAGTGTAGGTTATCCTGGAGACGGTTTTCGCTAGGGGTTTAGCTTAGTGAGGAGCCGGTCGACGATGATGATGCGGAGGGTGCTGGTGGGAAAATAAAATCATAGGAACGCCAAAAACAATCAAGTGAGAACAATAAGCAATTGTGATTGCTCAAAAAAAGAATAACATGGACCCAGAAAATACTTTCATTTCCCAACAGTTATTTTTTAATTAATTTTTTAAAATATCCGATTTTTCAAACAAGGCGTGGTCTTGATGACGTTACAAATGATGCACTTTGCCGCAACTTTCTACTACGTTTCCACGTTATGATAATCAAGCAACGAATTAAATATTGTGCTCTGCGCTTGCTATCAACCATATCGTTGCCAATACATGTGAGTAAAGATGCGAATTAAATATTTTTCTCCATGAATGGCAACACTGAATGACATTTCATCATTTGTGATGTCACAAGGCAGAAACGTAAACAATGAAAGCGGACCGATTTAAGGTTTTTTTCTTTTTTTTTAAATATTAAACGTAAACAAATTTATTTAAAAAATGGTCAGATCCTATGTTTTTAAACATGCTCTTTCAGAAAAAAATACTTTTAAAATTTTGGAAAAGACCCCATTCTTAAAAGAAAATCCTTTTCAATTTCTACCGGGGTTAAAAGAGCGTGGGTCTAGGCGAGGCCTTCGAGATTTAAAGGCCATCCAACTAGCAAATGACATCATCGTTCGTCGATCCACAATGATATTGGGAAGTGTGCGCTTCGATTAGTATTTTGGTTTAATTAAACTATTTGGTTTATATATTATTGTCTTCTGTTATTTTAGTAGCATTAAAAGTTCTACTTTTTCATTTGAAAACATAAAAAGGAAACGATAATCATATTTTAAAAAATACACTGAGCTTAATTCATAGTATTTTACATAAAAACATTTATAAGTCTTAAAAAGTATTCAAATAAATAAATGAACTTTCATTTTACAATTACATCATAACAAAAAATAATTTTACCATTGTATTTGAATAAGAGAATTAAATGAAATTTTAAAAAATAAATAAACAATTTTACTTAAGTAAACGGGAAACATGACTGCAATATGTTTCAAAGACATAACCTCAAATTAAAGTAAATAATACCAGATTATTAATGTTAACTTAGCCTAGGGCGCTGTTTACTTTGGGGTGCCATCCCCCAAAGTAAACAGCGCCCTACCCCATTCAATTATGAAAACTTCAAGAAAAATACCCCAAAAACATCTCCCCCATCTCCCTTAAAATTTCAAGGGCACAGTTATTTATAACTATAGCCGTTGAAAGGCTATCATTATTATGAGACTATGATTCTGCTCCCCCCCCCCCTTTCGGTGGGCACTCTCGAAAAATTACACAGGAATTCAACTTGAAAAACGTTGATTAAAGAATGAATTATAAAACAACATGAATACTGTATGCTGTACATCTAAAAAATGTCTTCAATATCTAAACAGCCTTTTTTTTAAAGAATTTGGCTACTTTTCCATTTTCAGCTTTTCCTGCTGCTAATGATTCTTGTGTGTGGGGGGAGGGGGGGGCTTAAATAGTTCATCATTGTAGGCTTTTGAAAAATTATTTTAAAAAGCATAATTGATGACAAAGTAACCTTTTTCGAAAAAGTTTCCATAGAATGACCATTTTAGCAACTTTCTTTAATACTTAAAACCTCATATATGTTAAATTTAGATCAACATTTTGCTGAGTATGCTGTTTTAGGAATTCAGTGTGACAGTTTTGTGAAAGGGGGAAGGGGGGGATAACAAGAAGTGTGACATCACGCGTTGTTTATAACAATATGCTCATGTTGAGCAGCGTTACATGTAACAAGGGGGGGGGGGATTTGTTCAAAATTTTGTAACATCCTTTATGGACAGCCCCTTAATTCAATTTATGTTACAGTTTCAGAGTTCCTGAAAGCTTATTAACAGAAAACCCAAGGAGTTCAAAAAATATATAGTTCAAGACATTTTGCCCTTTTTAAGCATAACAGACAAGCATTTGGCAAAAACAAGTTGTGTATCCACTGCTCAAAAGTAATCTTTCACAAACCCAGAAATTATGAGTACAGTTAACTCAACCACAACTTGTGCATAAATATCATAAAACTTAAAACAACACTGGAAAGAAAAAAAACATTTTTTTTTTTTAATTTACGCACAGAGCCAGCTTGTTTGAGTAATATTGCAGAGGCGTAGTTGGGGGGAAATGTGTTTGAGTATCGAACCAACGACCTCCGGCGTTCAAAGCTAATCTTCTACCTCAGAACTACGGAAGCCCATCAAGGAATGTTTTTTGATCAAAATAACACATGCTACAGCGTATGAAGCAATTTAATCGAAACCGAAAATATAAGATTAGTTCAGTTAAAAGCCTGTTTCAATAAACTTGTTTACATATTAACTGAATATCAACACCAAGTTACGTTGCTTCTGATAGCAACAAGTATATTTGCAGAAAATTTTGACATGTATATTGTCAGCTTGAAAAATCCATTTCGAGTAAATGCTTGTACAAAGTTGAAAAAATAAAGAAATAAAAAGATGCGAGTTAAACAATTCAAATATTAAAAGCAGTATGCTGAAATAACAAATTACAGCCAAAGGTATTGGAAAGGAAACTGACAATTCTTTGTGTAATGGAGGAAAAGTTAAGTAACCTTAACTGCATGAACTCAAATGCATAAAATGTAAATTTGTTTATCTCAGAAAAGTGCTTACTTCCGAACTGTAAAATTTATTCCATGAGGCGCCCATTTTTTTTCTTCGCATGCAGGTTGTTCGGAAGCTGAAATCGCTGACTCACTTTCACTCAGCAGACAGTTAGTTACAAGACTTAATTATATATAGTTTAATTACCTCTACATTCCGGTACGAGGAAAGGATGAGATAAACCCAACAGTATTGTACTCAAAAATGTGCATTCGAAGTTAATATTTCCTATTTCATCAATTTCAGCCAGAGCAAGCAACACTACTGTTTACTGGTAAACTGCACTGCTTTCAAAGTTTCGCGCCAAGTTCATAGATCGACGACTGGTGGCTAAGAGGGGGAAAGGAGTTTTCTGGCTTGTTATCACGTGGACCACGGTGTAGTTCCGCGCCAAGCCTGATCGGCGTCATTGTGCAAATGTCTTTTGAGCGCCTTTATACAGTAATGTTCGAATAGAGTAATATGGAAAAAAACACGTTTGGCATTTAATTCATCAAAAGAAAAAAAATCCGTTTTTTTTTTTTTAAATTTTGGGACACAGTGTACGTTTTACTTCATTTCTCGAAGTTATTTCGAGTAAGGGCGGATGTAAGGGAGAGGAGATCGAAATTGACTTTTGAAATCTGACTTTTTCTCCTGCAAACATTGCATTGAGCTGCTGTTAAAAAAGAGGTGGCCAGTTTCAGTTACTCAACGCATTTTACCCCAACAATTAAAAGGAAAAAAAAAAAAAAATTCTTGCAATTTGATTTAAATAATTAATGATTATTTTAGTCTAATAAGTACTTCAGAAGATGGGAAACGGCTATAATGCAGCTTAAATTTCTAATATTTGATATACTGTCCAAAAAACAAGATGTTTATTTCTGTACTTCGTATTGATCAATATTTAGTTTTTTTTTCTGGAGAAAACGTTTGAAAATGTAGAAAATTGGGGAAAACCCACTTTGCCGAGATAGTGGATTTTATCAAGTATGCCTGCCCGAAAAAAACCCGGTGGGTTCTTTCGGGCTGGGCCCGGTTTGACGAACCCTGCCTTTGATATGCTAATGCGTTTTAGGTGTCCTCGCCGTGATCTTTAGAATAAAAAAAAATTGTTCGAATCGGACCATTAACTCAAGAGTTATTAGGGGGGGGGGGAGACAGACATTTCCTCCTATTTTTCTACCCTACATTTCAATTTTTAATTTTTTGATATTTATTTATTTTATTTATTTTCGACTTTTTTTTTTTCGTTTTATTCGATATTTTCAAGATGCATCAAGCCTTCTTTCATGCTTTTTTTTTTCTTTCTCTGACTTTTACTGGAAAAGTAAGCTACTAAAAAGGAATGAAAACAGTCAATGTTAGCTCCGTAATTTGCATTTGTTTTGTTTCATGTTGCATTACTTATTAAACTTCAAAAAGAAATAACGTAATAGGCTAATACATTTTGAGGAAACACATATTTTATTGATTAGTAAACATATATCTAAAGACTATGATATGATTCAGATGTTAAAGTCAAATTTGATAAAACAAAGACATATTTTTATGATCTGGCAATAAATGATAAATTTCTTCTGTTTTAATATTTTATAAGTTGAGTTATCTCATACTTATTGTCTCTCATCAGTTCTTGAGTAAATGTTGTTGAAGGAACATTTTTTTTTTGTATTAATAAAAAACTCTTCCTTGGAATTATTATTGAAATTAATTAATAAAGAAATGTTTTTACATTTAATTAAACCACGATAATATTAAAATCATATATTGTTGTATAAGAAAATTACTATCTATTTCTGTCTCGCATTGATGAGAAAGTTTATTGTATAACAAAGAAACACGCAAACACCGTTTACAGAGCAAATTTTTATCTCTCAGCTTTCTTTTCTTTTAACCTGGAATCGAGGCAAAGATTCCAAACTCTGCGACTTAAAAACCTTCGAAATTCTGCGACTTAAGATGCTTTTCTCAACATTAGAAAAAAGTATGCATGGAGTGAGAGTTGGACTAAATTCGATTATAGAGAAGCGTCTGAAAAAAGAGGTTATAATCTGATTTAGCAAAAGGCGCTGCCAAGTTTCAAAATGAGAATAATAACGAAGTTAAATTTTCAAAAGAGCGTTGAATGGGTAATACGATAGTGTCAAAGATTTTAGCGATCCAACTCGACCGTCGCAAAGTTGTCTGAAAATTTACACATAATTTCAGATTCGTCTGAAACTAAATTGTTAAAATTTTAAGCTTAAAATATTAAGCAATGTAGATTCCTCAGCTTTGGGTTTAAGTAAATCAAAAGTAACTGCTAATCTATATACATAAATGGCTACTTCTGTATGTAAGGATGTCCGGGGTAAACTTCAAAACTACTGGACCGATTTTAACCATTTTTTTTTTAACCATAGATAGCTACATTCTCGGGAAGAAACATATAATTTATTCCTAAAAAACTTAGTTTAAAAAAGTTATGATGGAAAACAATAAATTTCATGTAATTTTCCCATTAAATGATTGAATATAAAGCCCATTGTTACCAAAATTCATTGTCTTACAACCAGGGGCGGCAAGTAGGGGGTCGAGAGGGGACGGTCACACCCCCAAAGTTTTTGAGAGGAGTGATAAACAACGAGCAAATTCAATTTACGTAAATCGCAAACCAATGTTCATGAAAAACGAATCTTGCTGGTTTTCCGTAATGGTTGAAGAAACGCGACATATTTTTAGACATGAGCAAGTGTTTTCTGTTTTTTTTTTTTTTTTAAATAATTAGAAATTCATCAAGACTTTACCGGCCTTTTCAGAACAGAAAAAACTGATAAAGAATCATGGTTAATATTTACTAAAGACGTAAACCTCATATAGGCTGAATATTTCATTCTTGCGTGCTCTGTGTAACGACGGTTATGAGAGACCCGTGCAGTGGTGTGGCTGCATGATTTTCACTAAATGCTTTGGTATTTTACATTCATTGTTACGCTCATAGTTTAAGTGCGTCTATTTAATGAATGTTCATCACTTTCTTCTGTTAGAAACATATTTCAATGCATAGTATACTTCTATAGATACGTTTTAAAAATACATACTATTTTTGAAAAAAATATCTCACCATCAACAAATATCTTTTCTGTGGGCTCTTTAACAATGCAATCTCAAGGGGACACAAGAAGGTCCTTCAAGAGACAACCACAAGATGGTCTTTTAAACCATAAAAACCCTTTCAAAGCAGTGATTTTAAAAAACAACTCTTTCAATAATGAAGAAGCTAATGTCCTTGGAAATGTCTTCATATGATTTTTTTTTCGTTTTGTTTGTATTGCGGAGAGTTTTTGAACAATGCTTTGCTCTATCAAAACATCTTCAATCATAACTTGAATTTTTGGACTGTTCAAGCTTCAGTTTAAGCTACAATTGAAACTATTAATAAATTTCACGTGGATGTATATTTCAACCAAGCGTAGATCTTTTCAAAAAAAATCTTACTCTAGAGAATTTTTAAAAGGTGCAAAGAATATTCAAATGAATTTAGAAGAGGTGACGAAAATGGACATGATGATGTAAAGACAAACCTTGATTTAACATATTGTATAAAATAATAGATTCAGTTTCTAATGAAATTAACACAAGATTTGATGATAAATATTTTCCTGTATTGTTGGCTCTATATTATCTGGATTGGATGTTGAAAACAAAAATAAAATGTTTTAATTATGAGTAAAATCTATAACATGAGGCAAGAAGAATTGTTTAGAGAGTAGCCTAAAATAGACCATTCAATAATGAAAAATGAAGATCATCACAATTTTTGAAGTTATCTGGGTGATTTTGAAGAGCAAGATGTGAAAGGTGTGTTTTCACACTTAACTTTGTTACTTCCATTACTTTTCAACTATTAAAATCAGTTCAGTTCGTAGAAAAAAATCATTTTCGTGTTTCAGAAGTTTAGAGAATTATTTTCGAAGCACAATGGGGAAAAAAACTTAGCTGAAAAAAGAGCACGACACTGGGCATTGCTGGATTAGTAACAAGATTTCTTGTTCTTCCATATTTTAAAAATTAAGCATCAAAACTTCATCAAAAGGTGAAAACTGTAGTACCAAAACACTTGGTATGATAACATATTCTAAAACGAACTAAAAATTTTGTCATAAAAATTTAAATTATTTTTGAACACTTATTTTTATTAGTTCTAAGCCCATATCATGATTACTTGCTGTTAGCCAATATGTGTTTTGGTTCCATACTGAGGTAATTCATATTTAAGAAACTCGACCCCCCCCCCCCCCAAACGATATGCTGAAATGCCGCCCCTGCTAACAACAGCAATATTAATAGCAATCATAATGAAAATTTTGAATCAAGGTTTCTCCGGAGCAGACATAAATTTAAAGTTATTTAAATATTTGGAAACTCTATTTTTTGCACTCTTTGGGAAATATAATAGAAACTTTTTTTTTGTGTGTGTATATATACTGTTTAATTTAATAAATAAAAAGCACGGTTTTTTTTCGTGAGCTTTGTTTTTGTTAGTTCATGTTTTGGAAATTCATCCAATTTTTATATGCTCAAATATCGTGCTTTCGTTTCTAACTGAATACTATTTCGTTCTTCATACTTATTGCTATTTGACTTTTATGGATAAGGAAGAAGCTAAATTTTTAATCACGTCAAAGCGGTGTGTTTTGAGTTCTTTCAGTTAAAACAGAAAACGAATGAGAGAAGCGATTGTTTCTCACAATTATAAAACGCTGCCTTACGCATAGTACCGTTTGAACAACGTGATATACAATCTAAATACATCACACTTCAAAATACAGTTGAACTCTGTTAATAAGATCACGTTTAATACGAATTCACGGCTAAAATGAACATTTTGTTCGTTAAGTCGTTTGCTATCCAATTACATTAAATAATTCACCTATAGTACGTACATTAAGTTGAAAGTATCGGCGAAGACGAACAAAAGTTTCTGACCACTTTACTAAAAATGTTCGTGGTTGAATACTATATTTTGCTTTTTAAGGAATTATTCATCATTTTATGAGGTAGTAGAAGTCCCATTGAGTAAAGAGAAGAATTTTACATAGAAAATAAATCCCGCGCACATTTGTTTATTTTTACAATATTTTCCAAAAACATTCATTCATAAGAAAGTAGTGATTTTTTCAGAAAAAACTAATATTTAGATCACGCAGTGTTTTTTGGTAGCAATGTTTTTAAATATAGGTAAGCATTTCTTTGTTTTTTCACAGTATCACTCATTCACGGTTGTTACGAATAACGGCTAATACGAACAAATTCGTGGTTTTTTTGACATTTCGTATTAACAGAGTTCAACTGTAAATTAAAAGTTAGGGGCTGTCCACAAATGTCACGTGTTGAGAAGGGGGACGTAAAATTGTGTCAGTTTGTGACAAGGGGGAGGGAGGGGGTAAGAAGTGTAACATTAGCGCATTTTTTATATGAATATATTTAAGAAAAATAGCACGACACATGACAAAGGGGGAGGGGTGTAAGATAAAGTGTGACACTTTGTGACAAAAGAGGAGGGAGAGGGTCAAAAATGTTGAAAAAAGTGAGACATCATTTATTGACAGCCCCTTAGTATGAAATCTGTCTTCATTGTACAGTTTCTGCGGTTTATTAGATAGAAAAATGTTGGGTGTGTTTTACTAGTAGATTCATTGTTCGCAAAGACCATATATATATATATATATATATATATATATATATCTTTATTTTATTGTTACGTTGACAACTGGAATGGATTTTTATCAGGTTGAACAATGGAATTGGCTTTGTTTACATGGATTTCAAGGTAAGACAATTTTGTTATAGGCAGGTACTGTCCCGTGGATGGCTAATTATCGGAACTTGTTTTCCTAATTAGTCGAGGCGAAACCCCCTGCTCTTAGTTTTAGGTTTGAGCTCTAGTTTATTGTTTTTAGTTTAGCAAGTGGTGCTTTTGCCCATTGTTACTCTATATTGCATGTACTGGAGCTTAAACATTCTCTTTTAGTTAATAGTTAAAATTTTGGTCTTTCGACAATAATTAATGAATCCTCCACGGCTGATGAGCTCTGGATTCATACTTTATCTTTTCCTACTTAATAGCTGTTTGCAATTTTTCCTTTTTATCATCATTAATTATTTATAATTTGTTTAATTTTTGAAATTCTGTTTGTTTAATTATATATATATATTAAAAAAATACCACAGCGAAAATTGTTGTAAAAATTTGTATGTTCAAACTAAAATCTTCTTTTTTAAAAGGGATGAAATTTACAAATATCTAGTACTATGCTTACATCCGTATCTAGTATCTAGATATCAAATTTAAGGATGAAATAAAATGCAGCGAATAACAACGTCTTTCTCTACTTCCAAAACTTGAGGTCAAGTTGACTCAACTTGAATTTCATCAATTTACTCTATTCTATCATCACTTAAGTTATAGCTCTATACTTTCATATAAAACAATTAAATCTTGAAGTATTCCAGAAACAATATTTAAATAATATACTTTTCCTCAGTAAAGCGAACGCATGTCATGAGACATGTCCGACACTGAGCCCAGTTGATAAATACAATTGAAAATACCTCTGTTGATATGCTTACGGTTAATATGAAATCACGGACAAAACGAACATTTGGTTAATTAAGTTTGGTTCACTAGTTAATTAATTTAAAACTGTTAAGCGTATTACGTAGGTTAGAATGAAAGTTTTAGTTAAGACGAACAAAACTTTTTGCCTATTGTAGCTGACCTTTTCTGAGAAAATTTTACTGATTTAATGCTACAAGTTTCTTTTCCCGGTATTTTGTGTAATTGTAGGAAGCTCTCCTTGCGTTGTGAAGTATGTGCTGAATTTTTTCGAGTAGAAATTAATACTCACTATCATTATTCTTTGAATGGGCCTTCAAGGCACGCTATTTCATGCTGCAAATTTGCTTAGCTTTTTCAGGTCCATGCAAGAAACAATGGGGTCGTTTCCGATGTTTTAAAAGTATTTTTAACAAAAAGAGCGTGATTAAAAACATAGGATGTGGCCTTTTTTTAAAAATAATTTGACAAAGTTTACTATTTAAAAAAATATTTTCATCGGCGCGCAGATTCATTTTCCTTTTTTACGCTTCTGCACATGACATCACAAATGATGAAATTCTATTCACTGATGCCATTAGCTCACAGCGCAATATTTAATTCACTTCTTTACTCACATGCACTGCCAACGATATGGTTGATAGCAAGCGTAGAGTGCAATATTTAATTTTCTTCTGAATGATCATAACCTGGAACCGCGGTAGACAGCAAGCGTAAACATTCAGCACGCCAGTGGATTGAGCGACAAAGTGCATCACTTGTGACGTCATAAAGACCACGACTAGTTTGAAAAATCGTACAGTTAAAAAAAATTAATTAAAAATTAAATGTTTTAAGAATAAAAGTTTTTTCTAGTTCCATGTTATTTATTTATTTATTTATTTTTTGCTCATTCTGTCCATTAGTGACTAAAAATAGTACTGATGGAGTGACTGATGGACTGATAGTGACTGATGGAAACAACCCCATTCCGTAATATTAATCGTGACATGCGTGCGTTTCTCCTAAATTGTTAAAAATATTGTTTATAAATGTTTTCCATGCTGTTGTAAAATGTTGTAAACAATGTTCCTAAATGTTGTTTCTTTTTAGTAATCCATTAAAAAATAATAATGGCGAGTATAAAAACAAAAGCACTGTCAATTCGTGAAAAGGTAGCCATCGTAAATGAGTAGCAGCGGGGAGAGAAAAATTCTGTAGTGTGCGAAAATTATGCGTTACCCCCATCTTCAGGACCACCGCAGAAAAAAAAAGCTATTCTTTCTGATCTTAAAAATAACCTGGTGACATCTAAAAAGATGAAGAAATGTGAGAATGGCGGTATTGATCAAACATTATTATGCTGGGTCAAAAATCAAGTTGAAGCTGGCTTTTCAATTAATTAACTGATTATGAAAGGTCAAGCAAATAAATTCGACAAGAATTTGGGTTATACAGGTTTCATAAAAATAAAAATTATAACAATTATACATGCGCGCTTTTTCTTCCCCATATTACTCATTTAGTGTCGTTACGAATAACGGCTATACGAACAAATGCGTGAGTTTTTAACTTTTCGTATTAACTGGGTTCAAATGTGTTAATTAATTACTGTTTCTGGTAATTTTTAAAATTTAATTGTATTGTACAGAACAGGAGTAAACCCAGGGGTTCCTCGAAAACTTTTGGTAGAGCGGAAATGCTCAATTTGCCGAAAATATCTCCCAATTTTGCTGAATGATGATAATTTTGCCGAATCGTCAAACTTTGCCAAATAGGGAAATTTTCGGAAGGTCAGAGTCACCTCCCGTGACTTCTCACCAGAGCGTCGATGAGGGTTCATGTTTTTCATGAAATTCATGCAATAAAACCAGGGCCGCAGAGAGCCAAGACTGGCCCCTTGTCAGTTCTATCGCCACGCCCCTCCCGCCCCCTAAAAAAAGAAAAAAAGGAGGGGACAAAAAAAGGAAAAGGGGGAAAGAAAAAAGGGGGGAGAGAAAAAAAGGGGAAAACAGAAGAAAAAAAGGAGGGGAGGGGGAGAAAAAATCAAAACTGCAACAATTATCTCTATTTAAAGTGCCACAATAGTAAATACCAAAAGAGTGAATTTTACTAAATCTTTAGTTTTCTCTTATTCGAAGTCTTTCCCACGTTTTCTTTCATCCTTTCTTTTTTTTGTTCTTTTTTCATTCCTTCTTTTCTTCCTTTTTTTTTTTCCGCGCCAGTGTCGCCCCCTCCCCCCAGGCCCGGGACCCTAGTTTCCCACTAGGCTGACATGGCTTCTCGTCGGGCCTGAATAAAATACGTTATTGGAACTGTGCTATATATCTTATTTTACTAATACAAACAAGGACCTAACAAATTTGGGGCTTTTGTAGGGTGTTTCGTGCTACAATTGATATGTCTGTTACCATCAGAACGGAATCGTAAGCTTTTTTATTTCTTCAAGTTGGACAATTTAGATAAATTTATGTTACGAAAACTACTCTTCCATAGCGTGTATGACACTGCGCATTAGTATTGAATCAACATCACATAAAAAGAACTCGCAATATTTTTCAATAATATCGGATTTCGCTCCATTCTCAACTACGAGAACAGGCGGAAAGAGGTCGATGAGTTATGCCATGAAAAAATAATAATAATAACGCAAAGAAAAACAGCCAGTGAGCGAATTATTTAGGTGCGTGATGAAATCACCAAGAGCATTTTCGAGCAGAACGCAGGGGACCCGGCGAAGCAGAATTGAATGCCATCAACGACTCCCGCAGGGGAATGGCGGGAGGCCGAAACGAACAATCATTCCCTGCTCCCGAATATACGGACAATTCATGTGGACATAAAATGGAAGAAATAATACCCCACTGCTCTAACTGTAACGTGCACGAGTTACGAGCAAAATAATTCTTTTGGTTGTTCTCACAAAACAGCGAATATTCTAGAAAAATGAAATCTTTTGAATTATGACTTCTTTTTAGTTACGTAAATTTTTTTTCATATCTAATTGCTCAAAACTTATTTTCATAAAATTTATTATGAAACTTAAACGACTTTCCAATGCGCAGTTTATCGAAAACGGTCGGGTTTTTCGTTTTATTTTAAACTTTCGAGGTCAAATAGGGTAGACGGACCAATGAATGAACACTTAAGCGCGATTTCATTTCCGAAAATTCCTAGCATCGTTAAAATTTGTTGCATTTGGCACGTAACAGTAAAAATATTTTAGATGATATATGAGGCAGTGAGAAGCAAAGGGATGTAAGTGCCAGAATTAAAATTTTGGAGATAATCAGGTCAAATAGTAGGAGAATCTCTCCTCTATCCTGAGGCAAGAGATCGCACAAGTAGCTCTGGTTGGTGTTGCTTTACACATGATTTAGAAAAAGATTTCAATGAAAGTCTACCAAGGCCCTGAACTTAAAACGCGTTTTACTCGAAACTTGAAAATGTCCATTTAGCATCCCTTTGCTTCTCAATGCCTCATATGTGAATAATTTTAAACATTAGGGAGAACTGTTCTAGTTCCACATCAAATTATTTGGGATGTCAAAAACTTTCTTTTTCCAAAAAAAAAAAAAAAAACGAACTGTTTATTTACTGGTCGGTCTACAATACATCAGAAAAATATCAATGAGTGCCAAAAAAAATGTATATATATGTAAATAAAGAGGTTTTATCCCCCCCCCCTTTAATCTTATGGATTTTTTTTTAAGCAGCACAAATTGATTCGTTTATTCGAATGTGAAAAACTTCAACAGTAAAGCGATTGTCCCAGAGCTTTTTTTTTTTCCGATTACACGTAATGACGTGATCAATAATGAAACACATTTTGAAATTATTGAAAAAATATGCCCTTTTTAAATTACTTAAATGATAAAAATAAAGATGCAATGACGATTGTTTTGAATATCATTGAGTAAGTATAGTGGGCAAGCTATACAAGTATGTTCTTTTGGTCACACGTCAAATTATTATGTCTCACTGATAATGAAAAGAAATCGATCGTACCAGACAAAATATAAAACATGATTCAACTTTATGAATTTTAACGATAAAAGAAAAGAGTCATTATTCGTCCCAATGAAACAGTCTAACACCATACGTCATATTTTATTGCATCAGATAATCTGTGTAAGGTATTTTACGTGAAATGAATTTATCCATTAGGCGTAATAACTGTTTGAACTTATCTTCCAGAATGGGGTCTTTTCCAAAATTTTAAAATTATTTTTTTTCTGAAAGAGCATGCTTAAAAACATAGGATCTGACCATTTTTAAGATAATTTGACTAAGTTTAATACTTTTAAAAAAATTACTTTAACCGGTGCGCTTTTATTGCTTAACGCTTCTGCCGATAACATCACAAATGATGAAATGCCATTCACTGTTGCCATTCAGAAGAGCACAATATTTAATTCGCATCTTTACTCACGTGTACTGGCAACGATATGGTTGATAGCAAGTGTAGAGGCAATTTTTAATCCGCTGTTTGATTATCATATTGTGGAAACGCAATGAAAAATGCGCCAAAGGACATTATTTGTGATGTCATAGTTGAACATTTTAAAAAATTAATTAAAAAATAACTGTTGGGAAAATGAAAGTAATTTCTGGGTCCATGTTTTTTTTTTTTTTTTGCTTATTCTATCAATTTCTGTGACTAAAAGTAGTACTTTTGACTGAAGGAAACTACCCCATTACTCAAAACTCGGTTAAAACGTTCAGAAAAAATCACTTAATGTTATTAAGTACAGTTTTATAAAAGAACCCTAAGCACAGAAAAAAAAAAAACTTTATTACTTACATCATCTCAAAGAGAACGAAAATCTTCATAATAAATTCTCTCGATATTTAATATTCTAAAAACGGATATCTCTTTCCTGAAAAAATAATAACTCCAACTGGTTGCCAAAACAAATTCACAAAATTCCTTAAGATTAAATGTAAGCAAATGATAAATTAAAAAAATATGGCAATGGAATAATTCCGTTTAGTTTTGTTTTTACTGTTCCTTAATCTTTTCTTCATTATTTGTTTTTAAACAAAATTACGTTTTGATATCAGAGTATATTTTTCACTGAAACAGCAATCGGAAAGAAATCTCGTTTACAATTCATGTTATTGAATGATTTGCTCAAATGTAAAGATCGGAACCGATGAATCATGAAAGAAAGTGAAGACAACAAAATTGATATGAATCTGTGTGAAGAAAGAATATAAATAACGTAAGAAAAAAAATAAATATTCCCCCGCTCCTTATCACTCACCAGTATTGTCAACTCACTGTCACCACCCTGGTGTAGTTTAGTAAATGTGACTTCAACAATATGCGTTATCAAGCAGTAAATTACCGCCCTTAAACTAGGGCTTGATGATTTCATAACAAGGACGAAACTGCAGTCTCTGGGATGTCACAACGGGGCTGTCGGTACATTGAATATGCTTTATGTCCCAACAAAACATAAATATGAAAAAGAAGCCAAGTTCGGTTGAAATGAGGTGCGGGAAAGACGATGTCACCGACAAAAAAAGTTCAGATCTAAACAGTTACCAAGTTTCATCGCAGTTCCTCATAGAAGTTTTCCCATGTTCTTCAATTAATTTAGAAAACAATTTTTTACTTTCTTTGATAATGGATTTTAAACTTGCGGCAAGTTTTAGTCATCACTATTTTTTATTTTTTTTCAAACTTGCCAAATTTTAAATCCAATATCAAAGAAAGTAAAAAATTGTTTTCTAAATGAATTGAAAACATGGGAAAATCCAACTTCTATGAGGAACTGCTATGGAGCTTGGTAACTGTTTAGATCTGAACTTTTTTTGTTGGTGACACCGTCTTTCCCGCATCTCATTTCAACCGGACTTGACTTCTTTTCACATTAATGTTTTGTTGGGATATCAATACTTTTTGAAAAGCTAAATCAAAGGTTATGTTCTAATTTAGAGACTTATAAATGCAAAAGCGTATATTACAAATATATTTTTTCCTTTTTTTCCCTGCTGTTACGGTGCACTGGTTTGCGGTTTCTTTTTATTAGAAATTATGAAGATATTTTGATAACTGGGGACTTGACGCGATCGCCAATTTTGGGCAATAACCATCTGTTTTCCCATTTATCAGCAAGGCCAACGTACATTGGCTCTTGGTCTTCGGCTTCCTCACATTTGTCGACAATTAGGAAAATTGCTAAAACTCATCTCAACATCTGTCTGGAGATTCTTTATTGTTCGGGGGGATTATCATAACGTAGATCGTAAAATACGCAGAATTTGCGAAAATATTTCTCAATTGTTGAAAATATTGCTGCCATTTTTGCGCCTCCTGTAAAATTTTGTATTTAATTAAGATCTAAATTTTGTATAAATCTTAAAAATTCAGAGTCGTATAAATATTAGGTTTGCGCCATTCCTTCAGGTTCAAGAACTTTTTATGACATCGTAAAAAATGGGGGGGGGGAAAACAAAAAGATAAAAGAAAGAAGCGTATTACAAGTATCGTTCGTCAAAATAAGAAAAACTGTATCGTCAAAGTAAGAAAAACAAACGTCATGTAAAGTGTTTATTCATTTCATTGAATACAAAGCAATACTTTTCATTTACAGAGTTCAATGTGTGTATCGTTTGTGGACATGGCATGAACTTGACCGACGTTTAGATGCAGTTCCAGCAACATACGGTGCACGCCTTGAACTCTGGTAATGAAAGGCATTGCGCCCTGTTTAATACAATTATAACATAACGTTTGTTTTTCTTGCTATGACGATACAGCACTTACTTAATAATTACTTTTTTCTTCTTTTTTTCCTTCAGTTTTTTTTTTTTTAACCATGTCATAAAACATTCCTGAACCTATGAAATATTATGGCGCAAACCGCATATTCATGTGCCAATTTGTTGCTTTTAAATGAATTTTTAAAATGTGTCAAGGATTTTTCAGACACCCAGTAATATGTTTGCTATTCAGTGTTGTATTTCTCTAGATTGTATATCTTGTGAAAATAAAGAGTAGAAATGACAATTTTCTGGAACGAATTGTTTGAATGCATAAAGCGATATTGCCAAGAGAAGCTGGGATGAGACATGGAAAAGTCAAAGAAACTCAACCAAATTTCGAATAAACGAAACAGAAACTTAAATAAATTACGAACGCTCAAATAGTTGCAAATGATGAAGCACAAAATAAAATAACGTTCTACAGCATTTCAATCCCAGCTTCACGACAGCAATGATTTCTTTTTTGGAAGGAAAATCCTATTAAGCCATGTGACAGATAAAATAATGCTTCTTCCACGAAAGTGTCAAAGTGTAAAAAATTACGTCGCGAGGCAGAAGAGATTAATGTTTTAAAAAGAAAACGAATAGTCACAGAGGAAGCTAGGGATGATCTTCCCCCTTCGATTGGAACTGCTTTTACCTGCAAAGGATTGCATATTCCATTCACATGTTTATTTGTTTCTTTATTTTATTCTACTAATTAATTTATTTATGTTTTAAATGTGCTTAGTTTGACTGAAGTTTTCATTGGAACAACGCTCCTTCCAACTTTTATCTAAACCGTAAGGGATTAAAAACTTCTACTCGATATTTTCGCGAAAAAAATACAAAATACAGTCAATTCTCGATTAATTATCGGCGGTAGGATTACCCGCAGGAATGTTCATAGATGCAATGTAGCAATGTATACAGTGCTGGCCAAATTATTAGACTAAAGAGGTTTTTTTCTTATTTTTTGTACACTATTTATACTAAAATACTATTTATTTTACTGTTAAAGTTCAGTTCATACTGTACACTGATTATTACGTTATTTTAGCATAATTTAATGTTTGCAGGTGGCAGCACTCTCTGCTTTGTTTATGTTCTTTGTTTATCTACGTACCAGGAACATAACCTCAATCAGCTTAAACAGTTCACTAGTTCTTTTTATTAGCGTGTTCTCTTATATTTAAAGTTAGTTTTAGATAATTAGTGAGTATGTGTATGTGAGTATATATAATAGTGAGTATAAACAATTTTTTACCTTCTTTTTTAAAAAGTAAAGAAATGAAGTAAACCTTGTGAAAAGTCATCAAGAACAAGGGAATGCATACTAAATATTAGATAATTGTTTCACTGTTCGTTAATGTGTCTATAGTTATGTAATCAATAAAGAATTTGCGTTTAAAACAGTCTTAGTCTAATAATTTGGTCAGCACTGTATGTGTAAGTGATATTCATATTTTTTAGCTTTTGTAGTATACTCTAATATCGTTCTTTACATATCCGCGATTTTCATTTATCCGAGGTTACCTTACTACCTTATTTTGCGGATAATCGCGAGTTCACTGTTTTTCATTCTCTCAATGCAATTTTGTTATATTTATTCCGTATCTCACCGAAGATCATTTGATCATTTTATTGCCCTTTTCAGAAACCATTTGCCATTTCTTTTCTTCACGGCATATCTAGAGAAATGTTTTTTCCCATTAAAAACTACTGCTCAAAAATTTGCGAATAAAATTTTCGCTCCTTATTACTAACTCGAACAGAACTATTTCAGCTATCGTAAAAGTAATTCCATCGTAATAAGGAGTCGTTTAAGTAATAAAGCAGTGGTTTCTTTTTTTGCATGGGGTCGGCGAACGTCAACGAGCTGTGAAGGTTGTAAATATGAAAATTGTTATTGATTTACTCTATATTAGTTTAGTTTTATAATTTGACCAAACTTTTTTTTCTTTTTTTTTTAACCAGGTCTTTTTTTTTATTGTTAAAAGATTGGCGAGCCGACTCAACTAAATAAATAGAAGGTATTTTTATTATTGCTAGCTGCGTCGCCCGACTTTGCATGGTCTACCTCGAAAATAAAAGTTAGGGCAAATGATGCGTGTTCAACAATTAGATTTAAATAATAGAAAAAAAAACCTCTGTAAAATTTCCCGCCAAAATAATGATTCTTAAATTTCGTTCACTGCAAATCTAAAAGTCCCGAATAAATTAAACACAACTCTCTGTTAATACAACTAAAATCCGTGATTATCTTCTGCTGGCAGTAGAAAAAAAATGGTAAAATTTTACCTCAAAGCAAAATTAATATTTTTATTTGTTCGCAGTATAAAAAAAAAATGATAATGTATCTTTCTTCACGCTAATTTAAACTCAGTTTGTTGGCCAAACGATAAATTTCCGATTTTAATTTGGAGTTCCACTAGGCTTAAAAATGATTTTAACGTTTTTCCCGGTGATTTTGCAGCCTTGTTTTATTATTATTTTTTTTAATTCGAAGGAAGTAAATCAATTTTTGGGGTATTTTTTGCGGGCTTTCTAATGAGACTTGAATAAAGAAAAACGGATAATTATTTCGGGTAGAAAGAGACATTCAATGTCATTTTCGGGTCTTAAAAGTATATGAGATCCGACGTCAACTGGATTTGTATAGGGAACAAACATACACACATACAGTGGCTCCCAAAAGTGTTCGTACACCTACGACTTTCAGTGTAATAGGCCATTATCCATTGGTTAGAATTAATATTTCGAAATAGGTATTTTATTATAACAGGGTGGCGACAGGAACTGGAAAAAAAGTTCCCTGATTAAGTTCACCAAATTTCCCTGATTTACGTTACCAATGATAATGGTTTCCTTTCTTTGCCTTACCTGAAAAGCATTGCATATTAAATAAAATGCAGTGTTTAAAATGGTTTAAGGTGTTAGTTAAAAATATATTTTGAAAAGATGCTTTTTTTTTTGGTAAAAATAGTATATTAAATTATCGACAGAGAATAGGAAATCGAAAACATATACACTGTTATAACCAGAGGTTCCAGACGGGTGAATATATTCCCCCTAAGGTGAAAGCATGGTGACCAAGGGTGCCATACTGGCCAGGAAGTAAAGCAGAGGTGCGAAAGTAGCAGACAGTCGTAGACAGGGGTGCCAAAACAGCAAGCAATCGCTAAATGACTTGCTGGCGCATGCGCTTCCGACATACATTCACCATTCAACCACTTCAATATGGCGGACGAATGATAGGTTGCACTACGCGTGGCTTCTACGTCTTTCACATTGAATGAAGTACACTATTGGATTAAATCTCAACTTTTGTAGGATAATTCTTTAAAATAACAAGTAAGTACAGCTTTTGATCACTTTGTAGCTTTTAGGGCTTTCAAACATAGTTAAAAGTACGTTTAATGCTTTTCAGTTAGCGTTAGTCCGTTACGATACCGTAGTACCGTTAGTTGTTTATTTTCAGGTTACCGTTACTATCGTGAAAATTCCATCATTCACACAAAACGCTACTAAATGTATCTATCATTATTTTCTTGAGTACTCGATAAGCAACATTTAATCACCGAAATAGTAACCGCAATGATATTTTCAATAACCAACAAGTGAGAACCTAAATAAAAATGATTCTTGTGCTTCGTGTAGCGAACGTAAAAAATAAAAAAGAAATCTCTCTCCGTCTATCTTTTTCTTTTGCTTTTTCGTTCAAGTGTTTGAATCATTTCCTGTTAGCGGTTATTCGATAGTGTTAGGAGTTTCTTTAAATTTTTAACTGTCGAAAAATTTTATGCGCATTTTATTTTATTGTTATTTTGATTGAAATGTTGAACGTTTGAGAAACGATTTTGTTTTATCGTAACTTGAATATTCCAGAATATTTTTGGCTGTTCATGTAAATAATTCATAAGTACATCTACACTTTACTTTCGGTGCGGTTATTTCTCACAAATGATCATTAACTTAACTATGATTATTCAAATAATTACTCGTCTTTAACTTTAAATATATTTGTGACAACTCTTTGATACCAAATAAAGTCTGTAGATATTTATTGTTTTATTCATCTTTAATATTACTTTGTAAAACAAAAAAAAAACTCATCAGTACGCAGAATTTTTTTACAAGTTTTTTACCACCCCGAGAGTTATTATAATTATTATTATTTATTTTATTTATTTTTAAGAAAAGGATAAAAATTTCACAGGTCCGCAATGTTTTTCATTTGTTTTTACCGACCCGTGGGTCAAAAGAGGTTGAGAAACACTGATGTAGAGAACGATCAGATGAATTAAAGCAATGAGCACTTCTTAACTATGTTGAAAACTCTGAAATATGGTCAAATGCTGTAATTACAAGTTTTAATCATTTCCAGTACTGAATTCATGCAATGTGAAAAGTGTGCAAAACGTAGACTATCATGAATCAAAACAAAACTATTAAAAAAAGAAAAATACACAACTGTATTCAAAAACGCACACAATACGGGGGAGGGGGGAGGATCTACAGTAAGGGTGCCATTTCTCTCTCCGAAGGTTCATTCTTTTCACCCCGGCTGCCTACTTTTTGAAAGGTGCCTGTTTTTCACCCTAGTTAGAGGTGAAATTTCGGCTCCGTATTGGGTGCCGCTGGTGAACAGGCGTTTCACCCCTGAAAGGTGCCGAATGCAACCTGTAGTTTTAACAGTGTACTTTATTTCCAGGAACCAGTTACATAAGAATTCTAAGAAATTATTAAAACCACTCTTAAAGACATATCTAATCATGATAAAACTAAAAAATTTAAATGGAAATTATATTGAACTGAATTTTCAAGCAGTATAGTTGTTGCTGCAAGAATAACAAGTGATAGTTAAAGTATAGAAGTAATGTAGTTTTACTTATATAAATAATATTGCCGTGTGCAGGTGATCAACAGTATCTACAGAAATTATTTTTCGAGATATTTGAAGAAATGTGTGGTAGATTTGGTACTAACAATAGGAAAATGTTGGAATTAGACTTTTTTTCGCACTTCTTTTTCAGCGGAAACCAAATAAAAGAGTATAATAATAAAGATAACGTACAATAGATGACAAAAATACAAAAAAAAAAAAAATGTGCAGTTACTGCCCTTTACTTGTACATGGCAGAATAGACATATTTAGGTGAATCAAATTTAAATCTTTCAACAACCAGTCATATTCAGCTATTCTCTAATCAAGAACTTAGGTTTTAATAAATGAATACAGCATTTCAACTATTAAAAAATAATAAAAATATGTTTACTTATGTACAGAACTCAATTTCAAATGATTTTATTAGCAATCGAAAAAAAAGTAGTAAACTTTAGTAACAAACAACATTGAAATACAAAAACAATTATTAATTTCAAAATATATATGTATATGGTTTTAAAATAAACGAGTTTTAAAGTCTGAAAAAAAAACCCTTCGTGCAATCTGAAGTGAGAGCGAATAATACCATGGCAAAAAAAAAAAAAAAAAAAAAAACATATTTGATTTTCAGTTAAAATCCAATTAAATTAAAAATGCCAAGTGATAACTTTTAAGATTTTCTCAGCATTAATTTGAAAAACGAAGATTTTTTTTCTTGAAGTAACAGTATGCTAGTTACTTCAAGACAATGAGTAAAGGAAAGGGAGCAAAGTCATTAATGAAGGCTTCCTCTTTGCCTGTAGGGTTGTTTATTTTACGTAGCCTGGAATGCGTGGAAGAAAAGTTCAAGCTAGGTAAAATAAACAACTTTACAGACACAGAAGCAATCTTAGGAAGCTCATCCTATGATTGAATACTTTGACCTTGAAGGAAAAAAGATGCACAAATATTGCGGCTATGTATAATCGCACCCCATTCATTTTACTTTTTTAAAACAAATAATTGGCGGAAAATTCGTAGAGAATCAAAGTACTTCATTTTGCAAGGAAATTTTTTTTTTCTTCATTTGATCAATTTTCCCTGAATTTTTGTTATTTTTTCAAAATTCTCTGATATTTCCCTAATGTTTCCCTGAGTGATAAAGTTCCCTGACTTTTCCCTGATCTCCCTGATTTCCCTGATCTGTCGCCACCCTGTATAAGATTTATGATATATTTTTAACAAAATTACATGAAAATTTGTAATAAAACATTAAAACATAATTTTAAAAAAATCAAAAACCAAAACGTGCCGGAAATTTTATCTCACAAAAGTCTTCGCACACTTTGAAAAAATATCAAAAAATTAGTAAATATTCTAACTTTTTACAAAGTTATTATTTAGTAGAATATTATGCAGTATCAACAATAGCTTTTAAACGTCTAGGAATAGATTTCATTGTTTTTTCTTTCTTTTTTTGTGCAATTTCTGAGTAAGTGTTCAGCCGCACTTCGAGTCTTACTGTTTCTAGTTCGCTTTTCGTTTCAATGGTGTATTTTCGTAATCTAGCTACCAGATATCTCCAAATGTGTTCCATTAAATTTAAATCTGGCGATTGAGGAGATATGTCTAAGCTTAAGGACAATTTTTGCGGCACCAAACGCAAACGTGTGCATCCTATCGTTATCTTGATAAAAAAACAAAGTTGTTTCCGATTACCAAATTTTGGGCTAATAATTTAAAATTGTTTTTTAAAGTATTTAAATAAACAGCATGATTTATTATTTCATCAAGAAATTCCAAGTTTCCAAGTCCTGATGCTGTAATGCACCCTCACACAAGAACACCTTCACCGTCCTGATTAACTGATCCAACTAAGTTCTTAAGATTAAATTCCTCATTTTTTCTTCTATTTACAAGTATACAACAATTTAACCCAAAATGTTGAATTTGTTTTCATCTACAAGTAAGACGTTGTTCCAAAACGTTTTAAGCTTAAATTCCTCATTTTTTCTTCTATTTACAATTATACAACAATTTAACCCAAAATGTTGAATTTGTTTTCATCTACAAGTAAGACGTTGTTCCAAAACGTTTTAAGCTTATTTATTATTGATAGTACGACGGAAAGCGTAAGCTTACTGGTTTTCGCATGAACAAGAAAATTTCTGTGGAAAGGGGTCCATTTTAATCCAGCTAATCAGAGAAGTTGGAGGAACAATTTTAGGTAAAAATTAAACGTAAAATGTTTCATTCAATTCTGAAGAACCTTTTTCAGCACTCAAATGTGTATTTTTCATAATTTTTTTTAACTGTAAAACTCCGCTCACGCTTTGTTAACTTTGCCAGTTGACCTTTTCTTACCTTGTTTTCGATCCGACCCTTGTGTTTAAAGCATTTTATAAAGCACTTCACTATAGAATGGTATAAATTACCTAATTTAGAGACATTTCAAACCAATTTATAGCTACTGTGAGGGAAAAAATCAAATTTCGAATCGTGTTTGTTGTTTTCTACGCATACCTGCCATTTTAAAATAAGCAGAATATTAGGGAATAAATAGACAAAAAAAAAATGACAAATGACTTTACAGTGACATTACAATGCAAAAATAATTTTAAAAAAATCACATATGATAGTTTTAATCATGAATTTATTCGAAAATATTTCAGTGTACGATGACTTTTGTGGCGTATTTTTTATCTTTCACTTCGTTTTTTGACAAATTTCAAAAATAAAATCTGGCAATATTTTGAAAAAACTGAGTTTTATTCAAAATGGCATAGGAACGGTGTGAAAAAAATTTGGACTTCGTATTCGAATTCAGTTTTGCGTTATTTTGGTTTTACTACAAAATTTCAAGGCGTACGAACACTTTTGGGAGTCACTGTATATACACACATACACACATATATATTCTTTGTTTTATTTTACTGATTGAACTCAATTCTAATACCGGACCTTTAAAAATACCTTTTTTGCCATATAATCTGTAATGAGGAAACGATTATTTAAACTAAACATTTTCAAAAATATAATCAATTTATTACATAAATAATAAAAAAGATTTCTTAATTGACTATATAATTATTGACTATATAATTTTAATTGACTTTTCAAATATAGCAGTTTTTCATAAAAATATCAGACAGCATATTATTTAAAAAATGTACGAAATAGTATACGGACAAAATATTTCTTTCACGTAGAAAAGTTTTTCACTACTGTGTTGAACTTGTTTGTTTATTATTAGGGTAAGTAGTTTATCCTCACACAGTCACAATTCTCAGCTAAAAATATTTCAATTCACATTGGACATTGCTCAGATTCCATTTTTTCTTTTTTTTTTTTTTGTAAGTGTTGCAATAAAAATGTTACATTAAATTCACTGTCTCCAGTATGAAAAAAATCCAATGCACTCTCAGTATTTCAAATATAATTTTCAATATTAATAGATACTGTGTAAAAGAATCGAGTAATGAATAGGTATATTTCTACATAAAATACTACAAACATATTTACTGATACAAACAAGCGCTTATTTTATCTGATATTTCGGGGTTCTGTTACACGAAATGAAGTAATTATGATAGAAAATTTCAATACTATGTTCTCTATTAGCATCGAAACAAAGTGCGAAAATCATCACTTGCTTTGGCGACTCGCATAACTGAAGTGGAGGCTGTGCTAGCCACCGAAAGGACATTTATGTTCGCCACATGAAACTGAATGTTCCAGGAGAATCAAAAATCGAATTTTCGTGGATACAAGGAACGGAATTGGAAAGCCATTTCCTGGTGGCGGACAGGCGATGCCCGACATCGCACAGAAATAAATGCAGGCACCTCAGCGAAAATCGACTTTGCCCTCGGCATTGATCGGATGTCGGGCTCGGCAAACTTCGTTATCGAAATCGCACCTTTTCGGTCTCTTCTGCACTTCCGAGCACTTCTCGAAGTTCACGAGGCTACATATTTCCGTTATGATCGTGATTTCTTTCAAAAGAAAATGACATTTATCGGAAAAAATAAAAACCATGGAACTATTTTGAGCATACCTTAATTCATTTGTGAAATTCTATCAAGTAAGAACTATACATAATAGCTTTTTTTCCTGTATAACTACATATACTCCAAGTATAACTAAAAAAATGACGTGGTAAAACATAAGCTGAAAACCGGTCCGATAAATATTTTTTGTAACTTTTCTTACACTGTGTGAACAACAGAATTGAAGGACTTAAGAGCAAAGGGGTGAAAGAGCCAAAAATAAAAATTTGAAGATGACTAGTACACAAAAGGTAGGAGAAACTAGCATCTACTTTGTGACATGAAATTGTATTGGTAACCCTGGTAGGTCCGGCTAAGCTACATGACCTCAGGGGTGTGCACAGGGAGGGGGAGATGAGATGCCTGTTGGCCCAGGCCCAAGTCTGAGGGGGGGGGGCAATATTTTTAAAATGAGGAATCAAATATAGGATTAAATAATATGGACGGGGACCCGTAAAAGTTATTTGTGATGGGCGCCAAAATTTATGTCCTTCCCCTTGCTTGACCTACCAGGTCAAGCTGTAGGAAATCAATTAAAACTGATCTATTGTTTGAACTTTTCACATGCGTCATTCAAAGCTTAAAAAAGTTCACTTACATCCCTTTGCTTCCCACCGCCTCAACTAAAGATAAAAAATTATTTAGTAATATAATACGAGGTTTTTTGCTTCTTTCAAGTTCTGATTGGTAAAGAAATGAAAATCACAGTGAAAATGAAATATATTTCGCTTGCACTATTTAGATATATATAAAACCATCTACCAAAATGTCTGTTTTAATTTTTGATGGGAATGTTTAAGAGACCTTAGCCATCTGCAGATCTACTGCAATCTTCCCAATGTAGCATCTCCAGCCGACAAATGTCTGCCAAGATATATTGGTACATATTGTTTCGCTTCACATTATATTGCATTAATTTCGTTGTTCTTGCTGTTGGCTTGTCCATCGATAGTCTAAATTGAACCGAAAGTGGTTCAGACATCCTCGGCAATTTCAATGCAGTTATCCTCATAAAAGTCTGCGCGTGGATTCTCAGTAATCTGTTGGGGCTTCCTTTAAATGGCAGGACAGGAAAATATGTGAGCTGGATTTAGTGCGTACTCGGAGCAGTTCATACAGTTCTGATGTCTTCTTGTGCCCTCCTTTTGGATTTACATTCCTCAGTAGTGCTTTGTACTGAGTCTTGTCAGTCTTTGCAATGATTCTGTTGGTGGTTAGTTATATGAAAGGTCGTAAAGAGCATTATTAAATTTTTTGACCTAAATAAAACCTTCTGTATCTGAAACATATGCCGTTTTGATATGTCTCAAGAGCGTAGAATCTCATCACTTTCATCCGCAGTAATGTTCTACTCTTTATCAAAAAATGAGAACTCGTTTTCTCCAGTTTTTCAATAACCTGAAACCCACTGCAGAATTCTATACAAAAATTACTGAATGTGGAATGGCATCGGTGTCATATTTCTCCTACTTAGAATTCTGAAACGTGTTTTGACTTTATTATTATTGAAGAAACTTTTCGCGAACGCGATATTAGTTTCTGCTCTCCCACTCCAGTTTAATTTAGATTTCCCGGCATTCAACTCAACTCTTATTCCCATGCAGCTACTTCTCGCATATAGAGGCTTTCAAAGTCGGAAAATAATTCATACTCTCATAAGATTAATGGAATACGTGAATACTTTTTGAGCAGTAGGGCTTCTCTCCTTCCATGACTGCGATAATGTTTTCGGAACGAGAAATAATTTACGAGCTGCCGGGATGAATGCGGCATATTATGGCTGGGTCGTATCACTCCACTCTTGGTTTTCGTTCTGTTCAACGTTTTGCTTTAAATAAAATAAATACGGTTGCAAAAACGTGTATTCGCTTCGAATCACAGTGTAGGAAAGTATTTCTATGTCTGAAGTTAAGAGTGAAATTTTTTTTTAACGAAGACCATCTTTTAGTTTGAGAAAACGTTACTGAAAATCAATTTGGGTTTTAAAAAATGCATTATTTGAAAAAACAAATAAATAAATCAATATGTTCAAAAAAAAAAAAAAAAAAAACAGTCAACTCGCGATAACTCGAAGCCTTATAACTCCAATATTTCTTTATTTAGAAGTTTTCCTTGAATCCCTAACAATTAAGAAGGCTTTGAGAACTTCCCATAGCTCGAAATACCAACAGCTCGTAGGTTTTAGCTGGTCTCTTTGAACTTCGAGCTATCGAGAGTTGATTGCAAAACGAATAACCGGAAGACATATTCTCCCCCCCCCCCCTACCCTCAAAAAGACTGAAATAGCTTTTTATAGGTTCTCTCCACATTTCATTCTGTTATGAAGTTTATAATGACGACAATTTCTTGATCCGTTCCTTAGTCCATTCTTTGATAAATTCGTGGCTATTATTTCGTGGTCACAGCCTCTCCCATCACTTATATTTTTGCTAACCACAAGTCAATTTGGTTCAACAAAAGTTTTTCCTTAATAAGATTTTTTTCATAAATAACTAGTATATTCCTTTGTTATTGAGAGTCTTCTTTTTAGTTGACACAACTTCTCACATACTAACACAGGTTTCTGACTTTATCACATTTTTTCTACGACAAACGAAATTCGCAAATCTTCATCAAAACAAGTTCACTCGTTTCTCCGACCATCACGCATTTCATTGACGAAGATTTTTGTCGGTTATTAGAATTAATTTGTGGTGTATCGAATAAGTGTTGATTACACTTTAGTAAATATGGATTTTTTTTATGTTATGAGTAAAAGGGTTTTGTTCTTAAACATTGGCTATAGTCATAGGTAATTTTCCTTTCAACACTGAGTTTTACATTAACTGTTAATTTTAATTTAGTACATTGAATTTTTATTTATGACGTTTATGTTGTTATCTCAGGGCCTTGCATCATACATGATTTTCCTTTTAATAATAAGGTTTTCCTAATTGTTAATTTTAATTAAGTAATTCTTACGTTATTTAATTTTTATTTGCGTCGATTATTGTTCTTTCAGAGTCTTGCGTCGCAGACGATTTTCCTTTTAACACTGAATTTCGTATGAATCAACTAAATTTTGAAGCAACAGAAATTTTCAATTTTTTTATTTTAGTTAAGGTTTTGCTTACGCTATCGAATTTTTGAACACATTTTTACATTGCTCTCTCAAAATGATGGATTTACCATGCCGTAATTGCGAGGGACCACCATGAAATAGGAACCTCAAGGGGGATCGAAAATGGAACATGAAAAATCGTTCTGCTCACCTCTAAAGAGGCCAAAAATGTATTACGACGGGGCTTCAAACCTAAAAACATACGGATAATAGGACACTAATATCTCAGTGTCTTATTATCATTTTATACAACAAGCCCTAATTTTAATAAACAGATAATTGAACTAATGGCTGAATTCATTAAGCGTCGATTGCTTACCAGAATACTTTGGAAACACTTGTTAAACTTGATGGGCTACTTATGAACACGTATACGACATTGTTGTTTAGACCTGAAGAAGGTCCAATTGTCGTTCGGTACTATCATAAAAAGACACATAAATAGTGCATTAGTTCGTTACAAACAACTTATGGTAAACAACCGCCCAAGTTGTTATCGGCAATTCCATTCAAGCAAGTATGAAAAGCGAAGAAGAAAATGCTGGAAAGTTTCTGAGACCAAAAAAGTTGAATCGGTCTCTTGGGACATGGGAAGTAGCTGTTGCGAGAGCTCCAGACAAAAACATAACTGGAACGACGAGCAGTTTTGTTGGTATCGATACTCCAGTATGTGTACTGAATGAAAGATTCTTTTCAGTTTTTCAATTGAACATAATAAAAATAGTGGAAAGAAAGAGGGTTCATCTTACTGTATTTTTAAATTAATTTACCGATAAATCTTAACATATTAAGGAAATCACAATTATAACAACTTTACAATAATAGCTTTACAATAACCTTTGAAAGAGAATGACATCTCTTTCAAAGGTTACATCATCAAAGTGGTACATCATTCATTTCATGAGTCCTTGTAGATTGACGTCTCCCAGACGTTATTCATTTCTTGAGCCCTTGTAAATTGACATCTTCAAGTCGTCAAGCATTTCATGTGTTATTGTCATCGTAGACTTTGAAGTTTCCCAGATATTCTTCATTTCAGGTGCCGTTGAAGTTTCCTCTGCCAAGATTTCACTCACTTCAAGCGTCATTGAATTAACGTCTTCAAAACGTCGTTCATTATTTTTTTCTTTACAGATATTTGATGTCTCCGAGATATCATGCATTTATGTGCCATTGTGTGGACTTTGATGTCTCTGAGAAGTTACTCATTTCAAGTTCTATTGTAGACTGACGTCTCCTAGACGTCTTTTGCTTCGGGGCGATTGTAGTGTAACGTCTTCGAGACGTCATGCATTTCATGTGGCAATGTAGCTCCAAGACGACAATAATTTCAAGTTCTGTTGTAAATTGAGGTCTTCAAGACGTCTTTACTTAAGTCTTGCACGTATAGCAGAGTCAGCACGTATAGTCACGCAACGGTGCAGAGATCACACCTTTCATGCACCGTTGCAAATGTTAATATACCCTAGACGTCATTGATTTTAAGTCGTATTGCAGACTGACGTCTTCGCGACGTATTTCACTTCATGTGCCATTGTAGATTGACGTCTTCAAAACTTCACATATTTCGCCATTCTAGATTTTGATGTCTGCGAGACGAGACGTCATTCGTTTCAAGTTCCATCATGAACTGACTTATCCGAAACGTTCTTACTTTACTAGTCAGCAATTGTATAGTAAAGTCTAGCATGCGTCATGCATTTGATGTGCCATAATAGACTGACATCTCCGAGACCTGATTCATGTTAAATGTCATTGTAGACATCTCGGAGTCATCCTTCATTTCGTATGTCATCATATAGATTTTGGTGTCTCCAAGACCTAATTCATTTCATGGGCCGTTACAGACTCTGACTTCTTCAAGACTTTTTTATACGACAAGGGATTAACAAGCATAACTTTCTCAGCTAGATCTTTTTATGTCAAAAGTCTATGTTTAAAAGCCAAAGAGAATTACACTATGTTTACAGCTAAATGCAATCGAAAGTAAATGAAATAACCGAATGTTATGTTGTAGATGAATCAGAACTGTAGTGAAGTAAACTAGCGTATTTTGCTACGAATAACTTATTAAAATAAAATTACAGTTCACTTAAAAGCTTCACGTAATAAGAGCATCATACGCCTGACGGACATAGATAACATTGTTCTTCATGTGTTATAAGCCTACATTTTTGTTTTAACTACTGCCCCTGTATTTATTTAAAACTCTGAACGTGATCTTATTTTGACTGTTTTTCTGCCTATGTTCGATCCTATATAATTGATTCGAAAACATTTGAAAGAAAAAAAAAAGCTCTATGACTTTTGAGAACATTTTTAATGAGGGAATAGCGATTACATTGTCTATGCAATCTGAATTTAAAACTGGCGTAAAATGATACCTTTAACAGCTAATGATATGTTTTACAAAATCTATAGGTAAAAAATAACATTATAAATGACAAATAAAAATTAATTTTTAACATTTTTCTATCAGCAAAATTTAAAAATAAAGAAAATCATACATGAAATGCATTTCTAAAACAGTGTATCGAGGAACCCCAGGATTCCGTGGAAATCCTTCAGGATTCCACGAAACTTATATTCTTTTGTAAAATTGAAATTACTTAAGAAATTCATGAAAATGAGGCTTTATTAAAGTTTTAAATCAGTAGTTTAGAGTGAATAGTTGAGAAACAATCAAAAGGGAGTGTGAATTAAATATCCAATTATAGTCAATGTTCGTCATTCTGATTATGTCCGCACAAGAAACGAAACTTTTATTGAATCACAAGTTCACCATTTGCAGCTACATAGTATAGTATGCCTGAAACGTGGCTCTTAACTTTGTCAAAAAAAAAAAAAAAAAAATTGCATCACACTTAATTATATACAAGAAATGGGTATTCAATTGTCATACGTAAAGCCTAATGTTAGCTTTTGCAGTTACTTTTTGAAAACTAAAGCGTTATTTGAAATAATTTCCATTTTCATTGCAAGTTAATTACTTTTAGAATGTTACATTCAAACTACACTACCAGAGAAAAACTAGGGATTCCATGCAAAATTGAATGCTAAAAGTTAAATTTATCAAAGAAGTTAAGAAACGCTGCTCTAAAACGAAGCAAAATGTTTTGAAATTTGTTCAACTACGCCGTTGTTGCATGTTGAAATTACGCCAAAATACTTATAGAATAACACCACAAGCCGCACTTAGCACCACTTTTATTTTTTTAGCGAAAAAAGTGAAAGAGAAAACACTTCAGAAAGCAACTTACAAGCTGATGTGCCTTTATAACAGTCAAACAAGGTATTTATCTAACTTCTCTAAACACAAATGTGACGCTTGTAAAAATATGAAATCACTTATTCCCTTCGCCCTCGGGCCATTTTCTACACCCTATTGAACATTACGGTATTAAAAGAAAATGAAAATATTAAAATAATTACAAAGAAAACAAGAGTCGGGCAAAAAAAAGGCAACAGCGTTAGCCGAAAAGTAAAGAAAAAGGGGGGAAAAAATTGTTTTTAAGTGCAAGGCGGGTTGAAAATTTTATTTTTTCCATGAATAAAGATAAGAGAAGTTTGCTCGTTTATTAGATTTTACAGGAATATTTTTACTAGACGGAAGTACAAGGCTAAATCAATACCGAGCGTGGTTGAAAGTTTCCTTTTCCGGTTTGAACACATCAGGCAAACAAAGAAAATATCTTTACATGTTGTTAGTGCTTTTCTTATTTTGCTGTAGTTTGCTAGAAAATAAAAACTAGGATGCCGAGAAATTGACTTGTTTTTTATTAACTGGAGGAAGAAAGAATAAAAGCTTTTTTTTTCATTTCGGACAATTGAGAAGTAAGTCTTTTGTTCTTTCCAAATAAATGGAATTTTGAGCAAGAAAAGAAGGGGAAAAAAATCATCCCTTTGCGATTTATTTCCTTAAGAGAAAAAGGGCCTTAATTAATTTTCTTGCATTCTTATGACTAATATTGGTGTTTGTCAAGTTGTTGGAATGATTTATTAATCCTCATATATATAATAGCCGATGATCGAGTAACGAGCGTGTTTCAACAATGAAGCTCGCGCCACGGCATGATAATTTGATAATATGTTTTGGTAATGTTTAACATCCAGAGAAATGCTTTATTGTGACAAGGCTGAACTCGATCCGGTAACTTGACTGTTTTACTGGTAAGACTGTGTCATTTTCGGGAAATGAAGAAACGAAAAAATGGTCAACAATGAACGCTACCTACTGGAGTTTAGGGTTTATCCACTGGAGTTAGGGTTACAATTATAAGTATCAAAATATCACCAAACAGGCAATGGCTTCGTTCAGATGTAAAAGAGTAGAAGCAATTTTCACCGGTCATACCTTGACGGGCGGGTTTCTAGTATTTACAATAAAAGAAAAAAATACTAAAACGTGCGATGGGGTGGTTTCCTTTAATCAAAAGTATCACTTTTAGTTATTGAAATGGATAGAATGAGCAAAAAAATATACATGGATCCAGAAAACCCAGATCCTTGTTTGAAAAATCCATAGATTTTTCAAACAAAGCGTGGTCTTTTTGACGTCACAAATGATGCATTTTGGCGCATCTTTCTACCACGGTTCCACGTTATGATAATCAAGCAGCGAATTAAGAATTGCGCTCTACGCTTGCTATCAACCATATCGTTGCCAATACACGTGAGTAAAGATACGAATTAAATATTTTGTTCTCTGAATGGGAACATATAATTGCATTTCATCATTTGTGATGTCACACGACAGAAGTTTTAAAAATATTAAACTTAAATAAATTGTTTAAAAAATGGTCAGATCCTATGTTTTTAAGCATGCTTTTTCAGAAAAAAATACTTTTAAAATTTTGGAAACGACCCCATTGTTTCTGCAAAGAATTGAAAAGGTGAGATTACTGATGAGTTGATGCTCTTTTTTGGCGTCCGTTGAGTGGTAATGTCACTTCAAATTGGATACGCGCCGGTAGCAGAAAACAGGGCTGCGGAGACGGAGGGAAAAGGACAGACTCCTGGAATTTTAGGGCCTCCAACTCCAACTCGGCAGTCCTACAAAAGTTGGGGAGAAAATGACAAACTCCGACTCCGAACCTTGAAAGTCGGATTGAGACTTCGATTCGCGACTCCTTTACCACAAAATCAGCCCGACTCCGACCCCACAGCACTGGCAGAATCAGCGCGACGCTGCAACGTACGTTGCTGATTATTGATTAAGTCTGAAGATTATTTCTTAGTTGGGGGGAAAAATAATTAAAACAAAAATCTCAAATTTCAGTGAACGAAGATCTTTTAATGGGATATAATCCATAGGCAGTATTTCGTTTCTGATTTCGAGTTTATAGGATTAATATAATGTTAGTAATTTTTTTAGATTTTTTCTCTGCGTCGCAGGCTGCTGAAAACAATTCTGCTGCTGGGTACGATAAAATCGAAATTTCGCCTTTCTAAAATTTTAATACATTGAAATGTGAAGGAAGAACTGAAGTAATTCCATAGAGGTCACGTATACAGAGTCCAGAACAAGTAATTTCAGGGGTGTGGTGACAATGACAAGCATGTCGTTAGTAAATTATAGGAAGAAGGTAGATATGCACCACAAATTAGGAGATAAATACATAAGTATGAATCAATAGATACAAATAGAAGCATGACTAAGCACATTGAAGAAAAAATAGGAACTAATTTTTTTAAATGTAGAAATTTATTCAAAAGAGAACAAAAAATACATAAGACACGTAAAAATTGAAGTAAATATACATACGGCTACGTACTGAGCTTATTGTAAGATCTGTACGTTAATATCTTATACTATATGTTTTATATATATATATATATATATATATATATATATACAGTGAAGCAGTTTATATGTTTCTCTTTTATACGTTTTTGTCATTTATTCGGTTAAGTTGGTCCCTGTAGAGTCCAATAAATATTAACGTAAACCTACACTGTTAAAACTGCGGGTTGCACATTGCACGTAGCACCAGCGGCACCTCCGCAAGGGTGCCGATTGACTCTTATGTGACCTTTAAACGCGTCATTTGGTTCCGTATGGCATCCTGTGTCACCTCTAAGGGTGCCAATTGGCTCCCTCTCGTACCCTTAAGGGTGTCAACGAGAGTCAAATAGCACCCTTAAAAAGGTACCGCTGGTGCCACAACATGTCGCCCTTATAGGTGCCATACGGCAACCCGCAGTTTTAACAGTGAATAATACGTTTTTTACTTCCTTTTACAAAAAAGAAGTATTGTATTCGCGAAAAAATTTTCACTCAAAAATCGACCTTAATTTCCATTTTGCTCACCCCCGAATGAATGTTGAGTTTTTTTTTCGAACCGACAACACGTGCGCATATACCTAAGAACATAGAGACGCTCAAAATATCAATTTTGACGATTCCCGAGTTAATAACAACGAGTTTTCTCGTGACGTCTGTATGTACGATGTATGTGGGTATGTACGTATGTGCGTATGTACGTATATGCGTCTATATGTCGCATAACTCAAGAACGGTATGTCCTAGAAAGTTGAAATTTGATACGTAGACTCATAATGGGGTCTAGTTGTGCACCTCTCCTTTTGGTTGCATTCGAGTGTTTCTAAAGGGGTCTTTTGCACCTTTTTTGGGGGGGGAGGGAAATCATTGTTAATTTCGATGCAAACTCAAGTGATGTTATGATTTGGTGGACACTTGGCGATATATCGCCAGTCTTTTGGTGGTCAAGTTTTGTCGCCAACTTGGCGACAAATTTGGTGGTTTTTTTTAAAATCTGGTTTCAGTTTGGCCATGTTGATGATATTTAGAGAATTAACTATTGAATCACATTATAATTGCAATAATGGGGAAATAACATTAAATCGGTGTAAAAGGAAGTCATGTGATGCACACACAGCTCGTTTTTTTTTACTTATACTTTTTTCTCATTCAGTCCCTTCAAAAACGTATAACTGGTGCTTCACTGTATATATATCGTTCCTGATACCTGGAATCAACTTTAGACACAAAGAATAATCTGACAGTTGCAAGTTAATGATGCTTATTTTAAGAAGTTGTTACTCTATTGTATTGCAGTAATTGATTTACTTTTTCTGAATGATAATACCTTATTGTACATTTCTTATAAAAATGAATAATATTCAAGAAGTTCAAAGTTATGACCTAGGCGAACAATAAAATATATGCTCAAGGAAAAGCGAAAAACGTTCTATTCGTGCAAAGGTGAAAAACTAAGAAATCAACGCAAAAATAATATCAAGACATATTTACAAATGCATGAAAATTTGGCAAGAAACTATTCTTTCTCAGCCGAAGCATGTGAAGAAATAAATACATGTATAACAAAGTGATTTGACAAGAGAATATAACACTAAGAAGGGAAAAAAGCTAATTGCATTTGTTCATGGTAAGCAAATAAAAATGTATTAAGTACACTTCTACTCTTATTCCCCAGGAAAGTTTATGGGCAGTAGACGTTGCAATGCTTGTTTTTGTAGCTCATGATCTAAGACAAAATTGCGTGAGATAAAATATTCGTTGGTAAGAGTTCAGAGGAAAAATAAAGGCAAACTATGAACTGGGTTCTGATTTAATTAGAATGAAAATTTGGGAAGGAAAATATTGACAATGAGTTTATCATTCAAAGCATTTTCCCTTTTTTCTATTGTAATAAATATTTCTACATGCACCAAGATTTGATGAGTGTTTTGTAGATAAAAGAGAGTTTTCAAGTGTGTCCTTGAAACAATTTTTCTCATCAAGTGCAAATGCTTTTTAAATTTGATGATATTATACTTTACAATGTGCATGCCTTAAAAATTACGGAGATTAAAAATTTCTTCATTCAATACTTTTCCAAAAAGTAATATAATTACAAATAATAATAATAACAACAACAATAACAATAGCGATGACGACGACGACGATAATAATAACAATTATAATTATTTTATTATCATAATAATTTATTATTATTATTTTACTATCATTATTATTTTATGATTATAACAATTATTATTGTTATTATTATTATTATTATTGTTATTATTATTATTATTATTATTATTATTACTACTACTACTACTACTACTACTACTACTACTACTACCACTACTACTACTACTACAACTACTACTACTACTACTACTACTACTACTACTACTACTACAACTACTACTACTACTACTACTATTACTACTATTAAGAATAATAATTCATTCATTCATTCATTATAAAATTCCACCACTAATTTCTAGATCTCGCAGAAACTCAAGAAGAACATCAAATTATATTTTTAGAAATATTAACCATTAATAACTATATTTACTTATTTACTTAGTACTTCCATAACACATATAAAGGAACTTTAAATTTTCCAGTTTCTGCACAATAAAATCAGTAGCAGGAGAAGCTTAAAACTTTCTTTCCAACTGTTAGAAATGAACATATTTCATTGTTATAAGTCAAAAAGATTGTAATGACGCATAAATGTCCCAAAAATTAAATTGCACTGCAGCAGAACCTTGACTAACCGAATTGATCGGGATCGGACCATGTTCGATAGATCGAAAACGCCGAATAACGGATAGTGCTTAAAAAAGACTTCAAAAGACCGCACAAACTCTAACTATGGATTCATATTAAAAGAATAATTAATAAATGTGATGTTTTTAACTATGCTATTCTTTTAACAATAAATATGTTCAATAAAGGTCACACAAGCTAGAAAAAGCAATGTAAATTTTATAAGACATAGGGAAGTAAAGTTTTTCCCCTAATATTGATAAAGCAGTTAATTTGATGCTTTTTTCTTAAATTTTAAACATAAATATGTTGTCAAAACATAATTAAGATAAGTGTGCCAAATAAGGCTATCAAAAGATTCATGGGCATCTTGCTAATTTATGATTCAATTGGCTCCAAATTTCGACGTTTATCGCATAAGAATTTGATTTACAAAAAATAAGGGAAAATTTATGACGTGTGAAAATTTTAGTTTCAATTATGTCTGTCAGAAGTTTTAACAAAGAAAAGCGATTTGACTTAACGTGGAGTAAAGTTGAATCCAATAAGGTAAACTGTGAAATAACACCAAAAAGTGCTATCAAACTTTTCAAAAAATTGAAAAAATCATTATTGTCCACATAAAAACAAATTAAAACACATTTGATAAACTCAAAAATATTATCGAACATTCCATATTTACTTCGATAAAAAGGACAAGGATCAATCGTTATTTTGGGAACAGGTATTGTTTTTTTTTTTCTTCTTAAACCCTTACTTTAATGAAAAAAAAAACTGAGTTATGGTTTCCACCTATTTAATAAAGCCAACAATTTACTGATTATGACCATATTACCAATTGTGACATTCTATGCTGATCATGACTTAGCACCAGCACCAGTATATTTTTAGTCATTCTTATCTTTAATCAAGACTGTTTGTGAAAAATATGTTGTTTCTAAAACGTTAAATAACTTTTAATCATTTTGTAATTAATTTTCCTTATTATTTATGTTTTTTAAAATAACATCATTTTCTCTTCAAAATTGTATTTAAAAAACATCATTTATACGTTTTTCTTTAAATTGCAATCAACCTTAATTATATACACAAAATGTTGATTTTGATGGTGTCCCGAAAGAACTTCTAACTCTCTTCTGCCACGCGGTTATAACAAATACATGAAACCAATTAACTTAAAGCATTTTATTGAAGAAAAATTATGAACTAAATGAACGAACATAAATTAAAATCATAACAGAACTAACAGAAGCACTTGAACATGAATTCACTGGGTATATATCATTGGTATATATATCACTGGTATATATACACCAAACTGCTTGGCTAATACTGTTGCCATTTTAAAAAACATAAAAGTTTTTCCACAGATGGTGTTATTGTACTTTTCTTCAAAATTTGAATCAAGTCGGCTGTTGCTCCAGGTTTCTTAGTTGGATGGCATTGGAAAGTCACTCCACATCTCCCACCAAAACCGAGAGGGTCTTGTTACCATTCGGGGGAGAAGTGAAGGAGTTGCCTTCAGTTGTCTCTTCTGAGCACAGTTCATGTACAGTACATACTCGTATGTGGAGAATATGCAACACAGGATGATATCCTCCTCTCGATCCTTCGCTATCCTAACAGGGACATAGGAGTCCCAGTAAGGCCTACCAAGCCTTATTGAGCTGCAGTTGTCTCGTCTGAGCACAGTTCGTGTACAGTACATACTCGTATTGCAGAATATGCAACACAGGATGATATCCTCCTCTCGATCCTTCGCTATCCTAACAGGGACATAGGAGTCCCAGTAAGGCCTACCAAGCCTTATTGAGCTGTAGTTGTCTCGTCTGAGCACAGTTCGTGTACAGTACATACTCGTATGTGGAGAATATGCAACACAAGATGATATCCTCCTCTCGATCCTTCGCTATCCTAACAGGGACATAGGAGTCCCAGTAAGGCCTACCAAGCCTTATTGAGCTGCAATCTACATTTCTAAGTTATCAAATCGCAGGAAAAAATGATGGTACACGATGATATTTTCTTTTTAATTCGTCAACTAAATAAATTAGACTTTGAGAACAATAAAATACTTTTTAATGCCTCTTACAAAAAAGGAAGTATATTGTATTCGTGAAAAAAATTTCACTCAAAAATCGACCTTAATTTCCATTTTGCTCACCCCCGAATGAATGTTGAGTTTTTTTTTCGACGCGACCACACGTGCATATATACCTGAGAACGTATAGACGTCCAAAATATCCATTTTGACGATTCCCGAGTTAATTACAACGAGTTTTCTCGTGACGACTGTATGTACGTATGTGCGTATGTATGTCGCATAACTGAAGAACGGTATGTCTTAGAAAGTTGAAATTTGGCACGTAAACTTCTACTGGGGTCTAGTTGTGCACCTCCTCTTTTGGTTGCATTCGGGTGTTTCTAAAGTGGTCTTTTACACCTTTTTTTTGGGGGGGGGGGAATCATTGTTAATATCAATGCAAACTCAAGTAGTGTTTCAATTTGACTACTGTTGGTGATATTTAGAGAGTTAACTAGTGAATCACATTAAAATTGCAATAATGGGGAAATAACATTAAATTGGTGTAAAAGGAAGTCGTGTGATGCACACATCAGCTCGTTCATACCAGCAAACTGCAGTGCACCAGGAATAAACAAAATTAAAATAAGATCAAATAGTTTTGAAAGCTGCACGTGCAGCGTGTGCACCCTTCTGTGTATAAGCATTTTCCCCGTTGATTACTAACTGCTTGTTGAGAAGGCTTTATGGCGATAATATCAAGATCTTGCACATTTTTGTTTGTACTACATTAAGAATAGGGGGCACGATCTTATTTCTCGCAGCGACTTTACTACATTTAGCCACACTTTAATTTCAGATTAGAGGAAAAGGAAAAACCAGAAGCACTCGAATAATTCGCAGCCTGCAGTAGGAATGGTTACTTCTGGGGTGCACGAAAGGATTCTGTTTACTTACTGAAAAATGAAAAGGGAAATAAATGAAAGTCATGGAAACAGACGTCGATTAAACGAGGTTCCGGTTGAAAGAGTTCCGAATAATCGATTATATATTGCACATTGAAAATAAAAATAACAATTTTTTTATCCATTGGCATTAAAATAACAACTGGTAAACATTTTAAATCACCATCATGCTAAGTATATTCATCGAAAATGTACTTAAAATTTCATAACTTTAATCGAAAAATCGGACGGAAGTAGAAATATTAAAACCTATTTGTCATTAACAAGGCAACATCATGCGGAAAAACGCAATTTGCTCCAAACTCTGCTCATTATTGCTATTCATGCAACTTTTATCGTGACTACGATCCAAATATTAAGTATGAAAGATTATTCTTGCATTAATGAATCCCTAGATAATTTAATTAAATTGATCTTCTCTTTATTCCATCCGGCGGCATATAAAAACACTTCACTTGGCACACTTCCGAAGCTTGATAGTAATAAAGCGCCCTCTTCGACCAAAGTAAACTCAAACTTGTTTATTAACATCTTAGCCTCTATCGAGTGCACTTATTTAAGCTCTTTTGTAGCAGTGTGAGACTAATATTTTTTAGAGTCAAATTCTTGGGGATTTTTTGAGCTTAATATGTATTCTTCATCGATTATTCGTAAATGGGGATCACTCAAAATATCGTAAATTCCCACTTATAACAAAAATGCTACACCATAAAGTATCTGAAAATATCAGAATTGCATTAAACTTATTCTGGAAGAGACCGATGTTAACGCAAGCAAGCAATTAAAATTTGCAAAGACAAAAAAGTTGAAAGCGAATATTAAACGAAGCCATTACGTACTGCATTGATTGATTTTACATATCGCAACATCGAATAATATATATATTTTTAACACGCTTTTATTAGCTTCACCTGTATGTATGTATGTATCTTGTAACGGAATTTTGCAGCTCAAATTTCGCCCACTTCCTGCGATCGGATTCTCTTGAAATTTGGCACGTGACCTCAGACCCGATGACAATGCAATATTCTATAATCAAATCAATCAATTAACTCTTTTAATAGTTAGTTTCCTCCAATTTTAGTCAAGATTTTGGCAGAAATCCAACAATGTGAAAAAGGAAAATATTAAAAAAAATACATTAAAAAATGCTCGCAAAAATTATTTAAAAATATCTACAAAAACCTTTAATTTTTCTGCATCAGACAAAATTTGTTCCAATGTTCCAAGGTAATTAGAACATGAAATGTAATTGTTTTTAACTAATTTCATGCCAAAATTTAGGTGAGCCTTCAATTGGAAATTCATTGCTGATCAGACCATTGTTGAACAAAACTTTTATTCAAATGCATCTCAAATTTTCAAAGTAATATAAATATGATTTCCGCAAACATACATCGAAGAATCACAGTAGCTTCCCATCGGGGTGCCCTTGTCTTAACTTTAAGATGTTACCTCACACTCGTTTTATAAATAATTTCGTCAATTCTGGATAAATATTTCAATTGTATGTGAATATATTTTGCTGGTCCGAAATGTTTTGCTCGCCCACATTGCCAGTCATATTCTGTATATAAAACTTTGCCAAACTTAATGAAAGTAAACAATATTGCAGTATTAAGACTTTTACGAAAAGAAGTAATTGCAATTTTGCCTGATAATTCTCCAACATAAGACTAAACTAGTATGTTGTGGCCATCACGAAACTTTCTTCTATATTTTTCCTCTTTCTGATCCGTCCCCATGCTTGACGAGGAAGCAATATTCCTAACAAAAACAAAATGACACATGCAAAAACTTGAAGACCATCCCAATGTCTGAATTATTGTAAAAGCAAAGCAAAGAGCGAAAATTGAAAGTTACTTTAAAAGCCTTACTTGAATTAATTACAAATATTTTATTTATTAGAAAACATAAGATGGCAACAGTTAAAAATTTTAATTCATTGAGATAATATTTCCGATCATTTCCATACAATTAAAATCACGAGAAATACGCAGACGACAATCTATTACGATTTATCTTTCTTATTGTTGCATTAATAAAACTATTTTTATTCGCAAAAAAAAAAAAAAAATCAACACCTCTTGGAGCGATTGGAGTCAAAATTGAACCAAAGCCTGTTTACGTATGGATTCACATATATTCCAAATTTCAAACAGAACGTAGCATTACTTCTTGAGATAGGGCACTCACAATGGAAAAAAAGAACGGGCGATTGCGCTACCCCCCTTTTTAGCTGTTGACACCAAAATAAAATCAGCTCTTATACCCACTAAGGGCTACTTGTCAAAAAATTTTTGTTTGATTCCGTTCGTTATTTCTTGAGATACAGCAGTCACAATTCACGACAAAAAACGTTCTATAACTGAACCCCCGTTTGAGCTATTGACACCAAAATTGAATCAGCACCTGCTCCAGTTAGGGGCAACATATGGACCAAATTTTGTTTGATTCCGCCAGTTACTTCCTGAGGAATAGCTATCACGCATAACTCAAAAAACGTCCCATTGCTCCACCCCCCTTGGAGGAATTCGCGCCAAAAACCAATGGGCACAAGTTCACATAGGGTCACATATGTGTACCAAATTTTGTTCAATTTCATGCGATAGTTTTTGCTGTAGAGCGGCCACAAAAAACTGGGCACACACATACGTGACACACACACACAGACAGACAGACATTTTCCAAAAATAGTCGAAATGGACTCAGCACACCTCAAAACGTTCGAATCCGTCAAAATTCGAAATTCGAAAATTTGCACGAATCCAATACTTTCTTCTATATATTAGATATAGAAGAAAGTAAAAACAGAAAAATAAAATAATAGTTTAAAAAACTAAAAAACCACGCTTTCGTCGCAAAATGAACTAAAAAGTGAAAAATAATCTTTGGATGATAGTAGTCGACCAATCACTCAATTTTAATGTGGTACAAAAAAGCGTGGGGGGGGGGGGGGGGGGCTTCATATCAGCTGTCTTGAATTTCTTCCATCTGTTGTCCAAGCAAAAATGCAAATAGACAGCACCCCACTCTTTTTACTTTCTTCTATATCTAATATATAGAAGAAAGTATTGGATTCGTGCAAATTTTCGAATTTCGAATTTTGACGGATTCGAACGTTTTGAGGTGTGCTGAGTCCATTTCGACTATTTTTGGAAAATGTCTGTCTGTCTGTGTGTGTATGTATGTATGTGTGTGTGTATGTATGTGTGTGTGTGTGTCACGTCTGTGTGTGACCAGTTTTTTGTGGCCGCTCTACAGCAAAAACTGTCGCATGAAATTGAACGAAATTTGGTACACATATGTGACCCTACGTGAACTTGTGCCCATTGGTTTTTGGCGCGAATTCCTCCAAGGGGGTGGAGCAATGGGACGTTTTTTGAGTTATGCGTGATTGCTATTCCTCAGGAAGTAACTGGCGGAATCAAACAAAATTTGGTCCATATGTTGCCCCTAACTGGAGCAGGTGCTGATTCAATTTTGGTGTCAATAGCTCAAACGGGGGTTGAGTTATAGAACGTTTTTTGTCGTGAATTGTGACTGCTGTATCTCAAGAAATAACGAACGGAATCAAACAAATTTTTTTTGACAAGTAGCCCTTAGTGGGTATAAGAGCTGATTTTATTTTGGTGTCAACAGCTAAAAAGGGGGTAGCGCAATCGCCCGTTCTTTTTTCCATTGTGAGTGCCCTATCTCAAGAAGTAATGCTACGTTCTGTTTGAAATTTGGAATATATGTGAATACATACGTAAACAGACTTTGGTTCAATTTTGACTCCAATAGCTCCAAGAGGTGTTGATTTTTTTTTTTTTTTTTTTTTTTTGCGAATAAAAATAGTTTTATTAATGCAGCAATAAGAAAGATAAATCGTAATAGATTGTCGTCTGCGTATTTCTTGTGATTTTAATTGTATGGAAATGATCGGAAATATTATCTCAATGAATTAAAATTTTTAACTGTTGCCATCTTATGTTTTTTAATAAATAAAATATTTGTAATTAATTCAAGTAAGGCTTTTAAAGTAACTTTCAATTTTCGCTCTTTGCTTTGCTTTTACAATAATTCAGACATTGGGATGGTCGTCAAGTTTTTGCATGTGTCATTTTGTTTTTGTTAGGAATATTGCTTCCTCGTCAAGCATGGGGAGGGATCAGAAAAAGGAAAAATATAGAAGAAAGTTTCGTGATGGCCACAACATACTAGTTTGTATTAGATTAAAATTAAGTGATTGGTCAACTACTATCATCCAAAGATTATTTTTCACTTTTTAGTTCATTTTGCTACGAAAGCGTGGTTTTTAGTTTTTTAAACTATTATTTTATTTAAATAGTATGCGAAGACTACACTGTCGTGGGCCGGTAAACGGCAGTAACTGCAAAATATTCTTTTTTTTTTTTTTTTTTTTTTTTTTTTTTTTTGCATTTTTGTCATCTATTGTACTTTTGTTTTATTGCACCAGCTTGCTCATTTGGTTTACACTGAAAAAAAGGCGCCAAAAAAATAAAAAAAAAAGTCTAAACTCTAGTATTTCCCTATTGTTAATATTGAATCCAGAGCGAGTTTGGGCAAATGTCTCCAAAACACATTTCTGCTGATACTGCCATTTACCTGGTCATGGCAGTACAGTTGGGACAAATCTTACTTGGCAGTTTACGTAATGGGAGGCAGAGGCAGTATAGTGGCCTGATCGGGTAAGGCATCGGACTCATAACTTGAGGGTCCATGGTTCGATGTCAGCTGAATGAAGATTCTCCGTGTTAACTAATAGTGACTGGAGTACGTTAAATATGTTTGTGGACACAAAGTCCTCCACGTTCCCATTTCAAATCATTAGCTCTGGGGGCAATGTTCAACGCAAACAATACATTTCGAAAAAGATCTGGTATCCTGAATTATCGTATTTTTTTAAGCTGTATCTAACGGTATAATTGAATTCCCGAAATACGTTTTGGATGATTTTTAGCAATTTGTTAAAAACATGATAACTGACTGACATTTTAAAAAGTAGCATGTCAGTCAGTTACCATACTTTTAACATTTTTACTTCCTTTTACAAAAAAGGAAGTATTGTATTCGAGAAAAAAAATTCACTCAAAAATCGGCCTTAATTTCCATTTTGCTCGCCCCCGAATGAATATTGATTTTTTTTTCAACCCGACCACACGTGGATACATGCCTAAGAACGTATAGACACCTGAAGAATCCATTTTGACGATCTTCGAGTTAATTACAACGGGTTTTCTCGTGACGTCCGTATGTACGTATATATGTGCGTATGTGCGTATGTGTGTATATGTATCTCGCATAACTCAAGAACGGTATGCCCTAGAAAGTTGAAATTTGGCTAATAGACTCCAAGTGGGGTCTAATTGTGCATCTTCTCTTTTGGTTACATTCGAATGTTCCAAAGGGGGTCTTTTAACCTTTTTGTGGTAAAATCATTGTTAATTTCAACGTTAACTCAATCGGTGCTATAACTTGGCAAACACTTGGGAATATATCGCCAAGCTTTTGGTCGCCAAGTTTTGTCGCCAACTGGTGACGAATTTGGCAGCTTTTTTTTTTTTTTTTTTTTTTTTAATCTGGTTTCAGTTTGGCCATATTTAGAGAGTTAACCATTGAATCACATTAAAACTGCCAATATTGGGAAATTTTATCTGTATAAAACGTTTTCTGCTTCGGTTCGCAACAGACTTGGAATGAAAGTATGTAAAGTGTTGTTTTGCTCACTCCAAGGCACTATTATCTTTAAATTGGAGTAAAAGGAAGTCATGTGATGCACACACATCAGCTCGTTTTTTAAAGAAATCAATTATATCACTAAATTCAGCTTAAAATAGAAAATAATCGGGGAGGAAAGATATTTTATACAACGTATATTTTGATTTGAAGATCACAAAATGCATACTGTTTTGTTTAAAAAATGCCAGCTACCCGTGGAATTACCCATATCTATGTAATATCAGAAAAATTAATTAAAAATAGTTCCGCAAGTGCCCACGGAATCACCTTAATAGCACTTACACGAGACAGGTTGCCTTCATTGAAGTCTGCAGCGCGCAATTCGATCTGAAGCATCGATTATTGTTTATTTTTCTATCAGAAGACCGAGAGAAGTGACATCCTTGTTAAACTCTTCGCGCGAAACGATGATGGATGATCGACCGCATCACGTGATACGCACTTCCTTAGCGAGCTTTTATCTGAAGCGGTTTCAATCCAGTCTGCATACATTAGCTCCACTCGAGTTATGAGCTGTGAATTTATTAGCGGAAATTGATTGTTCGTTAAGAGAAGCCGCCTTTAGAGCGAAAGCGCTTCGAATGGTGTTAGTTATCTTTGAATTGTTTCTGCCTTACGTTTTGAAAAACAAACCGTCAGAATTCCGTGAAAGTGTTCCTTAATATGTACTGTCAGTTTGAGAACAAAAGAGATCGCACAGAGATAAGCCGTAGATAAAATAATTAGCTCTCTCTCTCTTCCATTTTAATAGACGTACGAATCTCTACTTCCATCTTTACTAATAATAAAGCTCAAAGTCTCTATGTCAGGATGTCTGGATCTCTGTGACGCGCATAGCGCCTAGACCGTTCGGCTGATTTTCATGAAATTTAGCACAAAGTTAATTTGTAGCACGGGGGTGTGCACCTCGAAGCGATTTTTCAAAAATTTGATTTTGTTCTTTTTCTATTTCAATTTTAAGAACATTTTCCGGAGCAAAATTATCATAAGATGGAGGAGTAAATTACGAAAATTTCATGACGTGGAATGGGAGAGCGAATGAACATAGCCAATTGGCGAGAAATTCATCATCCATTATTTGTAAATATACAGGCGAACCGAATGACCTTTTAATTTCTACTACGGGCAAAGCCGTGCGGGTACCACTAGTATAAAATATAATGAAATTAAACTAGTGAAGATATACAGAACCATTTTTTGATCCAGTAACAGAGGTATCTTAGGAGATACATCCGTTAGTGGGCGCTAATATCAATTAAAATTTTCCATTTTGTGCCTTTTATTACTCTTTTCATTTTTTACTTATTTGCTCGACATTTAATTCCTTATGCTTCTGAGAAGCGTAGTAAAGGCGTAAGAGACCAGTGCTTTATCCCTACGTTACCCTTCCCGTCGTGTTATTCAATGGTAAACTCCAGATTATTTGCTGGCGGCTTATCCAAGGGGCGGAATATCCGTGGCATTTCACACGTTAAAAAAAAAACAGCGATGATTAACTGAATGTAGATAAATGCACACATTTTTACTTAACAAGTGCAAAATCTCTTTCCAAACATTCCTATTTCTTCCCTACCCCTTCTTTTCAATGACATCAAATCAGGGGCGACAAATAGGAGGGGTGGGGCGAGAGGGGGTGGTTGCACCTCCAAATTTTTCACTAAGAATAATAAAAAATGGGTAAATTCAATTTAGATAACTTAGAGAATCATTTGGGTGCATTTTCAGAACAGAAAAAACTGATAGAGAATAATTGTTTGCCTTAACTAAAGAAGTAATTTCTTCATATGGGAAATATATTTCAGAATTGTGTACTCTAAGTTATGATGGCTATTGCATATTGTATGAGATGCCCGTACAATGCTGAGATTGCGCAATTTTTACGCCTAAATGTAAATATAGATGTTTATAAATGCTCATATTATAATTTAATGTTTCGCTGGTAAGTGCTCATTGATGCCTTGTACTAGAAACACATTTTAGCAACTCGATGTAAAATATGCTTTCATGGAAATTTTTTGTAAAGATATGCTATTTTTGAAAAACATCTTACATCAAAAAAATACTTTCACATCAACAAATATATCTTGATGCTCTTTACTTGAGAATCTCTGAGTGACACAAGATGAATTCAAGAGTTGAATCCATGAAAGCCCACTGGAAGAATTACTGGAAAACGACCTTTTCATTGATAGAAAATCTGAAGCCATTTTAATATGTATGACATTGTTTGAATTTTTATTTACTTTATTTATACTGCGGAGCTTTTTTTAGCCTACTTTCCCCGTAAAAGTAAGAAAAAAGCATGAAATAAGGCTTAATGCGTCTTAAAAATATCGCGAAAAGTAAAAAAAAGTCAAAAATAAATAAAATAATTAAATAAATATCGAAAAATTAAAAATTGGAAAGTAGGGTATTGAGATGGGGGAAAATGTCTGTCGGTCTGTCTGTCTGTCCCCCTCCCCTAATAACTTTTGAATGAATAGTCCGATTCGAACAAACCCTTTTTTTTGTTCAAAAGATCTCGGCGAGGACACCTTATTCCCATGTTTCACTTTTTGATTTGAACTATTTTTTGTTCAATTTTCAACAGTTCAAAAAAACTTAACATAAGCGCCTACAGGGAAATTCAAGGCAATTCCGAACTTTGAGGCGAATTTGCTTCAAACAAACTTTGTAGGAAAAAGCTTTTGATGAAAAACTTGTATATAAAATATTTTTTTGACTTGAACAATTTTCCGTTCATTTTTAAATAGTTCAAATCCCTTAACATTAGCGCCTACGGGGAAACTGAAAGTCAATGTAGATTTCGTACTTGAAGGCGGATTTACTTCAAACAAATTTTGTTGGAAATAGCTCTTGACGCCTAACTCCAGACTCCGACAATTTAGTTGCACTTGACTCCGACTCCTGTACCCGACAATTAATCGGACTCCGACTCCCCGACTTCGACTCTGATTTCGTAGCTTTGGCAAAAATTTATACACGGAGGACAAATGACTGACTCCGATTCTTGGATATTAGATTCCGACTCCTTTACCCCAAAATGAGATTGACTCTGACTCCGACTCCGCAGCTATGGTTTTAACTGGGAAATAATTATTGTTGATATGCCTTGTTTTTATTTACACACTAAAGTTTTAATTTAGGTATTCAGTTTTCGGCGAATAAACTCAAAGTCATTTATGTTTCTACATCACGATATGAGCAGACGATTTTTTTTTTTTTTTTGACAGTGAAAAGTTTTTCTTTAAGTTGACATTTTATTGTTTTTATTTACTTTGGTAAGTACATTAATTCATTTAAAAAATTATTTTTGGCAACAAGGGAAAAAGAAACGATTTTTTTTTTGATACGATGTTTTTTTTTTTTCTTTTCCGCATCTAATTTTTTTTAGATGAGTGAAAAATATTTTATTCCTAGAAATCAGCTTAAAAAATTTAAAAAATATGCTTGAAACAATTTGTGTTTTAGCTATTTTCGAGAATATTGATCAGGTACTAGAAAGTAGTATGGTATACGGAAAAGTAGGCTCGTTTAGTTTTAGACGGAACTTCTTGTTGAACAATGCTACACTATCATAAAAATTTCAATCCACTAATCTTAATTCTTGGATTGACAATTAAAACTCCTAGTTTAATTTTCGCACTAATGCATGCTTGAACCAAGTGTGGAACTTCGTGACAGAACTTTCCATAGCAGTTTTTACTGTCTGCCAATGTAGAAGAGGTGACAAAACTCACATGAAGTTTTAGCCAAAATGTTAAATTAATACTTCGAATAAAATGATCAATTTGGTTTCTCAAGAAATTGAGACAGGATTTGATGAGGTTGGTCTTAAGTTTAATATTATGTAGGTCGGTTATAGATAATGAAAAAGAAAATATTGCACTTACAGTGGCTCCCAAAAGTGTTCGTACACCTATGACTTTCAACGAAATTGGCCCCTATCTATTGGTTAGAATTAATATTTCGGAATAGGTATTTAATTATAAGATCTATGATCAATTTTTAACAAAACTACATGAAAAGTTTTTAAAAAATATTAAAACTTAATTTTTAAAAATAAAAAACAAAAAAGTGCCGGAAATTTTATCTCACAAAAGGCTTCGTACACTTTAAAAAATGTCTATATATTATTAAATAATTTAACTTTTCATGAAGTTATTATTTAGTAGAATATCATACAGTATCAACAACACCTTTTAAACGCCTGGGAATAAATTTCATTTTTTTTTCTTTCTTTTTCTTTTGCGTAATTTCTGTGAGTAAGTTTTCAACCACACTTTGAGTCTTACTGTTTCCAGCTCTATTTTCGTTTCAAAGTCGTATTTTCGAAATCTAGCCATCAGATATCTCTAAATATGTTGCATTAAGCTCAAATCTGGAGATTGAGGGGGTATTTTCTAAACTTTAGGACAATTTTCGAGGCACTAGACGCAAACGTTGAAAACCGTGTGCTTCTTATCGTTATCTTGATAATAAAAAAAAAGTTGTTTCCAATAACCAAATTTTTGGCTAAGAGTTCAAAACTGGGCTTTAAAATATTTAAAGGGACGGCATGATTCATTATTTCATCAAAAATGCACCCTCACACTAGAACACCTCCACCGTCCTGATTAACTGATCCAACTAAGTTCTTAAGATTAAGCTCGAAATTTTTTCTTCTACTTACAATTATACAACAATTTAACCAAAAATGTTGAATTCATTTTTATCTGTAAGTAAGACGTAATTGTAAAACGTTTTGAGCTTATTTATCATTAATTTTGCGACGAAAAGCGTAAGCTTTCTGTTTTTCGCACGACTGAGAAAATTTCTGCGGGAAGAGGTCCCATTTAATCCAGCTAATCAGAGCACTTGATGAACAATTTTAGGTGAAAATTAAATGTAAAATTTTTCATTTAACTCTGCCGAAACATTTACAGCACTCAAATGTGTATTTTTCATAATTTTTTTAACTTTAAATCTCCGATCGCGCTTTGTTAACTTTGCCAGTTGACTTTTTCTTACCTTGTTTTCGGTCCGATTCTTTTCTTTAAAGCATTTTATTTAGCACTTTACTATGGAATGGTATAAATGATCTAATTTTGGGACATTTTAAACCAATTTACCGCTACCGTGAGGAAAAAAAATCAAATTTCGAATGGTGTTTGTTGTTTTTTTACGAATACCAGCCATTTTAAAGTAATAAACACAATATTAAGGAATAAATAAACAAAAAATTAAAGCCAAATGACTTTTAAGGGTCAACAAAATGCAAAAATATTAAATAAACGGCATATGATAATTTTAATCATGAATTTATTCGAAAATATTTTAGTGTACGATGACTTTTGTGTCGTGTTATTTCTCTGTCTCTTCGTTTTTGGACCCATTTCAAAAAGAAGATCCGTCAATATTTTGAAAAAACTACTGGGTTGTATTTAGAATGACATAGGAATGATGTGAAAAAATATTGGACTTCATATTCGAATTCAGTTTCGCGTTATTTTTGTTTTACTAAAAAATGTCAAAGTGTGCAAACACTTTTGGGAGCCACTGTATAAGTAATGGCATGAGGGAAGAGGAATTGTTTTGTGAATTGCGACTATACTTTTTAATGACGCAAAATAAATACTAACCCAATTTAAAAAGCTTTTTTGGTTATTTTAAAGAGAGGAATCTGAAGTTAATGTGTTTTTTACTTAACTTTCTTGCTTCCATTGTTTTTTGACTGTTTCATTCAGTTCAGTCATTTGAAAGATGACTTTTGTAATTAAATTGAAAAACCGACGTAAATAAAGCACAAATTAACCTGAAAATACATCATATAGCTATTTCAAGGCTACAATGGAGCCTCTTCATCAGTACAAAAAACTCAGCACACAACCAGAAAGTTGTGGGAGAACTGAACGTCAAACAATTTTGACTTTTGTATGTCAGGAGGTTTGAGAATTACCTTCGAAGCGCAATGAGGCAAGCAAGACCTTCATCTTTAGCTACACTGGCAATAAAGCAAAACGCTGGATATTGATTAAATATAGTTACGAAATTCTCTGTTCTTCCTGACTCCAAAACTAGCAAATTAAAACTTTACTAAAAATACAAACTAGTACCGAGATGTTTTGTAAGATAACTTTTTACAAAATAAATTTAAAGCTTTGACCGTAAAAATTTTAATTGTTCTTAAGAAAACAAATTATTCTTAACATTAAAACCATTTTATTATCGCTTCTTGTTAACCAATATGTATTTTATACCTTACTGAGAAAATTCATATTCAAGAAACTCGAACCCCCAAACGAAACGCTGAAATGCCGCCCCTGCATCAAACCTTCCATAGTCAACGAAACCTGGCAAGTTAAAACTTGGTTTTTAAACCTACACTACTTGCTACTTTAAATCGGCACTACTTACGCGTAATCGAGTGACCGGACCAGTCTTGTTCAAAAAGCTTCCCTTCTCCTCCCATATGCTATTTTCCTAGGGGTCATTCATTAATTACGTAAGGATGATTTTTGAAATTTTTTATCCCATCCACTACCTCCATGTAAGGGTGCGTTAGAATTTTTCAAACCATCCCCCCTTCATTTTAAGGAAAATAAATTAAAACAGTTAAAACGAGAAAGGGAAAAAGACATGAAAAAGGCTCAATGCATCATAAAAATACCGCTTTAGAAACATTTTAAGAAGTTTTAAATAAATTATATAATTAAATAAATTTTCAAAAGTGGAAAATGTGAAATTAGGGTTTTGAGACGGGGAAAATGTGTATCGATGGGTCTGTATCGTAACGAGTCAACAGAATGTTGATCTGATACTGTAATGCCGATGTTGGTATACGGGAAAGTACGCTTGTTCAGTTTCTGACGGAAGGGCTTGGTTTTAATCGAGACGTTCACAAAACAGATCCCATCATTTAATTGCGCTACATAATGCATGTGGAATTAATCATTGAAACCGTCACAGACAGAAAATCCCCTTTTTTTTTCTAAACCTCGCAAATTTTTTACAGCAGGGGCTGTTACATTGGCAGGGGGGAATCCCCCCCGCATGCAACCAGTTATTACACAACCTGGAGGTTGCTCCCCTGGGAGGCGTAGAACAGTTTTAAGGGAGGCGTGAATGTCCATAGAAATAAAATAAAACTACCTGTGACTTACTCTATTTTATGACACATGTATAAATTATTTTTAACATCACCTTTTTTGAGTTTTTTTAGTGCAGTTTTCATTCACATAATTCTAAGAACTAGGATTTTCAGCATTAGCACATAGAAAGTCAAAACATATAACAAGACATTGAAAGTAACCCTAGATGAAAACACAGAACGTAAAATTCAAAAACAGCCTTTTGGATACTGTTGCGCTACTGCTTATTGATGTAAAAAAACTGGTATAATATGCGAAACTCGCTTAAATACAAATTAAATAGATCCTAGATCATTTCAAGTTGTTTCATATTTAGGTCTTTGATTCTTTTATTTCATGTTTTTTAACATTATTATGTTTAAAATAAAGTTATGTCGTAGTAAAATTAAATTTTGTGTTCTAACTTATCTATATTTTCATTTAATAACCATATTAAACTATCGTAATCAGTTTCAGTTTCAAATTCCGATTGTACTTCTTGCATTGACCACATATGCAAGGGGGGGGGGGCGTGACCGAGATCGTACATTAGTCTTCAAAATAGAAAGCATAACCTGAAACGTTGAGAATTCCTGCTTTTAATAGAGTTATCATTCATTTACGTAATATTATTATGTTTGACTGCAAGACTGAATATGCATGGCACTTACATTGCTTCTTTTTTACAACGATTGTTTACGCACATATTGTTTAAAAGTATAGCTTATCAATATTAAGCTCAGGAGCCCACAAGTAGTACATGCATTCTGATAAAGCCATTTTATTTCCACATAACATTGTCCGTTTTCCACGTGAAGGCACTTGACTCCCCCCCCCCCCCGTCAAGTGGTATCCGATGATTCTATTTCACTGTTTTCCGCAGAAGGTATATTTGGATCATAGCATTTTGTTGTAAAAGCAGCAGTTTTTAAAATGTAAGAATAACTAAAATGACAACAGGGAACAGGCAAGTGATGTAAAGGACACTAAGATGCTTTTGCACATTAAAATGCATGCCCAAGTTAAGACTGTCTGGTTGGCTCCTTTAGAAGCGTGTGGATTGCTTACTGATGGCAATCATATATTTTGTTGCAATTTTGATAAGTAGTGGATTCAGATTCTGATTTTCCAACAAATTTCAAACTACGTAAAACCTGTGAAGTTGACCACCTTTGTAAGTTGACCACCTGTCTAAGTTGACCGCTTTTTTCTGGCACGGAATTAACCCTTATCATATAAATTAACCTCTGTAAGTTGACTACCTGTTTAAGTGTCGTTTTTGACCAGTCACGTAGATGTAATCGCTTCCAATTCAGATGTAAAATTCGTCAAGGTGCCTAGTTGAAAACTATAGCAAAGTGAAATCCGAGGGGTATACTATTCGGCTGCTGGTGCACCATAAAAAGGGGGTGGGGGTCAAAAGAAGTGAAGGAATTAGGGGGCGTTTCCCTTGAAGCTGTTTTTTCTTTTTGTAAAATTGGGCTGTATTACTTGCTTTTAATTTTTTCTGATATAAGAACTTTTAAAAATGTGGAATATGGCATCGAAAATCGGGACGATGGCTACCGAAGACTTTCCTTCCCCATTTTGAAGTTCCATCCTTATGAAATAAGATGAGAAAAGTTCATTTATTTGGAATATTTAGCTTTTACTCCCGCGAAAAAATTCAATCTACCCAATAAAAAATTCTTTTTCAAGCGATCATTAAGTTTTGGCTCTGAAAAGTGAGGGGACAAGGCCCATTTAATCTTGGAAGTGAGGGGGCAGTTGCCCCCTCCCATCCCCCCATATGAGCTGCCTATGCTCGGCTACTTGTCTTCAGACAGGCAGTGGCGGATTTATCTTCTCGTAATTGCGAGGTGCCTTCATCCGGACCTCATTTAAAGGGATCAATTCCCCCCCCCCCCCCCCCCCTCACGACTTTGAGAAACAAATGTCAACACATGTCAGTGGGCGCAGTTTGTTTTGGTTCAATTTACACAATTAAATATATACTTTTCGCCCGCTCCCCCGGAAAAGTCTACCTGTCTTCCACAGGGTCCCTAAATGTATCCAAAGGGCAAGTGAAAAATATTGCATTCAGTAGTGCTATTAATTTTTAAAGGGACCCCAAAAGTGCATTGCGACCGGCCCTCAAACATGTAAATCCACCACTGCATACAACAAGAGAATACCAAAACAAAAAGCGATAATCCATGCGGGATTTTGGAGCGGCGGGGAGGGGGGGGGGGCAGGTGTCAAATCACCGAATCCTTGTTTTTGAAGTCATATTGCTAAACCTAGTATGGTATTTCATTTTCATTTAAAAAAGTAAAGAACCATTATGAGTAACCCCTGCCTTTTCCCAAACATAAATTTTAACCACGCTAGTGAAGTTGCTTATGAATGATTGTTTGCAATATTTGTAGCGAAAATGCAAGTCTTCATTCTCTAGTTCATTTGATAGGCAGAAGATTTTGAACTTTAGGAATTTAAAATTATTCAAAGGAAACATTAAGAAACAACAAGAAAAAAGTTAAGAAAGTGGGATGATTTTTTGACTAAATTAAAATATTTTACCTTTTTATTCTAGCACCGTTTTTGCATTAGTATAGTTTTTCGAGTTTTTTGCTCAATGAATAGCTCATTAACGAAGATTTTAATCCTAAATTCATTCATCTACTGCAACATTTTTACGAGCATCAAAGTGATACTCGTTCAGTTTTCTATGGATTCAAATGCTCAGTTCAAAGTATTAAACGTCAAAGTCACAATTTTATGAAATTCTTTTCTTTCTTCCCTATGAAGACAACAGCTTCCTAAAAGTTCTTTAAAGGGCAAAATTAGTCTCCTGCTTCCTTGCAGCCCTCTAAACAGAGCAGGGAGGGTTAAATTCAAATGCAGTGTGGACAGGCGGGGAAAAAAAAGAAAAATAATAACAAACCCACCTTTGCTTGCTCCAGTAGAGGGGCTGGCGATCACGAGCTCTCTGCTCATCACTTCCGCTGGTGATGAGAGGATGTGGATGGCTTGTCTGTATCCTCCACGTACTGTTCTTGGTCCGTGCGTGCCCTTAGAGCCGCATCGCAAAGCGTTTTGTTACTACACCCGGTGGCAGCTGCTAAGCTGACAAATCTAAGGAGAGTGAGCGGGTGCCAACTTGGCGAGATAACGGCCCTTTGGCGCTTATAGGTTAAAGTAAAAGACTATTGGTCGAGAGAATAAATCATTCATGAAACGCGTTGAAGTGTAAAGATTTCCAGTTATAATATTCCTTTCTCATTAATTTGTTAATTCAAAACTTTGAGAGTTTTTTCTATTGTGTCTTAAAAATAATTGGTATGGGATTTTTTAATAACGAAATAATTATATCTATATTATGTCACTATATATTATTAATATTTTAAGTTATGACTCAGATAGATAAATAAAATGGAAGCGAAAGGCTATTGGTGGACAGAATAAATCATTCATAAATCATTGAAGTACGTATTAAGATTTAGTTACAAATTTCATTTCTCGTTAATTTTTATTTAATTTTACCTTTTGTACTATATGTTTTTCATACGAATAATTGGTAGGGGATTTTCTTATTAGAATAATTATCTCTCCCTTTTGTCAGAATATTATTAATTTTTTAAATTATGTGTCGGAAAGATAAATAAAGCATTTCTTTTCATTCGCCCGCTAGCCATATAAGATACGTAAATCGTGTATGATTTTAACTTCAACAAAGAGTCAAAATGCCGAATTTTTTGTATGCGAGCTGGACTAATTATCAGCGATTTTGTCAATGTTTGTAAAGTTTGACGGGCATATAATAATACATTCTAATTGATTGCATAGTATCAAATGAACGTTGAACAGCTCATGTTGTGTATGGTAGTTTTTTTTCTACGTCAAGATACCTTTTTCTGCTAAAATTTTAGAAGCACTACCCAGAAGTTCGTCACTAGCGAATTGAAATGAGTCTATACAGCTAGGAGTTAAAACTAGTAGAGCAAAAAAAAAAATAATAATAATTATAAATAAATAAAATAATGCAATTAAATAAGTAATTGTGAAAATGACTTGTAAAAGTTTTTTTTTCTGTTTTGTTTCTGTTTTTGCTGTGTATATAACTGTATGTCAGCCGGGTTTGTTTCCCGGGCTGAGCACGGTCGAGAGCCTGTCATCCCGTCACTGGGTAATTAAATGAGTACCAAGCGTGATTGGGAACTAAACCCTGGGGGTTCCGCGTTCGGTTGACCACCCAACCGGAGCATCTGAATTGCACCCAAGAGCCCACTGTCTCGTAAACTGAGATGGGCATAGTGGACCTTAACCCCCATGGGCTGTTGCACCACTGAGTTTAGTTTAGTTTCAGTTTTATGTATCTATATGTTATCGTGAAAGCCCGAAGCTGGAGAATGTCGATCTTCACCAGAAATTCACCGGAAATATTCGATGTTCACTGATGTCGTTGTGGTTGGTGAATGTTGATATTCACGGGTTAATGTCGTCACTTACCGCATTCTGGACTTTACGGTAACATCTACATTACTTGAGTGTCATGCCATTCATATCGTGTCTACGATGATATCTCCGATTGCGGTTAGCTCATAGTATGTCATCTACTATTTGGCTTAAATTAATGAGGGCACTAAGGCAGTTTTGCTATATCTGACAGCCGTAAAGGTCCGTTAAAGTTTGCACGATGCATTGAATCTAATAACAAAATTGAAAAAATAAAACAAATGCTTGGGATAAAACTTAGTGTGGGATGGAGTGATACCGGCGGAAATTTCTCAGAGTCCCTCCATGAAAATTGTTTCGAGAGAGAAACTGGAGCCTGAAAATGCTTCATGAGATGGGAATCCACTTTTAATTCAGACTTTTGAGTTTTCAATCATTTTCTTTTGTGACATTTATCAAAATGAATAAATAGTTTTGGTTTGTAATTCGCTGAAAAACTTTGCATTTTAAAAAAGAAAAATTAATTACTTATTTACTTCAAAGAATTAGAAAAATACAGATTGATAAATGCTAACCAACAGCCCAGTAATGACATCCAGAGACTGCAGCTTCGTCCTTATTATGAACTCATAAGTCTGGATTGGTTTCCTCCAGCTCGATTATTAACTATTGCATGTCTTCCTGTCTTAACCCTGGCTTAAGGGTTTAACTTACTACGTAGTTCTCCAACATTTCTGAAAATTGTAAGACATCAAGTGCTCTAAATTACAAGAAATACAAGCTTTGGTCATTTTTCGTTCTGAATTCAATGTGAAAACAAAACCATTGTCTTGCGTTTAGTGATTCAAACGAAGAAATGAGATTGTTTTTTTTTTCTAGATAAACTTTTACTGCATAAACAAATTGATTCGATTTTTTATTTCAAGTGAATTTCAAAATAGTCAGCTACTACAGTAAATCAAAAAACACATTTCTGTTTCAATGATTATTACAAAGTATGAACTAGAGGGAAGTCAATTTCTGAGCTCATGAATTAACTATTTCTCAAGAAATGTTCGTACTTGGAAAATTATATTTTTGTACCGTGCCCTGTCTGTATTTGGCGAGGTAGAGGATATTGCCAACTATTTGTGAACTTTTATTGGCTGACGCGTTTTGATTCGAAATGCATGTGTGAAACGCTCCGCTGGCAGAAAGAAAAATTGTAAACAAAAATTACGGCAAAAAAAAACCTTACTTTTGTGTGGGAATAACAGATTAAAGATACTTCTAAAGTGAAAAATACAATTTTTCTCAAAATTCAGAAACCACGCCGGGAACCACTTCCTTCGCTTACTTTCGGCTCATTTCTCCATTGTCAAGAAACATTGCGATTTAGTAAAAGTCTGCAAATGGCGGAACGGTAATACGCAGCCTCACTCGGGGGGGGGGGGGAGATTTTTATAACAAAAACGACGAAACTCTAATTTTCTGTTCTGAAGCAACGGAGCAAATAAAATCAAAAAGAGCGACTGCTGAAACGAACTTCCATCAAAATATCGATTTCGCCATAAAGTCTCTGAAGGGACGACATGAAATTTTAAATTTCCATGAAAGAAGCTTTTTGAAGAAACTTGAAGACACTGTTAGTCTTGAAGGAAAATCCGACAACAATTCATTTTCTAAGCGCGACAAAAATGGTTTCACTTCAGCTAAACGAAGTGCCTTTGACGGAAAATCCAAACCTAAAGTGAATCAATTCCCTGATTCAAAGATGACGAAATATTGTGTTACGAAGAGAAATGGCGTGCATTAAAAAAAAAGAAAAAAAAAAAACGAAATAATTTTCACTAAAAAATCGATTTTTTTTTGACGGCCGATTAAATTTAACTCTTGGAAAGACATAATGATATTACATTTTGTTTTTGAAGGGAACGATAATAAAATGAAGAAAGTTTACGAATGGCTCAGATATCCTTTAATAATTTTAAACTGCAGCAACTTTCAAATGTTTTATAACTCAAAAACAGTTACGTAATAAAAATCTTTCTGAGCGTGGAACTACCGGGAATTAAAATTAACGAATCTTACGTGTTATGAAAGAGAATAAAATGTGTTTAAATGATTCATTTTGTTGGCGAAAAATGTACAGAGTAAGTTTATATGAAAAGAATTGAAATAGTTTGCCTGCACATGGCTATTTATCGCAGATAACCATGGCCTGCAAAAGGATCAAATCCTTTTAAACAGCAAAATTTAAAATATTTAAAGAATAAAAATGTTTTTTGAAAACAGCTAAAAGTAAAAGGTGACATATATTAGCTAGATTTCAGGGGGAAATCAGAGCATTGGAAAAAAAAACCTACAAAGAGAAACATAAAAATTTAATTATTTTTTACAGGTCATAAATAAGTTTTATTTTTGCTGATTTTTTTTTTTTTTTTTTTTTGAAAGACATGTAAAATTACAAATTATACATATACTTATGTTATGTAAATTTTGTATAATGCAGACGTTTCAATGTTAGGTCTACAACAACGTTAGTTTCTTGTAAATGCTATGCAATGTGCATAAATTCCAACGCTAATTTTTTGACGCATTCAGGGTAACTCAGACTCACAATGTCTCTATTTTTTAACTGCATATCTCATCCTCATATACATAATAGCCAAAATCACTGATCGGGTAACGTGCTGACGTCACCAGGAATGAGGTTATTTTTAAATTGAAGTACTTTAAAATTGAGAATGTTTATTGAATTTTGGGAAAGTTTTACGAGAAAACATCTGAGATTCTTGATTTTTTTTTTTCAATTGTTACCAATTTTTTTGGCACCACTGAGAGTTAATATTCTTCGACCTCGATGATTTTATTAGAAAGGAACACTTGCCCAAAGTTAAGCGACCCAAAATTTCAACGATCAAAATTTTCCCACACAAGCAGTTGCTTTACTCAAATGAAGAAGCAATTTTCACCCGTCATACCCTGACGGATGATTTTCTAGTATTTAATAGTAATGTTACATCTACTGGCAAGGACATTTAGCATCGCATGAACATATTCTTTGGTCCATTGGGTTGGCAAAAAGAAAACTCTTTTCGGCAAACTTTTTACTGACTCATGTCTTTTTGATTGTTTTAAATGTTATACTTATATTACAATGTTAAAAATAAATAAATAAATAAATAAAATAGGGGAGCATACTGTTTAATCGAAATCACTCAAATAATTATGCCAATGCTCAAGACAAATACATCCATAATTTAAGGTTTGACTGAAAACAAAAAAGAACTGCCTACGCCAACTAACGTTCTTAACGTCAAAAACCAGATAAAGGATTTAAGTGCAGAAATCGTAATTTCGCAGAAACTTCCTTTTTCGTTGTCTCGGCGGTGAATTTCAACCACTGGCCTTATGTCTGGAGAAAAGGTGATTAAAAAATGTCACAAAAGGTGATTTACCGGAATACACGGCTTAGCGTATTGACGGGAGACTAAAATCCAGGCAAATACAGTGAAACCTGTGTAAGTTGACCAGTGCACTACTTTAGTGATCAACTTAAACAGGTGGTCAGCTTACAGAGGTTGATTTATATGATAAGAGCTAATTCCGTGCCTAAATAAAGCGGTCAACTTAGATAGGTGGTCAACTTACAAGGGTGGTCAACTTCACAGGTTTTACTGTATAAAGAAGTGTAGCAGACGCTGCTGAAGGAGCAAGAATTGAGATTGGGAGACTATGGAATCAATTCCTAGAATCTGGAGATGTGAGTCGCGGGCTGATTAAGGTCACTTATGTTTACCACAGCAAATGATGACCGATATACGGTGTTAACAGCTCGTGGAGACTGCTGCTATCCAACTGCAAAGAGTTTCTTTTTCAAAACTTTCTTTTAAAATTAAAAGAACTTTTTTTTGGCAACAAAGCAAAGTATCGCAAGCCAGAAATTCTGTAATAAGCTTCATCATTATGGTTTGTATGCACGAAGGCCAATGTCAGTATCCCTATAGACAGCAAGACACCATGCGGACCGAAGAAAGTGCGTTGTTGAACATCGAGCTTGGATGCAAAGTGGTAGGACTCAAGTACTGTTTACTGCCGAATCCAGATTCAGATTAAAACGCGACACTAAGCACGTTTCAGTATGTCAAAAAGGGCCGCTTGAAATAACACAATCTTTGTTCGAGAAAGTTTACATTACAGATGAGAGGGTTTGATGGTTAGCGTTGGAGTTAACATACATACTGACTGACCTGCATGTCATTCAGACTGACAATTCGTCGGCAAGAAGCTGAAATTCTGAAACCCCACTGTAAAACATTTCGTACGACCTTACTCCCTTACTGCTTAAAAACGGGGGCAGCATTGCTGCATGCATTATTCTTGAATAATTTAACTGATATAACTGGTGTAAAGTAACACATCGCTTTGGGAAGGTTACACCATATTAATGTTGTGACGTATAATTAATTTATGTGTAAGGTTACACCTGAATTTAATGTGAGGTTACAAGAAAATTGTTTGAAAGGTTACAAATCAGTAAAAATAAACTTCCATCAGATTTTCCTTGAAAGTTACTCTTTTTTAAGTGTAAGTTGACTTATACTTTTAAATATTCTATGATTTAAATAATCTAAAAATATTAAACGATCAGGTAATCCTTTCTTTTGACAAGTTCTAAAGTTAAAGTACGGAAATAAATTAGTAGGTTACAATGGAGTTGAAACTACCAATCGTAAGCTCAAGATTACATATAAAGTCAACGCTCGGTAACTCGAAGTACCAAGGGGCAAAAAAACCCTTCGAATTATCGGAAGTTTCTTTCTGAGCCTTCTTAAAAGTAATTTTCATTTTATTTCAAAGAAATAATGAATGATACAGTTTCGATAAAGTAAATTATTGGTACTACATAAAACATTTTTAAAGAGAATAATTTTTATTAGCAGTTTATTTTAAAAGTAGTTGTAACTACTGTTTATGTCTTAGGTCCAATTTCTTGACTTAAGTTCGCATTGCTTTTAAACGTCTTTTGTCCTAATGGCAAAATATTGTGAAAACCAGCTGATGTGTGCATCACATGACTTCCTTTTACTCCAATTTAATGTCATTTTCTCATTATTGGCAGTTTTAATGTGATTCAATAGTTTACTCTCTAAATATCACCAACAGTGGTCAAATTGAAACCAAATTTTAAAAAAAAGAAAAAGAAAAAAAATCGCCAAGTTGGCGACAAAACTTTGCGACCGAAAGGCTGGCGATATATCGCCAAGTGTTTGCTAAATTATAACACCACTTGAGTTTACATCGAAATTAACAATGATTTCCCCCAATAAAGGGGCAAAAAAAACCTTTAAAAACACCCGAATGCAACCAAAATTAAAGGTGCTCAACTAGACCCTACTAAGAGTTCACGTACCAAATTTCAACTTTCTAGGACATACCGTTTTTGAGTTATGCGAGATATATACACACATACACACATACGCACATACGCACATACATACGTACATACAGACGTCACGAGAAAACTCGTTGTAATTAACTCGGGGATCGTCAAAATGGATTTTTCGTGTGTCTGTACGTTCCTAGGCATATATCCACGTGTGATCGGGTTGAAAAAAAAACTCAACATTCATTAGGGGGCTAAATGGAAATTAAGGCCGATTTTTGAGTGAAATTTTTTTCGCGAATACAATACTTCCTTTTTTGTAAAAGGAAGTAAAAAAGGTTACTTTTTCAATTTTGCCAAATTTTCAAGTTTTTCAAAGATTTGTCGCCAACCAAATTTTAAGTCGTCAGCCATGGCAAAAAGTAGCCCAATCAAATACTTTTCAAGATATCTTGGAACATTGTGATGTGCGCATTAAGGAGCACTATTATAAATAAATTATTCCTCTCCTACAAGCTGATAAGCAAAGCAATGTGTTAAAGGAGAAAAACAACTTTTCTTTTTCTTATTTTGGCTGCATTTTTATGCATAAAATGAAAACGGAACCTTTGTAAAAACTTCGACTTAAAAGGAGTACATTCGATATATAGAGACATCTTTGTATTGAAAACACTAAATCATTTTGGAACCGAATTCAAAACTTCAAGATAAAAGAATATTCGAGTTATAAGACTTCGAGTTATCGAGAGTTTACTATATATACTAACAAGTTAACCATAATCATTGATACTTTGCTATAACAGTATAAAACAATAGTATACAAAAACAACAGAATAGAAAAACTCTTTGGATTTTTTGTCTTCTTTACAACTTTTACCTTCCGTATTGATTCAATCGCGTGTACTGGTGCAAAGTTGTCCTAAATGACTGCAAGTAATGTAAAAATTATGCTTAAATTATTTTATTGTTCCACTCACGGGTTAAGAAATGAGTCATTCTGTTGATTTCCTAATTCCAACCGTATTCCTTCTTTTTTTTTCCTTTCAGATTGTTTGTTACATGCTCCTACATCTTGGATGCTAATATCGCACTGTAGACGAAAATATGCGTCAAATGTAGCTGAACAGCGTGAAATACTGTTCATTTTGATATCAAGCTGAACAATTCTTCCATAAATTAGAAGCAAATGTCAGAATATCTCACAGCAAAATTACACCTCGCTATGCCCTCGATGTTAGTGAAAACGAATATATTATTTCAATTACGTGACAAAAAATGCATTTCCCACCTTTCCTGCTTTGCATCAAAACAACGATGAATTAACATAGAAAAGCTTCGGCAAATATTTACTAAGAATTTTTTCCTTCAACATGAAAGTACGAAAAATTGCAATAATTTAATCGACCTTAGTAAATTAAAATTTTCCAACGCATTCCGACTTTTGTCCAAATCTAGAATGGTTGCCATTTCTGATTTAATTATAATCATACAAACACTGAAAACATAACAAACAGTTTCAAAACAACTATGTCGGTTTCAGCGCCCAAGAAATTCTGGAATGGGGTTGTTTCCTTGAGTCAAAAGAACTACTTTTAGTCACTAAAATTGATAGAATAAGCAAAAAAAAAAAAAAATTACATGGACTCAGGAAATACTTCAATTTTCCTAACATTTATTTTTTAATTTATTTTTTAAAATGTCCGATTTTTTAAACAAGGCGTGGTTTTTATGACGTCACAAGTGAGGTACTTTGGCGCGCATTCCATTGGCGAACTGAATGTTTACAGGTTATGATAATTCGGAAGCGAATTAAAAATTGCGCTTCCAAATGGCAATTAAAAATCCCGCTAATGGCATTTCATCACTCGTGATGACATGTGCTGAAGCGTAAAAAATGAAATCGAGTTTTCGCACCGATTAAAATAATTGTTAAATAATAGTAAACTTTGTCAATTCTTTTTAAAAGTCAAATTCTATGTTTTTAAGCATGCTCTCTCAGAAAAAAATACTTTTAAAATTTCGAAAACGACCCCATTGTATGTTTTTCAACAGTAGGGAAGAGTTTTGAGGAATGAGAAGGAAGACAGGAGAAATGGAACTTCTGCATTTGTGCTGGAATAAAATGTGAAAAATAATCTCTAGCTTGTGTCTAAGTGGTAGTAGCAAATTAGAATCGAGCAAGATTTAAAGCTGCTACATTTACCGAACAAGATAGATTTTTTTTTTTTTTTAAACATTTTGTTTCGTTATAAACGCAGTTATCCTATTCCTCCCGGTACTTTACTTGTTGAAATAGCTAAGCAGTTTGAAGTATATTAGTTTTCTGCTCAACCGTTTACACTTTTTGAAAACTACCGTATTACCCCGCATTATCCGGCATGCCGCAAAATTTGGGGGCCACCAGATTTTCAATAACACTTGCCTGGTCCTTTCCGGCATGCCAAAAAAATGGATTGAAAAATAAATTTTATAATTTAAAAAATATATGTTCAGGTTGAAAATGACTATGACTTCGATAGATATCTTATTAGAATTAATAAACAGTTTAATTTTATAAAAATATTAACTAACAATGTCATTTGTTATTTTAACAAGAGAAAAATATTGTTTAATAACGAATAATTTTATAAATTAAAACTAAGTAAGCAAACATTTAAGCAGTAACTTATTGCCCACTGCTAAAGAATTTACCATAGCTATTTAATAAATAAAAATTAAACTTACTTTTCGAAAAGGAACCTAAATAATTTACTTTAAAAAATCATGAACAAGTCGCAGCAACGATGATTGCTTCTGAATTGAATTGATTACTTTATTGGCATATAATTAAATTCCTTAATAATGATTTACCATAAATAACAAGCACATAATTATTTGCCATACACATTTTTTTTTGAAAGAAGGTTACTTTTGGGATTTATTTATTATTTTTTTTTACAGTGGTTTGCTTTCTGATTGGAACTGAATGGGGAAATTTACTTTTGTTTTGTTGCAAAAAAAACCCCCTCGAATTATCCGGCATGCCGGATAATTCAAATTTCCCAGCTTGCTGTTCAACCTCGCTTTTTTCCGGCATGCCGGAAAATGCGGGGTAATACGGTAATATTTTTCCAAGATAATTCATTTATTATTGATCTATGAAGCTGTTGCTCACACACTTATTCCCTTAATTATTCATCGGGGAGTTTTTCCTTTTTTTTTTATCTTAAATGTTAAAAAAAAAAAAAAGAAATTTTTGACATTTCTGTACTTGTCTCTTTTTTATTAACATATTTTGGGTCGTTAATATATATTTTGGTTGAATGAAAATTTTGAAATTTTCCAAACATTTTTCTAGTTTGCGTTAACTTTCGAAGAAAATATCTTTTTAGTTTCTAATAAATTATTTGTGTGACGTGTATAACTTCAAGAATTTCATCGCAAATCATAGAGATCGCTTTTTTAAAAAAAGAGGAAAAGAAGATATTTGAAAATATCTGTAAATATTAATTTTTTAATTTTACCAAAATATGTATTTATGGCGCTGCAATTTGCTAATAGAATAAAAAAATGCAGAAATTTTTAAAAAATGTTTTGATTATTTTAAATTAAAAGTTCCAGTTACAATAATAAGCTGTAATTTGAAGCTAATATGTATCGATATGAAAATTGTATGCATAAAATTGACAATATTTTAAATTATTTTGTATTGCGTAAGCAATCATCAAGTAAGCGCTAAAGTCAGTAATTATAAAATATTGGCTTTTAATTTAAATATGGATGATTTCATTACACAAAAATGTCTTTTAGTTACTTATGTGTAGCTACAAAAATTTTAATATTACGAGAAATGTGAAAAGGGAAAGAATTTACTCAGTCAATTACAAAATAATGTTTCTGAGACATATTTAAAAATTGAATATAATTCAGATTCCAATGATTTATTTAAATGTGCAGTTTTTCGTATTTTTTTAGAGAAGGTACCACCATTTGTTTTGCTTTTAAAATCATTTTTAGGTTGAGTATTATACTATTTCATAAAGGATTAAATTCGTTGAAAATAACAAAGATGGTTTCGTTAGCAACATTCAATATTCAGTAAGAGAATTTTCTCCTTGGTGAAATTTCGTCTTCAGAAGAAGGCATAAAAAATAGTTTCAGGGGTGCCCACCTAGGGAATGTCGTGGCGCAGACTACGCCACTGAAATTTTTAGGGGGGGGGTTTGAGGGGGAATTTTTTTTCGGGGGAGGGCTCTAGCTTTTTTTTGGGGGGGGGGGGTCTTTATATCATTTTCTATTAATATCACTAATGTCACTTTGTCTTGAGAGAGGTAGATCACATGTATGTGATCCATTGAATCGCAGGTAAGGAAGTTGATTCTCTGGAATTTTAAACTATCGTCTGAATTTTTCACATGAGTAAATACAGTTTTCTTACCGTTTAATTAATTTATGTATTTGCAGACGGGGAATTTCATCTTATCATTCTTCTTATTATTATTATTGTTACTTTTTTCTTGTTAATAATGTTTTCGACCCGTCCAAACTTAACAATTATAATCGAAAGTATAAACAACTGAATCAATTTCGACAATGCTTGAGAAAATTATCGCGAGTTTTCTCGTGACGTCTATATGTAAGCATGTATGTGCGTGTGAATGTATGTATGTATCTAGCAAAACTCTCACATTACACCGTAGAAAGCTGAAAATGTGCATATATGGAGTTCTATTGAGTCTTATTGCGCACCTTCCCTCTTTTGGTTGCAATCCGTTATTCGAAAAAGATTCTTTTAGACGTTTTGAGGGACAAATCGATGTTATTTTCAACACAGCCTAAAGCGATGACATAATTTTGGCGACTATTTAGTGATGCATCGCCAAGCTTTTGATTTCCAAGTTTTTGTCGCCAACTTGGCAATATATAATTTGGCGAAAAAATGAAATTTCGAATGCTGTGTCAGTTTGGCGGTATTTGGCGAGATTTCCACACAATCAGCGTTCAGTTTACAGACATTTGGACAATGAATCTCTGTAAAAGGCTTTTCTGTACCGCATTGCAAAAACTTAGGGGTGTAATTTTTTTAAACGGGCTTTTGCTCACTGTAAGGCATAATGGGGTCATTTCCAAAATTTTAAAAGTATTTTTTTCTGAAAGAGCATGCTTAAAAACAAAGGATCTGACCATTTTTTAAATAATTTGTTTAAGTTTAATATTTTTAAAAAATTACTTCAATCGGTATGCTTTTATTGTTTATACTTCTGCCGATGACATCACAAATGATGAAATGCCATTCAGTGTTGCCATTCACAGAACAAAATATTTAATTAGCATCTTCACTCACGTGCATTGGCAACGATATGGTTGATAGCAAGCGTAGAGCGCAATTTTAATTCGCTTCTTGATCATCATAACGTGGAAACGCGATAGAAAATGTGCCAAAGATCATCATTTGTGACGTCATCATGACCACGCCTTTTTTGAAAAATCGGACAGTTAAAAAAATAATTAAAAAATAACAGTTGAAAAAATAAAAGTATTTTCTGGGTCCATGTTATTTATTTATTTTATTTATTATTTTTTTTTAGCAATCACGATTGCTTATTGTTCTCATTTGTCTGTTTTGAGTTCTTATGATTTTATTTTCCCACCAGCATCCTCTGCCAGCACCACGCTCGCGTCGACCGGCCTCACGATGCTGCTCCTCTTGCGAAAACCGTCTCCAAGTTGCGTCCATATCCTACACACACACGCATACACACACATACACACACTCATGCCTGCGCACAGACACAAACACACACTCCTACACACACATACACAGTCACACACACATACACATACACACACTCATGCCTGCACACAGACACAAACACATATGCCTACATACACACACGAACGCTTACACACACACGCGCGTACACACACAGCACTGCATACACAACACACACACTCATGCCTGCGCACAGACACAAACACACACTCCTACACACACACAGTCACACACACATACACATACACACACTCATGCCTGCACACAGACACAAACACATATGCCTACATACACACACACGAACGCTTACACACACACACACGCGCGTACACACACAGCACTGCATACACAACACGCACACACATGCATACATACACACACACGCACCCACACATGCGCCTACACAAACACACACACACGCGCCTACACAAACACACACACATGCGCCTACACAAACACACACACATGCGCCTACACAGACACACACACATGCGCCTACACAAACACACACGCGCATTCATACACACACACGCTCGTGCTTGCGAAAAACACAATTTGAATTCAAGATAATAAAAATTCAAATTATTTTTTTTTTTTTTTTTTTTGCTTATTCTATCAATTTCAGTGACAAAAAGTACTACTTTTGACAGAAGGAAACAAACCCATTGCATTGTAGTTTTTTTTTTCTTTGGACATGTACCGAAAGGTTTCTATGCAATTTCACGTCTCAGACGCTAACAAAAACATTCATTTTTTCTTCATATTTCAAACTATCATTATTTATTCCCTATGTTGACCGTACTTATATATGTGTAGGAAAGTGTCTAAAACAATTACTCATTTAAGGCTTATTACATCTAACATGCATACATGAGTACACGCACCCATTATTTTGAGTTATTAAAAGCATCTATTATTTAATAATAGGCGTACAAGAAAGTAGTGGAGGGTTCACACCGTTTTTTTTTTCCTTTGTAATCCCTTTCGGGTTGGGTGTCATTTGAACATTATTATTTCAATGCACTTAACTTTAAGCACATACGTATGGCCATTGTGTTTAGTTACCATTTGACTTAGAAATGTCCTAAGAAAAAGAAACTTAAATTTACTCTTTAAATTGCGTTTTTTATTTGATGTTTTTTTTTCACTTTTTCATTTTTGAGCAATCACGATTGCTTATTGTTCTCATTTTACTGTTTTGATGTCCTTTGATTTTATTTTCCCACCACCACCCTCTACAGCATCACCGTCGACCGGGTCCTCACGATGCTGCTCCTATAGCGAAAACCGTCTCCAGGTTGCATCCATGTCCTACACACACGCGCATACATACACAACTACACGCACACGCACGCCCACACAAACACACACACACACATACGCCTACACACATACACAAACACATACACACAACTATCCGCACATTCATGCCTGCACGCAGACACAAACACATATGCCTACACACACATACACATACCCCCCCCCCCACACACACACATTCATATACACAACTACCCACACACTTATGCCAGCACACAGACACAAACACACATGCCTACACACATACAAATACCCCCTATACACAAACACACATACCCCCTACACATAAACACACATACCCCCTACACACACAAACACACACGCCTACATACACACACTTGTGATTGCGAAAAACATAATTTGAATTCAAGATGTCAAAATTCAAATTAATTTTTCTTTTTTTTTTTTTTAATATCACTTTTTCTTCCGAGCGTTTTTTTTTTTTTTTTTTTTAAATAGAATGGTGCGTTTTTTTACTGCTGAGATCACTTATTTTGTGATGGTTGCTTCATGTATCATGGTATAACTTTTAGAATGTCACGATTAATTAATGTTCTTTTTCTATGATTTTGAGTATGAATAAAAAATAAAATATGCTGAAGAGATAGACTAAACATTTTGCAAAACTGCAACTTTTTGAAACACGGAATCATATCGCCTGGCTGCAATCCTTGCTTTCAAAAAATTTAACTTGTCAGAAACGAATTCAAGCTATTATTTTTTTCCCCATTCTTTTCCTGAAAAGTGTTTATAAAACCGCCAATATTGGCTGCAACCGCTTACGCGCGAAACCAAATTGCAGTAACCCTCCTCCTCTGGGCTGCTCGATTGAGAAAGGAATGCGCGGCACGCATGCGCCAATACTATTCTCCTCTCCCCCATCTTCCGGATCGAAGGATGAGTGAACGCAGGGAGCACCGAGAGCACACTCATTATCAGTCGCTCCTCTTCCAGGTCACCCTATTCTTTCGCTCCCCCTCCCACAATTCTCTTTTATTTCCCACTCAGAATGAGGAGAAAGTTTATCTCGAAGAAGGATTTTCGTCCGATTTAAAGATGCCGAACTTTTCGATGGGCACGCCAAGTTAATTTCACTTTCCATTGCTTCCGGAATTCCAGTCCAGTCCTCTCAACAGAACCTGTCTTTTAAGTTTCTAAGGTTTCACAAATTAATTGACGTTCTCAGAAGAAATAAATAAGTAATGAGCTTCTAGATGAGTTGCTTTAATAGGAATTAGAAGTTATAAGAGGGAACAAAATCGGAGAGAGATCTACGTTAATGAACTTATATTTATGCGAAAGGGCGCAGGTTCACGCGAGGGTGACCATATTTATTTGAAATATCTTATTAAATAAGATAACTTTCCATTTATTTTTAGATTTGCTTCCCCGTATATTGAGTTCTTAATGAAATTAAAAAAAAAAAGTGCGATGCCATGGAAAAATTCATCGACGTCACGTTTACGGTAGACCGGGGCACGTTTACGAAGATTTTTTTCAATGAATTTTCTAATTTTTATGTTTTAACTTAGGAAATTTTAGATGTTGTGGTTTTAGGAAACAGTTAATGGACTCAAAATTGGTATATTCAGTTGTTGCTCAGCTTGTGTTTTTAACCGTTTAAAAAAAATATATATATGTTTTTGGGTTTAAGTCGGTTGCGTAAACTTGCCCCGGACACGGGGCACGTTTACGCATATTTATTTTGTCACCTAATGTGGTTCTGCTAGTGCTTTTAACATAATGTCTTACCATCGTTGAAGTAAAGCAAATTTATTAGACTGCATAGTGTATAAAGTTGAAGTTGAAGGGGCATGAAGATAGCACTGTATGATTGTAAGCTATGAGATGTGAATTTGTAACTTAATTAAAAATTAAATGGTAATTTTCAAAACTAAATAGTCGGAAAATACTAAAAATGTTTGAGACAGTTCGGAGCGAAAAACGTGTCAAGAGCGCGTTTAAGTAAGACGCAGTAAGAACGATCGTAAAGGTGCTTCGACGTTCAACGCGTAAACTTGTCCCGTCGGCATGTTTGGATTTATTTTAACGCGCAAATAATAATAATAATAATAATAATAACATTTCAGTTCATACAAATAAAATTCTCAAAAAAGAGGATAACATTCTGCTTATTTTTATATACTTGTTTTTTCTTAACTAAGTATTATTTATTCACAATATGCTTCAAAACTTTCAACACAAAATTTATTCAACTAGGTAGAAAACAGATTATTTTTTCTGCATGCTGAACCGAAGCTCAACTAATGCTCAAAAATTTGTGAAAATATTTGGTTGGGAGTAGCATCAATCTGTTATGATTGTTGGCTCCCCAGTTATAATTCGTTTTGAAAAAAGGGCACTTCGTAAACGTGCCCCGGTCAACCCTACTCATTTCAATGCAAGGCAGCACAAAGCATCGGAGCTTCAATTTAAGCTAAATGACGAAAAGCAATGTTCTGTTATACTGTCAAAATAATGTGAAACGTCATTTTTATTTCTGTTCGAAACTCTAGGTATGTTTCTTAGATTATTCATGCAAAACTAAGCAGAATAAATTAAAATTACTTGGCTCCAATTGCATTTATTTCTGTTAAAAGTAAGACATCACATTTTATGTGAAAACGTAACTATAAAAATTACGCCAAACCTATTTGCACTATAAATCATTAAAAAGTTACCGTAAGCATCCACTGTTATTTTTGTGTAGAAAAACGTAATGAAGTAGAATTTTTCATAGTAATCTGAGCTCTCAGTTATGAGAAATGTTTTTCTAACTCACTACACTTTCTACCAGATTGGATCAATGAATTAGGGGGGGGGGGAGGATGGGGGAGAAGACACGAAAATGAATTTACAAGTTTCATCAAAACAAGGTATCCTTTGAAAATGTATCAAGCTTGCGATATTTTCCCATCATACAAAACTTTGTTTTCCCATCATCAGTTCTATCTCTTTCTCTCTCTTTCAATTATCTTAGGTTCCAAATAATTTTAAACACTCTTTTTAAGAAGTAAAATAACTGTCTGAAAGCAAAAACAAGAATCTCTCTCTCTCTAGAGTTACTATAAAAACGTTTCAAATTTTTTCCCGTAAACTGTTAACGTTTTGTTTCAGTTGATATCAACCAGTAATGCGGTTTTTTGTTTGTTAAATTTCAATGAGAATATAGATTCCTTACGTTTTTATAATGTAACGAATTTAAAAACTGTTATAATGAGGAAAAACCACCGGATATGGAACACCTTTTCAACTTACACGATTAAGAAATGAGTAAAACTATTGGGCATAAAACGCAATTCAGGATTCTTGAGTTGGATTATTTGAGTTCAATAGCCTAAACCAATAATTTTAGCAAATAACAACCAAATGTCATTTTTCATTTTCCAAAATCTGGAAATGATGTTCTTACACAACATAGCTCCTCTTCAGGGGTGCCACAAAAATAGCACAAGAAAAGAACTGTTTTCATTTCATAAATCAATTGCACTTCAAACTAGTGATATTATTATCATTCTTATTACAATTATTAATTTTTTTTACCATTAGGGATTGCCAACGGGGTCTGTAACAACATATTTGAGGTATGTCTGAGACAAAACCCACTGGCCCACTCCCTTTAGCTGATTATTTGAAAACGGTCATACGCAATGAACACATACAACTTCATTTTTTCGTTTTTCCTTTACTGTAAAAAAAAAAAAAAAAAAAAAAAAAAAAAAAAAAAAAAAAAAACGTGTTTCTTCCCATATTGCTTATCTTGCTCGATATTGCTCCCTACCCAACACTGCTCGCTTAACCAGCCTGAGTTTCATTCTTAATCACGTGCATAATTACGCTTGAATTGGAATAAATACAGAAAAGCACATACTAGACCTTAATCTTTATACATAAATGGCTATTTCTGTGTGTATGTATGTCCGGTGTAATCTTCAAAACTACTGGACCGATTTTAACCTTTTTTTCGTTATAGATAGCTACATTATCAGGGAGAAACTTAGGCTACAATTTATTCCTAAAAAACTTAGTTTAAAAACGTTATGATGGAAAACAGTAAATGTTGTGTAATTTCCCCATTAAATGATTAAATATATAACCCATTGTTACAAAAATTCGTTGCCTTACAACAGCAATATTAAAAGTAATCATAATGAAGATTTTGAATCAAGGCTTCTCCGGAGCAAACATAAGTTTAAAGTCATTTAAACATTTGGAAACTCTACTTTTTGCACACTTATTGAAACACAGTAGAGAGCTTTTTTTCTTCTTCTATTTATTTTCTTTTCTTTTTTTTGAAGTGATAACTTCTTATGGGAGGGTAAATCGATTTGTCACATAACGCACGTAACGTGGTAAATTTAATTATAATATACAATGCTAGGAACTCAGGGTAGGCGTAGCCACGGTAGCTCGACCTGAAGACGCGGACATCGCGAACCGCATCGCGATCGAGTGGGCGTCGGTTCGAGTCAGCCGTGAGGCAAATCTCGAGGGTACTTTTCGGAGAAAATCCTAAAGTTGCTAAAAATGATTTGTAAAAAAAAAAACGATGTATATATATACATTTCATTTTTCTTATAAATGAATCAATAATCCTTATATATCATTTCTGAAGCCTGTTTTTGCTCCTATGCGAGATCTTCCTTATTTCTTGATCGATATTTTGATTTACTCCTCATTTTAAAGCTTACCGTGCAGGCTAATGACGAAAAATACACCCACGTTCTTTTTTTTTTTTTTTTTGTTAAACAAAACTTGTTTTAAAGCACCGACTGAGGATTTCGGTTAATTTTATAAGTTAACCTGCGCTGAGACTGACAGAGCTGACTGGCTCGATCGGCAGAGCGTTCGACTGGTAACCAGAAGTACAAGTATTCGGTCCCAACCCGGGCAATCTGCATCGAAAAAACAGACTAATCACGCATTACACGAACACTTGAAATACAATAAATAACACAAGTCAGGCAATAAAATAAACGAGTTTGGAATGCTCCTTGCTGTTACGAAAACTTGATGCTACCTGTAGATTAATTGTTTCTTCATTCTACGGATTTTTTTTCTCTTCTGTTTTTGAAACTTAGGGCTCCGATTAGAAAACTAAAGCATAATATAAGCAAAAATATAAGTATCAGGTTTAAGATTTCAGACTACAATAGAATAATTTTTTCTCAGAAAAAAAATCGTATGCTGAAATGTAAATTCTTCTGATGATAGTTTTTGACCCTTTGAACAAGTAAAATAATTACTACCCCAGATTGAAATTACGCTTTTCATTTAGTTAACTTAAGAATATTTATTAGAATACGAAGCAAAACATTAAAATTACAAACAACTCGATGGGTAAAATATTATTTTTGAAGTGATACTCGCGCAACTCTCGTCTGGCATTCCTTTCGTTCGCGCATGCGACAGAAGCGTGCATGCTCGGGGAAATTCTGTTTCTTTACTCTTTGGGTCTGAAACTAACAGAATATGGATCGTTGCTATCTAACGCAATCTCCTACCGAAAGGTGAGTTTAACAATACAATATAATACCAATAACATTGTAAACAATAAAAATTCAAAATAGCATTTAATCTTTAAATTTATTTTCAAAACAAAAACATTTTTGCGATTAGTTATACTAAAATTATCTCGCTTCATTTAGGGTTTTGAACTGTGATAAGGTGTACATTAATTTAAACGAACTTCATCCCCGCAGACTCCGCAACGCGGGGCTTGGACGCGACCGAGAAAACAAAAAATAATAAAGAAACATTTAATTTGTGCATCACAGAATAAAATCTGAACTGACTTTTACTTTAAAACAATCACTCGTTAAAAAGTTAGTTACATGGGGGGGGGGGGTCCAATAAAGTGTGCGGTTAGGGTCCCTGGTGATTTTTGAAGGGGGGGGCGCAAAATATAGATCTTAGCCTGGTCGTAATAATGCGCCAATTTTATCGTTTCAGATTTAAGCTTAATCTTGCGGTTTGTTTATGGCGATAACATTTATTTACAATTAACATTTTAAAATAATATTAAATCTTTAAATTTATTTTCAAAACAAAAACATTTTTGCGATTAGTTATACGAAAAATATCTTGCTTCATTTAGGGTTTTGAACTGTGAAAAGGTGTACATAATTAGAACAAACTACCGTATTACCCCGCATTTGCCGGCATGCCGCAAAATATGAGGGTGACCAGATTTTCAACAACCCTTTCCTGATCCTTTCCGGCATGCCGGAAAAAAAGAAGATTAAAAAAATCATAATAATTTAATACTGTAACAAATATATATTCAACTTTTTAAAAAAAAATAATATAAGTTTTATATTTGTGTGCAAAGCACATGAGTATAATTCGTACCTACACTTTTTATCCAAATTATTGTCAATAGGTAATTCATTGTAACATATACTACCTAAATACATTGTATTATGAATATTTGTGAATAGGAAATATTAAAACAAAATTCCTGAAAAAGTGGCATCTAAGTAAAATACACGGAGGCATAAAAATTTAAAAAGTGATTTCAGGTTTCTCATTTTGAGCTCAGCTGCAGATTCCATTTTTGTGCTTAGCCCGGCAGTACATATCAGTTTATTAGTATTCATACAGTTTAATTTTGTACAAATATTTATTAACTATATTAAGATAACGCATCATCAAACTACCACGAATTTTTTTCATCTCTATGACCTCAAATTTATTGGTTCGTTTTTGAAAAGAAGATTACTTTGGGAATTTATTATTATTTTTCCTTGTAGAGTTCGCTTTGCGGTTGAAACAGAAAGGAAAATTTACTTTTGTGTGGTTTCAAAATAAACCTTGAATTCCCGGAAAATTCGCATTTCCCGGCACACTGGACAACCTCGCTTTTTTTCGGCATGTCGGCTAATGCGGAGTAATACAGTACATCCCGCGCAGACACCGCAACGCGAGGGTAGAGGACGGCGGAGAAGACAAAAATAATAAATAAACATTCAGTTTGTTCATCACAAAGTAAAATCAAAAATGTTTCGTAAGTCTGAGTGTTTTTTCTGATAAACGAAATATTTAGAAACGACGCGTCATTTAATCTATTGTTTTTGTGCCGACATCAAAACTAATGCTTTAAACGTAGTCTGAATGGTGATCAAAGAATAAAATTATTTTTCATTTAGAGCAATTTTGAAGTCATCTCAATGAAGCAAAGCCACAAATTATTTTCAATCATTATAAAATTCCTTTAATTTTAAGTGGAGATTTTAATGTTAATTTTGCTTCTGTGATCGAGCTAAAAATTTAGTATCGTTTCTACAATCCAAATTACAACTACAAATGATTAATGAGCCAGATGAAGCCACTACAAGTCACGGAACTGTACTTGATGCAGTCTTTTGCAAGATTTTTAGATAACATACAATGCAAAAATTTCGTTGCTTTAAATAGCTACCATAAGCCAATTGTTACTTTCATAGGATCAAATAATGATAATAATTTAATCCTATGAAAGTTACCACTTCTGCCAAGCGTCCCGTGACGCACATTGTTTTTTCTTTTTGTGTGTGTGTACTATTTAATTAAATAAGGCGGACGGTTTTTTTAGTGATCTTTGTTTTCGTTAGTTCATATTTTGGAAATTCAGTATGCTTTAATTCGAGCTTTCGTTTCTAAATGAATACTCGTTCGTTCTTTATATTATTGCTATTTTACTTTTGTGGGTAAGTAAGAAGCTCGATTTTTAATCAAGTCAAAGCGGTGTGTTTTGAGTTCTTTCAGTTAAAACAGAAAACGAAAGAAAGTAGCGATTGTTTCTCACAATTATTACGAACCCAGGCAACGCCTGGTATTTTTGCTAGTACTGAATAAATAAAAACTTATAAAGTTATATGAAAGGTTCAACATGGTTATTGTAATCAGAATCTGAATATATGTAGGCGGACCCAGAAGGGCTCGATGAAGATATCGGGAGACCCTAGGCCAAACACTTTTTCAGGGGGGTCCCTTTAGTCAAACCTAGTAGTCTTAACCATTGGCTCAAACATTTTTAGCTATTTGGGGGCTCCTGAAAATTAGGGGACCTAGACCATGGCATAGTTGGCCTCCTGACTATAACACTAAAACCTCCACAACTGCAGTTCACACATCACTGTTTCCCTCTCAACACAAATGATCAACATTAGACAACTAGATAAATATTTTTAAACTCCGGTACATTCGGATTTCTTGTTATCCGTAAATATGAGGCCGGAGAGTCGAGAGTTTACTGTATTATGAATTGTAACTTTTTTTATTCCTTTACTGCTGTGCTTATTCATTTTGTTTCTTTGCTCTAAATTCGAATAAAATTATTCATCACTATGTTGGTTGTTCTAATAAATTGCACGAGATTTTTTATTGTAGCAACTAATTTGTTATGTTTGGCCCTTTGGGAATAAAGAGCCAGGAATAAAGCCTCAAGAATGACGTATAAAATACATAAAGTTGGGATGGAGTCAGTCCTCAACGAAAATCTCGCTCTGGGAGGTATCCACTAACTACATAAGTTCAAAACCCCTGATCTAACATGATGGGAGTTTTGAAATTAAGTTCAGAATTTCGAAAGTGATTTCCGTGTTCTCATTCCCAAATGAGTTTATACGATGACTGCAAACCAATTTCAATGTGCTTCAGAACCAATTTTATCTGAAACGTATTGATAGACAATTGCAACAGCGGACATTTTATAATACTAAATAATACTTAAGGACGGTAAGAGAGTCTCTCTCCCCTTCCAAAGGCTACAAAATTTCAGAAGTTATAATTGAATTTTAAAAGCTTCGTCCCGAAAATTCAAGTCTCCTGCGCGTTCTATTTTGTGAATAATTAGTGTGTCGAATCAATTTACTTTCATCCTTTGAAATCCAGCTTTTAATAGAACTTGAAAAGAGGATTCATTGATTTAAACTAAGTGCTCGCAAATTCAGAAGTATTTCACCAGACTGTCGTCTTTTGTTTTACTGTATGGGACACCAAGTTCGGTACACTAAAATCCGGAATACCTGAAATCTGGAACTTTTTTCGTTGAATTTTAAGAAAAAACTTTTTTCTGAGCTTTCAATTTTTTTTTTAATTTAAATGTTTGAAATTAATAGCAATCATTTCTTACTTGTTGAAAACATAGTATTTATAACTTACTTTTACGTTTCTTAAAAGCCACGTCTCTGCGTAATATTAGCATTTTGCTGTAATTGGATAGCTGCTTAACATCTGCTTTCGCTTTTGCAATATTTCTATTTATTGTATCATTAGTATATAAAACAAAGCATATTGAGTAAAAATACAAATTTATTTTTCAGCATAAATATAATTTATTTATAGTAACCAAAGACAATCGTACATCGCATAATAATAATAATAATAATAAAATACTCGCCGACCGCACACCAATGTCAATAATCTCAGACTTTTTTCGTTTTTTTTTCTTTTTTAACATCACAAAGTATGCTTTCATTGACATATACTAATTAAAAAAAAGGAAAAATTTGGCACTAGTGTTAGCAAAATTCAGATAAATGTGCTAAATGTTATATTATACGATAATTTTTACTTTTTTTGTGTGAGTCAAGATCTAAAATCCGGAAAATTCCGAAATCTGGAAAAGCCGTTGTCCCGAACGTTCAGGATTTAGGGTCCTAATACAGCATTTAGTTTAAACTAATGAGTGGGAATGTCTTACAGCCTAGAAGAGTTTGACTTTTTTATTCAATCGTTTTGTAATTTTAACATTTATTGCTTTATATGTACCACGTATATGTATGTCATGCTAGTTTCATTTGTACTCTTATAATTAAATGATACAAAAGTCATTGGAAATTTTCTTGATATAATTTGCTAAATTTCTTAGAGTGCACAAAAAATATAATGTTAGAGTTACTTACTCCTCATCTTACCACTTTCGTTGCAGAAAATCATCTAACCAGTTAATATGATTAAGCAGTATATATTTTCTTACATAATCGAATAACTGTATTAGTCTGGCAGAGACATGTCTAATACTGTAGCATAGGCATTACTTAGCGCAGATTTGTAGCTAAGAATATTTCAGAATCATCCTGATTTCTGCACAATGGTAGCAGGAATTGTAGTCCACATAGGAATGTTTGGATTTATTACTCAGAGCGCACTAGCTAGCTGGAACTCAATGAACGTTTATATTACATTTATAATTTTTGTAAATATATTTGAATATGTAAAAATAAAAGTTACTATGAACAAAATGCTATTTTTATGTAAGAAACTGTGCCGAATGAGGAAAGGTGTGACAGGTTTAGTATCAATTTATCCTCTTACTTGAAGCACAGCTACAAGCGTTTAAGGATTTCAATGTCATACAGACGGAGAACAAATGATGGAATTGATTTCAAACAATCATATTTTCCAAACTACTGGAAAATATTTTCAACTAGAAAATCGCCCGTCACGGTATGACGGGTGAAAATTGTTACTACCTTTGAACGAAGCAATTGCCTGTTTGGTGATATTTTTGATGGGTAAAATTTTAACCCTAACACCAGTGAATGAACCCTAAACTCCAATATATAGCGTTAATTGTTTTGGTTTCTCGTTTTCCTGAAATGAAAGTCTAACCAGTAAAACAGTTAAATTACCGGATCGAGTTCAGCCTTGTCACATTAAAACCTTTCCCTGCATGGTAAATATTACCAAAACATATTATCAAATAATCATGCCATGGCGCGAGTTCCATTGTTGAAACACGCGGGTTACTCGATCATCGACTATTATTTATGTGAGGATAAGTGATACTTTCATTTGGAGAGGAATGTACTAATTTTTATATAGTTTTTATGCGTTTTGTTCAAATGTTCAATGTCTGAGGCTTTTTTTATACGACAAAAGTAAAATTTCTAATTCAGCTGGTTTCACACGCCATGTAATTTCTTTTTATGAGTACGTCAAAGAATGCTTTTCAAGTTCCTACGCTAAAAATGCAACAAAAACTTCAAGAACACATCTGTGCTCCCTCAGGATTTTGGAGCAACCATTGACAATGTGATGCTCAAAAATGTGTGGAACGAACCGGCTTACAGATTGGATGAAGTCGTGGAAAAAAAAGCTCCAACGTTGAGCATTTGTAAATTGGTCATTCCACACAATGTGCCCACCGATAGTCACTCCGCAACAAAGGCAAGAAGGGGGCGCAATCCCCGAAGCACTCCTCCGAAGACGGTGCACACCTAAATACCGTAGGCGGCGATGTCAAGCCAGGTGCCGATTTCGACTAATCTAGCCATCCTGGCGGCAAGAAAACCTGTTCGGGAAGCGGCTCGTGAGACAATTGAGCGTCTATCGTATTTTGAACCTCCTAATGAAAAGGTTGAATTTGTAGATTTTTCCACACTTATTGAAGATGATCATGACCAGAGAATTGAATTTTGTTAGTGGTTCTATTCCAAATTTGCAAAGGACGATCAATTCTCATGCACCCCCTACGGTTTTTGTATTTGACCCCGATGTCCCCCCCCCCCCGTGAGGCAAGTCAAGCCTAATACCTACCCTCAAATCTTTCTACTGTCAATGAGTTAAGAGCAATCAATGAGAGGGAATGTGCTCAAGCCTGGCCCCACTAAATTTCACTTACGCTTGTAGGCCGTGACAATCGCTAAAACTCATGGCAGCAAAGAGGGCGCTACAGGGAATCCCTGCTTTGCATTACGCTGCCATTGATTGGTGGATGCAGAGGATGGGTTCAGTGCCTCTTGCGGTCAAAATGGGCAACATATAAAGTTTCGAGAATTTCAAGAACTGATCGTAGTTGAATCGTTTAACACAGAAAAGTCATAAATTGTCACGGCCCGTAAAGCGTCAGCGCCATCTAGGGGCTCATCCATGGCTCAAGTAACAAGGGAATATGTGAACTGATTTGAAACGTTTTGGGTTTTTTTGCTTTGTGTTGTCAACTGTACCTGAAACCTGAACCACAATGAGTAGCAACATGAACCCTTTCGTTAAATGGCTGGTTTCTACATTGGTTGACTTCATTTTTATATTTGAAACTTTTTTTATCATAATAATTGTTTATGTTATAGTCATTCAAAGAGGGGATAAATTTTACGGAACAAGTTGTTGATGCTTAAAATACAACGTTAGGGAAATATTAGTGCAATGTTAATGCAATGGGTCAGCTTGTTTTTGTTCGTTTTTTTTCTTCTTAATTTAACCTGATATATTAAATCAACAAATCGATGTAAAATTTACCATTAAAACTCTTAAGATTTTTTCTAAACTCCACGCGGTAAACCATGCATGCAGGGAAAAAAAACCTCACTGATTATTTAGATTCAGTTCAATTAAATTAATTTATTTAAATGCAAAAATTAAACTGTTACATTGTTCATCGTCACTGCCACTGTATATTGAAACTTTATGTACATTTTATTTCAAATTTTGCTGATTAAAGCACAAGCTTAACCGACTTTGTCACATACTATTATTTGACGCAACCAGAGACATTTTTTAAAATCACATTGCGGTTTGAATGCATTTTTTCATGCTTTCACTGTAAAATAGCAGGCCCAACAAATGGATTATTTTTAAAATTTATGCCACGACCTCAATACAAGAAAATTTTATTAAATTCATAATGATGCAGTGAGAAGCAAAGTGATGTAAGTGGCAAAATTAAAAATTTGGAGATAACCAGTACTCGTGGTAGGTGAACCTACCACGAGTAGGAAGCAAGAGACTTCCTTTATAATTTCAGGAGGATTACTGAATTTCAGCGGAAAACATTCCTGGCTTTTCCAAGATATGTTACTGGCAGAAATTAGGCACATCAGCTGACCATTATTTTCCAGGAACGTTTCTGAATCGTTTTCACAGTGAAACATCTATCTTGTACTCAAGCAGTTTTCAGCATTAATTCTGTAATTGCACAAACAATAACGGAACTCAAAAGGGGAGAAAAATATTACACACAAGTTCGAATCTTTTTATATGAATATGCAAATTACTGTATTCGGAGAAAAAAATAATAAAATAACGTTTTAATTTCTTTTTCTTTTCTTTTTTTTTTTTTTCTCTCCACTGTTTACTTTTTTTCTGTGGGAATCAACGCTTTTCAACAAAATTCAAAAATGTAGTAAAATTATTCCTCTAAGGATAGCATTTATTTCTATATATAAAAGAAAATATTTATTGCTATACATATGAGGTAGTAAGAAGCAAAGGGATGCAAGTGGCAAAATTAAAAATTTGGAGATAACCAGTACAAATGATAGGTGAACCCCTTCTCTGTCTTGGGGCAAGAGATAGTACTAGTAGCCCTGGTAGGTGCAGCTGCACAGCATGATTTAGAAGAAAATTTCAATGAAAGTCTACCTAGGACGTTATCTTTATAGTCGCTTTACTCAAAACTTGAAAATCTCCACTTGCATCCCTTTGCTTCTCACTGCCTCATATGTTGAACAATTCCTAAAGTTATATTATCAATGTTTCGCTCTGTAATTCATGCACTTAAAATAGTCTGTATTTGTTTTCCCGTCGGAAACGTAATTAACTTTTTATTTGACTTAGTTGAATTGCAAATGATTTTGCCTCTCCTAAGGAATACATTTGTTAGTTTAATTGGAAAAATTTAGAAAAATAATTTCAAAGAAAGCCTACCTATGATGTTATCTTTAAACGCGTTTCACTCAAAACTCGAAAGTGTCCACTTACATTCCTTTGCTTCTCACTGCCTCAATAACATCAACTGTTTTCCTCGTGTGTATATCCATTTACCTGTGGAGGAACCTTTTCTTTTAATGCAACCAATGAGACATGCGATAAAAGCCAGCAAAAATATGTTCTGCTTCGAACTAATTCTTTTCTCATAAAAAGATGATCCCATAAAGAAGGGTATTGCACGTAGAATTATGTTATTTGTTCTTTGTTTCTCTGCCAGTACCACGAGTAGGAAAATATAACTAGTTTGTTTTCCTATTCCTCCTTATTTCCCTGTCATAACCTTGTTATTCTGTTTCCCCACCATATTTTATTTTCCCGAAGAACATTTTCTTGCTAAATTGTTATGCATTCTTGGATATATAACCATATTTTGATTCTTTTCCCCTTTTCTCTTTCTTTTTTACTTCCTTTTACAAAAAAGGAAGTATTGTATTCTCGAAAAAAAAAAATTCACTCAAAAATCGACCTTAATTTCCATTTTACCCACCCCCGAATGAATGTTGAGTTTTTTCTCAACCCGATCACACGTGCATATATACCTAAGAACGTATAGACGCCTGAAATATCCATTTTGACGATTCCCGAGTTAATTATAACGAGTTCTCTCGTGACGTCTGTATGTATGTACGTATGTGCGTATGTATGTCGTATAACCCAAGAACGGAATGTCCTAGAAAGTTGAAATTTGGTACGTAGACTCCTAGTGGAGTCTAGTTGTGCGCCTCCCCTTTTGGTTGCATTCGGGTGTTTCTAAAGGGGTCTTTTGCCCCTTTTTGGGGGGAAGTCATTGTTAATTTCGATATAAACTCAAGTGGTGTTATAATTTGGAGGACACTTGGAGATATATCGCCAATCTTTTGGTGGCCAAGTTTTGTCGCCAACTTGGCGATAAATTTGGCAATTTTTTTTTTAATCTGTTTAATTTGGCCCCTGTTGGTGATATTTAGAAAGTTAACTACTGAATCACATTAAAATTGTCAATAATGGGGAAATAACATTAAATTGGAGTAAAAGGAAGTCATGTGATGCACACATCAGCTGTTTTTTTTTTCTTTTTTTTTTACTTTTCAGAATATGTTATGTTTGATAGGAATTTTATGCTTTGACTGTGATTAAATTTTTGAAATATCGGCCCGACTAACGAAGCAGTGTGGCTGTTTCAGATCTGGAATATTTGGCTCTTTTCATCTGATTCAAGAATGCCACACTATCATACGGAATGCACCAGGGGTATGAAATGATTGTCCATAGCTTCTATGATTTCCGACTTTGTTACCTAGTTTACAGGCTGATTCCTGCTCGGTAATTCAGCAAAGATTTTTTAAAATAAAGATTCACAATGTTATGATCTTTAAATCTAGAGTAACAAACAACAACAACTGCAACGACAACAGCAGCCACTACTACAACCATTGAGAAAGAATAAAAGAAGTAGAGAGTGAAGTTTTCAAATCTTGAAGCAAGGATCTCAGATCACGTGATGTACTTTAAAGCAAAGGTGCCCATATGGGGGGGGGGGCAAGGGGGGCTCAAATCCCCATTTAGAAATGAGAATTTCCTTGCTTTTAGTGCTTTTTTTTCTTTGCAAAAATGTATAAAAATTTCTTTCCTAGCCATTAACGAATAAGTTATTAAAATGGTTAAATTTTAATTTCTGTAATCCGTACTGAAATCGGTTTTCATGGAGAAAATATTCTGCTAAACCATAGGAAAAATTTTTGAGCCCCCCCCCCCCCCCGCCCCTTTAAATTTTGCATACGGGTGCCCATGCTTTCAAGTTTAAAAAAAAATTGGAGAAATCATGTTTTTTTCAGTCGTTTCAAGTAAAAGGTGCCTCTTATTCGTCGTAGTTGAACCACGTAACATGCGATCCTTGCCTCAGCGTTTCCTAATCCAATGATTGAAGTTGCTTTCTCTAGTTACTAGGGATTGTTTCCTTCAGTCAAAAGTACTACTTTTAGTCACTGAAGTCGATCGAATAAGCAAAAAAACTAACATGGAGCGAGAAAAAACTTTCATTTTCCCAACGCTTAATTTTTAATTAATTTTTTTAAATGTCCGATTTTTAAAATATGGCGTGGTCTTTATGACGTCACAAAGGATGTACTTCGGCGCATCTGGTACCGTGTTTTCACGTAATGATAATCAAGAAGCGAATTAAAGTTTGCGCTCTACGCTCGTTATCAACCATATCGTTGCCAACACATGTGAGTAAAGAAGCGCATTAAATATTTTGCTCTGTGAATGGCAACAGGGAATGACATTTCATCATTTGTGATGTCATCTGCAGAAGCGTAAACAATGAAAGCGCGCCGATTAAAATAATTTTTTAAAAATATTAAACTTCGTCAAAATCAAATTTTTTAGAAGTTCAATCAATATTAAACTTCGTCAAATTGGATCTGACCAAAAAATGGTCAGATCCAATGTTTTTAAGTATGCTCTTTCATAAAAAATACTTTTAAAATTTGGGAAACGATCCCATTCCTACTCTAAGAGTACAACAACAACAACGAAAACAACCACTACTACAACTACTAGAATAACAATAATTATAACTATGATAAAAAGTTCCTATTGACTGAGTGCACGTTTCTTCGTGAACGACCCTCTGGCCTTATTCAAAGGTTCTTTACAAAGCTGTTTTTCCTCCCTAGCGTTAAAAACTCTCAGTTCTTTTTAAACGCAGACAAGCGAGGCGATTATCCACTAGCGTTGATTCTGACATTTTCAAATTTCTTCTTATCAAATTTTAAAACTTTAAAGTAAAAAAAGTAAGAGTATTACGTGCAAAAGTTAGTACAGTTTATATTCCTTCAAGAAGCATTTTAAAATTATATGTCTCATAATCTAAACACCTCTTACAATTAAAAAAATAAATAAACAAAATACTAGTTTTAAAAATGTTTATCAGATAGTTTCTGTGCAGGAAACGTTTCGATCGTGATGTTAAAACAATCAATCTTCTCAAAAATTACAAAGGCTATCTAGGCCCCCTCCCTCCCCCCACACTTCTTTAAAAATAAATATTTAATTAGGTTTCTTTTTTTTTTTTTTTTTTTTCGTTCCCTGTATTTTGGATATTTCTGATTCACTAAAGTGGGTCGGTAATTGTCACAAAATCGTATAATGACAGGGGGAAATTGAAAACGTCGTTTTGTAGTGCAGCTCTGGTTAGTTGAGCTGTGACCTTGACTATGTTTACCTGTTTTAGGGGAGTTTAGTGAAAAACAGACGCGTTATTGGCTCGGATTTTAGTTGGAATATTTTTTGAAACATTACTAAGAAAGTTTCTCAACTCAATTTAGCGCCAATTACCCCTCCTTATTTACCGAAACAGAGATAAACATTGTCAGAATCGGAGCTTAACTTTTCAGAGCCACACATTACTCAACAAGAATAATGAGCCTGAAATTTTGTTTGTCAGTCTGTGTACGTTTCCAAAAAAAAAAAAAAAAAAAAAATCAAAACTGTTAAAGTTTACAATCACGGGTACAGTAAACTCCCGATTATCCGCGGAATAGGTTGGCACCACTGTAGCCGCGGATAAGCAAAAATCGCGGATAATCCGAATAATAGGTTAAAAAAACTGTACTACTGTATAAAATAGCTTAAAAATAGGACTAACACACATACATAACGAATAAATACCTTTGTGCTGAAAATTAAATGAATCAATTAACCAACGTTTTGAAGCACAAAAAATTTGCAATTTTTTTGTTTCAAAATGTTGGTTTATTGATTCATTTAACTCACGCATACATTTAAATTATAGCTAAAAGCATTGCTACATTGCATCTACTAATATTGAATGTAAAAAATACATGTAAAAGGTAACAAGCAACAATAAAATCAAAAATTTTAAAAAACCCGACTGAGTCGCAACTGTAGCATCAAGAGGGAAAATTGAAAACCCTTTTAAAAGCCTTATATTATTTAAAATCAATGTCAAGTATTTTATTTGCTATTAAATAGAAACTGGCAATAGATAAAAATTTTAAATCATTGCGTTTTATTATCCTTGTTGGCCAACAATGAATTCGGTTATCAATCGCGTGAATAAAAGTTTAGCCATTATTAAAATCTGCTTTAAAAAACGTTATAAATCCAATTCTATGAAACATCGAAGTTCCAAACACATTCTATCAGACGCGGAAAAAAACTCTTTATTTTGGTAATAAATTTTAAAATTTTCAACTATGTTTTCACTGCAAAAATCGTGATAAACCTTTTAGGGGGTTTTAATTAATTTCTTTGTTAATTAATGTCATCCAAAGATGCAACCTAGCTAAGAACACTCTCGATCAACTCTCCTTTTGAACTAATTGTTTTTTCTCAAAATCGGTCCATCCGTTTAGGCACTGGAGTGCCGCAGACAGACAAACAGATATACAGACATGTCAAATTTATAACCCTCTTCCTTTGTGTGTCGGGGGTTAAAAATGAACAATAATACAATCATAAGTTGAAAAACATTTAATGAACGTTTATAAAAAAAAATATATGAAAATACCCATGGATAATCCGACCGCCGATAATCGAGAGTTTACTGTATATGCGTATTAAATATATTTTGGAGAAGTTTCTGAGCATGTTGCTACCGATTTCATAAGTAAACTGGTATTGTTACAAGCTAGTAAGTAAAATTTTATCTTTTTAGCTGTTATTCAAAGTCAAAAAGAGCCGTTTTTCACTAAGACACATTTTAAAACTCTGCAATTTCAACCTGAAACGCACAAAAACACTTTACCTTAACCTTAGTTCCTCTTAAAAGACTAACCTTTATAAGGCATTTGATTGAGTTATTTTAGATTTCAACAACATTGAGGAGAAATCTCCCGCATCGTTACCGACAAGAATCATTCGAAAACAACTTGTTTCGCCATTTTCCTTTGTCACAAGGGCTCTCAAGCTCTCGAAGCGCTTACATAAAAGATTCGATTCGATTGCCTACGAATCATTTTAATTGAATTTGATCCCTTTGTTTCCAATTGTTTATTCTTTCAGTATTCTTGGAGCAGAAAATGGTTATTTCAGTTGATTTCATTTCAGTTTGAGTATCGGTATGTTATTTCTGTTTACCGTACATCACAAGTGTCGGATGTTCAAATATTTTGTTAAGTATGAATGTAATAAATATTTTACAAATCTTAAATTTAATATGTATTAATTAATATAGTATTATTTGGATGTTTTTATTCTATTTGCGTCTTTCATGAATGCTACTTTAATAGTGCTTTGTTCCTGCAAGAATATATTTTTCTTTACTAATAATAAAGCTGAAAGTCTCTCTGTCTGAATCTCTGTGACGCGCACAGCACCTAGACCGTGCGGTCCATTTTCATGAAATTTGGTACAAAATTAGTTTGCAGCATGGGGGTGTGCACCTCGAAGCGATTTTTCGAAAATTCGATTTTGTTCTTTCTCTATTCCAATTTTAAGGACATTTTCCAATTAAGCAAAATTTTCATAAGATGGACGAGTAAGTTACCAAGTTATCATAACGTGGAACCGTAACATGGGCAAGCCAATTGGTGAGAAATTCACACCACATTATTTGTCAATATACAGACGAAACAAAATATCTTTTAATTTTCTACTACGGGCAAAGCCGTGCAGGTACCACTAGTTTTTTAATAATCTAAAAGCTGCACAAAAAGGCAGTCCCAATTTTTTTTTTTTTTTTTTTTTTTTTTTTCAAGATTTTCGTTCCCTCTTCCCTCTCCTGCAATAGCATCACACGCCACCATTTCGCCCGCTTCCAACAAGGATAAATTTCACACTATATTACATACATGCTGCTCTGAAACAAGGTCATATAAGAGCGCTGTTGGAAAAGTGTCCAATATTTTTTGCATGAAAACTTAATGAATATGAACCAAGCGCGTTTGCATGAGCCAATTGTGAACCTTTCTACGTATGCATGAGTTTTTCAAGTCTGTTAATAGCTGCAGTCGCTGGCAAACAGAGTTTGACTGACGTAAGGGCCGTGGTAGCCCGATCGGTAGAGTGTCGGATTCGGGGCCGGAGGGTCCTGAGCTCGAACCTCGATGGTCGAAGACCCACCGTCGTCATTAAAGGGGACTGGGCGACGTTAAATATGCTCGTGGTCTCAATGTCCTCCAAGTGAAACGATACCTCTGGGGGTGCTAGTACCAGGTAGCTATTAGCTCTTGGACTACTTCTAAATTCTCATTAACTGTTCGATCCAGTGATGGTGCTGCCATCTATCGGTATATAAAATAATGGAGGCAAGGCACTTAGTATGCAGTCCTCGACATAAATACAGTTGTAGTCAGTTGTGACTCTGAATAGGAATAGGACTGACGTAAAGTGTAGTGCCTTCGTCGACTTTTTTTAAACTTCAAGAAGGATGCCTTTCCGTGATCGAAGACTGTCCATTGTTCTGCGACTGATAGCTACCGCGCGAAATTGCTGTAAAATTCAAGGAAAAATCTACTGTAAAAACGTATTGTTCCATAAATGGCAGTGTTCAGAAGTGTTTTAAAAAGGGAGAGCTGTGTCGGTGCTTGTAAAAAAAACAACAACACTGAAATAATTTCCTAAAAGTGTTTAAAAAGTGTGTGGAATTAAAGAAGGGTATCTCAAAAGTGTTCTGAAGATTGTTCAAAAACGTGTGCGTGAAAGTGTTGTCTAAAAATTGCAATGTAAACACGTGTGTGCAACTAACTTGATTTCTGTAATTAGTATTCCTTATTGTCGTGCAGACAGAGAGAGAAAGAAAGAAATTAAGCAAAATAGTGCTTTATCTTCCTACCAAAAGCTACCTTTTTGATTGATAGATCATGTTTTCCTTTCAATAATAATAGTATCCTAATTTTGTTTCCGTCATGGAAAAAGGCAATACATTTTGATTTATTTATTTATTTATTTGAATTCCTTTTGTTTTGAAATGCTGAAAATGAAGCGAAAAAAACTTTAATAGTAAGGTAAATAAATACCCTCTTTATTTGTGTTCAGCAAGTGGAAACTTGAAAAAAGTTGTGTATCACGGTCACGGTCTTATGTTTAATTAAAAAGGTAAAATCTTCTAAAGCTAGTATTCTTTTCTTTTATGGATATTAAAAGGAGGTTTAACTCTTTTTTTGGGGGGGGGGGGGGAGAACATAAACGCTGAATACTTATTATATTTTATTTTTTTTTAGTTGGCTGGAATTGCATTTTTCTTGATTTTTCTTTTTATGTCTTTGCAATAACGTGCAGGATCAAGTACGCAGTTTTTCATTTTGGGGGGAGTGGGGGGAGGCATGGGATTAATATCATTTTATGTAAATTTCAAAGACGTAGTATAGTTTTCCTTTTCCAAAACTGATATGGGTACTTTTTAGGGAGAAAAAATACGATCCCAATTTTCTAATTTTTATTTTGCTGGTAGTTCGGCTTTTTTTTTTTTTTCAGTAATAAATATAACTGAAAAAGAAAATTCATTTGTTCTTTTAAAAGTTGTGGTTTTCTTTGCTTCATTTTCTGATAAGTAACTTATTTCAACACGGATTGGGAAAAAAGAAGCATTCTCGTGAAGAAAAAAAAAAAGTCTAAATTTATTTATATTGTAAATGTAATGAGGAGAATGCCGTTTTATTAACCTTTTCATATTTATATTATTTTCAAATGTTTTTTCCTACATTTGTAGTGATACATAGCAAAATTAGTTATACATTATTCATTTAAGGGGCTACATGGAATAAGTGTGACGATAAAATTGAAAGTTAATAAACATCTTTTTTTCCGACCCCTAGGTTTTCTGTCACCTGCAGCAAATATCCTCTCGAGACCCTCCCTTTATTCAACCTCTCCAACATTTTTTAAATTAATGCAGTATAATTTTAAAAATATGAAAATTGACAATTAACTTTGAATAATGTACGAATTTTTCATATAAACTCGCACCCTAAAGGGAAGAGGGGTTAACCTCCACCCCACCCTGCGTACGCCACAGGGGGGGGGGGAGGTTAACCCGAAATTTTTATAGTGAAAGATTCTAATGACTGGTAGTTAAAGAAAGATTTTAACACTTTGAACACAATTAGTTTCGTGGTAGAATGGGGGTGGCGGTGTTTCAAAAAAAAAAAAAAAAAAAGAGGGGGGGGGGGAGAAACTTAGAGTGTGCGACAAGCACAACCAACCAACCTTTTGCCAGCCATCATCGTTGTAACAAAGAAGCGATAATTTCACAGGTGTGCCCAATCGGTTCGCAAATGCGTCTCCAACCTGCTTTCAAATGTGGTCTGAATCTGTTTTTAAATGTATTTTCAAGTTTAGATTTAGCAATAATTTGGAAATATTTTTTGGTAATGTTTGACATGCAGGGAAATGCTTTAGTTTGACAAGACTGAACTGGATCCGGTAACTTAACTCTTTTACTGGTAGGACTAATTTTAGGAGAATGAAGGGGGAAAAAAAACAAGGTCAACAATGAATACTACTATCTACTGGAGTTTAGGGTTAATCCACTGGAGTTAGGGCTAAAATTTCAACTATCAAAATATCACCAAACAGGCAATTGATGCGTTCAAATGTAGAAGCAATTTTCACCCGTCATTTCTTGACGGGCGATTTTCTAGTGTCGCATAATTACTTAAAAGCTATGAGCTATCTCCGATTGGTGCTTACTATTTAAAATACCGATTTTTTTTTAAAAAAATCCTTTTAAATAAAAAACCCCGATATAAACAAATGCTAATTTACACAAGCTAATGAAAAATATATTAAATCCAACTTCATAGACAAGATTTTGTTCTGAAAACAATTAATACTTTCTACGAATAAATGTTAATCAACGAAGTAAAAATGGCGAATGTGTTTAAAGTAGATAAATTGCTAAATTTGTTTCGCTGCAAACAAAAAGAAACATTTATGAAAGAAACTTTCCTGAAAAGTAACAAATTGACTGCAATATTAATTAAATATAAGAACAAAGGCAACTTAACATCCTGTCTATAGGTGTTTAATTAAGGTGGAGACTAGGAAAAAAAGGCTCCTTTAATTTATAAATTTTTCCAATTAAACTAACAAATGTATTCCTTAGGAGAGGCAAAATCATTTGCAATTCAACTAAGTCAAATAAAAAGTTAATTACGTTTCCGACGGGAAAACAAATACAGACTATTTTAAGTGCATGAATTACAGAGCGAAACATTGATAATATAACTTTAGGAATTGTTCAACATATGAGGCAGTGAGAAGCAAAGGGATGCAAGTGGAGATTTTCAAGTTTTGAGTAAAGCGACTATAAAGATAACGTCCTAGGTAGACTTTCATTGAAATTTTCTTCTAAATCATGCTGTACAGCAGCAACTACCAGGGCTACTAGTACAATCTCTTGCCCCAAGACAGAGGAGAGGTTCACCTACCAAGAGTACTGGTTATCTCAAAATTTTTAATTTTGCCACTTGCATCCATTTGCTTCTTACTACCTCATATGTATAGCAATAGATATTTTCTCTTATATATAGAAATAAATGCTATCCTTAGAGGAATAATTTTACTACATTTTTGATTTTTTTTTTTTTTTTTTTGAAAAGCGTTGATTCCCACAGGAAAAAAAAGCAGTGAGCAGTGGAGAGAAAAAAAAAAGAAAATAAAAAGAAATTAAAACGTTATTTTATTATTTTTGCTTCCTTTTACAAAAAAGGAAGTATTCTATTCGCGAAAAAATTTTCACTCAAAAATCGACCTTAATTTCCATTTTACTCACCCCCGAATAAATACTGAGGGGTTTTTTTTTCGACTCGATCACACGTGGATAAGTGCCTAAGAACGTATAGACACTCGAAATATCCGTAATGACGATTCCCGAGTTAATTACAGCGAATTATCTCGTGACGTCTGTATGTACGTATGTATGTGCGTATGTATGTCGCTTAACTCAAGAACGGTAAATCCTAGAAAGTTGAATTTTTTACGTAGACTACTAGTGGGGTCTAGTTGTGCACCTCCCCTTTTAGTTGCATTCGGGTTTTTCTAAAGGGGTCTTTTGCCCCTTTGGGGGGGGGGGGGGAATCATTGTTTCTTTCGATGTAAACTCAAGTGGTGTTATAATTTGGCGAACACTTGGCGATATATTGCCAGTCTTTCGGTCGCCAAGTTTTGACGCTAACTTGGCGACAAATTTGGCGATTTTTTTTTTTTTTAATCTGATTTCAATTTTTTCACTGTTGGCGATATTTAGAGAGTAAACTATTGAATCACACTAAAATTGCCTGTAATGGGGAAATGACATTAAATTGGAGTAAAAGGATGTCATGTGATGCACACATCAGCTCGTTTAAAGTATTTTTTCTCCGAATACGGTAATTTGCACATTCATATACAAAGATTCGAACTTATGTGTGTAATATATATATATATATATATATATATATATATTGTTTTTGCAATTACAGAATTAATGCTGAAAACAGCTTAAACATGAGATAGATGTTTCACTGTGCAAACGATTCAGAAACGTTCCTGGAAAATAATGGGCAGCTGATGTGCCCAATTTCTGCCAATAACATATCTTGAAAAATCCAGGAATGTTTTCCGCTAAAATTCAGTAATCTTCCTGAAATTATCTTGGAAGCCTCTTGAAAAATTTAGAAATCTTCCAGTTTAAAGCCAGTCGTGATGTCTCTGGAAGAGTAAACGTTGGTTAGTATTATAGCTTGGCACCTTTCTGATTTATCAAGAAAATTCCAAAATCAGTATCGGAAACATGGCCAAAGCTATGAGAGAATTGCAAGAATGTATCAAGAATTTTACTCTCCTGAAATGCTTGCAAAGATACGCTCCCTTTGGAAGCTTAATCAGTCTGGACGGGCCGCAATCGAGCTGAAGTCGACACACTTTATAAATGCGCTCAGTTAATCTTTAAACTGAGAGCTAAAAATATTTTTCACAACAGTGAGAAGTCTGCATTCGTGCAACTTGTAGCAATTCAAGAAGTTTTTTTTGACAAAGATACCTGATTTTTAAAGGATGTGGATAAAAACCGTTGAAATCCCGAAACATTACAAGGAAATAATCAGTAACGTTTCGGAATTTTTTTACAGTGTTTAATTAAACAAAAAGTATGCTACATGTTTTTTTAAAGATCTGTCGTATATGAAATGTGCAAGCAAATATCTATTTAAAATTTGGGGAAATCCTCCTCACTGAGGTGTTAGCAATAGGGGGGCGGGGGGAGTTTAGTGCCACACAGTCGTTTACGTATGGGGACTAGCGCCCCTGGCGAACTTTAAGGGCAGCGCCCCAACCCCCTGCCCTACAAAATATTTCATCGAAATTCAATAAAGTCGATAATACTAGCTACTCATTGTTTAACATTAATAGAGTTCGTTCTTGAATCAAAGACAGAGTACATTTTTTCCCTTATTTTTTTTATAATCACTTCTTTTTCAGAAGAATATTATTTTTGAAATGTTTGTTTTAAAGGAACAGAAGAATATGTGCACAATAAATATAATTTGCATATTTACTAAAAGATGAAAAAAGAAAATGTAAAACACAAAACTTATAACATTACAAAAAATTCTATAATAATAGGAAATTTAAAAGTACAAAAAAGTAAAACTTTTCTGAGGTTCTTATGTGAGGCACAGCTTTCGTATGAGTAAACACTGGTGTGTGTATGGGGGCGGGGGGACGCAGTGGCCCCTCAATTCTTTCAAAAGCATTTCAAGTATCGATAGATATTGTTTTCAGCTTCTAGTTTAGGAAGGAGAAGATCATTACAAGATCTAAGTATTTGCAATATGAACCCAATCTTAAGCTAAATATTCAAGAAGAGGGGTTCCGGGGTTTATCCTTGGAAAAGGTCCATTCAATACTTACGTAAGGATGATCTTGGCAATTTTTGCCCCCCCCCCCATCTTACGTAAGATTTCATTTCGTTTTTCAAAATAACAAAATAACGAATCCTGCATCACTGGAATCGTTTTTAATTCACTATTAATACATGTTTTTTTAAAAACCTTTTGTTGAAAAGCAATATTTAATAAAAGAAATCTAGACTGAATGATTTTTCGACAAATATTTTTTGTATATGATGCGATAATAATTAAAAAAAAAAGATATGCATGCACAGTGCGATTCTTTTATTATATTTTACACCATTCATTCTTTGAAAATCAAGTAAAAAACAGCTCATCCTAATACGTTTTTTCATCTTTCAGAAGCAAATGAAATATGATCCATGCCAAACCACTTGACCACGCGATTTTTAAAATAAAACATCGACTTGGAAAATATTACGTAAGAATGGGTCTGCCCCCCCCCCCTCCCCCCAAGTAACGGTACGTAGAGATTTTTACAATCCCCCTCCCCCTCGGGACCCTTACGTAATTAATGAATGGCCCCAAAAGTTTCAAAATTGTCGTTTTAAAAACACGGTTTTAGACGATCTTTGATAATGTGAGGGGGAGGAGAGATTCTATGCCCTTTTTGGGGACTAATCGAAATTAAAGTTCCGAAAACGTAATTTTTGGCCGCCGTTCGATGATGTTAGAGAAAACGTTTTTGGGATGACGCTGGCGAGAGGAGGACGCTCCAGAGCAACATTTTTGAAGTTGTGGCTTTAAAAACGCGGTTTTTGATAATCTTCAGTAATGCTCATGGATAGAGGATACAGTTGTCTCCCTATTTAAAAATTTGTAATATACAGTAGGCGCCGCTTAATTTGATCACTTTGGGACAAATATAATTTGATAACAATAACCGACTGATAAAAGTAACCGGAAAGAATCCAGGAGACACAAAATAATGATTTTTTTTTTTTTTCAATTTAGGTGCATTTATTTTGGCAACCTCAAATTAAAATCACAATGACTCAACTGAACGCAGTTTTAAATTACAAACTATTAAATTAACAGAATGGGAATATCTGAGTTATAAAAAGTTAAAGCTAAATTATGCAATTTTTAATCACATAGTAATAGGTGATATGACCGTTTTCCCTGACATTCGTAAACCAGTTTCAAAGCACATTCAGCTTTGCTATTTTTCCCAGTATGGTTTTGCTTGCTGTTTAAATTTTAATTTAACTTCGCTTTGTTTTCAATCTCAACACAATTCTTTAATAGTTTACAAAGTAATGGAAACAATGGAGGTCCTACATTAATGCCTGCAACATGTCCAGCGACTGAATTCTTTTCGGTGCAAAAGAAAGTTTTCTTAGGAGGAGTGTGTGGTCACTGGGGGGCAAACTTTCTGTAGCTTCATTCCTAGAAAAATTTTGAACTGCTATTGAAAACCATAAAATGCTACACAAAATGCCACAAAAAGTTAGTCTCATCAGGGTTTGCCTATGTATTTCTGTTAATTGAGGAACAAAAACGGGGAAAAAATTGAAAGTTTATGAAAAAGAGATAACACATACAATAAACTAAGACGCTGATTACAATATCCGACTTTTTTTAACGTGTGTTAACATACAAGTGTTCCGGGACATCGTGATTCTGATATAACATTAAGCGAATGATAACATTAACTGTGATCATATTAAGCGGCGCCTACTGTATAAAATATTGAAAAAAAAATTTCTTATTTGAAATATTGTTCAAAACATCTCTTTTCTCATTGAGAGTAAAAAATGCCTCCCCTTCTAGAAAAGAGGGATTTAAGGAGGGGAATTAGAACCGAAAGCCGTCTGTCGCACTCTTCCCAGATACGCCACTACTGTGTAGAAATATTAAGCTGCCCCACAGAAAATGCTATAAACGAAAATTTCTTTTTTGAGCGTTAGGAATTTTTTCTTTTCTCATTCTAGCTCCTTTAGTAATATTTTCTACTGAAAATTTATTACTTAAAAACCATAATATTTTTTCGAAATTATCTGGCCAAAATGCCGCTGTTGCGCACCTGGAGAGAGCTACTCCTGCCAAGCCCTAGGCACGCCACTGGTGCAGCAATAGTTTATACAGAAGCGAAAATATTTATTGGACAGACTACGTATTGAAGAACGGCGTAGATGACCTACTAATTCTTGCAAAGCAGTTATGAAAATTTAAACTCCAATATTTTTTATCTTTCGCACGCAAGCACGCACACTCACACAAATACAGTGTATTTCAGTTAAACGTTTCAAACTTCTAGAGGGATAACCCTGAGCATCTAGATGAGGATATAGAGGGATTAATCCTGAGAACTCGAAATCATATAGCAATGTGGGGTTAGAAATGCTTTCCTGAAGCGATGTTGTACATAGAAGCACCATGCAGAAAAGAGATCATAAGTGAGATGAAAAGAAGCAGAAGGCACATGAATTAAAGTATGTGCTCGAAGTTTCTTCCACCGGCTTCAATGCGCACCTCACATCTTCGGCGCATGGGACTCCGAACAGTCTGGAATACTCCCGGCATATCGAAAATTTCTCGGATTTTGAAATCATTGCCAAATGATTTCGAGTCGTCAGGAGGCATCCTACCCCTCTAAAGTGTTATGAAACATTTAACTGAAACACCCTGTATATCTCGACGTAGTATAAAATGAAGTCTCTAAAAAGCGTCTGTGGGTTAAACTCGCAAAACTCGAGAACTACCCGGCCGATCAGTTTGTTTCTTTAAGTCTTGAAAAGGTTTGCAGACCAGTTCGAAAAAAAAATCGATGAATAGTTCTTTTTTTATTCCAATTTAGGCCCAAATTTTCACATAAATTGCCAAACATGGAAGTGAAAAATGACTTGCACATACTAATATCACATATCGCTGGAAAGGGTAGAATATCCGCATTCTACGCAATTTGTTTCAATGCTCTAGCTTAATTACGGCGTGAGTTATTTGCGTTTTTAGCTCGATTTTTTTTTAGGCTTAGCTGAAATTTAGGCATTACTTTCTTCATTAAATACATCAATAAAAAGTGAAGGAATTATCCCACACTTTTGACACCATTGGAAAAAGCGACATTTTTTACTCCAGATCTATCTCGACCTATGGTGCAAAAACTAAGCTTCTATCTTCAAAGGAAAAAAAAAGTTACAAGCTTTTTAAAAAATAAAGTTCGAAAAATCTCATCTTCATTCAATTTGTTAAACATTTTATTATAGCGTTTCCGCGGTTGCGCTTTTTAAATACATTGTTTCGTTCCATATTTCTCAGGAAATTTCTTTAATTTATTTTGTTTTGTTTTTCCAAGGTTACGCCTTTTAAATCCAGCTTTTGCATTTTAATTTCTTAAAAATATTTTAATATCTGTCGTCATTGTTTGGAAGGGAAATTTTGCATGATTTTGTTTTTCTTTTATTTAAGCCTGATTGTTGAAAATAAGTCACTTGAAACAATATTTATTCTCAAGGTAGACCGAGCAAAGCCGGACAACGCAGCTAATTATGTAGTATAAATTAATAAGTGTTCAATAACCCATCAAACCTCCAATTCCCAAACTAAATTTTATTGGACTGCTATACTTGCTTTATCTACTTGAGTTAAATATTTCAAGAATGTAAGCTATAAGAAATTGTCTTTAAAAATCAGAATAATTTTCCATGAGTGTTTGTTTAAGAAAAGTGTCGTGATTAAGTGTACAAGTAAACACTGAGAGTTACGCCTGAAAAAGCTCAATGACAAGGTGATTCATTTAGGAAAATATTTTTCTCGATTTAGTGTTATTCTGCAGCTTGAAGGAAACTGGATGGATTGCAATTCGATAAAATTTTATTCTCTTCGTTTGCTAATTTTATTATTTCATTATTTGTTTATCAGACTTTTATAACAAGCCATTTTTTTTTCTCATATCCCGAGTGGTGAATTCACAAGACGTTTTATCTCCAAAACTTTTCCAGCTTTTCTTTTTCTAAGAGCACCTTTCATATTTTTTCCAGCATTGTTGACGATGGAAAAGTTGGATGCTTGTTTGCCGCGATTTTTCCTGACTTGTTTGTTCCTTGATGGATGCTATATTTATGTCACATGTCGATAAGGGACATCGTCTAGCTGCTTTGATTTATTAAACCGTGTTCTGAATTGGTAAAAGAAGAACTTCGCTAATAGATTGAGGTAGTTCTTTTGGGATTGGGATAGTTTGGCATTCATAGGAAAAAATTGTCTAACGGAAAATAAAATAGAAATAATAAATTGTTCTTTCATGCAAAGTATTCTTTTAACTTCAGATGCTTCGCTTCAATAATTGTGTTCTAAAACTGAAATTTATTTGTATCTTGGGAGAATTTTCAGACATTTTGGTGAATCGTGACTCATGAGTAACCTAAAAGAATAAAGAAATATTTATTGAAGCAAGGAATTACCTGCTGTCTTTTTGGAATGATCGTTTTTTATATGATAACTAGTGGTACTCGCACGGCTTTGCCCGTAGTAGAAAATTAAAAGATATTTTGGTTCGCCTGTATATTTACAAAAGATGTATGGTGAATTTCTCGCGAATTGATTTGCATATGTTACGGCGGTTTCACGTTATGATAACTTGGTAATTTACTCATCCATATTATGATAATTTTGCGCGGGAAAATGTTCTTAAAATTGGAATAGAAAAAAAATAGAATTTTTGAAAAATCGCTTCGAGGTGCACACCCCCATACTACAGACTAACTTTGTGCCAAATTTCATGAAAATCGGCCGAACGGTCTAGGCGCTATGCGCATAACAGAGATCCAGACATCCTCCAAACAGAGAGACTTTCAGCTTTATTATTAGTAAAGATAAAGATGATCACGATAATGAAAAGGAAGAAGAAAGAAAAGTTTAAGACAATAGCAGAGAGTCAAATGATAGTGATATTGGTACTGAAGTTTCTGAAGCATCAATTTACTGTAAAAAATTATCTACCTTTTCTCCATTTTCATGTATAAATAGCTATTACCTAAAATTGAAAAAAAAAAAAAAAAAAAGGTTGTGAAATGTGCAGTGAAGTGGAAGTCTTGTTCGTTATAGAGGGAAACTCCAGAGGCTTTTTTTAGTATCGCAGCTGAGAAAGTAATTGAGAGAAAGTTGCTACATTCCCCAAGAACATTTTGAATAACAGTACAAAACTGAAAAAATCACCAATTTGGTGACTTTAATAATGGTATGTGGCCACCTATAATAAAACTATCACGAACCCGCCATCTGCGGTGTAATTTGAGAATTCGCTCCCTCTTCAACCCTCTGTGGCGATTCAACTGACAAAAATTGTAAACTCTTAGGAACCAGGTAAAATTTGTAGGCTCCAGGCAAGTTATTTTTTTCATAGTTTGTGAGAAAATTCAGTATTACATGGGTTCTAAAATTAAATCGTTCTGAAAGACCAAATCACCAAGGTATTTTCTTTTTTAGTCACACTTGTTGGATCCTTGAAGTAAAGTATCCTGGAATGTACTGTTTGCAATTTGAAGTTATGTTTATCAAACATACAGCAATAGCAGCGTTAGCCACGACAAAATGGAAGGCAAGGAAATATGGAAATTAGCATAGGTGCGGGATGCAGTAAAGCTCTGGTTTCCTAGAAGCGAATCGCCGATCTTCGACGTCGCACCTCGCCATGACACTGAAATCAAAGTCAAGTGGATTCCGGCGTGGCCATTCACGACGTCGATTTAACTCGGGCGCGCATGCGCAGAAGAATCAAGTTTTCGCCTCGGCGAGGAGCGACGCCGACGATCGGCGTGTTCGCTCCTAGGAAACCAAGGCTTTAGACGTGTTATGTAAATTTTGGATTCACGACGTTGTTCGTCACGTGATAGTGCTGATAAGCGATAAAAAAGATTTGGCACATGAGGCCCGTTGTTGTTCAAAGGCAGAGTTTGACAGGAAGGAATTAATTAACGAACTTGAAATTTGCGGTATGTTTTCCCGACATCCCTTAGATGATTTTACGGGTAGCCGTATTGTTGATAAGATTGAAGATGGGCAAAAAATATCAGATTTATGGCTAGGGAGTTCGACGTCAATCACAGTACTGTTTCGAAGCTTTGAAAATAATTTCAAACAAATGGAATGTGTAGCAAACATCACGGGGAACGTGTCGTGTACGCAGTACGACAGCAGAAGATTGGTACATTGTGCCAGTAACAAAAAGGAATCGTCTCACCACAGCTACTGAGGTAGAAAAGCAGTTTCTTGCTGCTACTGGCTAGCAAATATCCTGGAAAACAGTAGCCAGACGTTTGCATAAGTTTTGAGTAACTGTACTCCGTCAACTCGTTTCGTAGATCCCATTGTCTACCAGTCAGCGTTCGCCCGTTTGCAATTGTGTTGTCAGCATCGCAGTTGAGAAGAAGTTGACTGGGCTTGTGAACAATTTTCAGATGAAAGAGGATTCATCTGTCGTTTGACAACCGACCTGGCGTGAGAGTGGTTCTGCATACAGGCCGGCAAACATAAAAGAAAAAGACCAATAGCCTACAAGTGGTGTCATGGTGCGACTGATATCATGATCAATGTCCGTACGTCGTTCATGTGCTACCTAAATCGGCTATTGCTGACCAGCGATAGATTAATGTTGTTTTGCTGCCGCAAGTTCACATGTTCCGTGGTACTGTGGGTGACAAATTTGTTCTCGTGGATGAGATTGCGACGTGTCATGGAAAAGTCGCCGTCCAGGAGTGTTTAGAGAGTGAGGATAGTCAACCCATCAGATGTCCAGCACTTTCTTCAGATCTGAATTCCACTGAAAATGTTTGAAATGCTTTGGAGAAGAGTCTTTCTGGTCGACAATACCCTCCAATGGACAAGGACACCTTCCTCCATGAATGACAGAGAAATGGGATAAATTACCCCAACAGATGCTGGATAAGGTTGTGCAAAAGATGACATGACAAGTGGAAGCTTACATCGTCCTTCATGATGCCATATCCCGTATTGACACCTTATGCCGGAATGCCTGGGGCCGGTAATTACATTTTTCCAGTTGTACGTATTCAGCGCAAAATGACCATTTTGTCCCATGAACACTTCTCAAGCCTTCTGGATTTCAGAGCACAATAAATAGCATAGGTCATTATGCTCATGACAATGAGCATAGGTCATTATCATGTTCTAGCAAGCTGGCATTAGTTTATTTTACTTGGCATCCAATCACACACTTTTTTACGCGTTATAGCCCTTTGTGATCCGTCCTTAGCAATTGTCCAACAGTGCATTAACATGGCGGCAGACTGCCCGGTGTTGTCCAAGCAGATAAAGGTTTGATCACCTACGCATCATCTTGTCACATTGTAAATAGAGATTTACATATGACTCAAAAGGCATCTCCTTACTAAGAAGGTGAAAATTCTAATTTTCAAATGCAAAATTTAAAAATTACTTAATGTTTTTAAACTTTATATTTTTTTAAAAGTTCCCCACGGACCCGCGGGGATCGCGAAACACAGTTTGGGAAGCCCTGTTCTATATGATGCTACTAGAAATTTTGAATATAAATAAATAGTTATCGTTTGACATTGCGAATGCATTTTTTAAGGACAGACTTCTCTGGTCGAAGACCGTATATTGGTTTGATTTAAGAAAAAAAAGGAAACATTATTTCAGAAAAAAGCAAAGTGTGCAACGACGTACTCTAAAAAAGAGGACGTGTGTCAGCGCTCAAAAAATGTTCTCAGATGCGTTTCCCAAAACTGTTCAACTTCAAGTCACTTCAAACTTCAACTGTCACTTCAAGTGTGCTGGACCAACTGTTCCAAAAAGTGAGCTTCACAGTGTTCTAGAAGAGGGATCAAGTGTACGTGTTTAAAAAAGTGTTCAAAGCGTGTTTAAAAAGCAATTAAGAATTAAAGGTATTTAAGATTAACGTGTACATAATAGTGTGATTACCTTCTTTTTTTCTTCTCTTTCTTATTGATAGCAAAACAATTTTGTTATCGAAAGTAATTTGTAGAAATATTTAGTAAGCAAAGACGAAAAGCTGTATATTTCTCAAATTTCAAACCTATTTTTGTAAGAAAAAAAGGTCATTCATATAATAGAATCAATTTATTTATTCATCTGTATGGATAACATGCACTAAATAACAATTGAAAAGAAAAAAATTGCGCAAAAAATCTATAAATGCTTCGGGACGAATAAAAATACACTGTATTCATTCACAGTATGAATCACTTCTCTTTGCAAATCGTAAACATAGATTTTTATACCACACAATAGGGAATGCGTCCCATGCTGTTCTGTGACGTCATCATGACGCAATCGAAGCTTGCTGGGGGAGAGTTTCTTTGCGAATGCAGATCAATAACAATCGGTCACTTCATGCTACTAGCAAATGACCTGCGTTGACCTCTTGAGCTGAGAATGAGTGACATGAGCAACTGCCATTATGATGTCACATGAAGACAAAGTTACAGGGCCTTAATGTGGCCACAAAAAATATGAATAATTAAAAAAAAAGCATTGAATGACAAGAAAATAAATGAAAGCATTCATTTTAAGATAGTTAACAATCTTCCAGGCCCTTTTGACCATTCTCTGTTGAATCTATGTCATAATAGAACAGAAGCTGTTTTATTTTTAGTGATATATTTTCTTGTATCATCTGCAAGATGAAAGACATATTACAAAATAGTCCAAAATCTATCTACACATTAGCATTCGACAAAGACAAAATTGGAGCAACTACTTTTGCACTGTTAAAAATAAATTAAATCAATAACTCGAAAAATGTATCAATTTATACTGAAAGAAAAAGTGAAGACTGGAAAAACTACAAAACAAAGAAAATATAAGATAAACGATTTCACGGTTAATGGTAAACACTTTTCATTCAATATCTAAAGTATCTTTAAATTAACTGAAAAGTTAACCATCTTCTGTGTTTTCTTATGGCAAGCGAATCAAGCTTACGTGATATCCAATAAAAATGATAACAGTTTTTATTTTTGAAAAACACGCAGTAGTTTAGTGAAAGTAGTAGTGAGGATATGCGTCCTCCCAGGTTTTTTCTCAAAGAATTTTCATTAGGATTAAGTAACTATTTATTTTTTTTTTTTTTTAAATTGAAAGAAAAAAAAGTGAAAAATGCAATGTTTAAGATAACATTGAACGTCTGGTAAAGATTAACATTAGCCGGCGAGTAAAAACAGTCACATAGCAATGATATCTGTGAAAGATCCCATATTTTCGGAGATTCAATGGTGAAAATCGACATTCTCGAACTTCAGTCTTTCGTGGTAACATCCAGGGGCGACCAGAGGTCATGTCAGCCTTGTCGGAAACTATGGGCTCGGAATCGGAGTAGTATAAATTTTATAAGTTTTACAGAGGGATGAGAAGAGGGCGGAAAACAAACTGACGAGGGGGGCTGCTTTGGCTCTCGACAGCCCTGGTAATATGCACTCATGAGAGTCACTTCAATCTCTTATGGATCTTTGAGGAGCAGTGAGGGCAGCTTTGCAGCGGTCCAGCATCGCACAGCTTCTGAATATAACCCTTACTAATTTCATGAAATCAGACCCTAAAATTGTTTTTCTGCAGTTTCATCTTAATAACTTGCTCTTTAGCAGTAACTTTCGTAACGTTTATACTTCAAAAATTTTCATTAGTATTCAGGTCTGGAGTCTGGAATGTTCTCAGTCCAATTAAAAAACTTTAATGCCAGATTTTTTTTTTTTTTTTTTTTTTTTTTTTTTTTTTAACGCAGAATAGCATTTGAAGGAAGAAAATCGGGAAAAAATTACTTCTCAAATGCTCGTTGTGTTGAGAAGTTAGAACTTAAAAAATATGCAACACAATCAAGAATGAATTGAATAAGGAGGATTGTTTGCGGCAATTTTTCTGCATAATATCAGAGTCGTACAGAGTCCTGTTTAAAAATACAATTTTCATCACATTTTCAGTGATCTAGCAAAGGATTTGGCCATCTGAAATTTACAACTGGAACAATGAATACATTCGTTTATGTTTATATCAAGATTTTGTAGGATTGTTTAAAGCCTCTGCCTCTCTGTTATTTAGGATCATTTGAAAGACGCGGGACGCAAAAAACCCTGTTGAAACATATGAGAAAATCCTCGTTTTTTCTCTCTGAATTTTCCCTGTCACCTACGGTGTAATGGATATAAAACGAATGATGGAAAGAGATGGGTGTAGTCCAAAATAATTAAACCATTCACCTTTCGTTCTGTGTTGAAAGAGAATCTGCAAACTTGTCTAATGTTTTTACTTTCAAATGACTGTTTATAGAAACGACAGAAGTTCCCAGAAAGCCGTTAAATATCTGATGAATAAAATGAGATTTTTCTTTAACGTCGGTATTGAATAATGATTTCATGTCATATTTTAAAATTCTTTCAAATAATTCTTAGGAAATGTCAAATGATGGAAAACTATTAAGCATTTGTCGAAACTTATAGTCAAATTGCACTATCTGAACAAAGAAATGAATGTTCCGCGACCACCGACATGTCCTGCAACTAGAGAAGCCATTTTCTTTTAAACATTTGATTTATGAACATTAATCTTCTTTTATACGTATAAATACACAACTGATTCTCATTTTACATTTATTTGGGATCTTTACCACTAGATAGCAGCACTAGACAGTATTATTCGTTTCTTCAATTTTTAGTTTACTTTCATGCAACTATTTAACATAATGTTAGAAATATGAAGCAGCATTTATGTTCTGAAAAGTGTACTGTGTTCAATCCATTTTATTAATGACTACTTTAAAACCTAAAATACGTCTTCACGCAATCCTTAATTCGGAAAAGCGTGCATGTAGGTAATTATTATAATAGTTCTGAAATTGTTAAATAGATGGCAGCACAACAATAGTAGAAACGCGCGTAAAAAGTGCGCGAGTTTCTAAGTCAAGAAATGATCTGCAAAAATGTTTATTTTATCCGTGCGTTGCCTAGCCTATCAACTGGTACATTAAAAGCAAGAAAGCCCGTCATTTTCCCCACTTCTCCAGGGGAATTTAGGTAAAAAAACATAAAACATGTCCACTTATATGTAAATAGTCAAGGACCGATTTACACACCTGGGTGCCCCGGGCACTGACAAATACGGTGCCCCCCCCCCGCCCCGCGCACAAAAAATATGATGGTAAGTGTTGGATATTATTTTAATAGAAAGAAAATTTTAAAATACCGATTTCATAAGAAAAAAGTTAATAATTAAGATGTTTTGCAAAGAAATCATTTAAGAGCCATTGTCTGTAAGGATCAGACCAGTTGTGATTGTTGGGATTTTTAATTTTCTTTATTTTCACATAGGTTGTTCCTTATCATAAATGTAATGTAAATCCGAAATTTGAGCTTTGTCTGACTCACCGTTTTTGAGAAAACAATTTTTTTTGTTTAGGGGGCGTGGCACATTTTTGCTGGTTTTCCAAATTTGCAGATTTTAATGTGCTTGTTGCTTGAAGCGCCCTTATATGTAATGAGATGGATTTTTTAATTCCATATTACTATATGATCTTGTTAGATACTGTTACAGCTGTCAAATCGGTGACACTACGAGGGCGACGCCCACAAACTCCGTTTAAAAATGTCCGAAAATGAATTTTTTTCTATATTCAAGGCCAATTTTCTCAAAGCGCCTTCATGATGACATCAACATTTTTAGATCATTTTCTAGCCACACTTACATACATCAAAAATATGTATCAAAATCGGTGTCACTATAAGGTCGCCAGAAGATATTGGAACTTTTATTCGATAAATTTCACAAAAACACAAATATTTAAAATCTAACTACAACTGTCGCCCTCATAGGAGAGATCTGATACTACATTAGGTTGATAACCAACATGTTTGTCTAACATTTGCACAAAAAAAATCGGTGTCACTCCTATTATTTTTGGAAATATAATCGTTCGAAGTTAGTACGTTATGGCGTTTTTTTTTTAATATTTATTTATTTAATCTTTTCACCCCCAGATAGTTTTTATAGTTTTTTTGAACATATTTATTTTTAATTTAATACAAAAAAGTGTATCTTTTAACATAAACAGCTTTGGGCAGCAAGAGCGTCTTTTCTTGAATAGAAAATTCTCGTTTTGATATATGTACAGGCGGATATATTGTGCATAATATGTCTAGATTACCATACCAATACTCATCTTGATTTTTCGGGCAAACAAATCTATTAATCACAATTGTTCTTGACATACATTTGACCTCAACTTGCAAATGCATTTTATACGAAAGATGTATAGAGAAAAGCTCTTACAAACATCTTGTATAAATGCTTCAAATTTTCAACTAATAAATACCTCTGCATTGCCACAAGTTCAATTTAATGAAATTGGATGGGCCCTATCTTTACGAGTTCAGTTCAAGTTCACTTCAAAGCAGAAGCAGTATTTATAAGAACAATTTACGATTGGTGAAAGTACTGGGAAAAAACAACATCCCTGTCAAACACACTTGATGAGAAATGCAGTTCGTAACGGGGAAAAAACTGTTCGTTGCTTCACAGTATTGTACTATGAACCAAATCCTATCCCTTATTTTTCGATGGAAGAAACAAAAAAACGAATGCATTCTCAATACATCAAATGAGAATATTGAAGAAAGCGAACATTCAGAATCTGAAACTTAATTTGAGGATAACGTAGACCAAAACGAAGAAAACATTAAGAATCAAATCAACAATTTCAGAAAGACGGTCATCTTTTATTGAAAACTGCTAATTTTGTAGCATTAAAGCATGGGAAAACATGGTATCCCAGAAAAATAGTAGAAGTTGACCATTTGCAAGTTTAGGTCAAATGCATGTCAAGAACAGTTGGAATAAATAAATTTGTTTGGCCGGAAAAACAAGACGAGTATTGGTATAATAATCTAGACATGTTATGCACAATAGATCCACCTGGTACCTATATCAAAACGGGCATTTTCTATTCAAGAAAAATACTCTCTTGCTGTCCAAAGCTGTTTATGTTATAAGGTACACTTCTTTGTATTAAATTAAAAATAAATATGTTCAAAAAAAAAAAAAAAATCTGGGCGTGAAAATATTAAATAAATATAAAAAAAACGCCATGACGTACTAACTTGGAACGATTATATTTCCAAAAATAATTGGAGTGACACCGATTTTTTTTGTGTAAATGTTAGACAAACATGTTGGTTATCAACCTAATGTAGTATCAGATATCTGCTATGAGGGCGACAGTTGTGATTAGATTCTAAATATTTGCGTTTTTGTGAAATTTATCGAATAAAAGTTCAAATATCTTCTGGCGCCCTTATGGTGACACCGATTTTGATACATATTTTTGATGTATGTAAGTGTGGCTAGAAAATGATCTAAAAATATTGGTGTCATCATGAAGACGCTTTGAGAAAATTGGACTTGAATATAGAAAAAAATTCATTTTTGGTCATTTTTAAACGGAGTTTGTGGGCGTCGCCCTCGTAGTGTCACCGATTTGACAGCTGTAACAGTATCTAACAAGACCATATAGTAATATGGAATTAAAAAATCCATGTCATCATAAGGACGCTTCAAGCAACAAGCACATTAAAATCTGCAAATTTGAAAAACCAGCAAAAATGTGCCACGCCCCCTAAACAAAAAAAAAAAAAACTGTTTTCTCAAAAACGGTGAGTCAGACAAAGCTCAAATTTCGGATTCACATTACATTCATGATAAGGAACAACATATGTGAAAATAAAAAAAATTAAAAATGTCAACAGCCACAAATGCCTTAACCTGCCTGATTCTTACAGACAATGGCTCTTAATATAAATCTAAAATAAATTTATGGTTTTCATGTTAAATTTTTTTTTACAGTTGCAGACGGAAAAACTTTGATACAAATAGTAAAGGTAAATCATAATGTACTTACTGTGCATCAATGATTCTTTACATATTTTCTCCTTTGTTTTCTTGTAGTAAATTCATCTATAATGTCCTCATAATCAAGTTTTAGGTCAAACTTCTTTCTATAGCTAATAAAGATAATTTACCATCAGAAATGAGAGTACGCAAAGGACACTTAATTCTCTTCAATAGCGAAAACGATCGTTCTCCACAACAATTGGCTAATATTCTTTCAATTAATAAAAAAAAATGTCAAATGACAAAATTTTTTTGTTCCCCTTACTTAGAAGCTCCGAACACTGGTCTCTAAAAAAAAAAATGATGGCAGAAATTTGGTGTCCCCTTTCCTTTGGTGCCCCGGGCCCGGGCCCCGAATACCCTGCCGTAAATCAGTCCCTGTAAATAATACATTAATTTCACAAAGATGGAAACCAAAACCTCCCTGAGAGATGGGCCTGATAAATGAAGTGTAATTCCGATACATAGGATTATTTTTTCTCTTTCATTTTTTGAGTTATTGCAAGTTCTCGTACGAGTTAATTTTAATTTAGTATCTTGGAGAAAATGTAATACATACTTTAGTTGAACTTTAAAAGAGGGAATATCAATTGAAATATGTTTAAAGCTAATAAGCTATATTCGAGATAGTAGGGCAGAGTTTCGATATTTGTAGTCAAAATGATCTTTAAAATAAACTAATGAAAGTACCGTCTTACAGAAACATCTTTACTAAAAAAAAAATTATGTTCTTACGAAATGGACACCAGGTCTGTCATTTAGGGGGGGGGGATGAATTGTCCCCCTGGCTTTGGGAAATCAATGTATCTGTGTAAGTAGCTGCCCTTTATTAGCCGCTTGCCATCCCCACCAGGGTTGCCAGATTAAGGAAGTAAATACGGGACAGGCTTCTAGAAGTGTACGGGGGGGGGGGGGTCTTTTTGAGGTTGAGAGTAATTACTGGATATGGTGTATTTTTAAGAGGTGCTTTCCAACGTAGAACAACTCTTCATGATGAATCTGAAAAAATTCAAACGTAACAAAACCTTAATCATTGCAAAATGTCGCCGATCAAAGTATAAAAATCGTTTTTATTGTGGTTGACGACGCATCAGCAGAGATGTATTCCTAACATTAGTCTATGAGCAAAGTGGAAGCAATCATTCAGCTCCTCGTGGTTCTTCCAAAACAAAAACCAAATTAAAACGAAACTAATTTTTGCGTTTGCTGCCACATGATTTTCTTATTGCTCTTGTAAAATATGTATTGTTACTAGCTAGAATACGGGACTTTGCCGTCCCGTGTGGAAGTTCCCCGGGACACGGGACAATTTTACAAAATACGGGACTGTTCCTTGAAATCCGGGACGTCTGGCACCCCTGATCCCCACTCCCCTCCTCCCTGGGAAAATCTGGAATGACGGACCTTATGGACGCTAAACGAAAAACTTTTTTTTTTACGAGAAAACATTGAAATTACTGAAAAATTAAAATCCAAACGGGTAAAATCATTACCATCACTTGAAAGGTTTTAAACGAGCAAAACCTCCTTCTTTTATCTTAAAAATTTTAAAAATATTGTTTAATTATCAGATAGAATAATTAAATTAGGAGAGAAAAAAACTTACCAGTAGAAATAATATCCATCTTGAACAATTAAATTTGAATTTAGAAACACTTTAATTTTGTGTGATGAAATGATGAATTCTGAACTTGAATTTTGTCCACCTAGCTTGTATTAAACGAAACACTGTGAACTGGCTTGATCGTCTATCGAACTTTCTGTTACAGCTACCTACGCCGTCTCCTAGTTTGCGTATTTTCCAACTTTATTTAACTGATAGCAACTATCAGCAAACAGTTTTGTCGCTCAACATTTTCTAAGTAATCACTTTCAAATAAAAATAATGATATATTTTTTACTCGATCTCAGTTATAAAATAGTAAAAGGGATGTATGTATCGCTTGAGCAAGTCCGGAAACTTCTGAGGGTGCTTGGTAAATTGAGTTTTGGTACGAAAGCGCAAATCCAAAAGAATCGATAAAATATAAATGTTTTTTTCTTTTTTTATTGTCTGACTAATAAGACTTTATCTAAGAAAGCTTGGTTATCACTAAAAAGTACAAAATAAAATTAGTACATGATTTGTTAGTTCCAGCACTTAATTGTAGTTAATCCTATACTGTTCATGTTAAGGTTAATTCTGAAACTGCCATTAAAACTAAAATTAAAAATTGAGCCAAGAAATGCAGGTATTCGTACAAAGCTGTATACCGCCACATTTTGTGTAAAATTTGATCCAGACGTAGGGGAGACTGGGGATACTTAATCCCCATTTTAGTTTTTTCTTTTTTTTTTTTCTCTCTCTCTCTGCTGCAATTTATCACTTTTTTTTTAATTACGTGAACAAAGGTAATTTTTCCCTCTATCTAACAGTATTTTTTAGTTGAAATTAAACAGATAGTTTTTGTAAAATATTTTTTTCAAAAATTTCATAAAGGGATCATGTATCCCCCACATAAGGGATACGTGATCCCTTCATGAGGGATACTTGATCCCACTAAGAAAATACATATATTTTTCATTAGATCGGAAATTTATTTATGGATTTCAGTTTTCTATCTAATGTTTCTAAAAAATAATACCATTTCTAGTTTTCTTTATTAGAGTATAATAATGTGAACACAAAATAACATAGTTTCAAATTGCAGTAGGCATTTGTAAAAAAAAAATGTACACAACTTTCATGAACTTATGGTGTTTTTGATCAGTTATTTATTATCCAATACAGTTGGGGAAAAAAAAAAACTATATTTTATAAATAAAACTAACAATTTTTTAAAATAGCGTAATGAAGCTAAAATTACAACAAATAAAAAAAAATCAGATGACAAGCACGAAAATCATCTTATTTGCTTTTTATCTTGCAATAATAAAATTAAGAGTTTCATCAATTGAACTAATTTTTAAAAAGAGGGAAGAAAAATGTAAATATCAGTGTATTTATAAAAAAGAAAGCCTAGCTTATATGTTTTCAAAACCTGAAAATTCAAATGCGAACAATTCGTTTGTTGTGGCTCTTAAAGTTCCTCTCAACCCAACTGGATGTGTACAGCTTAACACATTTTGTCAATTTTTCAGGAAAAATAGATTGATTAATCATACTACCTTTTTGCCTTAGAAAACTTATTTTAAACTCTATAGGAATCCATCTTTGCATTCTATCCTCTAATAGGTCTACATAATGGGCAACTCATTTTTTTGTTGTAAATCTAACTATAGCAAAATCTTTTTTTTTTCATTCAAACAAAAATTTGACATATATTTCAACTTGTTCAAGCTCATTTGGCTGATCAGAACATAACTCATCAGTAGAGTTAGTTTATGTTTAGATGTTTGAGGTGTTATGTGGGTTACAAGTGCAAACTGATATTGTAATTGTTTAGCATATTTACTGCGGTGATTGTTTAAATCTATCTCTCATACTATGACAAATTTTATATTATGTGAACATGGCTTTGAATGTTTAAAGTTACTGTCAACTAAGTAAACAACATTTATATTGTTTTTATTGTGTTTATATTGTCATATAGATACTTGATCCCTGGGATCATGTATCCCTCTAAACGAAGGGATCAAGTATCCCTAATATGCTATTTTTACGAACATACTTGTTCTATTATTAACAATCAGTGGCAATTTACTAAAAATATGCCTCAATTATTAAAGACTGTAAATAAAGACTTTAAGATTACACTTCGGAATTTCTTTTAAGTTGTATTTAACGGATGATGTAAACTTCGGAATGCTTTCCTAAAGAAAGTTTCCCTTGACACATTCAGACGATCATTTCTTGAGCTAAAACAAAATGGCTTTAAAAAAAAATGTTGCCAGTTTTTATGTACAAGTATAACTTTAATATAATTGTCAGGCTTCAAATCTCTGCTTAATGATTTTGATACATTTTTGGCTATGGGATCAGGTATCCCTAGGAATCAAATATCCCCAGTCCCCCCTACATGTACACTGTAAAAAAAACCTGTAAAATTTACGGAAAAAAACTGTCAGCCAGGACGCCAGTTTTCTTCCGTTTATTTTACAGAAATCTTCCGTATTTTTATTATTTATTCAAGCTGATTTATTATTTTATGAAGATTAAAAAATGAAACTATACTTTCATAAATACATTTCAATATTTACTATACTACTACGAAATACATGTATACAAAGGTAAATTTCCGAATATGCCTCTGTAACAGATGACAAAAACACTTAATAATAAAATATTGATTAGGATGCAATGAAATGGAAGTTGCAAACGATTTAAGACTTACTCGCTTTAAATAAATATAAGATCAAAAAACTCGAGCACGAGAACCAAAATCCAAACAGGCGGGCGAAATTTCGAAGAAAAACAAAGTACGCGGTGAGGCGATGGTAACAGTTAACGCTTATAACCGGTTACAGATTCAAAAAAACAGAGAAATCCTGTATTTTATTACGAACAGTTTTTTTCTGTAAAAAATACGGATAACTTCTTCAAAATTTACAGTTTTTTTTTACAGTGTACTCGGCCTCTCTCCATAATATAATGCAATATTTTTGTTGAAATTTTTTAGATGAAATTTAAAATTTATTCTTGGGGAAATTTTTTAGAAATAAAGTATTTCAATTTTTATAAACTCTGAAATTCAGTTTAAGTGTCCCCCACCAGATGGATGTCACCCGGAAGTGGAGGGGAGGAGGGTCCGCCCACTCTCAGGAAAAGTTTTTTGACTTAGCAAAAAAGTTTTTTTTTTCCTCTCAAAACTCTCTCTCTCTCTCTTCTCCGTGCTTTCAAAAATTGAAAGCACAGGATTTGATCAACATCTATTTGTTAACACATTAAATGAGAGCAAATTAATCCTTTTAAATTTTCAAAAAAATTTATTTTTAAGTAATCTCACTTTAGAAATTACAACTAACGGATAATTTGATTTTCAAATTGAATTTCTAACGTTGTATGCGTCTTAAGTTTGCAGTAAAATACAAAGCGAAAATTTCATAAAAAGTAATTAATTTTTCAATCTCTGTGTAGGGATTTTCCCCCTTCTAATCAGGGAAGGTGATTTGAAAAAATAAATAAATAAATAAATAAATAAATAATCTAAATAAAACAGCCGGAGTCGGATGTTTCAAAGCCCTGGAGTCGGAGTCGGCCATTTTTCCTCCGACTCCGCAACCCTAGATGAGAGGTCGTGTCAGCCCAGTCGGAAACTAGGGGCTCGACTCGGAATCGAAATAGTAGGCATTCGAGAAGTTTTATATGGTAAGGGGGGCCTGGCCGCTAAATTGACAAGGGGCCCGCCTTGACTCTCAGCGGCCCTGTCTGAGTAGATTTCTTTCATTTGAGGAAACTAAAAAGATGACTCAGACCACGGGGGTCATGACCCGTCCCAAACAGCAGACAATATTTCTAATTAGTTACACATACTGTACCTAATTTGAAAATCACTTAAGTTTCAAATTGGTGAATTTATTCGTAATATATTAAAAGATTAAATTAAAACTAATTGATTAAGTTTTTGCCCTGAAAGCAGCTTTATTTCTCGCCGATTAGGCGGCTTTTTATAGACACCATGAAAAAATCCGGAAAGATTACGTACCTGAATTGGTTAGCATGACGCCCCCTCCCCCCCCCCATCTAAATGTTAATCCAGATCCGCCCTTGTCCTAGACAGAGACATGCTTTTTCTTTGCTTTTCTTTGTTTAATTTTTTTTAAATATAATTAACTAACCGAAGTAGAATTTCTGATCAAGAGTTCAGTTGCTTAAGGTACACTTTCACCCAGTCGTTGCTTTAGTTCTTGTGGGGCACTGGGAGATTTATTTTTGCGGGCCCTCGTTTAACAGAAGAAAAAAGGCCAAGAAAATATTACTGATTGTATCAATTATAGGTAAAATGCATGTTTTCTGATTGATGCATTTTAAAATAACTTAATCGTTTTTATCATCTAATTCCAATTGACGAAACTTTTAGTAAAATCCTAAAAACACAGTATCAAACGAGTTTTTCAGGGAATTGAACTTTATTATTTTTTGAATTTCATCGATGACTTTACTATATTTTTAAAAAAAGTTAAACAATAGTATTTAAGAGCAATAGCAAAGTCTGACTTCTAAGTCGCTGGAAATGACAGATGGGCGAAAACTCGTGGGACTCTCTTCTTTTCACATGATGTTTCACGCAACTTTTATTCTCTATTTTTCTGAATAGGAAACTTAGGAAAACATTGAGGTATTTAGTGTCACAAAAACCATTTCGAACGATCGTACGTTTTCCTCGTAGCTTTGAAGAAAGAGTTTTTTAGAAACAACAAAAAATGTCCCTTTCTGAAGTTTATGACCTTGGTCTTGGATCTTGAACATACTAGTTATTCTTGGACTCATCAGTCAAACGTCTCGAGTGTGATAGCTTGGAATGTCAGTGATTCAGCTATTTAGAACACAGAACAACAGCCCTATCTCCCCAGATCAACGGAGAGCACATCAACTGAAGAATAAGCAGATGCCAAGGCAAGGGCCACCTAGGGATCCCGTAAGCAGCAAATCTCAGGACTAAAGAAGCCTTTCAATACTTTTCAAATGCCTTGGGCAAATCCTCAGGGCATATCCAGGTGTTACTGTATTGTTCCTTTTGTGTCGTCTAACGTGCCCACTACACCGGTAGTATCAAAGTCAACTACATTCAATTTTCACTCCTCCACATCTAGTCTAACGGCTAGGGCTAGGGCATGCGGAGTCCAGTTATTTAACTGTCACACCTTGTAAACATAAACAATAAAGTAAAAAAAATCATAACCTGTAGGAAATTATATATACACTAGCTGCGTCGTCCGACTTTGCGCGGTCTACCTCGAAACTAAAAGTTATGTCAGGTGATACGCGTTCAACAATCAGACTTGAACAGAAAATAAATTAAAAAAATCAGTAAAATTTTGCGGCAGATTGCGGCAAAATAACCAAAAAGGAAACATTTAAAATCCCTCGATTGCAGGCAAAGCCTCAAAACAAACACCAGAATTTTATTTGTTCATATTCCAGAAAAAAAATGGCAACAGACCTTTCTTTTCAGTGATTTTCTTCATGCTACAAATGTTTAATAAAAAAATTGTTACGAAAGGTTGAGATGAAGCACTGAATAATAATTTGAATTGAGGAAAGCCTTCAAAAAATAGGAATTTTGTGTCGAAATCTAGGTCTCAATATTTTAATAGTTTTTAACTGATATCTCCAATAATTATTATTGGAGGGTTATGTTAAATAGCCAAACATAAAGAAGGGAAAATTACGAATCTAGCGATACTTGGTTCGGTGGTCAATTCACTGGCGTTCGGGAGAAGTAACTCAGACATGGATACATACATACATACGCTCAGTTTTTAATTATATAAGATTTATAGCAGGATTACAAAGATGCTGATTTACAACGGAATAAGATGAGAACTTATGGCAGTTGGTAGTCAACACATTCATTTGCTCTCGAATAAGTTCTCTCTTCATCCTAAGATGGCCACGGGTTCGCTATTCTTCATCTATATCAGTGGTTCTCAACCTTTTTGAGCTCATCGCTCCCTTCTAGGGGTTGACTGTTTCACAGAGGAACTCCCTCATCCCTTTCTTCCTTGGAAAAAAAAACATAAGTTGGAGCTAATAAACATCTATTGTATTATTGAAAACATAAATGACTAGTTTTAATTTGAGGTAAAATGTACTTTTGAACCAATAAAAAACTATTCAAATTTGAACTAGAAGTTGTTATGATCAAAAGATTAAACATAATTTTCTCAAAAGTTATTATTCGCAGGGAGGAGTTATAACATAATCAAATTTTTTGTTTCAAAATTTTCACTTTTTATGCAATGAAATAATTAAATGGGTGTTGTTTTTGACTTATATTTGCTATTTGCCATATTTTTAAGAGATAAGATACACATTAAACCTTCTTTTGCTCTTTTTAAAAACATTTGTAAAAAAAAGACCAAAGATACATTCTCGCTTTTAAAAATCTGAAGAATTAAGAAAGAGAACTTTGATTCTTATGAGGGGAAAGCTCCTCTATTACAATACACTTCCCATAAAATCGCAACTGGCTGTGATATGTCAGCCGTTGGATGAGTATTTGTGAATATTGTTATTAGGGGGGGGGAGGGCTGGATACAAATCTATACAAGTGAAGATGGTAGGGATCATCTCCCCCCCCCCCACACAGAGGTCGAAAGCTCACCCTTCTCAATTGCTACGACGCTCCCCTCACCCAAGAACGAGACTCGCCAAATGAGATCAAACAAAATTTTGAATATCCCCCCCCCCCTAAAAATTTCAATTGCGCAGTCTGCGAACGCCCCCCCCCTTCCCTCATGAGCTGAGCAGCACTCCTCAGCCTGAGATGCCTTGTTGAAACAAACTTCAATTAATAATAATTATATTAACAATAACTAAAACCTAGTACGTGAAGAAAAACACATATTTTCTCTCCATTCTCTCTCACAGCCTCACATCACCTAGGTTTCATATTTCATTCGAAAACTAAAAGAACGCAGGCTCATTAATCGGTCACGCGGTCTTGATCTTGTGCTGCGGAAAAAGAAACAAAACCCGACCCTGCCTATAATTTTATTTTTCCTCCCGCTACCAGAAGATGGCGCTACGAGAAAGCGTCTGTAGCTACGGTAACCAAGCGAAAGACGGGGGAACCGGCGGATGGATGGCCGATGTTGCGGAAAAGAGATCGGGATTTCAGACACTTCCCAGTTATCCAGTCAAGAAGCGAACCGGGAATACTCATCTCCAGAGCTGCGACTGACCACATGAAGGCCATCAAGGTAAGGATGTCCCTTTTAATGGCGATGAATACATTCATATAGTGAATTGAAGGCATAGCTATCCTGGGGATGACTGGGATTGGAGTGCTTTTGTGAGACCCTCCTGCAGAGAACGAGGGGGGAGACAAGAATCTATCGATGTAAAGAAACAGTGCAGGGAACTTGAACGTGGAAGCAAGAATTGCTTTCCGAATTTTTCTTGTTAGTTTATATTGATGATAATTTTCTGGGGTGCCCACCAGGGGGGAGGGGGGGCATGGCGCAGACTGTGCAATTTAAATTTTAAGGGAGTGTTTTATGGGGCGGGGGGTGGGAGATTTGTTTCCTTGGGGAGTGGGAGGGGGCACTTGTTCTTGATGGGCTCTGAAGGCCCTTTAGCATGTAGTGAGGGTTTGTCATCGTTGTAAGATGGGGGGGGGGAGGCACCCCTGGGGTAATACCGATAGGAACCGTTTTATGTGTGTTGTTTACGTTACGAATGAACAGTTTAAGCTGTAATTGAGTGAAATTCTGATAAGGTAATCACCTAAATGAAACTTTAAACTATTTCTAAAATAATAAAAAAATACAAAATATTCAAAAGCATACATTATAAGCATCTTTGTTTCAAAACTTAGTGCGTTACTGTTACTCGCCTCGGATTGTATTTAGATTTTCGAGAAAAGTGTCCACTAATAAGAAATAAACTAATTTTAATTAATCTAATAGTAATATTTTCTACCCTGCATTCTCTTCTTCTCAGTTTTACATATTGCTGGGTATCCTTCAGGTTCAAGTATTTTTCAAATTCCCGTGTATTATCTATAGTGATAAACAGCTCGATCTGCCGAGATTTAGGAAACGCGCAGGGCGCTGGAACTTGCCGAAAAAAAGCACGCCATATCAAGAGGACACGATTTTCACAAAGTCACATTATCATACAAAAGGTCACATTGTTCAAAAATGATATAAAGTCTTTATTTTCCACTCCAAAATAGTGAAAAATGTTTCGTTTTTGCGAAACAAACATTACAATCCTTCCTTTTATTGTGAGGCTCTGAGAAGTTGAGCTCCGACTCGCACACTGTTCTCTGTTTCGGTAAAAAGGGAAGGGTAATTCGCGCTAAGTCGAGTTGAGAAACTTTCTTAGTAGTTTTTCAAAAATATTTCAACTGAAATCCGAGCCAATAAGGCGTCTATTTTTCACTAAACTAACCTAAAACAGGTAAACATAGTCAAGGTCACAGCTCAACTAACCAGAGTCAGGAGTGCCCCCCCCCCCAAGCTCAATGGCGCAAATCCCCCTCCCCCCATTTTTCTAAACCTTCTTTCCCTTTTTTATTTTTAGCTCTCTTTTTTTATTTAATCATTTTTTTTAATATTTTTAATTTAGTTATTTATTTATTTCTTGTTAATTATTATTATTATTAGTAATAGCATTATTATTATTATTATTTTATCCGAAAAGTTCTGTGCACGTCAATCACATACACACACGCAAACTAAATAAATTAATGAAATAAAATATAAACTGAATAAAATAAAATAAATAATTGAGGTTAAAAATAAATCAATAAATAAATTTAAATAGAAAAGTAAATAAATTTCAAAAATCCCACCCCCCAAATTTAGATAGCACAACTTGCACCATAATTCCCCCCTGTCGGCACCCCTGATCAGAGCTGCACTATACATATTTCTTCCCTTCGAGAAGAGACAGAGAGTGAGAAAGAGAAAACAATCAAGAGAAAAGATGATACAAGGTGAAGCAAACTTTTATGACCCGTACCCGTGCAAAGTACTACTGATTGAGCAAGTTACTTGTTGACAGCCATGCAAAAAAAATTCTTGACACTGGTGCGCAAACCGTTTTTTTTTTTTTTTTTTTTTTTTTTTTTTTTGGCCTTCATTCATTTTAAATGTTCTCTTTTCGGGTAAACTTCGTAAAAATAAAGATTTTGCTATTCCTAGCACCAGTGTAAGGACCTAAAAGTTAACACCAACACGTTGTTTCGAGCACGTTGTGCTCTTTCACAGTAACATACATTGTTTAAATATTTACGAGTATAACACATACACACAATATATACATAATTTAACCTGCATGTTTTCGTAAAGATACCATCCACTTGGATTGTAAGACATCAAGGAAATCAGGGTAGGCGAGTTAAAATATGTAATTTATTGCTTTAGGAAATTTTTACTTGCTACTGTTTGCGCACAGTATGAAATTGGAACTTCATTAAAATGAACAAAGCATAGATTTTTTTGATGAAATAAATAAAATTTTTAAAATAAAACTTTTTTTCGAAAACTCAATACAAAGATTTGGTCGTACTAAATCCTAACTTCTGAAACAAATCATTACAGGTGTAAAAACAATTCAATGTATGTAATTACCTGGAATATGTAACTTTTCTCGAGGGCATATCAAATAACTATAGTAATTACCGTAATCAGTCTTAAAAGCACTCCTAACTGGGATGAATCTTGTATTGCGTCGAAAGTGTTAAAGTAAACACTATATTAATTGACTTATTTTTTAATGCACAACTGAGCAATCAAATCAACTGATTTTAGGCTACATCTGTCCCAAAAAATTTAATATTTTGACAATATTACAAGAATTTACTTTTTTACATGAATTGTTTTCAATTATTTTTCAATCATTAATTTGTCAATATTTTGACAATATTAAAAGACATTTACTTTTTTATGCGCGTTTTTTTAAATTGTTTTCAATTGTTTTTACAATATATATATATATATATATATATATAATTTTTTTTTTTCATGTTTTTTTTTTTTTTTTTTAAAGTTTGATTGTAAATTGCTGTAAAGCTGTTTTTCAACGAATTGTTCTCAATTGCTTTCAACTGTTTGATGAAAATATCATGAAATAACTTCCTTCACAAGCTAAGATTTGACCGCTGCAGAGTGGATAGAAAAAGTGATGATTTTTAAAAAAAAGAGAACAATAAACGTTGGAATAAGTAAAATTGCTGGGCAAATGATGGTGTGGTGCTCAGAAAATTAGAATTTTGACTTTCTAGTAGCGCTATTTTCAAAGTTCATTACAAACGTTAAAAAAGTTGCTTGAATAAATTTTCAGCTTCAGTTAAGAGTGCTAATTTAAGATAGTGTGAAGAGTTCAGTGTAACAGGGAATTCATTAGAGTAAACTCTACTGCTTTCCATTGAATAAGGGGCCATTCATTAATTACGTAAGGGTTCCGAGGGGGAGGGGGTTGAAAAAATCTCTAAATACGGGGGGAGGGGGTAAATCCGTTCTTACGTGATATTTTCTGAGTCGATATTTTATATTAGAAATCGCGCGTTCAAGTGGTTTATCAGTGATCATATTTCATTTGCGTCTGGAAGGTAAAAAACGTATTAGGATGAGCTGTTTTTTATTTGTTTTACAAAGAATTAATTAGTGTATAGTATAATAAAAGAATCGCACTATGTATGGTATGTTTTATTTTTAATTAGTATCGAGGAATTTTAATTAGTACAAAGAAATGTCGAAAAAACATTCAGTCTAGATTCCAGGAAATATTTCTTTACACAAAAAGGTTTAATTTAATAATAGTGAATTAAATGATTTGAAATAATACCGATTTCAGTGATGTAAGATTCGTTATTTTTCAAAACCGAAATAGAATCTTACGTAAGAATAGAGGGGGGGGGTGGATTTTACTTACTCTTACATGGGGGGAGGGGGTCAAAAATTGCCAAAATCATCCTTACGTAATTAATGAATGGCCTCTAAAGCATTATTCAAACGCTTTTGCTGTTGTAAATCGTCTCAAATACATTAACATACATAAAACTTAATTGATTAGCAGCACTAGAAACGTTTTTAAGTCAGCATTTGCAAATTCTATAGTTAGCATAGATTAGCTCATTTTTCCCCCGACTCTGCAGTCGTGTTTGTAACTATGGTTAGAAATAAAATATTGCTTTTATATGTTAAGTTAAATTTATTTTAAAAAAAAACGTAAAATCTCCACAAACAGCAATAAAAATTGCTGCCACGTGCTTCAGGGAAATAAAGGAACTCTTCTTTTCGGATGTTTTTTCATTCAAGAGCTCATTTGTTGCATCAAAAAAAAAAAAAAAGAGATCCTCGGTACCCCGAAACGCGTGTCTTCAACTGTCATATGAAACTTTAACGTTATTTTTAAGGTGTGGATCTTCAAGTGGTAAAACGAAACAAAAAAAATATGTTCTGACTCTTTCCTCTATCCCAAAATTTCTTAAATTTGCGATAAAATTTTTCATTCTCAAAATCGTCAAATAATTAATTTGAAAGCTTTCGATATCGCGAAAAAAAGCGGCAGAATTTTCCTCCAAGGAAATATTGTTGCCATACATTTTTATTCTTATTCTTCTGTCTTTGTTACTAATAGATCATTAATAATAACGATCCCATTAAAGGATAACACAATTCAGAATTCAGGTGATACTTAAAATACGATAACCCACATTTCAAAGAAGTCTCCCGTATCTGCAACAATGTTTCATTCATAAACTACTTTCGCAAGTGAAGTAGGAAGTCGAAGTGGTAGTAGTTTCATATTCTTGGCGATAAGCATCTTCGGAGGATACTGTTGACCTATCGCTTGTTCGCTCACCAAGGCCGTTATTCTAACTTAAGTTCGAAATACCTGAAACGCATGAGGAGACAACACCGAGACGTTCGGAAGGGGTAATAGAACATTTGATGGGTGCCGCGTGACTTCACGCCGGTGAGTTCGTCTCCCGCAATGTCATCAGTCGCAAGTTTTGTTTTCGGAAGAAGAAAAAGTTTGCTAACACTGTCGTTTAGGGACGCGACATTGATGTCAACGTTTTCGAAACGTCAATATTTTATTTAGAACACCAATGCAGAGGTGCCCAACTCCCTACGAGCAAGGGCGCACCCCCCCCCCCCTAAATATCGCGAAGACCTCCCTCAAAAGCAACAGCCCCCCCCCCCAAAAAAAGAGAAAAATGCCCCTTAAAACACCTCCCTCCTAAAAATTTCAATGGCGCTGTCTGCACCATGTGGTCTGCCCTGGTTGCTTTCATCAGTTCATCCTTTATATAAGCTCAAAAACAACATTATTGAAAAATAAGCTTTCTTTTTTTACCCTCAACAATAAGGCTGTGTTTTATATTTGGAAGCGTGTATTATTCAGGATTAAGTGGATTAAGCATATAATACAAAGAAAATAGCTGAAATACTGATATTGAAACAAATAGAAATATATAAGAAAACAATTGAACGGGTATTAGAATGATCATAAAATAAACTGTACCAGTGTTGCAGGTGTAAAAATAGCAGTAGGTACTAGGTACATAAATTAAAATATAAAAGGGTACACAGTGAAGCTTTGAAAGATAGATGTTGGGTAACTTGGATTAAAATATAAAAACCAGAGCTAAGGTAGAACTGGCATCATTTGTGACGTCATCAAGACCACGCCTTGTTTCAAAAATCAGACAATTTTAAAAAATGGATTAAAAAATAACTGTTGGGAAAATGAAAGTATTTTTTGGGTTCATGTTTTTTTTTTTTTTTTTGCTTATTCTATCACTTTTAATGACAAAAAGTACTACTTTTGATTGAAGGAAACAACTAAAATGTATGCGCCGTTTTCATGCTTTACCTCTTCAATGCAGCAGTGGGTAAAATGCAAAGAATGTTACGCTTCAAGCATATCTTCAAAATAGACTGTAAAATCTTTTTCACGTATATCAGAAAAAGGTGTTTTAATTCGATCTGAAAACACTTTCCTATACAATTCTTGTTTTTATCCTTATGTGTAAAACAAATATGCTTCCTTACATACGCCCTAACTATTAACCTTAATTTCCCCAATAAAAAAAAGCATGCCACATCGAAATATAAACATTTCATGCACCGACTCGATATTCGCCGACACCAATTGGTGTCGCCGAATGTTTTCCTACTGAAATATATCATATCACAGGGTCCCACACGAACTCTTTTCAGAAAACCAAATGCATCGTAAATAAAATAAACTTTCACGTTGTGTGCAGAATCGTGGTTCGTTTTGCAGTTTTCTTTTTTAATGGTTATCTCGGCTTACGATGAGTCACAGTTACGATTACGTGTCAGTGAAAACGATCGTTATTTTGCAGCCTCGCCTTTCATCTCGTGTCAGCGAGAAAGCAGTTTGAAGACAGATGAAGAGGAAGAGTTCTTAACCGATAAAAAATGAACCTGATACTTCCTAAACATGTGTTTTTCTTTTCGAAAAAGCAGCTTGGTTGCTTTAGTAACAGTATTTTATTTCTTATTAGAAAATCGCCCGTCAATGAATGACGAGTGAAAATTGCTTCTACATTTGAACGAAGAAATTGCCCGTTTGGTGATATGTTCATAGTTGAAATTTAACCCTAGCTCCAGTGGATTAACCCTTAACTTCATCGCGTTCACTGTCGACCATTTTTTCGTTTCTTCATTCTCTTAAAATGACTCTTACCTACCAGTGAAACAGTTAACTAACGGGATCCAGTTCAGCCTTGTCAAAATAAAGCATTTCATGTTCGAATTTGAAATTATGGTTATCTTTATCTTCTTTACTAAAATAATAAAGCTGAAAGTCTGTATCTCTGGATTTCTGCCTGTTACGAGCGTAGCGCCTAGACCATTCGGCCGATTTTCATGAAATTTGGCACAAAATTAGTTTGTACAATGGGGGTGTGCACCTAGAAGCGATTTTTTGAAAATTCGATTTTGTTCTTTTTCTATTCCAATTTTAAGAACATTTTACCGAGTAAACTATCATAACGTGGACGAATAAATTACCAAAACGTGTACGAGCAAATTACCATAACATGGGCCAGCAAATGTGCATAGCAAATTGGCGAGAAATTCATCATCCATTCTTTGTAAATTTACAGGCGAACCAAATGACCTTTTCATTTTCTACTACGTTCAAAGCCGTGCGGGTACCGCTAGTTATAACATAAAAAATAATGTTTTATCTCTTCTCGAAACCTTTTCAAAGAAAATATTTTTTCGTAGGAGTAAAATTTTAACTAAATATATTATAATAAAAACTGTTCTTTAAGAAATTTTAGTTTTTTAAAACTTATGCCAATAAACAAGAAAATTCAGGGGCAAAAAATAAACCTTTTTGATGCGAATAACGGGAGGTTTTTCTGAAAAAATAATGTTCCTCTTTCACATAAAATTGGTCATTTCTCAGGATTCTATTGTTTTTCATTGACTTTCAGATACAGGAAAATTTAAGAATTCACCTCTGGTGCGAATCCTGTCTAAAAATTTCAGAAGTGTATTCCAAGTCAGAACCAACCCTAAAATTAGCTGTTGCATTCGGCATCAATTACGCGAATCATTTATTGTTCCTCAAACATTTTGAAGAAGGTGCTTTAGTTGAAAATTTTTATTAGAGTTTCTCTCATGAGAAGTCCAATTTTTTTATGCAATCTTTTAAGAATAAAATTTGAAAACTGAAGTTTTTCTTCGCCTTTTTTAGTTAAATATTTCTAAATAATTCTCAAAAGAAATTTGGTACTATTCTTGCCCACGCTTATTTCTTTCTTTCAAGAATTATAATTGCTCTAAAACAAATTTAATCATAATCCTTCGCTTTTCAAACTATTTTATGCTGTGACCACCTTTAAAGCCTAAATACCGCGCAAAAAGCCTTCCGACATATTTGCCTACCTCTTTGTATAGAAACTTTTTAAAGGGAAAACGGAAAAGCAAAGCAAACTTTTCCCATAATAATTGGTGATTAATTACATCCTGCAATTGGTAGTAGTTCGTTTGATACAGTGGTTATTACTTGGGAATTTAGAATTTTGTAGCACATGATTATAGTTTATCAATTTTTTTTTCTCGTAAAAATATGTTTTACTTACGGATCTTGCAATGGCGACCTGCACTCGTTAGGGTCATAACCCAAGTCGAGAAATGATATCCTAATCACTTTTCGCAGGGTAATTTTGTTCTCTTTTTCTCTGATATTTTGAAATGATATTTCATTACTGATTTCTGTTTTCCACGATATATTTTGTGCTACGAATTTCTCATGCAATGAATCAGGGAAAAAAAAACCTTTTAAGTTCTCTATTGTTTTAATAGTTTTACACATTAATATTTTTTGATACTGCTGAAAAAGAAAAAAAATCATCGATCATTGGGCGACCACGTTTCAAAATTTATTTTGTAACGTGGTTGTCGAATGATTCCCACCACTTCTATTGATTAGCCATTAGCCATGGTATCAGAAAGCTTTTGACCTAAATTGATGTCTACATCTGTTAAACGTCCAGAGAAATTTAAATAGCTTGAAAATATTATATTTTCTTACATCATGGCAAATAAAAGTTAGAACACAAAAAAGAATTTTCTACAAAACCTTAATTTTCTCTTCGGAAATTAGTATTGTTGCGATACCACTAGAGAGCCAAACGCAAACTAAACTTTTAAAGTTAGTGGTCGCGTGTTTGTGTTTGAGCACAATGGCGCCATCAGTTCCCATACACCACCTGTTTCCGCTTCGGCACAGCTGGCGACTCAGGTACGGAGGTGGTATATAAAGAGCCCTTTGCTTCATGCTCCACCTGTCCCAAAACGGACCGAAAAATAGCACACTTTGGCAGTTTTTACCATTTCAAAGATTCCGAATTTCGGCAGATATGTCATTGAAGAATTTGATGGAACCAATTGACTAAAAATTTGATTACAAAAAAAAAAAAAAAAAAAAAAAGTTGAATTTCAAAATGAAAAAAAAATTGAATAAATTGATTAAAAAAAAAAGCGCTTAAAACTTAAAAGCAGCCTCACCATAATAGGGTGCTTTCCTTCAGTCAAAAGTACTACTTTTAGTCATTGAAATGGATAGAATGTGCAAAAAAAAAAAAAAAAAACATAGACCCAGAAAATACTTTCATTTTTCCAATACTTTTTTTAAATTAATTTTTTAAAATGCCTGATTTTTCAAACAAGGCGTGGCCTTTATGACGTCACAAAAGATGTACTTTGCGGCATCTTTCTACCGTGTTTTCACGTTATGATAATCAAGCAGCGAATTAAATATTGCGCTCTACGCTTGCTATCAACCATATCATTGCCAATACACGTGAGTAAAGATGCGAATTAAATATTTTGCACTGTGATTGGCAACACTGAATGGCATTTCATCATTTGTGATGTCATCGTCAGAAGCCGTAAACAATGAAAGCGCTCCGATTTAAGTAATTTTTTAAAAATGTTAAACTTGAACAAATTATTTAAAAAATGGTCAGATCCTATATTTTTAAGTATGCTCTTTCAGAACAAAAATACTTTTAAAATTTTGGGAACGACCCCATTAATCATCTGCTGATTTAGTATTTTAGTAACAAATCCCACTTCGCTCTAACCCAAAGCGTGTGGAGTGTGAAGGAGCATAATTGCCTACAGTGCCAAATTTCTAAATACACAGAGTAGGCAGCTGATGGCTGGCAACTATTTGGAAGTGGCACTTTATTTAAACTTGCTTAGTAAGTATGATAATGTGTTACCACAAAAATATTTGCCATGATGATCAATCAGTATTTATTTTATTTTCTATAAAACACATCTTTTTTTTGTTATTGTATAATATTTATTTTCAATCATTTCGTATGAAAATGAATTATTTTCCGGAAAAACAATAATTTAGTTTGAATTCAAAAAATAAGGTTGCGTCTCCTATTATTAAATTTGCCCCAGTTTGCAAGAGTTCATTTGAAGGTTGTTGATAGCTTTCTCTAGCGGTATAATTGACTCCCTTTAGTTTAGTTAGTAAACTAATCAAAGGATTATACCATTTCTTAAATTGTTTTAAATTGCATTTTCTTTTGGATAAAGCTATTTCTGTCATAATGCCGGGAAATTTAAATAAAGTTTGAACAATTTTGAGCTAGGGTTTATAAAATGAAATATTCAACAAATATTTTAATGTTAAAATGCAAGGAATAGTTTTTAGATGATCTCCATAAAAAAATCTTCTTGTGATAAATATATTTTCTTCTGATAAACTGTTTCTCTGCCATGTAATACTGACAGTTTGTGTTAAGTATTGTTAAATATTTTACAATATTTTTTAGAATTAGTTTTTTTGCATGATCTAATATTGACATAAGGAAACCCAGGGCTAAGTTCAGATTTATAGCTCTGAATATTTCTGCCCTTAATTTCGTTAATGTGAACGAAATTAACGGCTGTACTGTCTTCATTTTACCTTACATCTCCATTTCTTCAAAAAAGCCATTGGCACGGTCATCTACTTTTCACTTGATCCATGTTGTCTTTTTAATGAAAAAAAAAAAAAAAAATAGAAATAAAATAAAAAAGAAGCGCCTTGCATCACAACTGCTCTTGGCTCAGGGGCTCTTTCATTATCAGAAACCATTTTTCTCACAAAATCAGCAGTTAAATTTCCAGAAGCCAAGTTTTAAAAAGAGGTCAATGTCTTTTAATAACAAACCAGAGCATTAAACGATTTCCATTTTTCATTTTTGGAAGAATACGAGTTGTTCATTATTTTCTCAACTTGAAAACTAATTTCGCCGAATTACTGGTTTACTTTGCTCGTTATAAAAATTACTTTACGACGCAAGAACTTTTAAGTCAGATTTATAGAAATTGATTGTTGGAAAACTTGTATTCTGTGTCAAAGACCCGAAATTGTTTTAGATCTTCACCTGCATACTGCCTATATTGCAGGTGGCATGCAACTGCTTTCTTTTGCTATATATAGCCTATATTTCTTCATCTCTTGATTTTTGATTTAATATTTAATGGCTGCTCAAAAAATTAATCTAAATATATATATACTTTGAGATTAATTGTAATTTTTAAGTGCTGTAGTGAAGGAATTATGTACTTATTTTATTTCATACTTTTTACCACAAATCAATCTCATTGATGCAGTTTTTAAATTAAGAAATAAAGTTATAATTTTTGGCAAAAACCTTCGCATCATTTTTTGAAATTAGTTTCACTGTTCATCATCATCTGTCGTAGTAAATACAAAATAAATAAATAAATAAATAAATAAATAAAATAAAAAAATAAAGTTATTATTTCCGTAACTTCTTGAAAGAAAATGCTTACCACTGACTCTTTTCTACATCCTCATCCATCTTCGGGAGATAAGGAATAAAGGAAGCTGACATATCTTGTAAAATCACGTAAGAAAAATACGGGGAGTAAGGAGCGTGAAGATAAAAAATATCTTCAGTTGATTTATGTGACGCGTTAATGAAAAATAACTCTTTTTAAGATTATAAAACGTCTTAAGTGTGTTGCTACTTGTAAGCAAATAAATAACACAGTGAAATGTTAGTCGCGAAAGAACAGAAAGAAAAATAAAAAATAAAAAGTCAAGTATGTAATTGTGAAGAATACTATGAATATTGCTTTCTAGAGAGGTTTCAGATGGTTTCCGAATACAGTAAACCCTCATTATACCGCAGCATATTAAGCAGGACTTAACTTAATCTGGATAGTCATTTCAATGTACATACTGTATAAATAAAATGTGAGTTACTGCCAGATTCTACCTATTAGAAATGATGTTTCGCTTCAAGGTCATCCTCCATCTCTTCGTGGTCAAGCTTTAGATAGCGTTAATTGTTGACCCTTTTTCGTTTCTTCATTCTCCTAAAATGATAGTCTTACCTGTAAAACAGTTTAGTTGCCGGATCCAGTTCAGCCTCGTCAAAATAAACCATTTCCCTGCATGTCAAACATTACCCAAAAATATTGTCTAACTATCATGCCGTGGCGCGAGTTTCACTGTTGATGACGTCAGAGTGCTATTCGATCAGTGGATTTGCTATTATATACATGAGGATTACACCAATGCAATCCCCTGTAGGCATCACTTTGTCTTATGAACTTTGAATCACATACTATACAAGATGAAATTGAATGTTATATTAAAAGAGGGCATTACGCTTGCTTGCTTTTAGTTGATATTTCTCAATTTCCCTTCCAGGTGCGCCCCGAACTTAAAATTTTGGACGGTAGGAAATTCTCAATTTTAAGAATGGAACTCCAAATTTTACCGAATGACGATAAATTTGCCGAATAAAACTCCAATTTTTGCAAAATAATGAAAAATTTGCCGAAAACGGAAATTTTTGGGTGGTCACAGTGACTTCCCATGATCACCCATTGTGGCGCTCCTGTCCTCTCCCTGTTTCTCTCTTTCCAACGATAGAAATTTACTCTGTTTCAAATTCGAAGTTGCATTGTTCAAGGCTAGAAGGACTTAAGTTTTGCATACCTACTGGTTCTTTGCTGGTTTATAATTTTCTCTCTCATGGTTTTGTTTTCCCTACTCAAACTGTTTATTGTTCCTCCTCGCTGCATTTTCCAGATGCCTTTTCATCCATTAGCAAACTTCTTTTATATTGGAAAAAGCGTTCTTTGTAATCCTGAAAAAAGGTTGCAATTATTAATATATTTGTTCATTGTAATCCCATGTTCAGAAGAAATCGCGCTTTTCGTAAAAAAAAAAGAAGCAAAAGAATAATAAATGAAAATTAAATAAGAATAATAAATAAATAAATACAATAAAATTCAATACATGGGAAGTGACGAAGCGATTTTACATACTCTTCAGTTAATGTTGTCCTAAGATATATATAAATGATATAAATGAAATCCCAAGAAGAACAGTCTAACGGTTAACGAGAATAATAGCAAAATTTCTGCATAACTTCGAAAGAGCTTTTGATTGGAGTTTAGATATTAAGCAGTTTTAATCATTGGTTTAACATTAAAAACACATTAGCATAACTACTCAGGTAATTTTAGCATGAACGAACAACTTTGAAATTGGATTAGTTTTCAGATGTAATGCGTTTCATCATCACATTTAATTTGTCTGAAAGAAGGTTAACCATTTAATCAATGCAAACTACCTCTTTCGGTTCTTTTTCGCTGCATAATTAAAATTCCCACTATTTTTACTAATTTTACTATACCAAAATGCTTATCCATCCTTTTCCGGAAGCATTTTGGTTTCCATAGAAACGGTTGCCATGACGGCGGATGTTGGAAAAGCTCATTCCGGTCGATTTACAATCTGCGGGGGTTTCGAAGACTGAGCATTTTGATAACTTCCCTGTTTTTCAGTATGTAATAATAGACGCCTTCGTTGGGAAGAAAAAAAAGAGGGGGAAGGGCTCGTAAAACACTTTCTCTGCCCTGCGTGCTCTTTTTTTTTTCTCCTTCCTTTTTTTAAAAATTTATTTATTATTTTTTTTTCTAACCTTTCGTTTGAGGTGTGGGTGAAATGATGTGTGGTCTAACCTAATTTCCGTACAGTGGCTTTGATCTTTGCCCGTAAATTTCGAAAATAAGTCAAAAATTATTACATAAGATTTTACTGTTTTTGGTTGACATAGTTTTTCTTTTTCTTATTTTTTTTTTTTTTTTCGTGCTTCGTCCTTTTTACGTTTTCAAAGTTTTTCAGTTTTCTTGGCATTAAGATAAAACATTAGCGAACCTCGTTAACGCGAAATAGCTTGTGAAATATTGCTAACATGAAATATTGGTTTGGTCCTGTTGGTTAACAATCACTTCATAATCAATCGGATAAGATGAAATCTGGTCGATTTCCCTTTCTAAATTTTTCTTTCGAACAAATGGTTTCAACAAAAGTGAAATATTCTTATTTTTCCATTTTTGTAATCTTTGTATCTAATTGTTTAGTAACAGTTCAAGGTCCCTGGGGTCATAAGAGTCATTTTAGGAATACATACGGGTTTTGGGCCTGAAAGTTTAGAAATATAAGTGCTCAAAGAGCACTTTTAGGCTATCTTTGGTCACTTAAGGGGGACCATGACCCCCTAAGGCCCCATAAGGCCATGATCCCCCTAGATCTGCGCCTGACTCAACCTATGACTTGCATTTGATGATTACTAATTTTAATTTTCGTCTGAAAATTTGATGGTGAAAATGAATTTTAATTTAATATTTTTGAACAGATATTCTTTGGGAAATTCCTCGAATAGTATTTTGGAATCAGACTTTACTTTACTTTAAGCTCCCCCCAGACAAATTTATCACCCATTTCTCCCGCTTTTTCGTAATTTTAAAGATTTTTTACAACTTTAAAATGCTTTGTAAAAAGTTTTAATTTTGGCTTATTGTATTTATTTTTTTGAACTACTTATTCTACATGTCCGATGGGAATTAAACTATATGCAAATTAGATACTGGAACGAGCCACGAGCTGTAGTTTTGCCAACTGCTTTAGTACTTTATTGCTATTATTATTCGATCGATACCTATACTTGTCATTGAGCCCTTACATTTGTATTTTATTATTTTTTTTTTCATTTTAAAAACGTACAGAATATGTTTCTTTCTTACCTTTTTTTAAAAATACTCTCCAGATTTAAAAGACATTTCTGCAGATTTTTTCAATTAGTTAGTGGGGTTGGCAGAAGGTTCTGCTACATAGGAATTTCTTCAATTGAACTAAAATTTTTGTTCCAGCGGTTGAGTTGTAAGAAGCGATGATGCTAACAATGGCTATACCAATTTCGTGACACATTATAAGTTTAAAAAAATAAAAAATCAGAACCTCTAATTCGTGCTATAGAATCGAATGAAATTACTGTGACTTCGTGGAACTCCATAATTAAGAATTCCTTTTTAAGGCGAAACGTGCCTCGGCTCGAAGATAAGATTTCGTTTCAGGATTTGAATCACGTGACAGAATGAAACTGTGCGACAATTTACTTCCTCCTTACGCTTCAGGCACCTAGCAGAATTAGTTCTCAGGACAATCGAACCCAATGTCATTTCAAATTGCTTGGTCACCGCCTCTTGAATGAAGCACTTAACTCGTGTTATGTATTTCCCGAGTAACTTTTCTTCAGCTCTATCCTTAGAGTAACGTCAGATACATCAATATGATTCTCGAGCATAAGATATGTGGTACACACTCGCGTACAATACAAAAGTGTGAGTGGTCTTTTTTTGAGCAATCACATCGCTTATTGTTCTCACTTGACTGTTTTGATGTTCTATGATTTTATTTTCCCCCCGCCTCCCTCTGCAGCACCACCGTCGATCGCCCCTCCTGATGCTGCTGCTCTAGCGAGCAGCGTCTCCAGGTTACATCCATATCCCACACACGCACGCATACACATACACACACACTCATGCCTGCACACAGACACAAACACGCACGCACGCATACACACACTCATGCATGCACACAGACACAAACACACGCATACATACACACACACACTCATGCCTGATCACAAACACGCCTACATACACACACTCATGATTGCGAAAAACATAATTTGAATTCAAGACGTCAAAATTCAAATTAATTGTTATTATTATTATTAGTATTACTATTATTTCCTTTTTGAGGTCTATTATGTTAATAGAGTTTATAAACAAATTAACCGACCAATATTATGCGATTTCTCAGCAGCATAACTGGGCTTACTGGGGGGAGGCGCGGCGGTCCACCACGGGTGACAACCTGCTGGGTGGTACCCAAAATGAATCTGAGAAATTATGAAAAACATAAATACTTCAAGTTTGAAATATCCCCCATATATATCTTAATTTACAGATAAATTATCATATTTTTACGAAAAACATAATAATACGAGGTATAAACTACGGCACATTTTGCATGAAATTAGAGAGTTCATTATGTATGATTGTCTTTCATCGCTAGCTATCGCTTCACCGCATAAATGAAAAATTGATAAAAAATATTTTGAAAACTGTATAAAAATTTTTGAGGGGGGGGGGGGGTAAACAAAAAAAATATCGCTCCGGGTGACACCTGTGCAGGAAACGCCACTGGATTTCTATAATTGCATCACACATGCTTTAAACATTGAACAATCATATAGAGTTAGCACAAATTATACACCGATTTCAAAAAATCATATTTTCGAAACTACTGCATATATTACACAAAGTGATACATGAGTTAAAAGAAAAATAACCAAGTTATTTTTCTTAGAAGTTCAATTGCACAAATGTGCAATGTATGTCAAAATGTTCAATTTCAAATGCTCAATGTTGGATTCTTTTGTTACACGACTACATCCAATCTGTAATCCAGTTCGTTCTACACATTTTAGAGTATCACGCTGTCAATAATTTGTAACGGTGCACAAATGCGTTCCTGGAGTTTTTGTTACGTTTTTGGAATCGGGATTTGATAACCAGTGTCTCTGACGTAACTCCATAAAAAGAAATCAAATGGCGTGTATAAGAAGCACTCCATCCATGCCCTAAAATGTAACCGTGCTATCTCTAAAACCATTGCCAGGTTGAGGATCAAACACTTCAAGGGAATGAGGATATATCCCAATGGCCATCGAAGCTATAGGAACTGTCCTCACTGCCTACATTGAACACTCTCCCAAGATTGCCCTGCCATTTTGGCGAAGTTCTTCAGAATCCATCTTGCTCCCCGACATCAACTCCTCTATTCCTCGGAAGTTATGGATGTGGTCGGGGCTGTTTTGGATCAATTTGATTAAACCGCACTATTTCAATGGACAAGACAACAAAAACATTATATGAGGCAGTGAGAAACAAAGGGATGAAAGTGACAAAACTAAAAATTTGGAGATAACCAGTACACATGGTTAGCTGAACCTCTCCTCCCTCTTGGGGCAAAAGATGGTATAGTAGCCCTGGTAGTTGCTGCTGTACAGCATGATTTAGGGAAAAAAATCAATGAAAGCCTACCTATCAAGTTATCTTAAAAAGCGTTTTACTTAAAACTTGAAAATGTCCACTTTACATCCCTTTGCTTCTCACTGCCTTATATGGCGCGTGGAACGAACGAGATTACAGATTAGACGTTTGCCGTGTAACAAAGAGGCTCACACATCGAACATTTGTAACTGAAAAAAAAATTTGATTAATTTATTTTTACATTCATGGTCACTTATTTTTATATGTTCAGTAGTATCAAAAACATGATTTTTTAAAATAAGTTTATCATTTGTGCTCACCCTACATTTGGGCGGGTATAAAGCAGGGCTGCGGAGTCGGAGTCGAGGAGTAAGAGTTGGACCGATTTTTGGGTTAAGGAGTCGAAATAGGGAGTACAAGGTTTAAAATCTTAAGAGTCGGAGTCGTAATCGGTCATTTTCCCCCCAAGTCCGCAACTCTGTCAGTGTTCTGCCAGTGGAGTCGGAGTCGATCTTTTTTCCTCCGACCTCACAGCCCTGGTAAAAAGGCAACTTCAAAGATTTCAGCAGTATGAACAACGAACGCACGTGCGCTAATGGCAGTTCGGTCAAATTTGAGCTCCGGTTTAAGTTTTTCCAGTTCTGTGTTTGCAATTCTGTCAACACGCCCATTCTTATTGTTTCAGCGACCAAACAAAGAGCAGCAGAGCCCGATGTGATCGCGTGTGAAAGAAATATTCCAAACGATAGGCAGTGCGGTGAAATTATTATTAGTTGCTGTTACACTGCCATTGTTGTTAGTGCCAGAATCGATTGCATTAATTGTAACATTTATTATTTTTAATGGCTTAAAATGTAGGTCACTTTAACAACTGCAAAGTGTGCGTTTAAATATGCTACGCAAAAACCTGATTTAATTAAGGGGGAAAATATCTTGCATGTTTCACTGATAGAGTCTTAAAAATTTCCTGTTTTCACTTTAAATCATGGTCGGGATTTTTTTGTTGACTGCACAAACAATGGGTTGTTTCCTTCGGTCAAAAGTTCTACTTTTAGTCACTACAGTTGAGAGAATGAGCAAAAAGTAAAAATAACATGGACCCAGAAAATACTTTCATTTTCCCAACAGTTGTTGTTTAATTAATTTTTTTTTTTACGTGTTCGATTTTCAAACAAGGCGTGGTCTTTATGACGTCACAAATGATGAATTTTGGCGCGTATTCCACCTGGTGTGTTGAATGTTTAGGCTTGTTGTGTACAGCGTTTCCAGGTTATGAGAATTCAGTAGCCAATTAAATATTGCGCTCTACGCTAGCTATCAACCATATCGTTGCCAGTACACGTGAGTACGAAGAAACGAATTAAATATTGCGCTCTGCGTTAATGGCAACAGTGAATGGTATTTTATCACTTGCGATATCATGCGCAGAAGCGTAAAAATGCAATTGAGTTCGCGCACCGATTTAAATATTTTTTTGAAATAGTAAACTTTGTCAAATTATTTAAAAAGTGGTCAGTCCTATGTTTTTACGCATGCTCTTTCAGAAAAAAAAGTAAACTTAAAATTTCGGAAACGACCCCATTATCATGGTAAGGAAAGGTACTGAAGGTTGGTTGATTTAAAAAAAAAAATTGATTGAACTTAGAGAAAAACTGCAGCAAATAAAATAATACGAATAAAATGAAAATGAAAAATGTTATAGGAGATGGAATAAAAAAGCTCTGGTTTTCATTACACAAATACGTGACAGCTGCTCATAATCTTAATTAAGATCAAAAAATATTGTGGAAAAAGTACAACTTTAGGTGTTTAAAACTCACAACTAATATTATTTAAATTTGATAGGTTGGTTTTTTAAAGCGGAATATTACTTCGAGTTGTGGAATATTATTTGAATCGATGGTTTAGTGCGGGTTAAGAGATCCCGTTACAACGTACTTCAAGGAACCGCAAAAGTTGTTCGTTGTAACCGGAAATTCGTTGTAATGGCATTCAATCAATACAATAGAAATTAATCGAGACTGAAAATTTAGTCCTTTGAAACGGATGCTTCGTTGAACTGGTGTCCGTTGAATTGGATTTCTCTGTATCTTTTATTTCAAAAACAGCATCCGAAAGTTACAAAATAATCGTCTTCCGCGTTGAGAAAAATGTTTGAAAATATTTAAAACTAGTGGCACTCGCACGGTTTTGTCCGTAGTAGAAAATTAAAAGGTCTTTTGATTCGCCTGTATGTTTACAAATAATGTATGATGAATTTCTCGCCAATTGGTTTACCCATATTACGGTTCCACGTTATGATAACTTGGTAATTCACTCGTCCATCTTATGATAATTTTGCTTGGGAAAATGGTTTAAAAATCAGAATAGAAAAAGAACCAAATCAAATTTTCGAAAAATCGCTTCAAGGTGCACACCTCCATGCTACAAACTGATTCTGTGCCAAATTTCATGAAAATCGGCCGAACGGTCTATGCGCTATACGCGTCACAGAGATTCCGACAAACAGACAGAGATCCGGAAAGAGAGACTTTCAGCTTTATTAATGGTAAAGAAGATGAAAAAAAAAAAAAAAAAGAAAAGAAAAGAAAACCCTTTTTTACACCCTGTTACGCAGAGGAATGGACTAGAGGATTTAGTTTCCATGTCACCCATCAGTCTTCGCTTTGAAAACGGTTCTTTAAAGAAAAAGTTACTAAAAAAGTATGTGTAAAAAACGTAATTAAAAAAAAGAAAATATTTTTTTTTTCTCCCTTTTGCAACAGATACTTCCGGTTGCAGCAGTTCTTACGGTAGGGAATGAATGCATTCAATCCGCACTTAACACTGTCCAGATCTTGGTTTAAAAACAAGTAGAGAGAGAGAGAGAGAGAGACAAGTAGCGGACTTGTGTTATAGGGTATGAGTTACAGAAATTAATCATCAAACGTCTCGAATTAATCAACGAGACTACAGAGCTTTTAACTGAAGCCGGTTGAACCGGCAATGCGCAATTATAAACAATGTCATGAAAAAATCTCTCCATGTAGCTTATAAAATAACTGGTAGTACCCGCGCGGCTTTGCCCGTAGTTGAAAATTAAAAAGTCATTTGGTTCGCCTGTATATTTACAAATAATGGATGACGAATTTCTCGCCAATTGGCTATGTTCATTTGCTCGCCAGTGTTACGATTCCACGTTAAGATAATTTTGTAATTTACTCTTCCACGTTGTGATAATTTGCTCGGTAAAATTTTCTTAAAAATGGAATAGAAAAAGAACAAAATCGAATTTTCTAAAAATCGCTTCGAGGTGCACACCCCCATGCTGCAAACTAACTTTGTGCCAAATTTCATGAAAATCGGCCGAACGGTCTAGGCGCTGTGCGCGTCACAGACATTCGGACAGAAATCCAGATATCCAGACAGACTTTCAGCTTTACTATTAGTAAAGATTATTCATTTTGGGTTTACAAAATGCTTCAAAAAGTTTTCAAACTTTATCTAGCGTTTCGCCATGTGTTCGACGTGTTGCCTTGCAATGTAGTAAATTTCTTTGAAGAAAATCGAGTTACATATTTATCTTTTTCTCCTTTCAATTCTTCCCAAATATTAACCAGAGCTGTTAAAACAGTGCTAACAAGTCATATAATTGCTGAATTAATATTAATGAAGATAAGTTTGTAAATATTTCTCCCGTAAAAAGTAGCTATGGGTACTTTAAAAAGTACCAAGCAAAATTAATCCCCCCCCCCCACACACACACATTGAATTCTTTGAAAACTATTGAGACATCACTTCTTCTCCGTTTTGTTACATTTCCCATCAGGGGCGTGCGATGGGAGGTCACAGTGACAACCCTAAAAATTTCTTACTGATAATCCACCAAGTTTGGAAATAATGTTTCTTTTAAATCCCCCCCCCCTTTATCTCTTTGTTTTTCTTTTGTAAATAATTTCTATTGTCCCTACATGTACGTGAGCATGTTCGTATTTTATTATTAGGTAAAGTTCAGAGTTACATTCGGTAATATTGAGAATTTCTCCATAGCAAAAATTAAAGTTCGGGGCGCCTCAGTTACCCACAAGGTTCGAAAATATCACGGTATTTTCGAAAATATCGAAAATAGTTGATATTTTGATATACATTGGATATTTTGAAATATATCCGATATTTTCAATCAACACAAGATTAAGTCATTAAATAGTAACTGCTCCCTCAAATCGCTGCTGTTTTTTTTCTTATGTTATTACTATAATGCATAAGTTTTAAAATTAATGTTTCCTTCATTGTTTATAAATATAAATATGTATTTTTTATAAAAAATTTATGTACTTTCAATGGCATAAGTACAAATTATATTTACAATCATTTGTAAAATGTAATAATTTAATCTATAAGAAATAAAATATAGCATAGCTGATACATTTCTATTAATTGTAATTGAATTACTTAAGCATTCAATGATTTTTCTCGTTTTTCTTTTCACAGGGTTTACTTTTAACAAATTTTATGTATTTCAGAAATAAAAAAAATGCATAAGTCTCTACACATCCATAAAACATTTTTTTTTCTTTTCTGATCAATAAAAATTGCTATATTACAAATACTTTTATGAATAGAAAATAAAGAAGGAAGATTATATAATTTACATTATATTAATGATGCATTAATATGTCACATGAATTTATTACTTTTGATTATTAATAACAGTAAAAAATATTAGCATGATTAATACATTTAATTTTTAAATTGCAAATGTCGTACTTTGAAAAATAACTATCGAAAATATTAAAATATCGTGATATTTTCAAAATAAATATCGGATATATATCGTAATATATATCATGATAAATATCGGCGAACCCTGGTTACCCATAAGTTTGCAATGTTTATATAGCTTACAGTTACAGCTTGTAGTTACAGTAGATTTGCTTTTTCTTATTTCCACACTACTAAAGTATTAGCCAAGTTGTGGAAATATTATTGTAACGGATTCGGTGCGACTTCCACTTCTTTGAAATGAAGACACAGTTCTTGATAAAAACACAGGAGCTTTATTTACACTATTTACAGGAGAAATCGTTAACAACTGCTAAATTATTCATCAGCAATTAAGCAATTATCACACAACACCGTAAACTCAACGTTTACACACGTATTTACATCCAAATACGAAAACAACACAGCGAAATGCCTCGCAATAAACAGAGCAAATACGCTCTCAGTTCGAAATCTCAATCGAAACTAACTCTTTATCCAGCGTGACCGTTTATATACACACCGAAAGAAATCTCTCAAATATTCCAAATGCTTCTGGAAAATAGTAGACCGTTATCAAATTTTATCAATGAACAAAAAAAGAAATAGGGGGATCGTATACTTTAGCCATATGTTAAGGGGTTGTATATTCATTACGGGAAACTATTTACAGGTTACATTACTACAATAATTACTATTTACAGGATTTGTAACATTATGAATAAAACGAATAGTCAAGTAAAATGATTAGCGTTCAGGCACAAATCGACCAAATATGACAGAAAATGGAGATTTTAAAGCTACAGCGGAGTCTCTTGATCAGCGCTAAAATGCTTAACATGCAACTGCCAAAACGCGAGTAAACATTTCATTGCTAGTGAAGCTAATGTCAAAAAAGAAAAGAAAAGGAAAGGAAAGGAAAAAAAAGAGAGACTTCTCTAAGTAAAAGTAGTTACGCGCTACCATTAATATACACGCACTTTTTTTTTGTTTAGCTGCATTTGTAAAGTAGTATAGTGCGATCTCGTTACAACCAATACCAATAACGAAATATTATCAGTTTCAAGGAAATAAGTTTTCAGTCTGGATTTAATTTCCATTTGAACGGAATTCTCGTTCTAGCAAACAAAATTTCCAGTCGCTTAAAATTTGTTGTAACGGGATTTCACTGTATCTTCTCTTTATGTGGCAAGGGTGCAACTACAATTCTATTCTGTGGGGTTTTGGTTCATGAACAATATTTATGTATAACATAGTACTGTAAATACATATATAATAAAATATTTTATTGACTTAAAAAAATAATAATAAAATGCTTGTGAGCTTGTCGCTCCAGGAAAACGCCAAGATCTAGAAACAGAAATTTGATATACAGATGGAGTTTTTCCCGACGATGTGCATCTTGACTCCTAATTTTTAAGAAAAAGACGGCTAGTCTCAAAAAAGTTACAGTAAAAAAATGGAAGGAGAAAAGGAAGAGAGAGAGAGAGAGAATTTTAAGTACATGCGTATATTTTTCTTTTTTTGCTATATTTTTTTTATGTTATTGAGCCGCACCTAGAAGTTTATTCTGAAGGGTTTTGTTCAAAACTTGCTTAATATGCAGGATGTCCAAAAAGTCCTTGATACATTTCAAAAATTCATAGAAAAGCAACAAATTGTCGTATGAATATGCGGTTTGACATAATGCTTCACAGGTTCAAGAATTTTTCGTCTCGTAAGAAAAAAAAAAAAAAGAAAGAAACGAAAAGAAAAGGAAAAAAAATGAAGGGGAAAAAAGTGACGTTTATTTTTCTTATTTTGACAATATATTGATTACTGAATATTACACTTCTTTCTCTATTCCTTATTCCATTTTCTTTTTTTTTTTTTTTTTCACATAAAACTTTGTTGCTTTTCTATGAATTTTTAAAATGTACCAAGGACTTTTTTACACTCAGCATTATATATTGTAAATTTTTTTATTTGTACTATATGATTAATTAAGTCTCCCAAAATGTTTTTCAAATACACTTACAATCAGGAGAGAAAAAAAAATCCTTCAAATATTTTTTTTTTCCAACTACAACAACAAACAAAAAAAAAAAAGAAAGAAAGAAAGAAAAAAAGGCTATCTATATACGTACTCATTCATTTCATTACAAAGTGTCTGTAACTTGTAGGTGGATGTCATTCTCATTTTCTTAAGCTGTGCATCTAAGTGCTATTGCATGTGTAACATAAAACTCAGTTATTAAATGCTTTCCCTTTTTGTTATCATTTGGAAAATGAATGCGCGTTCCTCTGTATTCGTTTGCTGACATAATTTTCTTTTCTCCCCAAGTTCAACAAAAACAGTTAGCGACAGTGATAAACGACGTCAATTACAGACTTCTGTGATGCGTATTTTTTCTGCCTGAAAATGTTTTTCTTTTTTAAGTTTGAATTGCGTTTTTTTCTCTTTTCACTCTTTCTCTTCTTCATCTTTTGGCAAGGTCTTTGCCTCTCGAATCCTAGCAAGTGTTATGAATTAAAAGTTAATCACGCACTCGGCCGAACTGCATTGTTGCATTTCGCTCGCAGTTGATGTGTCAACAAAGAAATGGCGCTATTTATAGAATAAATTATTTGAATGACTTATTTAGAATTCAATTTATCTGTAGCAACAATAGCAGATGCGGCCGAATCGTAATAAATTGATTAAGTCTATTGAAATATCGGCACACTTTTTTTTTAATCAAGTGCATAAATAAAGTTAAAAAAATAATTATTGAATCAAAATTGGGAGATGAAGGCTAAAATGGATGTTATTTCTTCTTTTGGAGGCTTTCGAGTAAAGTTGTCGGCTTCAGTTACGGGTTTTATCTTCGAACATCGCAGGCTCTTTCCCAAACTTCGTCGATATTTCTCATTAGTAAGGTAATAATGCTTTCTCTTACAGAATTTATAACCTTTTATAATTATTAAAAACTGAGCGTATGTACCTAACTATGTATGTCCGAGTTACTTCTCCAGAACGCCAGTAAACTGATCATTGAACCTGGTATCGATGGATTCGTAATTTTCCCGTCTTCATGTTTGGCTATTTACAGAGGTGTGAAAATTATTAGAATAATTGTGATTTTTTTCAGTTTTTCTTAAATAATTCTGTACATATACTTGTAATAATTCATGAAGGATAATTTGTTTTGTTGTTCCAATCATTTTTTTTCACTCCTTAAGAGTAGTTTTCGGTACATTACTTTGTTAAATGTTGGCATTTGTAAAATAGAAAAAGCTTTGATCTAAAGTAATGAAATTGTTTGCATTGCATAAAGAATATGTTTGATTAACAATCAAATTTAAAACAAAATTTAAAAACTGTCTGCTTGTTCTGCTACTATTTTATATTCTTTTCTTGGAATGGCATCAGTATTATTTCATTCTTAAAGCAATTCTTTTTGCAGTTTTAATTGGTTTATAATCGGCTGTTTTTTTTTTTTTTTTCATTTGTTAAAGAACTATTCCGTGATCATGAGTGAAGCACGTGATATTTTTCCTAGAAAACTAGCTGCTATAAAATGTCTCATCCAGAAAAATCACTATTCACAACAAGAAATTACTAAAAAAGCTAAAAATTTTGTTAGCATTTGTTTGTTTGATAACAAGATCTTTGAATTTCAAATGTAAAGAGAAACGCAGTAGGGAAGTAAATTTATTGCAAAAACAGAAAGGAAATCTTTATACATAAAGGGCTACTTCTGTCCGGATGTCCGGGGTAAACTTCAAAACTACTGGACGGATGTTAACCATTTTTTCACCATAGATAGCTACAATATCAGGAAACAACTTAGCTATAATTTATTGCTAAAAAAACTTACTCGTTAGCTTAAAAACGTTGTGATCGAAAACAGTAAATATCATGTAATTTCCACATCAAATGATTAAAGATTAAACCCATTGTTTCGAAAATTCGTTGCCTTACAACAGCAACATTAAAAGTAATCATAATGTAAATTTTGAATCAAGGCCTCTCTGGAGCAAGCATGACATTTATCTTTATACATAAAGGGCTACTTCTGTCCGGATGTCCGGGATAAACTTCAAAACTACTGGACGAATTTTAACCATTTTTTCACCATAGATAGCTACATTATCAGGGAACAACCCAGGCAACGCCTGGGTATTTTTGCTAATTAATTCAAATTGCCAAGCCTGACAGAAAAACAACTTACTATGAACTAAAAGTCTCTTTTAAGCGTATGGAGTAAATGTATGTGAATCTTCTATTCATAGAAAGCTCATTTCTGTTAAACTCGGTGCTCGTTGTCCTCGTAAAGAGAGCTAAAATAACATTTGCTATGGCAAAGAGACTTGCTTCAGCAAAAATTGTGCATAAGCTATTTGTAAGTAACTGGAGCAAGGTGAGAAATATTGATTTCCCTTTAATTATACAGTTAAATTCACGCATTCTACTTAAGTACGATTTTTTGTGGTTCCTTGAAAGTCGTTAAATAGAGAACCAACAAGTTTCCCTGGTAGGGACTGTTATACATCATGATTTAGGAAAAAAAAATTCAATGAAGGTCTACATAGGAAAATAACTTTTCGAGCGTTTTCTTTGAAAATTAAAGAACCCTACTTACATCCAGGGACTCCCCGATTAAAGGACTGTGGCCTCCCAAAAAGGATTCTTATTCGGCAAATTTTGCTGACAGTTCGGCAAATTTGGACTCAATATTGCAACATTGATGTTACTTTTCCTTCAAAATATCTTAGACTTATTTTTAAGGATTTTTAATGTTCATTCTCATTAGATGTTATGCATGTATATAATATATGTACTGTGCTTGGGCATATTTCCCATTCGGTAAAATTCGGAGATTCATTTAGTAAACTGAGACTTTTTCTCTTGCTAAAAATATTAATTCGAGATTCACATCCCTTTGCTTCTTACTGCCTCATGTGATCTTTCTACTAAAAACAAGTTTTCAATCCCAAATTTTATGCGATTGAGAGGCAAGTTTCGGTGAAATAACATAAAAGATACGGAGACATAAAATAATATCGAAACATGTTTGAAAGTCTTTATCTATGATTTAAATCTTGTTAGACGTTTAGAAGAAAGCATTTTTCTTACGGAATGTATACAGAGGGAGCTGATATAAGAAAAAAAAGATCAAAGATGATCTAATCCGCATCACTTGAATGCATCGGCCCCGGTTTGCCCCGGGAGAACAAAAGCGAAACTGATGTGAGGGAGGCATTCCTCAACAGTGAGTTGGCAGACGAGCGAAAGTTTTCGCAAATGTTCTCCTTCTTGCATACTTTCTTTTGGTGTATTACTGTTTTCGAAGCATGACGTTTAAACTTTAAGTGAAACAAACTCTTATTATTTATGTGTTAGAGTTCAGTATTGATACGAACAGGCTTTTGCTTGATTTGAATCAGCTAGAGAATTTTCGAATCTTTGTGATTAGAACTACGGCTTGCGGTTCTGGAGTTTAACTGAATTTTGGGTAAAGAAGTTAGAGTCTGGGTTCGAGGGCTTTAAAAGTCCAAGAGTCTGGACAAGAGGAAGTCCAAGTCCGTCGTTGAGAGTTGACAGTGGGAGGGGTAAATTGTTCCACCCCAGCTTTGAGAAATTAAATATACTCAAACAATGTGAAATACACACCCCGCATTAATACATTCAACTAATACGACTGGGTTTAAATTACCGTAACTGGAGCTAGTGGCAATTATTTATATGCTCAAAAAAAAAAAGGAAAAAAAAAGAAAGAAACTGGAACCCTCAACGCAAATTTATACGCTCAACTATTACGAAATCTTTTAAAGCATCGGAACTAGCACTAGTAGCAAATTAATTTAGCATTTGTTTCCCTTTTGTTATATAAAAAAAGGGGGGGGGGGGCTGGGGAAAGCTCAATGAATTTGCCTTACATGAGATACGTCCGTTACTGAGCCAAGATATATTATTTGAATAATGTTTTTGGAAATCTTCAAAACTTAATTGCATTGATTACATAGAAGTAGAGTTCATTCGTTTCAAGACAATGCAATGACACAAGAATAAAACAAATTTGGAGTCTTTGTATAGCAAGTTTTGTGCATTAATTGGTATGTCTCTTGAAATCAGGGTGTAATTTGTAATGAAAGATGCAAGAACCCTATAAAAGTTCTTTTACAAGTAAATAGCTTGGACTTCTTCAAAATATTAAAATTTGTTTGAAATTGAAAAGAAGTGCAGACTGTGAGCTCCTTTCTTTGACTCTGGTTAGTTCTACAATGATTTTAAATAGGGAAAATCACTTTGGGCCAAAGTAACCCAAACGAAAGGGTAACATTGGCCCAAATAAGAAACAATAATAAAGGGTAAAAATATTTGGAAATAAATTGATCACTGTTCAAAAATTAAATTAGGCAATCTCTAGATATATAAAACAAGTTTCTATAGCTTGGAAATATAAATAGTTACAAAATTATTGAGAAAAGATGAAAAAAAAAATGTGAGCCAAAATAGTCTGAGTTTACGGTATGAAAAAGTCACTGCTTGAAATCGAATTGGTCTTTTGTGAATGCCCCGCATCTGCAGCTAAAAACCTTTACCAGTCGTGACATGCGGGGCGGTCCATAAATGTCACACTTTTTTCACCGTATTTGATCCCCTCTTCCTTTTGACGCAAAGTATCACTCTTCAACAACACCCCCCCCCCTTGTCGCATGTCACGCAATTTTTCATAAACGTATTGTTACAAAAAATGCGTGATGTCACACTTCTTGTTACCCCCACCCTCTCCCTTGTCACAAACTGTCACAATTTCACGGAACACCCTTTCTCAAAGCGGGATATCCTTTGTGGATCACCCTACCCAAAACTCTTTTCTCCTTTTCTTAAGTAATTGTAGTTTTATTTGGTTTTGAGAAGAGTCGTCCAGCGATAATTTTTAGGAAAGATACATCATCTATGATAATTTATTTTTATTTAACAAACCGTGTTAAATAGCATATCAATAGGGTCCCTTCTAATATTTTGTGGGAAGGTCACCAAGCTATTAACTCCGCCCCTATTGACTCAATAACAGAAAATAAAAATTCACATGTTTTGCAATGCTGCTGAAGAAAATAAAGCAAGGATTCGTCCATTCAATAATAATGCTTTTGGAAAAAACTTTTAATACAAATTCAGTTAACCTGTCATTATTTTCATTTAACGATCTTTCGTTAGTTGTAATAATAGCGCAAGCAAAGTAGCAGATTAGTAATGCTTTGCTGTCTACTTGTTTTTCTCGGCTTCCACTATTTAAATAAGTCTTGAGACATTAGTAATACCTAAATGATCTTACCTCATAAGCTCGTAATAGTTCCTTTGCGGAACTAAACAAAGAGAAGAAAAAGCGCTCTGAGTCGTGGGAAAGTAGAGATTTAGCAAATCTTGATCATTGTTATTAAAACTACGAGTTCTCCAACAACGCCCTGCCTGACTTCGCAAGGTTATTGGCATTGCGTAAGGCATTGAAAGAAGTTCAGTCTATGACTATTGAATTAAAGGTACCGACTCGTCCGCCATTTTGGTTCCAGAAGAAACCGCGTGATACCACTAGTATGTGCAGGGGCGCTCTGGTGGATAGTCACTGTGACCTTCAAAAAATGTCCTCATTCGACAAATTTTGTCTGATGATTCGGCAAAATGATCATCAGTCGGCGAAGTTCGGAGTTCCATTCGGAAAAAATTATCCTCTTCCACAAAATTTGGAGTTTCATTCGCAAAATACACCCTCATCCGGCAACATTTGGAGTTTCATTCAGCCAATTGAGAATTTTCGCCCTCCCAAAAGTTTGAGTTCGGGGAGCCCTTGAGTATGTATACCAAATCTGCAATGAAGATAACTGGTCACTAAGCTTCAGATATGTTGCTTAATTGAATACATACCAGCAAAACGTGTTGGAAACTGAACTGATAGAATACCAACTGAAGCTTGTGTGTGCCTTAGAAGTACTACGTGAAGACAAGACCGAAAAGCAGGGGACTCCGAATGAAGACGTCAAAGACAATATCTCTTTGATAAAACAAAAACTAAGAAAAACAACATTACTTTCAAAATTTTGCGAAAGGATTGTCTGATTTCAAATCCTTAAAGTATAAATTAGTTTCCCGGGTACAGTGAATGATTAAGTAAAAGTACTACCCAAATTTTTGTTCTGTTTGTTAATTCCACATGTCTACCTCCTCCGTATATTGACCAGTTCGTTACAGTCCCTTGGGTGTTCAAGTTATATAGGTTCTTCTGTATCTTGAGTCTTCCAGGGCCGCCGCGAGCCGAGGCGGGCCCTTGTCAGTTTGGTCGCCGGGCCTCTTCAAGGACCGTGCCCTTAGTTTCCGAATAGGTTGACATGGCCCTTTCGTCGACCCTGAAAGCTCCAAAGCTCTCTTAGAGCCAAAATGTCGGATAGTTAGGCCTGTTCTCTAAAGTGATTTTAGTTCAGTCATATGTTTGTGGTACCCCATCCTAAGTGGAGAGAAAAGAGGGAAGGAAATCTTGTTGGCAATTGTCGTTGATGTATGCTGTACTTGTGTTTTCACTGATATCCTATATTCTGCTACCGTGATTTAATTTTTCTTTGTGTTATTGCCAATGTGTTGGCTCGTTTCTCTTTTGCTTTGTTAATATTAGATAAGTAACTAGTTAGTATTCCTCGATGGAAGTGTAATAGATTAAAACAAATAAACTAGTTCTTGCCCATGAGTTCCGCACGTCGCCGCTCAAGGACAATGAAAATGAAACGATACAACTGATTGTTTTACAGCTAGCTTTTATTAACAAAGCATAAAAGTTGCATTAGTTTTATTAAAAATTTGATTTGTTTAATATAACTACTGTTGATATCAATGCCAAAGACTGTATTTTCGATTGTCAGAAAGTTTTAAATATTCAATTACAGTACAATTGCTTGCAAGAAATATATTTATATATGTTTTACCTTTAAAGCATTTTGCATTAAAACCGATTGCTTGTTCCAAAATAAAATTTTTACTTTTTTTTTATCTACTTCCCTTCCATGCGAAATTCTTTTTTTTTTTTTTTTTTTTTGTAAATACTTGTATCCGAACACTTTTAGTCTGATCTAAGTTTTACTTTATAATGTTATGGCGCACTACATGACTTCCTTTGTAAGCCAATCAAATAATCGATCTATTTTTAATAACTCAAATGAATTTGTGCGTATATTTATACACGCGAAAAAGTATATAGTTTTTTGAGATACATTTTTTGACACTTATTGGGAAAACAAGAAGCCGGGGAGCAAAAGGGTGTGATTGTAAGTGAGAAAATGAAATTTTTGTATAAAATGCATATACAAAGTTCTAACGATGTCTTCACAGAATGATGTTCGCAAAATCTACGATAAAGATGACTATTGCAAACACAGCACGTGGTATAATTTTTCTCTAATCATAATTTAATTTTTAAGTAAAATTGAAAGTATTAAAGTCAAACATCGTTAATTCGAAACGAATTACATTTTAGACGAACTACATTTGCTATCCTCGTCTTATTGTACTTACACATAACGCTATGAGTTGGGATTTTGGATAAGACTACGGAAGACGAATTCAAATTAAAGGTCTCTTTGACTTTGTTTTACGAGGTTTGACTACCATGGTAGTAATATTTTGCTTTTCCATAAAAAAAAGTATAGCGAAAAGCATATTTTTGACTAGTTTTGATAAATTTTGATGCGAATTCGGCTCTTACTAAATAACTTTTGTAAAGAGAGAAGAACTTTTGTGCAGTGCTGCGAACCGATGCCGAAAAGACAGTTTTACAGAGATTGGCGATAGGAATGTCGAAATATTGCCAACAAAGTCAATACAATAAAGCAAACGTGCAATAGATGACAAAAATTTAAAAAAAAAAACAATAATAATGATAATTTTAATAAAAATAATAATAAACATTAATTTGAATTTTGACATCTTCAATTCAAATAATGTTTTTTTTTTTTTGCAATCACGTGTGTGTGTGTGTACGTAGGCGTGTGTGTTTGTGTGTGTGTGGGTATATGTGCATGTGTGTGTATGTGTGTGTAGGCGTGCGTGTTTGTGTCTGTGTGCAGGCAAGTTTGTGCATGTGTGTGTAAGTATGCGCTTGTGTATGTGTGTTTGTGTATATGTGTGTGTACGTATGCTTTTGTGTATATGTGTGTGTTTGTGTATGTGTGTGTGAGTAGGTGTGCATACGTATGTGTGTGTGTGTAGGATATGGACGCAACCTGGATATCTTTGGGAATCTCTAGAGGAGCAGCATTGGGAGGGGCCGTCGACGGTGGTGCTGCTAAGGGAGGCCGGGGGGGGGGGGGAATAAAATCATAGGACGCCAAAAACGGCCAAGTGAGAACAATAAGCAATGTGATTGCTCAAAAGACAGAAAGAAAAGAAGAAAAAAAAGAAAGATTTAAACTGACTTTGTTCCCAATATTCTGGAAAGAAAGGCACTTTAACTTCACAGTTTACACAGTAACTCAGAAGTAGAATGCATTCATATTTGAGATATAGAATAAAGTTTTGTCATAGTCGAACCCTCTACATATTAGTTTTCTTTTGTTAAGTAACGAGATGTTTCACGAGAAGACACGTGCACACAAACGCATTCCCAAAACGCAAAGCTTCAACTAAAACCCGGAAAAAGCCGCATAATCTTACTACTATTATATATGCGAAAGTTTGTCTGTATGGATGTATGGATGTTTGGATGTATGGATGTTTGTTACTCTTTCACGCAAAAACTACTGAACGGATTTTGATGAAACTTTACAATAATATAGCTTATGCATCAGAATAACACATAGGGTAGTTTTCGTCAAGTTATGGGGGGCAAAACCCCCCTTAGGGGAGCAATAAAATACAATTTTCGTATAAATTCTCTAATATAGGGATGAAAAAATACTTGCACATATTTACATTATATGTCTATCGAAAACTCTGATTTTTCTGCTGAAGATGGCACTTATTCGAAATTTCTAAGTAGAATAAAAAACGAGTTATTAGCTTTTTAGTTCCATGTTCGAAGGCTTTCCTAAACTCAATACAGTATTTAGTGTATCATCTCAACTCCCTGTCGATAGCGACTATTGTTGTATTGCTGACTATCTTTGCTTTTCGTGACTGTTCAAGCCTTTTCTCAAGTCAAATCTTGAAGTAAGATTTTTGCACAAGATTGGCAAATAATACATGATTTGGCTGATCATTTCCCATTTAAACGGAACTTTAATGTAATTAATGGTTTTTATTATTATTTATGCTGATTGAACACTTACTCATTATCCAATCAACCAGCAGATTGCCAAAATTTTTGCGGAAATATTTCCGTAGCTGATGCATTTGGCAGTTTTTTTCAATGTCGCTGTTTTTGAAGCCGAAGACTACGTCATAATGTTTCTCAGTTTTCACCATGTAAACAAAATATCGCCAATCAAAGAATCTTTAAAAAACTTTTTTTACTGTGTTAAATAATCCAGCAACTAAATTAGGCAAATCCATAAACAGCACAAAAACTTCCATTAATTTTTCCTTTTTGCACAATTTCAAACAATCGCCAAATTTTACTACTTATTTTGGAAACATTTCGGATGAAACTCTTTAGCGCCATTTTATGGTGACCAAAAGTATCTCAGCACCTGGCGATAATATCTTTGTAACGAAAATTAATAGATCGTTTTACAAAGTAAGAAAAGAAGGAAGGAGCATCATCGAAGGTATCCCATAACGATTCCCGCAAATTCGGTAAAATCGCACCAAGAGCCCACAATGATTGAAATTTCCCAAAATAACTAAAGCAAGTATAAGGGGATTACGAGCAACGTCAATAGCAATACAGAGAAGGTTTTAGACTCCATGTTAAAAAAATGAGTATCAACAGATTAATCTTTTTAAACATGAGAAGGATAATTTCATGTTTTGGAAATTTGTATATGCTTAAATATAGTGCTTTCGTTTCTAAATCAATACTATTTTGTTCTTGATACTTATTGCTATTTTACTTTTATAGGTAAGGAAGAAACTCTACTTTTAATCATGTCAAAAAGATGTGTTTTAAATTCTTTCACTTAAACCAGAAAAAAAAAGCAAGTAACGATTTTTTCTCATAATTATTACTGACCCAGGCAACGCCGGGTATTTTTGCTAGTACCACCTATATGTGTAATAATTTATACTCGCCGGATCAACTGCATATTGACACTAATATTGTTTATTGCAGTTGTTTTGCAAGTGTGCAAAAAGGGACTTGTGATGGAAGATCTAATCTTTTTGTTCCCTTCTTTGTCTTAAGTTATCACCGATGGGAAGGTTGCAAAACCGTAAAGTGTATTATACTTCATTGATTGGAAAAGTGTGTTTTATTTATTTCAGAGATAGATTGTCAGTTCAAGGAGAACAGCACGGATTGACGTTGATAAGACAATAAGTTTTAAGGAGTCAAACTCGGGCTTTAAAGGATTTCCATTGTATTCATTCGCGCAAAACAGCTGGTGAATGATTTTTCGCAATTTGCTACGGTTGATTTTATTTTATGCGGCATATGGCCATGAATTAGTTAAAAACCAATACGCATGCAAAAATGCAGACAAACAAAGTAATTAATTACTTTGCTTGAATTATAATAACGGGTTTTTTATATATTAGTGCTAAACTGAGTGGATGAACTGATTAAAAATCAAAGACATGTATTTGAAGTCCGTCATAAGCAAACTCATTGCAGTACAGAGAGTGAGTATTGTAAAACCTGATAATGTGAGACATTAACACTATTGAAAAAAAAATGTGATTGAAAAATATTCATAAAATTAAATAAGTAAATCTTGCTGAAATTACATTTGCGCTGAATAACTGCTATATTACTCTTTTTACTTTCTTCTATATCTAATATATAGAAGAAAGTATTGGATTCGTGCAAATTTTCGAATTTCGAATTTTGACGGATTCGAACGTTTTGAGGTGTGCTGAGTCCATTTCGACTATTTTTGGAAAATGTCTGTCTGTCTGTGTGTGTGTGTGTGTGTGTGTGTGTGTGTGTGTGTGTGTATGTGTGTCACGTCTGTGTGTGACCATTTTTTTGTGGCCGCTGTACAGCAAAAACTACCGCATGAAATGGAACGAAATTTGGTACACATATGTGCCCCTAGGTGAACTTGTGCCCATTGGTTTTTGGCGCGAATTCCTCCAAGGGGGGTGGAGCAATGGGACGTTTTTTTGAGTTACGCGTGCTTGCTATTCCTCAGGAAGTAACTGGCGGAATCAAACAAAATTTGGTCCATATGTTGCCCCTAACAGGAGCAGGTGCTGATTCAATTTTGGTGTCAATAGCTCAAACGGGGATTGAGTTATAAAACGTTTTTTATCGTCAATTGTGACTGCTGTATCTCAAGAAATAACGAACGGAATCAAACAAAAATTTTTTGACAAGTAGCTCTTAGTGGGTATAAGAGCTGATTTTATTTTGGTGTCAACAGCTAAAAAGGGGGTAGCGCAATCGCCCGTTCTTTTTTTCCATTGTGAGTGCCCTATCTCAAGAAGTAATGCTACGTTCTGGTTGAAATTTGGAATATATGTGAATCCATACGTAAACAGGCTTTGGTTCAATTTTGACTCCAATCGCTCCAAGAGGTGTTGATTTTTTTTTTTTTTTTTTTGCGAATAAAAAGTTTTATTAATGCAACAATAAGAAAGATAAATCGTAATAGATTGTCGTCTGCGTATTTCTCGTGATTTTAATTGTATGGAAATGATCGGAAATATTATCTCAATGATTTAAAATTTTTAACTGTTGCCATCTTATGTTTGTTAACAAATAAAATATTTGTAATTAATTCAAGCAAGGCTTTTAAAATAACTTTCAATTTTCGCTCTTTGCTTTGCTTTTGCAATAATTCAGACATTGGGATGGCCGTCAAGTTTTTGCATGTGTAATTTTGTTTTTGTTGGGAATATTGCTTCCTCGTCAAGCATGGGGAGGGATCAGAAAAAGGAAAAATATAGAAGAAAGTTTCGTGACGGCCACAACATACTAGTTTTAATGAAAGTGTGGCAAAGGTTTTAATTTTTAATTTCAGGTTACAAATGTACCGTTTCTGTGCCATTTGTGTGTACGAGTAGGTAAAGGCAACTTCAGAAATTAGCTGTGGCCATAAGTAAATGTTAAATTGCAGTTCTGTCTTTCATTGTATAAAAGTGATGTATCTCCATGTTTTTAAAATCCATTAAAAGGCCATTGCACGAAGAAGTCAACCGCTTGTCCCGCACGTGACGGTTTATATATTTCATTAAAAAGTTTTAATTTTAAAGGGTAATGACCATTGAGAAGGGTAATGACGATTTTTTTTTGCCAAAGATATCACACATAAGTTTTTAATTTGTAAAGCAGAAAAATCTTCACTAATGTTTTAAAGTAATATTTTTAATGACATATATGAGGCGTGACGTGCGGGAATAAGTGACCGTTTTCCATGGAATGGTTCTAAATAGTGTCACATTTCCAAAGATAAATACCTAATGACAAATAGTAGCAGAACACTTGATTTTTTTCACTGAAGAAACAGTTTGCAAAGGGCTTTATGTTCAGAAACTAAGTTTAGTCTCAATGTCACAAATTTGGATCTTAATATTGATAAGTTAGACCTTAATATTAATAAATTGTAGCGGAACACTTGTATTTTTTCACCGAAGGAACAGTTTGCAAAGGGCTTTAGATAATAAGACAGTGTTTCCCAACCTACGACCCGTGAAGCTAATCCATTTGGCCCGTTCGTTTGGTCAATTTAACAAATCAAAAATAAAGTTTAGTCACAATGTCACAAATTTTGAGCTTAATACAGTGAAACCTCAATAAGTAGTCGACTGGTTAAGTGGTCACTCCGTTTAAGTGGTCATTTTTCTTTGGTCCGGACAAGGTTCATTCACAGTAATGTAAAATGATACTCCTTTACTGGTCGTCAAATTTAATTTTACCCGGTTAACTAGTCACTCAAAAATTGTTTTCTAAAATTCCTTTTCCTTATAGGATCTTAGAAAATAGTGTCGGACTTAGTTGAAAGGCTGTTTGATAGTCATTTTTCCTTGAAATCTCGATCCTCGGTTCTGGTCATTCAAAGCATACTTCTTGCTGTGACTCTGCCGTGTGCCAAGAGTATGAATCAAACTCCTTTCAACAAGACATACAAAATGTAATACTTGGAGAAAGTTAGTCAGTATTTAACATCCGTTCAAAGAACTACAAACACAGAATTTAAAGCTTGATGTATGTTAGAAGAGATCGTTCTTTTCCGTAAGCAACAACTTCATCAGTCAACATTGAACGATTGTAATAATGTACCGTAATTACATTAAGTTAAAATAATTTGTTGTTATTTAGTAATGTATAAGTAAGAGAAAATAAAACAAAGTAACTATCATTAGTATTTTTCCCCCTTTTTAATAATTGCACTAATTTATAGACATTGATTACATAAGCTATTGTTTTTCTCACAGAATTCTACTGCTATTCATGAATATTTGTAAGGCTTTTTTTTCTTCCTTAATTTCCCACTCCACATAAGTAGTCACTCCGCATAAGTGGTCAAAAATATTTTGTCCCTTGAGTGACGACTTAACGAGGTTTTACTGTATTAATGAATTGGGTTCTGGAAAACAGATGCAAATTTCGTATTTATAGAATACGTATCGTGTAATGATGACAGTAGTTCTTTGCTTGTAGTTCTGTTTCATTTCCCAAGCTTTTCCACGTCATTTAGAAAAAAAAATTCTGAAATTTTTATACAGTGGCTCCCAAAAGTCTTCGTACACCTACGACTTTCAACGAAATAGGCCCCAATCCATTGGTTAGAATTAATATTTCGGAATAGGTATTTAATTATAAGATCTATGATCAACTTTTAACAAAACTACATGAAAAGTTTTTAAAAAATATTAAAACTTAATTTTTAAAAAATCAAAAACCAAAAAGTGCCGGAAATTTTATCTCACAAAAGTCTTCGTACGCTTTATAAAATGTTTATATATTATTGAATACTCTAACTTTTGATTAAGTTATTAATTAGTAGAATATCATACAGTATTCAATATACCTTTTAAACGTCTGGGAATAGATTTCATTCTTTTTCTCTTTTTTTTTTGCGTAATTTCTGAGTAAGTGTTCAACCACACTTCGAGTCTTACTGTTTCTAGCTCTATTTTCGTTTTAAAGCCGTATTTTCTTAATCTAACCTCCAGATATCTCTAAATACGTTACATTAAGTTCAAATCTGGAGATTGATGGGTATTTTCTAAACTTTAGGACAATTTTCGAAGCACTAGACGCAAACTTTGAAAACCGTGTGCTTCTTAACGTTATCTCGATAAAGAACAAAGTTTTTTCCAATAACCAAATTTTTGGCTAAGAGTTCAAAATTGGGTTTTAAAATATTTAAAGGAACAGCTTGATTCATTATTTCATCAAAAAATTCCAAACTACCAAGTTCTGATGCTGATATGCACCCTCACACTATAACACCTCCACCGTCCTGATTAACTGATCCAACTAAGTTCTTAAGATTAAGTTCTTATTTTTTTTTCTATACTTACAATTATGCAACAATTTAACCAAAAATGTTGAATTCATTTTTATCTGTAAGTGAGACGTAATTCTAAAACGTTTTGAGCTTATTTATCATTGATTTAGAGACGAAAAGCGTAAGTTTTCTGTTTTTCGCACTACCAAGAAAATTTCTGCGGGAAGAGGCCGCATTCAATCCAGCTAATCAGAAAACTTGGCGAAAATTTTTAGGTGAAAATTAAACGTAAAGTTTTTCCTTTAACTCTGTACAAACTTTTACAGCACTCAAATGCGTATTTTTCAAAAAAATTTTAACTTTAAATCTCCGATCACGTTTTGCCAACTTTGCCGGTTGACCTTTTCTTACCTTGTTTTCGGTTCGATTCCTTTCTTTAAAGCATTTTATCAAGCACTTTACTATACAAACAAGTAAATTAAGTAATTTAGAGACATTTTAAACCAATTTACCGCTACTGTAGGCAATAAAATCAACTTTTAAATGGTGTTTGCGGTTTTTTACGAATACCAGCGATTTTATAGTACAAAGCACAATATTAAGGAATAAATAAACAAAACATTAAAGCCAAATAACTTATAAGGGTCAACACAATGCAAAAACATTAATAAAACGGCATTTGAAAATTTTAATCATGAATTAATTCGAAAATATTCGATCTACGATGACTTTTGTGGCGTGTTATTTCTCTGTCTCTTCGTTTTTTAACCTATTACAAAAAAGAAGATCCGTCAATATTTTTAAAAAACCAATGGATTGTATTTAGAATGACATAGGAATGATGTGAAAAAATATTGGACTTCATATTCGAATTCAGTTTCCAGTTATTTTGGTTTTACTAAAAAATTTCAAAGTGTACGAACACTTTTGGGAGCCACTGTATGTTTCCTAGCTGGCCCGCGAAAATCATCTAACCATGAAGTGTAGTCCTCGAGTGAAAAAGGTTAGACACCACTGAAAAAGACATAGTAAAATCAATTACAAGTATAACTCTGTAGCTCAGAATCAGACTAAAGTAAGTTCAAAAATAACTGTTTTCAGGTTATTAGGGATTTATATGTAGCATCTTATTCCGCATCGGGTCATCACAACTTAATTCTATATGAAAAAATTCATTTTTAATTATTTACCAGTATAAAAGAGAAGCGAGTCCCATCGTTTGTATGCAACAGACAAAAGTTTTTTTGCTCTCTTGCAGAGTGCAATAATGTGACTTACGTTAGTTTGGCTTTGAGGTACAGAATTTGCTTTTGCAATTAGTGATACAACTTTGTAGTGGGTATTGCATGTCTATCTGAACCTTAAAATGCTCTTCCCTAGGACGATGTAAATTATTTCTTTAGTGATATGGATGATGATCATTTCAAGAGTTGCTCCATTCTTTTGAAGGTTTTTTCAATCACAACTCTAGTATCGCTAAATTTTATTCTTCTTTTTGTCCGTTTTCTTTTTTTTTCCTGGGCTGATCGTTGACTAATGGCAGAGATGCCACAGACGGGCGTGGGTTTGAAGAAATGTTTTGCAACATTCCCTGCTAGCCTAATGTTCCAAAATTTTGCCAATTTTCCATACCGATGCATAAAAATTCATTGCAATTCCTGAAAAAAAAAAAGGTATAATTTGTTTACAGCCTTTGAAAAAAAACCCCGCATAGGTCCCTGATTCTTGCACGCTTTAGGAACTCCACCAGGCGATACTTCAACCAATTTTGCCACTTCCATGGAGTTTGCGATTGAGGCAAAAATTCCTATATAACCACCACTCGAAAAAGGCAATAGCGGAACCTTCTCTGAGGTAATGACTATTGATTGTTCCTCAAGTCCCCATTAAGGATTATAAAGCAACTATGAGCAGGGAGGTTGGGTGGGTCATTATGGTGGGTCGAAAGCGACTCTGAGTGCACCTCACCATGTCGGGGGTGTTTCAATCTCGGCTGCTCAATAATCGAACCCAACTAGAGCGTTAATCCGTGGCTCATGCCGTCTTTCGTTCCTACGAGCGAGAAGGAAATTGGTTTTTTAATTCTTAATTTCCCTTTGGGGGACGTTTTTATTTGCATTTTGCTGTCGTTGACGTATGTATTGAAAGCATTGAGGGATGTATAATGAAAATATAGCATCAGTTTTTCGATTGATTTTTAAAACTTTTTCTGCTTGAGTGATTCAATCTCGTTGTTTATGCCAAAACGCCCGTTAATGCTTTGCGCTCGTTGATTATGGTCTAAGAACCCCATACCCTACCAATGCCAATTCCTGAAGGCATACCGATGCCAATTCCCTACGCAAGGGCGCCCATATATGAGGGCAAGGGGGGAAGGGCCTTAAGCCCACGCTTTGAAATTAGAACTTCCTTGCTTTTAGTACCTTTTTCTTTGCAAAAATGTAAAAACATTTCTTCGTCAGCCATTAATGAATAAGTTGTTAAAAATTTCAAATTTTAATGACTCTTATCTGCCCTGAAATCGGTTTACATGGGGAAAATATCCAGCTAAACCACGGGGAAAATATTTGAGCCCCCCCTTGCAACTTTGCATATGGGCACCCTTGCCTGTACGGATTACTAGCGAGCGTTAATTTTTAGGATTCGGAAAAGTTAAGTCTGCTGGCTAACTTCCTTGATGAGGAAGAAATCATTTCTTTCCCATTTTGCAAAGAAAGTTGTTCTTAAATTCTATACGGAAAGCAATTCCGATTATCAGCTTCGGTTAGGAAGATTCCCAACATTATATCAACCCCAATAAGCGGTGGTTCAATTTATAATAAGAAGAGTTTTTAGGACAGTTAGTAATCCAACGTTGTGAAGCTCGAATGTCTGATAACTAAACAAACACACACATAGCCGTCATAAAAAATTTTAATTCAAGTGGTGTCGATGATAGTGTGAAGTGAGTTTTCAACTGTTCATCCATCCGTCTTATATAAATACATACAGACGTCACGAAGAAACTCGCTCAATGGGAAGTTTTTCATGAATACAGTACTTCCTAGGCATTAAAAGGTGAATTTTATGGACGAATAAATGAAGTGTATTTAAACCTAAAAATAAAGTTATAAAAAAATTAAATATAAAGATGTTTCATATTAAAACGTGAAAAATTAAAGAAATAATTGAAAAAAAAAACCCCTAGTACTCAAAAATAAATAAAAAAATAAAAATATAGTTCATTATTTTATGCTTTTTTTTCTTTTACAAAGTATTTAAATGTTATCATGAATGTATTTTTGGCAGCGTTTTCTTTTTCGAAGAAATTTCACGCTTTAAACATCTATTTATCTATCATTTACACTAACCCTGTGCGTAAATTGCGGAAGAGCGAACTCCGACCAGTTTTTACCAGGTTGGCATTAAATAAATAAATAAATAATGAGAGGCAAAGATAAATGAACAAATAAAAATTATGTATCAAAAGAAATTACTCGTCAACACTAAATTCGCGTGAGAAATCTGAAACAGTCGAAACGCCGGAGGCTATATGGCAATGGATCTTCAAGAACAGATGTCTTGGACACTTTTTTTTTCACATCCTCCTTGATGACAATAAAAATAATCCCAACACAAAACGCTGGGTTCAAAAGTTCTCTGGAGCGCAGCAAACTCATCTCAGGGGCTGAAACGCGAGCAGTGAAATAAAAACTTCTTACCACGTGCAGAGCTGCCTAATAAGATTAGAGCAAGGACAAATAAATTTATTACAAGACTTCTCAATGGGAGTCTTAATACGTGTTCAGGTCGTTACCCTTCAGTTTAAGTTTTGAAATTCTGTAATAACTGAGAGGCACGTCTCTGTCGGATGAGGAAGTGGCTGCAGCAGGAGGGGGTGGGAGAGACTAATTAGAATGTTTTCGGGGGATTTTATTGCTAAAAATGTTTTAAAATATCCAGGACCACAGTACCAAATTGGTTTTAAACAGGTTATTTAATTAACGAATAAATACCTTTGTGCTGAAAATTCAAAAAATCAGTAATCCAACGTCAGAAAGCACAAATATTGCAAAATATTGCAGACACGTGTTTTGGTGTTACAAGGAACACCTTTTTCAATGCAAAGAAATGTGAGCTTCTGGATGAAAAGTCATCCGAGAAAAGCTTTTCTCGGATGACTTTTCATCCAGATTTTGCAATATTTGTGCTTTCTGACGTTGGATTACTGATTTTTTGAGGTTATTTAATTATTCATGACACTTAGCGATGATATAATACTTAACAAAAGGGATGAATAATGTAATATTTTGTACATACTGTTGTGAGAAGGTGAATGGCAGAATTTTCAGGAATGAGTTTCCGAACAAACTGGTAACCGTTTGTTTGACACTCTTGGCTTCCTTAAGAGGTTTCCCACCTCCAGCTGAGTCACTTCCAATGCTGGGCTGATGAGTGCTAAAAAGCACGAAACTGCAGTCCTCGGCTGGAATGACTGAGCTGGCGGTGTATTTCACGTATTCTTTTCGTGCTTTATTTTCAGCGGAAACCAAGTAAGAAAGCTTGTACAACAAAGCTAAAATACAATAAATGACAATTGGCGCAAAAAGGGAGAAATTTGGCAGATACTGCTCTTTACCTTCCCACGGTAGAATAACTGAATTACTGAAATAATTTTGTTTACAGACAATTTCGACTGAGATCAAAAATCAGTTAGAATTTTTTTGGAATCTAAATCTGGTATTAGCCAAGGAGTTTTGGGCTGCTACTGTTTTCAGCTCCATTCATTAAACGGGAAATTAGCTCGTTTAGCTCTAAACGAACATTTTTTTATTTATAAACTGGTCTAAGGATGACCAAATATGAAAAATTCTTTTCATTTTGAGACCTGAGAATTTATTTGTCTATATTTTTTACGGATTTACAAATATATTTGCCCATTCATATTTTACTCATCAGAGCAGATATTAACTTAAATTATTGTCGGAAAAAACTAATATTTAATAAGATAAAAGGAAAAGAAAGCATACGAGAAATTATATTTGACATAATATGATATGGGATACTGGAAAACATCACGTAAATGTTGTTTAGGTCTTTTAATACCGTAAACCAACATTATAAAACGAACTTATTTTTCCTGCAACAGGAAATAAAAAGGAAAACCCCCCAAAAAAGTCCAATATTTCCAATGGAAGCAAAAAGATTCATGGAGCTAGGGAAAGGAAAACGCCTGAAGGAGGGAGGAAACTCACACTTTTCTTGCTAATAAAAATGACAAATAAAAAAAATGACAAGAAAAATATATTTGTTTGGGGGGGAAAAAACAAAAAAAAAAACAAAAAGAAAAACGTTTCCTTCGATACCGAAATTTGAGATATGCGGAGGAAAGAACGCCGTATCTTTTGATTTTCTTTTTTTTTTTTTTAAGGTGGGGGGGGGGGGTGAGGTCGGGGACATTTTTTGCTTTAAGCTGAGAGCTCATTTTGTGGATTATAGTTTTTAAGACATTGCGGTTGAGTCCATGTGAACCGTAATCGAACTTGCAAACAGCGTGGCTTATAACTTACAATGTATAACAGAACGTTTTGAAAATGAGCTGTGATGGAAAAGTGTCACTTTATCCGGGCTTTTGTTAGCTCTAGGACTCGACCGATGTATCGGCCTGGTCGATGCATCGGCGCCGATGGTTCAACAATTTAGCCATCGGCATCGGCGGCCGATGTTAACTTGCTGGAAACATCGGCCCAAAAAACATCGAAAAGCCGATGGAATTGGCCGATGTTTTCGAAAAAAGTCCTTTGCTGTTTTACTTTTTAATGCAAAGTAAAGGGAGTTATTGTATCCATATAAAATTGTTTACTTAAACTTCAGTATGAATTTCTAATTTAGTCACCCCTGAAAGAGTTTTTAATACTGCATTCAGGTACCAAACAAGTTAATTATTGCGTTGTTTCTTGCGGCTGCATGTACGTATGCATCTCTCATTATAAGTCATAACTCAAAAATGGTTTTTCGATCGGGTGTTCTAAAAAGCATATTTACTCATTTTTTATGGCTATTAATTACTTATTTCCATACAAAACTAATATAACGTCTCAGACTGACGATCCTTTGGTGATATATTGCCGAATTGGAGGCTATGGAAACAAATATGAGATGGCGAAACCGGTTTTTGTGTCATTTTCTTAGATTCCTGTTGAACTGACGGTAATTTTTAGAACACCTGCGTGCCCCCCTTCCCTGTATTTCTGAAATTAAACTCTAGTTGCACTTCCGAGTTGTTTAAAACTAACATTATTCATAAAATTAGAGATTTTTTTTTTCAAACTTAATCTATTGTTTAGGAAGAATTTAATGTAAGAAATTTAAAGACGTTTTGAATGGTGACATAATTCGGATATCAAAGGGACTTTTGAATATTTTCTTCGGAAGTGCTGAAGTTGACTCAGAAAATCTTCCGAGGCGTTGGTGGTAGCGGTTCTGTACTAAACAAATGAGGCCGTAGTTGGGAACGAAGTTTAATGTTGTGAGTTACTCCAAAATCAGCGGGTGAACCCTCCCCCCCCCCACCCCGCCCCTCGCTTGTCGTTTTAAACATTTCATATTTTTAATAATATGTTATAGAAAAGGTTCAAGGATTTTCTTTTAAGCAATTTTTTAAATTTCAGAAAGTTATTGTTAAATTGAAAAATTTAATTTGAACTTGTTTGCAGTGCTTCATAAAAGATTAAGCAATTTAATTGTTTAATATTATATGGGCAAACATGAGATCAAGTAGTATATGTATTCAGTTATTATTAACTTGGAGTAAATATCGAGTTTGTTTATTGTAGCTGCGTTTTAAGAAACCTCACTCTTTTCATGGCTATTTCTTTTTACTTCCTTTTACGAAAAAGGAAGTATTGTATTCGCGAAAAAATATTCACTCAAAAATCGACCTTAATTTCCATTTTACTCACCCCCGTATGAATATTGAATTTTTTTTTCGACTCGACCACACGTGGATAAGTACCTAAGAACGTATAGACACGCGAAATATCCATAATGACGATTCCCGAGTTAATTACAACGAATTTTCTCGTGACGTCTGTATGTACGTATGTATGTCGCATAACTCAAGAACGATATAAGGCCTAGAAAGTTCAAATTTGATAAGTAGATTCCAAGTGGGGTCTAGTTGTGCACCTCCCCTTTCCGTTGTATTCGGGTGTTTCTAAAGGGGTCTTTTGCCCCTTTTGGGGGGGGGGGAATCATTGTTACTTTCGATGTAAACTCAAGTGGTGTTATAATTTGGCGGACATTTGGCGATATATCGCCAGTCTTTTGGTCGCCATGTTTTGTCGCCAACTTGACGACAAATTTGGCGATTTTTTTTTTTTTTTTTTTAAATCTGTTTCAATTTGGCCACTGTTGGTGATATTTAGAGAGTATACTATTGAACCACATTAAAATTGCCAGTAATAGGGAAATGACATTAAATTGGAGTAAAAGGAAGTCATGTGATGCACACATCAACTCGTTTCAGAAAAAGTTCTGTCACTGTTATAGCTTTTATCAAAAATGCAAATTTTTCTATTCATAAATTTTAAATAAGTATAAAAATATTCCTATATTTGATTTAATATTGTAATTTATCTGTTGCCTTTTTTGTTTAATTTGATGACTAAAAAATGTCTACGTCCAATCTTTCCACTTTAATTGTGTAATTTGTTGACGGCTTCATATTTTTATTCTTAAATTTTTTTGAATGATTTAACAACACAATTTAAAGTTTTTTAACTATGTATAGTGTACATAATCCATACATTATTACATTATTGCTGAAATCTTAGTTATAAGTTCAATTGGAAAAAACAAATCAGTTGGTTATTAAACAGTGTCTTTGTTTTTCTTCCTTTTTTTTTTTTTTTTTGGCTCTTGTTCTTTCTCTATCAGCATACAACAGTCAAAAAAGAGAAACTTAACTACATCCTATATGGATTATATGTAGTACGATCTAAAATTTCGGGGACAAGCTGTATAAAACTTTACCCAGAATTGTTCACATTACCGAAGCAGATCCACCTTCAAAGGGTCACCTTGAGGGTATGTACTTCTGCCAGTGTTCATATAACTTTTGCAAACACTCCTGGAAGCCTTTCTCGCAAGTTGCAACCTGCTATGATGCAGCTTTATCTTCTGGCGGAAGAAAGCGGCGTCCATGCAAATGTTTTTTTTTTGCTGGGAACAGGTAATAATCACACGGAGCTAAGTCCGACGAAACTTTATGTTATTCGTCTGTCATATCAGAGCATTGATCAATCAAACCGTTCATCCTCAATATGAAAGTCGCCTTCTTCCCCACGATGAAGTTAAAGCAGCAGCGCAAGAGGTAGCGAAAAATGGCTGCCAGGCCAGGCCAGGAGTGCTTCTAAAAGCTATATGAACGTGGCAGAAGTGAATAGTCGTTCAAGGTTATTATTTTGTAGATAGATGTGCTTCGGTAATGTGAACTATTCAGGGTAAGGTTTTATACTGCTTGTTCTCGATCTTTTAGATCATACTACGTACGTATGAGTTTTAAACTTACCCTTTCATAGCGTTTCTGAGTGACGTAAGTTTACGCGTATGAAGACATCGCGAGAGAACTTGTGATAATTAACTGAGGAAGAGTTCAAATTGGATATTTTGGTCATCTATATGTTCTTAGGTACGGCACATATGCGTGAACAGATGTGCCGAAAAAACTTGTGAAGTTTAAATTGGATGATCATAAAATAGAAATTAGGTCAAAATTCGATTTTTTTTTTTTTTTTGATTACAAGTCCTTGTAATCAAAAAAAATGTAGTTTGTAGAAAGAAAATAAAGTGAAATGAATAAATGATCCTTTAAATCTCTGACAATCTCATCAATTTATTTCCGTTGGATTTTTTTTTCTTTTTTTTGCCATCGGCCAACGGCATCGACCATCGGCCATCGGCCATCGGCCATTTGGAGAAAACAATCGGCAAACAATCGGCATCGGCCCATCGGCCAAAAAGTGCCATCGGTCGAGCCCTAGTTAGCTCTCGTGTTTTATATATTTAAAAAAAAAAAGGCCAACAACAACAAATTTCCGTTGAAAGTTATTCTTTCACCTAAAACAGTAAAATTTTCGAAATTAATACTTCGAAAAAATTTACGTGATACGATACATTAAGAATTTGGGTTTTAAAAGTTTTTTTCTTTTTCTTTTTAAATAACTTATTCTTCCTTTGATTGATCACACACTTTCTCCACGATCAATATCATTTAGGAAATATGTATCTAGTTAGCCATTAAATTGCCGCATGCTTCCGGCGTTGAAGTTGATCACAAATGACATCCTCACTCAATTATTTGCACTTGTCTCGGAGTTAATGAGCAAAATGTAATTATTGGTGGAAACAAGTTCGTCGCCAATGGCCTGCAACGGTTGACCGACGTTTTGTTTCCTTGTTGAAGGGTTAGAAAAAGTGTTGAGCCACGGATCATCTCTTTCATTTTGTTTGCAACAAGTGGAAAAAGGGAAGATTTTAACAATTGGGGAATTTGGTGATCTTCATTCATTGGCGTAAAATTTTGGCTCCTTTGCCTGCGCGAAGAACATCTTTCATTTGAAGCTGTAGACAAAGAATAAGGAGATACAAAATTAGGGAAAAGTGGGGTAAAACCGGGAAGTCGGGAGCAAACCAGGTATCCCCTTCTAGCTCCTGTAAGCGCTGCAATCGCGTGGACAAGAGAGGAACTACCTTCCACATTGATGAAAAGCAGTGGCCATTAAGTTAGAAAGCAATAGACTCGCTTCTTTCGTTCCTGTGAAGAAAATTCTGTTTGAGTGCTTTTTGCTTAAAATGTTTGAACAAAACTAGACTGATTATACTACGTTCCTGTTTCTGTAACAGTAAAGGCTAATGTAGCTCTCTTTGTACAACATTTAATTACCTTCATTATCATTCTAAGTAATGGTCTGTAGCGTTCTGTATTGTATAGTCATATGACGGCATTTTTTATGAAAGCTGTACGTGCGTGACAAAACCGGGTACTAACCGAGGGGCAAAACCGGGTACTACCCTCAAACACTGAGAGAAAGACGCAGCCGAAAGAGGACAAGAGAAAACCAAAAACTGTCATTTTGACGGGTTCCCCATACAAGATTCATCTTCAGGCAACATTAGAAGAAAAGAAAAAGAAAAATGATGGAAAGAAGACCAAAGTTGGACGGCAGAAAAAAAACCTGAAAGAAAGATAAACAAGTCAAAGAAAAGGCCACATTATATAGATGCCAAAAAGGAACAGAGAGAAAATAAAAGCGTCCAAAAAAAGAAAAACCGAAGGAGCAAATGAGGGATGATCCAGTGAAGAGGATGACAATACTGCCTGCATTTACTGCAATGAGCTTTATTCGGACTAAAAGGGTGGTGAGGGATGTATCCAATGTCGTCATTGGGCCCATGAAAGCTGCTCTGGGGCCGATAGAACTATAGGAAGATAACTATTTTACTTGCGACTGGTATCAATAGACATTACATTACAGCAAAAAAAGTAAAGGTAAAGACAATTAAATTTACTGTCAACTCATCAATATGCGTCCTTTTAAACTTATTCTAGTATGTTTTGATAATAGTTAACATATGTCACTAAATAAAACTAGAATTTTGTGGAAACTTTTAAATTTTTTTATTTTCCCATACCAATAACATGTCTACCCTGTTTTACCCCACTAGTGGAGTAAAACCGGGTAGAATGACCTTTTTTACAAAAATATAAAAAATAAATAAATAACAATTAAAAAAAAAAAACAATTATGGTTTTTGAAACTGTGGTTGCATTAACAGATAACTACTGCATACTATTGCAAAATTTTGTTCATTTATGCTAAAAACTTAAAAACTGATTTCTGAAAACCTGCAAACTTTAGGGTCCCGGTTTTACCCCACTTTCCCCTACCAAAAGTATCACCGTATGTAGTCGCATAGGATTAACAAAAAACAATAATGTTACCAGAGTTGAATTATTCACGGCAAAAATTTGATGGCAGTCCTTTCGTACTAGTTATCGAAATGGCTTCGGAAAAAGCTAAATCCCTTAAATTATAGAACCAGACACTTAAACGTACTAAACTATTGACTTAAGTTCAGCCTTGGATGTATGAACAATTTTTAGACTCTATATATTTTCTGTGTTAGCAACTTATTGTTGTTTTTATAGTTCTTGTTCTTTTCTTTCTCTTGGTTATAGTGGTGTGGTACGTTATTGTATATGTTAAGTTAAATACTTTTCCTTTATTTACTTTGCAATTTCTACTTAAGCTTCAACAAGTTTTCTAAAGTCCAACAGTTGGGTAATATAATTGGTCTAAAAAGAATTTTAAGTTTAAAACAAATATTCAGCGGAACGCCAGAGATGAAAGGGGAAGACCTTTAGCTTTGAAAATCGATTGTGGAAAGCGATAAACACGTTTATAAGTTAATTTGACCTTTCTAATTTATGGTTTCGATTTTTAAAATGTTGCTTTAAAAAGATTTCGATAATTGGGAATCTGGCGATCTTTCTTTATTGTCGTCGATATTTGACTCCAGCGCCTGCGGCGAGAGGTATTTTTCTTCGCAAACCTAAACAAAAAGACCAGAAACATCTATTCACATAGAGTTACAATAAATCAGCAGGGTTACCAAAATAAAGGAACTACTTTGATATACCCCCCCCCCCTCCAATCGGAAATTTGGCGACTTTTTTTTCTCGCCAAGCAAAATAAAACTCAAAAAAATGGTACAAAATACAAGAGAATACTAAATTTGGCAACAGCAAAAACCTAAAAGCTGAATAAACCTAAAATTGGCAACACCAAAAATGAGAAACAGCAACTCTAAAAAGTCCGTAGGGGTGCCAGATTTGGCGCGTAATTTTTGGGGGGTATATCAAAGTTATACCAAAATAAAACTATTTACGCCAATAAAGAGACGACCGCGTCAGATTCCCAATTATCGAAATATCCCTGTTGCTTTCAATAACTATTTAATATAAATATTATGTTCGGGGCTTAGAAAAGTTCTTGAGAATATCACGAAATTCTTCTTTGTTGTTCAAAAGTAAAAAGTGCTTGGCTGACGAGATGTCTTTATAATTTATCCATGAATCTTAACTTTCTCGTTTATATAATTTATCGATCAATTGAGAATTTTCTATAATTGGGAGTAACGCACGTTTCAAATTTCTGGCGTCAATACTTTTATGTTATACTCTTCGTCCTCATCGGTGTTGTGTAGTCAGAGCCGGCTGATTTTGGGGTAAAGGAGTCGCAATTGGGAGTTGAAGGTAAAAAATTTAACGCCAATTGGTTGAGATCGCCAAACTCCCAGTTATCAAAATCGATGTCAGTCGCCTTTGCAAATTACTCACTATTATCCGCTGATCTCAGCCGCTCATCTTTGTTATCTTTGTAAATTACTCTTTTTCTAGGCAAACCCACGCAAAACATCTACTTTCTAGTGTCTTCTCCTCAGAATTGGGAAAAAAAAAAAAAAAAAAAAAAAAAAAAACATTTTAAACAGTATAAACAAATATCGTACACTGTGTCCGAAACTTGGCGAGTTTCTGGCCGAGTTACTCTAACGGTCGATTAGCGATCTACAATAGAGTTGGATAATTATTTTACATTTTAATAGAATTTGTAATGTTATTTAATGGATTTTTCTTTTATTTATTATGCAGATTAAGTTTTACTGGAGCGTTTAACTGTTTCTTGTGGCCTAATTTATTTATTTGTCGGAAATATCATATTTTAATATATCTTTTGTAATGACTATGGCACCATGATTTTTGCAAACTCGCCACGACCACATTACAGTTAATTTGCCCCAGATTCTTGGTGACTTCCGAAATCATCCCCTAATATCATCTTAACCGAGTTTCCATCTGCCATTTTTCCAAAATGTTTTTTTTATCGCTATTCATTTCTCGTGTTTCCAAGAAAGCACACTACAAAATGTGGAATCATTAGACATGTTAAAGCAATTATACTGTTGAGTATGTCCAATGGCAAGTCATACGATTACTTGACTGCATTTGGCAGTGAATATGCCTTATTTTTACGCTAAGTCAGGTTTTCTGTTAAACACCTATTTCTATCATCAGTATTTCTTTTAGATCTCTTTTCTTGTGACTGAACGGAGATTTCAGTCGCATAGTCTCTTCCGACCAACTTTAGTTATATTTTGCAGCTCTGTTGAAAGTGATCGAACATTGCAATATGTGTGCTACTAATCAAATCAAATCCAACGTTTTGAAATTGGAAATTTTTAACGGCCTCCTTTGTTAGAGAAATTTATTGACTGATTCAGAATGTCTGAGTTCATAAATTTTTTACCTTAGTAAAAAAGTACCCTTCCAAGTTGTCATTCATCAATTAAATTCTCTAACATTGTAAGCTGTGACCGGTATAACGATTTCTGTTTCAAAAATCGAAACTGCATTGTTGGACATGATTGATTAATTGTTATTTATTCGTTTAAAAGAGGAACCAAGGGAAACCGCGATTTTACATCCCTCGTATCTACGCTTTCCCCCGTATTTTGCATTTTTTTTTCATCAGGTCCCAGTTTTTCAGTACACTAATAATGTTAATTTAAACCAGATGGAAAGTTTGTCATTTCTCCCAGGGAAGTAAAAAAAAAAATCAAAGTAAGCAATATGTTTCCTTTTGTGCAGTTTGATCCATGTTTTTATTTTGCCATTTATAGTTCGGTAACTTCATTTTTTAAACCTTTTCTGGTGCATAAATAATAAGAAAAAAGGTTGGTTGAAATAAAAGTGCCCCAGACTTTTCCTGCCTCTCTGTATGTGCAGCCTTAGAGTCTTTCAGTTAAGGAAAAAAATGAATAAATAAATAAGCAAAAATAATGTCTCGATAGTGACAGCAAAATTCAATATTGAAAAATCAACACCAAATAACAACGAAACAAAGGACAGCAAAACAAATCCCAATTCAAAATGATATATAATTTAATTACTTGCTGTGTCAAAAAACATTCCACCAGACGGTCGTCCTTTAGAGATGAGACGGGCTTAGCCCGAGCCGGACAGCCCGAGCCCGAGCCCGGGCCCGAAGCGGGCTTGGGCTCTAGAATCGAAAATAGGTTTCGGGCTCGGGCGGGCTCGGGCTCAAGCACAGATATTCAATAGCCTATCTCCATACAAATTCAAAGGAAATAAACATTTTCCCACTGTGAGAAAATGAAAGGAACATTTAAATCAGTTCAATCAATGTCAAATCACCCCCCCCCCCCCCACAAAAAAATTAATTAACGTTTATTTATAGTGTTTTTTTTTGCGATTACTATTGCAATATGTCATACAGTAATGCATTTAAAGTGGAGCATTTTAAGGAAATTTAGAAACTTCTGTTAATTAAAAACATTTGACGTAACATTTTTCATTAACAGAGAGATCATGTCAGACTGTAGAAGGCTCAGTTTTTGATACAATAAAGTTTCCTTCGGGCTCGGGCGGGCTCGGATTTCAGTCCGAGACAATATCGTTTGGGCTCGGGCGGGCTCGGTTACAAATTTTCGGGCTCGGGCGGACCCAGGCTCTCAAAAATGAGCCCGAACTCATCTCTATCGTCCTTGCAACCTCTATCGATTCTACGGAGCTAGAGGGGAAGGATGGAGTTCTCGTTGGCATGGTAACGGTGATCATCGATCGCGAATTTGCTCAAGACGTCTTCTTCTGCCTGAAAATATCCTATATTGAAAGGGGTCCGAAAACTGCTTCTCTCTCTCCCGTAGCTTTGGAATTGAACGATTACTTAGTTAGCGAAGAGTGAGGAAAAACTGGGGCAGTGTTTCCTGAAGATTTCGAGAGACTAGACGAGGAAGGGATGGGATTTCCTCACGTTGAGTAAATACGCACTTGGGACCGGGGGTGAGACAAGGTACTTCTGAAGATCGATTTATAACAAATTGTTTTGGGAATTGGAGCATTATGCTGCCCTTGCAAGGGCGCCCATGTAGGGGGATAAGTGGGGGCTCAAGCCCCCCCCCCCTAGAAATTAGAACTTCCTTGCTTTCAGTACTTTTTTCTTTACAAAAATGTAAAAACATTTCTTTTCCCAGCCATTAATGAATATAATTTATTAAAAATGTCAAATTTTAATAACGCTAATATGTACTGAAATCGGTTTCTATGGGGAAAAATATCCTGCTAAACCATTGGAAAAATATCTGAGCCCCCCCCCCCCCTTAAACTTTTGCATATGGGCGCCTATGTTTGCGCAGGTATACAGCAGTGTGTAGTTTTCTTTCTTTCTTTTTTTTTGGGGGGGGAGGGGGACATTTTTGCAATTTATTTTAATTTTTGCTTTATTTTACAAACTTACTAATTTGGCTTTTGCTAAAAATAAAGCATGAAAAGAACGTCAAATTCCAGCATTTTACTAGCGCATGTAGGGAATCGAAACTCGTTTCGTCAAATATCTCAAACACTATTTTTTGTAGATACTAATGTCTACGCTGACCAGGACAGTATGCTTTTCTGTGCTATAATGTTAAGTAATTTAGGTTGTAAAAGCAAAATCATGATCAATTTGTAGTTAAAACTTTTCAAAAAAAAAAAAAAAAAAAAGCTTGATAGAATTCTTTGATAATCTTGAATTTTGCACCCGACAAAACTCCAGTGTAGTTAATTTAAAAGTGTAGCAGTTGGATAACATGGCAAAAAGGATCTTTATGAAGGGGGGGGGGGGGGCATTAAAAAGCAAAATTAAAGGAATATTTTTTTCAAGTATTCAAGTGATAACAGACCTGTTAATTATATAGAATTCTTACGTAATTAGGTCAAACGATTTCAGTCGACTGTAGATTAAGTTGCCAAAACATTATTTAACTCGAATTCAAATAATATTCAACACTTTAATACATTTCCCAAGTACGGGTATGCAAAATTGCATCCTTGTTTATTCATAAAACCTTTCTAATAAAAATGAATTTTATAGCTTATGGGTGTTACCTTACAGCTAAATATAGCTATATGCTGTATTTTCTTCGTAATTTTTCTCTATTTACGTTGTTTTTTTTCCTTCACTCATAGTTCAATAGTATGCTTAAATTTGTCATGAGAATTATTTATTTATGATTTGCTCGCTTTTAAACTATAATGTGACATAGCTAGGTTTTTCCCCTCCTCTCCCTCTCTCTCTTTCTGTCAAGGCCTGCAAATGATCCTTGACAATTTTTAGAGGAGTGAATTTAATCTTGAAGCAATTAAATGTTCCAAAACAGTAAACACTTTAAAAGAGATCAATTCTATTTAAAAGAAAAAGAAAAAAACTTTCTACCTATATAAATGGAAGATGGCAGGGACAGATAATAGGTACACTGATTTAATAGTTATCATCCTACAGAATGTTTGAAGTTTTGCTTTTCTTTATCTTTATCTTTACTAATAATAAAGCTGAAATTCTATCTGCATCTCTGTTGATCTCTGTGACGCGCATAGGATCTAGACTGTTCGGCCGATTTTCATGCAATTTGGCACAGAATTAGTTTGTAGCATGGGGGGTGTGCACCTAGAAGCGATTTTTTGAAAATTCGATTTTGTACTTTTTTTATTCCAATTTTAAGAAAATTTTACCGAGCAAATTATCACAACGTGGAAGAGTAAATTACGAAATTATCATTACGTAGAACCGTAACATGGGCAAGCCAATTGGTGCGAAATTCATCATACATTATTTGTAAATATACAGGCGAGCCAAAAGACTTTTTAATTTTTCTACTACGGACAAAGCCGTGCGGGTGCCACTAGTTTAAAATAAAAGTTTTAAAACTGAATATATTTGAAAAATAACAATTGCTCCTCCACACATTTTCAAGTACGCTAGCTTTTTATATGAAACGCAAAGCTTCAAAATACGTTTAACTAAATGTTTGAGATGTATTTTCGATTATGCCAGTACGGGCATAAAAAACATCTCTGCGTAAGGCAAATGACTTTTAAAGAAACAACTTTCGGGTAACTAAAAAAATGTAAAATAAATATTAAGAGATAAATGCTTTAAGTAAAGATCATGGTTTAGAATGATTACCAGCTACAAATGTATTTTGAATGGTATTTCCCCAACTTATCTCGGTCTGAAGTGTTTAACTTCCAACTTTTAGATTATTCTGGCTGATAAATGATGTCGAAAATCAAATAATAGGACTGAGTTACATGTTTGGTAAATAAAGCTCTTTAAATGAAATGCTTTTGATTCTTGGGGGGTTTCCGAAACAACTTATTTCAAAGAAATCTAGTAAGTCTTAGTCTCTTTGAGGGTATCAGTTTAACGAAATTAAAACAGCGTGATTTCATATTTTTCTCTTAAATATTCAAGTATGTTTTGTTAGATTTTTTATGGAGTATGTTGATTTTTGTCATGAATTAAAGAGAAATAATTGCAATAACGACCGCGGTTTATTTGATTGTATTTATCATTTCTTTAGCTTATTAAATTATGAATATTTGGCAGACACTCTAGAAAGCCGATCATTTTCATTTCCATTTACGCAACTCTAAATATTTAAGGGATAAAAAGCATTATAAATCACTTATCTAATTTTACGAATTCGATGTCAAAGAAACGCATAATGTGTAATTAGTAATTTAGAGAAAATTTTAATCATTAATTATATTTTGTTTATCAGTTTGACTGTATTTTCTCTGAATTTTAAAGGCACGATATTTTTTTTTCTGCTAAGCAAAATAGTTTTCAGTTTTTAGCTAAGTACATTATAAACATTTCTGTAAATCTTGGGTCTTTAAAGTCACTACTGCGGTCGGAAAAATAATGAATACAGCTCATCGCTGCATCCCATAAAGCATATAGTTGAACACATTTTTAGTGTAATGAATCTGTTCGAAAAAAGGGCTTTTTTTTCCAGTTAATACCCTTATTAATGTTTTACTGCATTAACATTTTTTTAGTTTAGAATTCTAGACAGAATACTTTTTGCAAGAAGGTTTATTGCTCAGTTAACCACTCTTTTCACATCAATGAACTGAACGCAAATTCAATTAATAGATGTCATTAAAGATAAATTAATGTTAGAACGTAAGTTTAGTTGTGCAGTGAACATGATACGATCGAATTGTGCAAGACAAGAAATCGCAATATCAGTACTACAAAAAATTTGCTAGTTTTTTTTTTTTTTTTCAGTCGACCACTCTTTTTCATGAATGAACTTAACATAAATGTAATAATTGGATGTCATGAAAGATAAACTGATTTCTGGTTTTATTTTTCAGGCAGTGAAATGAATTAATACACCATGTACACCTATTCTGGAATAATGTGCGTCAAGTTGAAATGTTTATCTTCTGTGGCCCTTTTAACGACTTGTGTAGTGAGACGGACATAAATGCAAAAGCACTTTGGCCACATGATATGACATTGGGTGAATCCCGAAAAATTGACTTAATGAGGACTATTAGTGAAGACAATGTGATGTAATTGAAGTTGACATCGACAATGGCAACTTGGAGTCGAAAATGCACCGGAATGACCCAGGAAGAAGTGGACGCCCTGCATATGAAAATAGCCATGAAGCAGGAACAACACCTGATTCCACTGAAGGAAGATCTGGCTGATTGGCTAAACAAAACACTGGGTAAGTTGTGCTTATGTAAATACTAGCAGTACCCGCATGGCGATGCCCGTGCTAAAAACTAAAGGAAGTCCGTTGAATGAAATAAAATGGACGCCCCCCCCCCCCCCAATTTTTTTGGAAATTAAAACTATTTACCAAAACATTAAGTTAGATTTACAGTTGCTTTAAAACTCTTTAGCGAGTGAAGCGGTTTCTTCTGCAATTTAAAACGTTTCGCCAAATGAACAAAAAAGACATCAAATAGTATCTTTCACATGTAAAATAATTCCACTACTCTACTGCTTATTGCCAAACTCGCCCAGCGACCGACCACATTACCGTAATACAGTTGTTAGAATGCGAAGCGAACTCCGAATAATTGGCTACCCCATCCGTCCAACGAAAAAAAAAAAACCGTGGGACATTCGAAAATCATCATCAGAAAAAAAGAGAGAGAGAGAAGAAGAAGTCGCACATTTCATTCGGTTAAAAACAAATCAAAAGTTTCTTTGGAATTCAAAACAATTCGCCAAAACATTGAATTTCATTTATGGTTGCTTTATAACAATAATCCTAGACTGGGTTGCTCAGCGCCAAGCGACCACGCTACCGGAACCCAGTCCGGTAGCGTGGGGGGACTTACGGGGACATTTCGATTTTTTGGGATCCCGCAAATCTATTGTTTTTTACCAAAGCGATTGCGCTACAGTATCACACCCAATTTATGAGCTGAGTGAACTCCTGCCGATAAGCGATTCAATTTTTCTAACATAAACGTTTAAACAAAAATTCCCCCAGCAGGAAAACAACGTAATTTGAAAACACGGTACATCTGGGGCAAAAAGGAAATCCCATTCCCCGTGTGACAAAGAGTTTATCTATAGAAAAGCTATCGTTTGAGAAAAGGGGGGGAAAAAATTCTAAAATTGAAAAAAAAAAAAAAATCACCCTTCTCACTTTTGATGTCAAATAATCAATAATCATATTCTTTAACTAAAATGCGTAAACACCTTTTGAAAACCTAAATATAATCATTTGCAATTCAAAATATTTCGCCAAATAAACAAAAAATATATTAAAGCTACATTTACTGAATGTTATGAAACTTTACATTTACTGTAGCTTTCAAGGGTAAAATAGTTCCGCAACTCCATAATTTATCGCCAATTTCGCCAAACGACTTTCTAATTAAAAAGAAATTCAATTAACACACGCATACTGAATTTAACCTATAGTAATGACAGTAAAACATTCAAAAGAAATATGACAATATTTTTACTTCAAGAGCAGGATTTGTCTTTAGTTTTTCTTTATCATGGATCAACTTTATCAAAAGTTCCTCGTGGCTTTTTTAAATGAAAAACCATCGTAAATGACTTACATTTACGATGGGTTTAGTGAAAGTTTAATGCATGCAAATACTTATAAGTTAAACCTTAAATGCATCGTGTTACCATTTGGAAACAAATTAATTTTTGATCAAATAAGGAATAAGATTTCGTAAAAATATCAGCGGAGAAATCAAGACTCCGTAAATTTTTATTTTAAGAGACGGATTTGTGTTTAGTTTTATTTATTACGGATCAAACTTATCAAAAGTTACTCGTGACTTCTTTAAAAGGAACTTTAAATAACTGACATTTACTCATTTTACATTTACGAGAGGTTTTGTGAAAGTTTGGTGCATGCAATGACTTATAAGTTAACCTTTAAATGCATCGTGTTGCCATTTGGAAACGTACCCAGTTTAGTCTTTTAAAATGCTATACGATCAAATTGAAACTTTGTAGTTACCAATTACCAAGAAAATACTCACTGAATATGCTATTTAATTAGTATTGAACTGGTAAGGAAAAATAGACTTTCTTTTTTCGGAATTCGCAAATGTAGTATAGTGTGCTTGAAAATGTTTTTTTTTTCTTTTAATTCTATGACGAATTAATTTTACTACTATCTAAATAGTAAGGCATTTAAAAAATTTTTATTAATGTGTTGGGACATTTGATGGTAAATTATTTTGTTTTTCTGTTTAAAAAAACCCCCGATGTTACCAGTGGTTGTTTAACCATAAACTATCCCTAAATGAAACTGTTTTTTTTAAAGTATTTTTCTCGTAATTTTAGCAGAAGTTTAAAGCTTGTGTAATCAGCAACATAGAAAAATACTTACACCGTTGTCATTCCAATCTGAACAGCAGTTTAAGTTAGTGGACAATTTTCATAAACTCCTAAAGGCCGCTGTATTTTAGTTTTTCACCCCTATCTTTCTATTTTGTATTTTGTTTTTTGTTTTTGAGGAACTGGTACATTTAATCTGGGAACTAAAGAGGAACATAAATACATTTTTTACTCAAATTGCACAAAGTTCTCCCTACACCAGTGTAATATTTCTTGAAGTTACAATAGTCAAATTTTGAGAATTTAAAAATTTTATTTTTCTGATTTACAATCGGATATGTTTCCCAAATATCCATCGGGGATTGATACTTAAAAGCTCATTTGCAGCAAACTAAAGAACTTTAAGTCGGTTAAAACTTTAAGTCAGTCGCATAGAACTAGCACACCTGAAATCACATAAAACATAAACAATTGAAACTTCGCTTCACCTTAGCAGCGGCACAACTAAGTGAATGGCAAATCATAACCTTAAGTAAATTTTCGATTTAGTCATAGGGCGGAAGACAACATCAACGATTTACAGGTCATTCTTTTATCGAATTGAGGCTGCTAAAAACTTATGCCCTTCGTATCCCATAAAATCGCAATGAACTCATAACGCCGACCATCAAACGAGGTGCACCCCAACAAGATTGGCCGATCTTTCCACAATAAAATCAAACTTAAACATATCTTACATCTCCGCTGCATTGTATCTTTAATGTTTCTTTAAGTACGGCAAATGTCCCGGCTCCATGAACCGTAAGGTCCAAAACGGATTCACTTCCTATGTCAAAACGTTAAACTTGAAGTGATGATGGGCCGTCACGCTTTTGTTCGAAAAAGAAACTTCTCCTTTTACGACATCGTCTCGGGTGGATGCTTTTATGAAAGTCCTCGTGATTTTATTACTCCACCGAAATTACTTTGTCGTATGGTTTAGAACTGGTGTGGTCAATCAACTCAAACAGAATGGATCACTTTGAGACACTAGTCAGAATTTTCATTTAAGAGGGGGGGGGGGGGCTTAACAGATTTTTCTCCTAAGGTGACTTTGGTCGTAATAATGGCCGTCACAATATAAGGACTGCCAATGATAGTAGACTGACTTTGGTCGCAATACAAACCATTACAATACAATGACTGGCAATGGTAATAATCAGAGGTAGATTTGCAGGTTTAGAAGCCTTTCGGAATGCATGTTAAAAGGACCCTTTTGTCTATTATACAGCTATGTAAAATATTTACCATGTGCCTTTATGAATCCTCTCCCTTGCGGAGAGTCACAAAAAAAAGGTGGTTTTTAGCCCCTTTGCATTGTGTTTCCAATAAAAAAAAAAAACAGGACTATGAAGTTGGAGGGAAAATGACCGAATTTGGTTCCAACTCCGACTCCGGGGATTTTCAGACCCTACGACTCTGACTCCAACTGCTTGACTCCAAAAACAAGCCAGACTCCTACTCCGCAATTACTGGCAGAGTTGCGGACTTAGAGGGAAAATGACTGGCTTTTTCTCTTAGAATTTTAAACGTCCAACTCCTTTACACCGAAATCAGCACGACTACGACTCCAACTCTTCAGCAATGTAAAACAATTTTGGGGGGGGGGGGACGCCTCCCCCCTAGTACAACACTGTCTACAACCCTACTGAAGTTGTAATTTTTCCTTACGTCTGGATTAGCTCGAGATTTGAAGAACTAAAACAATGTCCTTTGATGGACCTGCCTTCCATTTAACCCATTTTGTCTAATTCAAACAATTGAATCATGTCTCCCCCTGACTCTACTTTGCTCTAGGCTATCAACATACACATCTATATTCGTTACCGTCGCAACAAAGACGATAACGCTGTATTACGCCTTTAGGTGTAGTATCATAATCTCAATCCGAAAGTTCTTTTTCTAGCCTAGTAGTCCTCCCTTGGATCTTTTCAAAAAAGAAAGCGATGACGATGATGTGAACTGAATGTTCTACAAACACGAGTGATTGCATGCAACTTTGATTCCAATCCTTTCTGATGCGTACAGGCGCAGATCCAGAGTGTGGGTCATGGGGACCATTACCCCCCCATTAAGTTACCAAAGATAGTTCAAAACTGCGTTTTTGGGACAATAATTTCGAAACGTTAGGCTCAGACCCCTCATTAATTCCCAAATATAACACTCATGCCCCCCCCCCCCCCCCCGAAATCACCTCTCCAAAATCAGAAGCGTATTGACTAGATACTAGAAAAGAATTCAATGATGTCCGAATGAAGATAATTATTCATGCTCACGGCAAGCTGAAGAAGTTACGATTTTCACTAATGATTAGATCAAACTAAAATCCGTTTATATTCCATGAATGAAAGGTCACCGCGTCTAATTATCGCCATCTATTACTGCGCATCATATGTAAATGAGCAGGGGGAAAAAAACCCTGGGTGTAACTCAAGCTTATTTTTTTCTCTCTGGAAAAAAGGGGGGAAAAAAAACGTTGTCTATGGTGTGTGCGTAACGTTATCTACTTATTACCTTGCATCCAAGAAGGTTCGAATGCCCACTACTTTCGTCCGTGGTGGGTCACGTGGTTCAAGGTGCTGTTTATCATTCACTGATGGCAGCTTGGAAGGTTGGACGGAATGTGAGCTTCAATATCAAGGTCCGAATTTCTACTACTTTTAAAAAGCTTTTAATTACTTTTTTTTTCTTTTCTTTTTTTTTTTTTTTTTGAGATTTCTTTGAAATTTTGCAGTCGGTAAAGAGAAGACAACCGTATGTTGAATCAAAACTTTTTTTTTTTACTGTTAAGCGTTGTACACAAACTTTTAAGTTCATGTGTACGTTTTCTGCATTTCGATTTTTATTATTCTTTTCCCAAAGGGAGGGACTTAATTCCTAAATCCCTCACCTTGAGCTCGGACTTAGTACAGACTTACATTAGTAAACACATTGACAGGCACATTAATAAAAGAAGCATCAACTAATTAATAACAACAATTTTTAGTTTGTAATTTCCGTGTTCTCTTCTATTATCTAGGAAAGTTTTAAATATTTTAAAATTTTATAAATGTAATGGTCCGCGAGAATAATCCTAATATAAAAAGCGGCCCTGTGTCAAAAAAAAAAAAAAAAAAAAGTGCAGCATTGCTTTATGCCCACCAGGGAAAAGGGTTGATGGCACAGACTGCACCACTGAAAATTTTC